>NC_140990.1:69352972-69947569 GCF_052327205.1 Somniosus microcephalus
TGTACAAAATTATGAGGGGCATAGATAGGGTAGATAGAAATGAACTTTTTCCCTTAGTAGAGGGGTCAATAACAAGGGGGCATAGATTCAAGGTAAGGGGCAGGAGGTTTAGAGGGGATTTGCGGAAGAACTTTTTCACCCAGAGGGTGGTTGGAATCTGGAACTCACTGCCTGAAAGAGTGGTAGAGGCAGGAACCCTCACAACATTCAAGAAGCATTTGGATGAGCACTTGAAATGCCATAGCATACAAGGCTATGGACCAAATGCTGGAAAATGGGATTAGATTAGACAGGGATTGATGGCCGGCGAGGACGCGATGGGCCGAAGGGCCTCTTTCTGTGCTGTATAACTCTATGACCCTATGATGACTTTTGTAAACTGCTTTTACAGGCAATATCATCAGCCTTTGAATGCGGAAGGAGAAATATTTGCCTGTTCTGTCTGTGGGAATTTCAAACATCAGTGTGACTGGAAAAGCAGCGAGACACACACACCCGAGTGAGAGTGTTCCAGTGCACTGACTGTGGAAAGAGCTTTAACCAGTTTCACAGCCTGAAAAACGTCGCACCATTTACAGCGGGGAGAAACTGTACATGTGTTGTGTGTGTGGACGAGGCTTCAACTGATCAGCCAACCTGGAGAGTCATAAGGACACCCGCACAATGGAGAAACTGTGGAAATGTGGGGACTGTGGGAAGGGATTCAGCTCCCTGTACCGGCTGGAAACTCATCGGTGCAGTCACACCGGGGAGAGGCCATTCGCCTGCTCCGAGTGTGGGAAGGGATTCAGTCAGTCATCCCAGCTGGTGAGACACCAGCGAGTTCACACAGGGGAGAGGCCGTTCACCTGCACTGTGTGTGGGAAAGGATTCGCTCAATTAACCAACCTCACTGAACACCAACTTGTTCACACTGAAAAGAGACCCTTCAAATGTTCTGACTGTGGAAAGAGCTTTAAAAGCACAAGAGATCTGCTGACACACCAACACCCTCACACCGGGGAGAGGCTGTTCACCTGCTCCATGTGCGGGAAGGAATTCAGTGATTCATCCACTCTGCTGAGACACCAGCGAGTTCACACTGAGGAGAGGCCATTCACCTGCTCCATGTGTGGGAAGGGATTTGCTCGATTAAGCAGCCTCACTGAACACCAACTTGTTCACACTGAAAAGAGACCCTTCAAATGTTCTAAGTGTGGGCAGATCTTTAAAAGCACAAGAGATCTGCTGAGACACGAACACACTCACAGCGGGGAAAGGCCATTCACCTGCTCCGTGTGTGGGAAGGGATTCAGTCTATCATCCAACCTGAGAACAGACCAACACACTCACACTGGAGAGAGGCCGTTCACCTGCTCGGTCTGTGGGAAGGATTCACCTGCTGAAACACCAGCGAGTTCACAAGTGACTGCAGGGGTTGGATTCTGCTGTTATTGCTGCTGTTAATTACATCCAGGACTGAACCATGTTCATTCTGACAGGTGGGGTTTGTTTCTGCTGATGAGAATACCTCCTGTAACTGGGCTAGAGTTTAATATTCTGGACAAATGTCAGATACACAGTGTCGAGTATTTATTTCCTCCAAGGTAAGAGGAGACTAATTGATGTCCTGTTACAGACTGTTTCATTTTTGGGCCTTTTCTCCTTTCTAACTCTAGATTATCTCAGTTCTAACACCTTCAGTTACTCTCAAGTCCCAGCTCCCCACACCTTCCAGAGAGCCTGTAATAGAAAATGACTGAAGATTTATCCCAGTGTAACTATTGCTGTTATCCAAAGAAAAAGGCTTGTATTTCTATCGCACCTTTCACAACCTCAGGACGTCCCAAAGTGCTTTACAGACAAGGAAGTACTTTTGAAGTGTAGTCACTGTTCTAATGTAGGAAAACCAGCAGCCAATTTGTGCACAGCAAGCTCCCACAAACAGCAATGTGGTATTGACCAGATAATCTGTTTTACTGACGTTGATTGAGGATGGAAGGGGATGTGTAAAGAGATGGTCTGTGTATGGAGATGTGAAAGAAGGAAACGGTGTGTGTGTGTGATAGTGACACAGCCTTGTGGTCACAGTCAGAACAATGACAGATATCCTTGTGGTAATGGTTTGGGCAGGGCCAGGTCAATAATGTAGTAAACAAGTTAAATATAAATATCGCCAGTGTAGTCGCAGCTTAGAAACATAGAGAAACATAGAAAAATAGGAGCAGGAGTAGGCCATTCGGCCCTTCGAGCCTGCTCCACCATTCAATATAATCATGGCTGATCCACTATCTCAATACCATATTCCCGCTCTCTCCCCATACCCCTTGATGTCTTTTGTGTCTAGGAATCTATCTATCTCCTTCTTAAATATATTCAGTGACTTGGCCTCCACAGCCTTCTGTGGTAGAGAATTCCACAGGTTCACCACCCTCTGAGTGAAGAAATTTCTCCTCATCTCAGTCCTAAATGTCCTACCCCGTATCCTGAGACTGTGACCCCTCGTTCTCGACCCCCCCAGCCAGGGGAAACATCCTCCCTGCATCCAGTCTGTCTAGCCATGTCAGAATTTTATACGTTTCAATGAGATCCCCTCTCATTCTTCTAAACTCTAGTGAAAACAGGTCAAGTCGACCCAATCTCTCCTCGTACGACAGTCCTGCCATCCCAGGAATCAGTCTGGTGAACCTTCGCTGCACTCCCGCTATGGCAAGTACATCCTTTCTTAGATAAGGAGACCAAAACTGCACACACTACTCCAGGTGTGGTCTCACCAAGGCCCTGTATAACTGTCGTAAGACATCCTTGCTCTTGTACTCAAAATTCTCTTGCAATGAAGGCCAACATACCATTTACCTTCCTAACTGCTTGCTGCACCTGCATGTTTGCTTTCAGTGACTGGTGTACAAGGACACCCATGTCCCTCTATACATCAACATTTCCCAATCTATCACCATTTAAATAATACTCTGCCTTTCTGTTTTTCCTACCGAAGTGGATAACTTCACATTTATCCACATTATACTGCATCTGCTATGTATTTGCCCACTCACTCAACTTGTCTAAATTGCCTTGAAGCCTCTTTGCATCCTCCTCACAACTCACAATCCCACCTAGTTTCGTGTCGTCAGCAAACTTGGAAATATTACATTTGGTTCTCTCATCCAAATCATTGATATATATTGTGAATAGCTGGGGCCCAAGCACTGATCCCTGCGGTACCCACTAGCCACCGTCTGCCACCCTGAAAAAGACCCATTTATTCCTATTCTCTGTTTCCTGTCTGTTAACCAATTTTCAATCCATGCCAGTTTATTATCCCCAATCCGATGTGCTTTAATTTTGCACACTAACCTCTTATGTGGGACTTTATCAAAGGCCTTCTGAAAATCCAAATACAGTACATCCACTGGTCCTCCCTTATCTATTCTACCAGTTACATCCTCAAAAAACTCCAGCAGGTTTGTCAAACACGATTTCCCTTTCATAAATCCATGTTGCCTTTGTCTAATCCTGTTGATATTTTCTAAGTGTCTTGTTATCACATCCTTTATAATAGACTCTAGCATTTTCCCTACTGCTGATGTTAGGCTAACCGGTCTGTAGTTCCCTGTTTTCTCTCTCCCTCCTTTTTAAAATAGTGGGGTTACATTTGCCACCCTCCAGTCTGCAGGAACTGTTCCATAATCTATAGAATTTTGGAAGATGACAGTTGGTAGCACTCTCGCCTCTGAGTCATAAGGTTGTCAGTTCAAGTCCCACTCCAGAGACTTGAGCACAAAAGTCCAGGCTGACACTCCAGTGCAGTACTGAGGCACTGTCAGAGGTGGCGTCTTTCGGATGAGACATTAAACTGAGGCCTTTTCTGCTCTCTCAGGTGGATGTAAAAGACCCCTTGAGACTATTTCGAGAAAGAAAGACTTGCATTTATACAGTGCTTTCATGACCACTAGACGTCTTGAAGTGCTTTACAGCCAATGAAGTACTTTTGAGGTGTAGTCACTGTTATAATGTGGGAAAGAGCAGGGGAATTATCCCTGGTGTCCTAGCCAATGTTTATCCCTCAATCAACATAACAAAAGGATAATAGCAAAATACTGTGGATGCTGGAAATCTGAAATAACAACAGAAAATGCTGGAAACACTCAGCAGACCAGACAGCATCCGTAGAGAGAGAAACAGAGTTAACAAAATGATAGATTATCTGGTCATTATCACATTGCTGTTTGTGGGAGCTTGCTGTGAGCTAACGGACTGCTGCATTTCCTACATTACAACAGTGACACACTTCAAAAGTACTTCATTGACTGTAAAGCGCTTCAAGATGTCTGATGGTCATGAAAGGCGCTATATAAATGCACCAGCGACTGCTTCTGGCTGATGGTTGATTGACAGCTGAGAGTTCGCGCATGCGCACACGGAGCAACGGTTTGGGCCGAGTCCGGCACAGCGACCCCTCCTGGTCACTCAAGGTGTGGTCTCACCAAGGCCCTGTACAACTGCAGCAAGACATCCTTGTTCCTGTACTCAAACCCACTCGCTACGAAAGCCAACATACCATTTGCCTTCTTAACCGCCTGCTGCACCTGCATGCTTACCTTCAGCAACTGGTGCACAGGGACACCCAGGTCTCGTTGCACTTCCCCTTCTCCCAATCTATTGCCATTCAGATAATAATCTGCCTTCCTGTTTTTGACACCAAAGTGGATAACCTCGCATTTATCCACATTATATTTCATCTGCCGTGCTTTTGCCCAATCACCCAACCTGTCCAAATCATTCTGGAGTTTCTTGACATCCTCCTCACAGCACACACGCCCACCCAGCTTTGTGTCGTCTGCAAATTTGGAGATATTACATCTAGTTCCCTTGTCTAGATCATTAATATATATTGTGAATAGCTGGGGTCCTAGGACCGATCCCTGCGGTACCCCACTAGTCACTGCCTGCCACTCGGAAAAAGACCCGTTTATTCCAACTCTTTGCTTTCTGTCTGCCAACCAGTTCTCTATCCAAGTCAGTACCTTGCCCCCAATCCCATGTGCCTTAATTTTGCACGCTAATCTCTTATGCGGTACCTTATCGAAAGCCTTCTGAAAGTCCAAATACACCACATCCACCGATTCTCCCTTATCTATTTTACCAGTTACATCCTCAAAAAATTCCAGTAGATTAGTCAAGCATGATTTACCTTTTGTAAATCCACGTTGACTTTGTCCGATCTTGTCACTGTTTTCCAAGTGCTCTGCTATTACATCTTTTATAATGGACTCTAGCATTTTCCCCACTACCGATGTCAGGCTTACCGATCTGCAATTCCCTGTTTTCTCTCTACCACCTTTTTTGAATAGTGGGGTAACATTAGCTACCCTCCAATCCATGGGTACTGTTCCAGATTCCATTGAATGTTGGAAGATGATCAGCAAAGCATCAACTATTTCTAGGGCCACTTCCTTAAGTACCCTAGGATGTAGATTATCAGGCCCTGGGGATTTATCGGCCTTCAATCCCATCAATTTCCCTAACACCATTTCACTACAAATACTGATTTCTTTCAGTTCCTCCCTTTCATCAGACCCTATGTTCCCCGACATCTCTGGGAGGTTATTTGTGTCCTTCTTTGTGAAGACAGAACAGGCACGGAACAGAAGGCTCCTTTAGGAATGTACTCAGTGCTTTTTCTTTAATGGCCTTATTAACCTGTGTCACTACTTTTAGTGATTTGTGTATCTGTATCCCTCGATCCCTCTGCTCCTCCAGCCCATTTAGACCCTTAGGGGGGAAATTCAGTGGCGCCCCCTTTGGGTTGCTAACGTCGCTGGGGCTAATTTTAGTGCCCCGAAAAAATTAGCGCCCCTGCGCATTAAATTCAGTGGTAGCGCTCCAGGCAGGAGGCGGGGTGCTACTGGAAGCGCTCCCCTCCCTCTCGAGGCGCTACCAGTGAATTTCGCGGCGCTTCGTGCAGCAGCATCACGCCCGTCGGCACATAGCACCATGCCATAGCAGACCTCCCTCCCTGATCAAAGGGGAGGGGCCTATCACTGCACACACTGAGGCCCTGCTGGACCACCGGGGAGAGGGGTGTCAGATCAAGAGGAGCGCTGGACTGAGTGATCGCGGCCGGCACCCCAAAGAAGAAAGGGGAAGAAGGCAGGTGCTGGCAGTCGGCCAAAATAAAAAGTTACGCCCTACACCTGCCCTTTAAGTGGCGCCGCCGTGGCTGCAGAAATGACCCCTGACCCTGTCGGACATATAATCCGGCGATAGGTCAGGGGTCGCAACCCAAGGTTGCAGCCGGGGTGCTGCGCACGGTGATGATGTCATTGCCAGCGGTGCAGTGCCGCGGGGCGCTACCGGCTACCGCCGCTGCTAACCTCCCGCTGAATATCGCAGGAGGCACAAAGCAACCCAATTTCACCCCCTTGTCCAAGTAGTGTGTGGCCTCCTTATTCTTCCCACCTAAACACACCACCTCACACTGATCTATAGTGAAATTCATTTGCCAATTACACGCCCATTCTGAAATTTATTAATGTCTTCTTGCATTTTGTCTTCCTCAGTATTAACTCTACCTCCCAATTTGGTGTAATCGACAAACTTTGAAATTGTACTTCTGATTCCCGAGTCCAAATCGTTTCTGTAAATGTGAACAACAGTGGTCCTAGCACCGATCCCTGTGGAACACCACTTCCCACCTTTTGTCAGTCTGAGTAGCTACTCCCAACCCCTACTCTCTATTTCCTGTTTTGTAACCAGCTTGTTATCCATAAACAGTCTGTAAGATCGACAAGATGAACAAGGTCAGGCCGTGTGGAGTGAAGGGCCAGGCAGCAGAATGGATGGAAAGATGGCTACAAAACAGAAATCAAAGGGTTGGAGTTAAGGGAAGTTTTTTGAGATCTTTCCATCCATTCTGCTGCCTGGCCCTTGACTCCACATGGCCTGACCGTGGTCATCTTGTAGACCGTACATACTGCAGACACAGTGCACCAGTGGTGGAGGGGGTGGATATTGAGTCCTGTGGCAGGGGTGCCCCTGACAGGGTTACAGACCCTTCAGCCACTGGAGAGACATGGAGAGCTGAGCTCGGCAACATTAGTCCTGTTTTGTCTCCTTTGGAGACCAGGTGTACGAGCAGAGTGAGCGCAGCCTTCACAGCAACCGTAATAAAATTGTGAAAGAACTTTGTGTCAGTGCACTGGACCACAAACAAAGTAAGTGTGTCAATTATTGTCTGACTGCGCTACTGTGATATTTAAAAGGTTGTAGGAATGTTTAGTTCCTATCAAAAGACTGAGGTCCACTCAGGCGATCAAACAAACGAGGTTTAATGAAAAGTAACAGAGTTTAACGGATAATTACAGGAGAACATTGAATATAGGTCTAGTCAGTTCGGAGGCTCCACGAGGACTGCTTGGGCGGTCCCGTGGCTGACGTCATGATGTCATCACGTTTTTCCCGCCGGTGGGAGATCACGTGATGAACGGCGTGACGTCATCGCGTTTACACGCGCTATTAAATTGATCGCGCTCTGTACATGTAAACAGTAAAAACAAAGATACAGACTCAGGCTGTAGCTAACATATTGTTAAAGGGAATTATATACAATTGATCAGAGTCCCTTAGTGGCTCCGCCACATGCGCCCCCCCAGAATTGTCTTTAACAGCAAAAGTGAAACGGCGAGGAGGCCTGACAAGCCTGTCAGAGCGACTTCTGTAGCCTTGAAGTGGAAGCTGATGGACGGCGGGCGAGCTGGTGGGGGGGTTGCGTTTGATCTGGCACGGCGACTGTGGGTGGTCGGCCACGTTTCGGCGGCTGTGCAATCTTGACTGGGCGGTCAAGGTCCAAGTGTGCCGGCTTCAACCGGTCAACCGAAATGTGGTCCGGTTTACTTCCGATATCTACTGAGAAAGTTTTGTCTCCCGACTCTAGCACGCGGAAAGGACCAGTGTAAGGGGGCTTGAGCGGATCCCGATGAGCGTCGTGGCGGATAAACACATAGTCGGCATTCTTCAGCTCAGGTGGGACGTGGGAGCTGTGCAAGCCGTGATGCGACGTAGGCACTGGAGCAAAACATCTGGCTGCCTCCTGGTGGTTGAGGAGTTGCTGGGATGCGGACCATGGCTCTGTTGGAGTCGGGAGGAAATCCCCCGGTACGCGTAGCGGCTGGCCATATACGAGCTCCACCGATGACGATTGAAGATCTTCTTTAGGTGCCGTACGAAGACCCAAAAGGCCCCATGGAAGCCTGTCCACCCATCCCGCGCTTTGAAGGCTGGCCCGCAGTGTGGCTTTGAGCGGCCTGTGGAATCGTTCGCACAGGCCGTTCGCCTGTGGATGGTAGGCTGTGGTGCGATGTAGTTTGATGCCGAGCCCCTGCGTTCCAGCGCTCAGAAGAAAACTGCGGTCCACGATCGGAAGAGATGCCCGCCGGTACCCCGAAACGAGCAACCCAAGAGGAGATGAAAGCTCTGGCTACGTCTGCCGAAGTGGTGGCTGCCAAGGGAACTGCCTCTGGCCATCTAGTGGTGCGGTCTTCCATCGTAAGGATATGTGTAAATCCTTGAGAAGGTGGAAGTGGCTCCACCAGGTCCACATTCACGTGGCTGAACCGACGCTCCAGAACAGCGAAAGTGGCCAAAGGAGCTTTTATGTGACGCTGCACCTTGGCCTTTTGGCAGACCACGCAGGTGTTGGCCCAGTTGCGGACATCCATATGCATACCCCGCCAAACAAATTTGGAGGACATCAGCCTTTGCGAGGCCTTCATGCCAGGGTGCGACAACCCGTGTATGGCGAAGACTTTTCGGCGCCAGGCGACTGGCACGATAGGGCGGGGAGTTCCTACGGAGACGTCACAAATTAGCGTGGTGCCTGTGGCATGGAATTTGACGTCGGCCGCTTGGAGGCTAGAGGGGGTGGTTCTGTAAGATTGGACCTCCGGGTCCGAGGCTTGATCCGCAGCCATGAGGGCATAGTCGATGCCGAGCTGGACTGCATGAACGGTCGCGCGGGAGAGGCAATCCGCCACCAGGTTGCCTTTACCGGACACATGCTGAATGTCAGTGGTGAATTCTGAGATAAACGTCAACTGACGTTGTTGCCGAGCTGACCACGGTTCGGCGGTCTTGGCCATAGCGAACGTTAGTGGCTTATGGTCCACAAAAGCCGTGAACGGACGTCCCTCTAGCAAGAACCGGAAATAGCGGATGGCCAGAAAAAGGGCCAGCAACTCCCGGTCGAAAGTACTGTACTTCCGTTCATTTTGCCGTAGTTGACGGCTGAAAAACGCCAGCGGTTGCCATGTCCCATACACCCACTGTTCCTGCACTGCGCTGATGGCGTAGTCTGACGCGTCAGTGGTAAGGGCGATGATGGCACCTGGCAGCGGGTGCGCTAGCATGGTTGCGTTGGCTAAGGCGCCTTTTGTGTCGATGAACGCCCGGTCCATGTTGACCGTCCAACTAATCGGATCCTTGCCGGACTTGCCCTTGAGGGCCTCGTACAGGGGCTGCATGAGCAGAGCTGCCTTAGCGACGAACCAGTGATAAAAATTTACCATCCTGAGGAACTCCTGCAGGGCCTTGACGGTCTGCGGGCGTGGGAAAGATGTAACTGCCTCCACCTTCATTTGCAAGGGAATTGCGCCGTCCGATGTGATGCGATGGCCTAAAAAATCAATCTGCTGCAGGCCGAACTGGCACTTGGCCAGGTTGATGATCAAGCCGTGTTGACTGAGGCGTCTAAAGAGGGTGCGTAAATGGCAGATGTGCTCCTCTTTGTTAGGGCTGGCGATGCGGATGTCGTCGAGGTAGACGAATAGAAATTTGAGGTCCCGAAGCACGGAGTCCATCAAGCATTGGAAAGCCTGTGCAGCGTTCTTCAATCCAAACGGCATCCGCAGAAATTCAAACAGGCCGAGTGGGGTGATGACTGCAGTTTTCGGGACGTCTTGCGGGTGCACGGGGACCTGGTGGTAGGCACGGACAAGGTCGACTTTGGAAAAAATGGTATTTCCCGCCAAATGGGCAGAGAAATCCTGAATATGAGGGATCGGGTACCGATCAGGAGTAGTGGCGTCGTTCAGGCGACGGTATTCGCCGCAAGGCTGCCATCCGCCACCAGGTTTCAGAACAATGTGGAGAGGCAAAGACCAGGGGCTATTCGACCGGTGACTAATCCCTAGCCATTCCATCATGTCGATCTCCGCTTTCGCAGCCGCGAGCTTGCCAGGTTCGAGGCGCCGGGCCCGTGCGTAGACCGGGGAGCCAGTAGTGGTGATGTGATGTTCGACACCATGTTTCGTGGCCGTGGAGGAGAAAGTGGGTCTGGTCAGGTCTGGGAAATCTCCGAGGAAGCGAGTGAAGTCATCCGGAGGTGGGAACGCACAGCAGACAGTGCGCGACACGGCGTTACCGCGGTGGCACGGGATGGAGTGAAAAGTGGCCGCATTGATTAACCGGCGGAGCCTTACATCCACCAGGAGGCCATTGGCGCACAAAAAGTCCGCCCCGAGGATGGCTTGAGAGTTTGGCCATGATGAATTCCCAGTAAAACCGCTGGCCGCCGAAGCACACCTGGACCCGTCTTCTGAAGGTCCGAATGGCCCCGCCATTAGCCGCCTCGAGGGAGAGGCCATGCCCCCCAGCTTGTATATCAAGATTTGACGCGGGTAGGATACTACACTGCGCCCCGGTGTCGCAGAGAAAACGCCGACCAGATAGGGAGTCGGTGATGAAGAGGAGCTTTCCCAAATTTCCGATTGCCATCGCAGCTGCGGGGCGCTCATTATAGCCAGTTCTCTTTTCCAGGGTTGCTGTTGTTTTCTTTTTTTGAGCGAAAAGCTGCAGGGAGGGTGGCAGCATCTTACTTTCACGCCAAAACGGGCGTGGTAGAAGCACAACCCCGCAGGTTGAGGGGCTGGAGCAGCGTCTGTGGGGGATGGGCGCCTCATGGCAGCGCAGTACTGCTGCGTCACCGTGAAAATCTTGTCCGCTTTGGCAGCAAGCTCTGCACAGTCTGTGACTTCGGACCTGGCTAGGGCAGCCTGAACTTGCTCTGGTAGTTGGCTGAGGAATAGCTCCCTGAAGAGGAAGCATTCCGGTTCGGAGCCCAGGAGCGTGAGCATTTGGCTCATGAGCTCGAACGGCTTGGAGTCCCCGAGGCCGGGCATAGCGAGCAGCCGGCTGGCGCGCTCCGACTTCGTGAGCCCGAAGACCTGTAACAACCGCACCTTTATCGTTTCATATTTGCGATCTTCTGGTGGATTCCCAAGCAGGCTGACGATCCGCGAGGCTGTGGCGCTGTCGAGGGCGGAGACCACGTAATAGTAACGGGTCCGATCCGCAACGATGTTCCTTATTGCGAACTGGGCTTCAGCCTGGATGAACCACGCGGCTGGCTGTTGCTCCCAGAACTGCGGTAGCTTCAATGCAACAGCGTTCGTTTCCATGTTTCGTACCTTCTGCGAAATCCATTCACAAAAGTCGGGGTCACCAATGTAGGAATGTCTTGTTCTTATCAAAAGGCTGAGGTCCACTCAGGCAATCAAACAAATGAGGTAGAGTTTAATGGATAATTACAGGAGAACATCGAATATAGGTCTAGTCAGTTCGGAGGCTCCACAAGGACTGCTTGGGCGGTCCCGTGGCTGACGTCATGACATCACATTTTTCCCGCCGGTGGGGGATCACGTGATGAACGGCGTGACGTCATCGCGTTTACCCGCGCTATTAAATTGATCACGCTCTGTACATGTAAACAGTGAAAACAAAGATACAGACTCAGGCTGTAGCTAACATATTGTTAAAGGGAATTATATACAATTGATTGAACGGAGTCCCTTAGTGGCTCCGCCACAAGGTGCTATATAAAGGTAAGTTTGCGGTCTGAGTTTGCGGTGTGTAAATGCTGCCCTTCTCACAGTTTACAAAAGCCATCACTGTGAGTCCAGGATAGAAATTGACAAGATTCTCTCCTCCTGGTTCCTGGCCAAGGGGGCCGCGCATGTGCCCTGCTGCCCCCTGAGCCTCTCAAGATGGCAGCTGTTAACCTGGGCCTGTCACTGGGAGAAAGCCCCGCAGCTGCCGCCCCGCTCGGGGCAAACGCCTGGCCCGGAGGCTCTTGTTCGGTGCCTGAGGCCCACGCCGGGTGTGTGTGAAGCAGATAATGTTGAGTGTTTTAATAATGGGGCCTGGGGCCACACTTGAGGTGTGAGCAGCCCACGTCCCCCCGGGGTTTATTTTTTTTTGCAGTAATAAATTTTACAGACAAATCAACAATATTAACAGTACAGGTACCCATAGTGAAAAACAATGCCACACCAGTCCAACTGGCAATCTAGTAACTCTTCATTTTTGCTTGGTATAACCTGTTGTCCTTTTTTTCAAAATTTTAACATTCAAGTACAACAGTACTTACACAACTCAACAGTTACATAGTAAATCCATTACATTCATTGACCAATTATGTTCAACAATATAAATACAACAATAAATTTTACAGATAAATCAATAATGTTCACAGTACAAACTGTCACTATTTAATAAACCAAGAACCCGTACACGCCAGTCCTACTGGCATCGCTCAGTCATTCATTCCTCCGTTCGTTCGTTCGCTCAAGCGTAAATTCCATTGTGCATGACTGCGTACATGTGTGCCGTTTCTATCTGCGTGCATACGTGCGTTCGTTCATCCGTCCGGCAGGCCTCACGCTCACCAAGCAACCCTCATCCTGGAGAGCGAGGGCCCTTCATTCGGTCGAACGTAAGTTCCATTGTGTAAGCGTGCGTATCATTTGTCTACCTGTGTGCATGCGTGCGTTCGTTCATCCATCCAGCAGGCCTCACGCTCACCGAGTGACCACCATCCTGGAGAGCGGGCCCTTCATTCGGTCGAACGTAAGTTCCATTGTGTATGCGTGTGTGCGTGCATATATTTGTATCCGCATGCGTGCGTTCGTTCGTCTGATTAAGGAAGGCTTTAACACGAAATAACACCACAATATACAAAGTCCCATAACCATATCAGAAATCACTTAAAACTTCAAGTAAACTACTTTTAACCAGAACCCGAAAAATCTTCAACAAAACAAGTAATACCAGTTCAACGCCAGTCCTATTGGCACTCTAATAACTCCTCGTCTTCACTTGATGTTATCCAACCATATAATGTCATAATCCTTATCCACAGTCTTCAACCTTTCCACAGAAAAGAAGCCGACCACTTTCTCAAATCCTGTAAAAGAGGAAAACGACTACTCAAATTTCCTTCTTCTTGCTGTTATCACTCACAGGACCCAGCCATCAAGACATTCATTATTCCTTGCCGATATTACTTTGTTTTGCCTTTTATCTTCCTTTTATTTTCCTTTTTCACTTTTATTCCGTTCTCTTTTCCCATCTTATGGCTGTTCAAGCACCATACTATAGATAGGAACAGTCTGTCTTTCCTCCACCAAATGGTGGCGCACAATCCCGATCCCATCACCGAAACAAAGCCTCACAGCTGCCACCAGACGGCGCACATACGGGGCCGCTGGAACTCATCCGGGCCGGAGACCGTTCTTCAACTTTAGAAACCGTGCAGCATGCTCACCCACAGCATCTCCCGACTCCGCTTCTGTCGACCAGCCGCTCCGCCCTAGGCCCCCCGCCTGGGGTTCTCCGTGCTGGGCCTCCCGCCTAGGACACTCGCCTCTGGGTCTTCCACCCTGGGCCTTCTACACTGGGCCCTCCGCACTGGCATTCCCCGTGAGCAGCCGGGGTGTGGAGCAGCCCGTTCACACAGCACCGAGCAGAAATGAGCTGCTGAGAATCTCGCAGCCTCCCCCGGGGTTTGTGAACCCGCTCCGAGCTCGGGGTGTGAGCAGCCCGCGTCCCCCCGGGGTTCATGAACCCGCTCCCTGAGCTCGGGGTGTGAGCAGCCCGCATCCCCCCGGGGTTCATGAACCCGCTCCCTGAGCTCGGGGTGTGAGCGGCCCGCGTCCCCCCGGGGTTCATGTACCCGCTCCCTGAGCTCGGGGTGTGAGCGTCCCGCGTCCCCCCGGGGTTCATGAACCCGCTCCCTGAGCTCGGGGTGTGAGCGGCCCGCGTCCCCCCGGGGTTCATGAACCCGCTCCCTGAGCTCGGGGTGTGAGCGGCCCGCGTCCCCCCGGGGTTCATGAACCCACTCCCTGAGCTCGGGGTGTGAGCAGCCCGCGTCCCCCCGGGGTTCATGAACCCGCTCCCTGAGCTCGGGGTGTGAGCAGCCCGCGTCCCCCCGGGATTCATGTACCCGCTCGCTGAGCTCGGGGTGTGAGCGTCCCGCGTCCCCCCGGGGTTCATGAATCCGCTCCCTGAGCTCGGGGTGTGAGCGTCCCGCGTCCCCCCCGGGGTTCATGTACCCGCTCGCTGAGCTCGGGGTGTGAGCAGCCCGCGTCCCCCCGGGGTTCATGAACCCGCTCCCTGAGCTCGGGGTGTGAGCGGCCCGCGTCCCCCCGGGGTTCATGAACCCGCTCCCTGAGCTCGGGGTGTGAGCGGCCCGCGTCCCCCCGGGGTTCATGAACCCGCTCCCTGAGCTCGGGGTGTGAGCAGCCCGTGTCCCCCCGGGGTTCATGAATCCGCTCCCTGAGCTCGGGGTGTGAGCGGCCCGCGTCCCCCTGGGGTTCATGAACCCGCTCCCTGAGCTCGGGGTGTGAGCGGCCCGCGTCCCCCTGGGGTTCATGAACCCGCTCCCTGAGCTCGGGGTGTGAGCGGCCCGCGTCCCCCCGGGGTTCATGAATCCGCTCCCTGAGCTCGGGGTGTGAGCGGCCCGCGTCCCCCTGGGGTTCATGAACCCGCTCCCTGAGCTCGGGGTGTGAGCGGCCCGCGTCCCCCCGGGGTTCATGAACCCGCTCCCTGAGCTCGGGGTGTGAGCGGCCCGCGTCCCCCCCGGGGTTCATGAACCCGCTCCCTGAGCTCGGGGTGTGAGCGGCCCGCGTCCCCCCGGGGTTCATGAACCTGCTCCCTGAGCTCGGGGTGTGAGCGGCCCGCGTCCCCCCGGGGTTCATGAACCTGCTCCCTGAGCTCGGGGTGTGAGCGGCCCGCGTCCCCCCGGGGTTCATGTACCCGCTCCCTGAGCTCGGGGTGTGAGCAGCCCGCGTCCCCCCGGGGTTCATGAACCCGCTCCCTGAGCTCGGGGTGTGAGCAGCCCGCGTCCCCCCGGGGTTCATGAACCCGCTCCCTGAGCTCGGGGTGTGAGCAGCCCGCGTCCCCCCGGGGTTCATGAACCCGCTCCCTGAGCTCGGGGTGTGAGCAGCCCGCGTCCCCCCGGGGTTCATGAACCCGCTCCCTGAGCTCGGGGTGTGAGCAGCCCGCGTCCCCCCGGGGTTCATGAACCCGCTCCCTGAGCTCGGGGTGTGAGCGGCCCGCGTCCCCCCGGGGTTCGTGAACCCGCTCCCTGAGCTCGGGGTGTGAGCGGCCCGCGTCCCCCCGGGGTTCGTGAACCCGCTCCCTGAGCTCGGGGTGTGAGCAGCCCGCGTCCCCCCGGGTTCATTAACCTGCTCCCTGAGCTCGGGGTGTGAGCGTCCCGCGTCCCCCCCGGGGTTCATGTACGCGCTCGCTGAGCTCGGGGTGTGAGCAGCCCGCGTCCCCCCGGGGTTCATGAACCCGCTCCCTGAGCTCGGGGTGTGAGCAGCCCGCGTCCCCCCGGGGTTCGTGAACCCGCTCCCTGAGCTCGGGGTGTGAGCGGCCCGCGTCCCCCCCGGGGTTCATGAACCCGCTCCCTGAGCTCGGGGTGTGAGCGGCCCGCGTCCCCCCGGGGTTCATGAACCCGCTCCCTGAGCTCGGGGTGTGACCGGCCCGCGTCCCCCCCGGGGTTCATGAACCCGCTCCCTGAGCTCGGGGTGTGAGCGTCCCGCGTCCCCCCAGGGTTCATGAATCCACTCCCTGAGCTCGGGGTGTGACCGGCCCGCGTCCCCCCCGGGGTTCATGAATCCGCTCCCTGAGCTCGGGGGTGTGAGCAGCCCGCGTCCCCCCCGGGGTTCATGAACCCGCTCCCTGAGCCCTGGGTGTGAGCGGCCCGCGTCCCCCCGGGGTTCATGAACCCGCTCCCTGAGCTCGGGGTGTGAGCGGCCCGCGTCCCCCCGGGGTTCATGTACCCGCTCCCTGAGCTCGGGGTGTGAGCGGCCCGCGTCCCCCCGGGGTTCATGTACCCGCTCCCTGAGCTCGGGGTGTGAGCGGCCCGCGTCCCCCCCGGGGTTCATGAACCCGCTCCCTGAGCTCGGGGTGTGAGCGGCCCGCGTCCCCCCGGGGTTCATGAACCCGCTACCTGAGCTCGGGGTGTGAGCGGCCCGCGTCCCCCCGGGGTTCATGAACCCGCTCCCTGAGCTCGGGGTGTGAGCAGCCCACGTCCCCCCGGGGTTCATGAACCCGCTCCCTGAGCTCGGGGTGTGAGCAGCCCGCGTCCCCCCCGGGGTTCATGAACCCGCTCCCTGAGCCCTGGGTGTGAGCGGCCCGCGTCCCCCCGGGGTTCATGTACCCGCTCCCTGAGCTCGGGGTGTGAGCGGCCCGCGTCCCCCCCGGGGTTCATGAACCCGCTCCCTGAGCTCGGGGTGTGAGCGGCCCGCGTCCCCCCGGGGTTCATGAACCCGCTCCCTGAGCTCGGGGTGTGAGCAGCCCGCGTCCCCCCGGGGTTCATGAACCCGCTCCCTGAGCTCGGGGTGTGAGTGGCCCGCGTCCCCCCGGGGTTCATGAACCCGCTCCCTGAGCTCGGGGTGTGAGCGGCCCGCGTCCCCCCGGGGTTCATGAACCCGCTCCCTGAGCTCGGGGGGTGAGCGGCCCGCGTCCCCCCGGGTTTCATGAACCCGCTCCCTGAGCTCGGGGTGTGAGCAGCCCACGTCCCCCTGGGGTTGATGAACCCGCTCCCTGAGCTCGGGGTGTGAGCAGCCCACGTCCCCCTGGGGTTCATGAACCCGCTCCCTGAGCTCGGGGTGTGAGCGGCCCGCGTCCCCCCGGGGTTCATGAACCCGCTCCCTGAGCTCGGGGTGTGAGCGGCCCGCGTCCCCCCGGGGTTCATGAACCCGCTCCCTGAGCTCGGGGTGTGAGCGGCCCGCGTCCCCCCGGGGTTCATGAACCCGCTCCCTGAGCTCGGGGTGTGAGCGGCCCGTGTCCCCCCGGGGTTCATGAACCCACTCCCTGAGCTCGGGGTGTGAGCGGCCCGCGTCCCCCCGGGGTTCATGAACCCGCTCCCTGAGCTCGGGGTGTGAGCAGCCCGCGTCCCCCCGGGGTTCATGAACCCGCTCCCTGAGCTCGGGGTGTGAGCGGCCCGCGTCCCCCCGGGGTTCATGAACCCGCTCCCTGAGCTCTGGGTGTGAGCGGCCCGCGTCCCCCCGGGGTTCATGAACCCGCTCTTTGAGCTCGGGGTGTGAGCGGCCCGCGTCCCCCCGGGGTTCATGTACCCGCTCCCTGAGCTCGGGGTGTGAGCGGCCCGCGTCCCCCCGGGGTTCATGAATCCGCTCCCTGAGCTCGGGGTGTGAGCGGCCCGCGTCCCCCCGGGGTTCATGAACCCGCTCCCTGAGCTCGGGGTGTGAGCGGCCCGCGTCCCCCCGGGGTTCATGAACCCGCTCCCTGAGCTCGGGGTGTGAGCAGCCCGCGTCCCCCCGGGGTTCATGAACCCGCTCCCTGAGCTCGGGGTGTGAGCGGCCCGCGTCCCCCCGGGGTTCATGAACCTGCTCCCTGAGCTCGGGGTGTGAGCGGCCCGCGTCCCCCCGGGGTTCATGAACCCGCTCCCTGAGCTCGGGGTGTGAGCGGCCCGCGTCCCCCCGGGGTTCATGTACCCGCTCCCTGAGCTCGGGGTGTGAGCAGCCCGCGTCCCCCCGGGGTTCATGAACCCGCTCCCTGAGCTCGGGGTGTGAGCGGCCCGCGTCCCCCCGGGGTTCATGAACCCGCTCCCTGAGCTCGGGGTGTGAGCAGCCCGCGTCCCCCCGGGGTTCATGAACCCGCTCCCTGAGCTCGGGGTGTGAGCGGCCCGCGTCCCCCCGGGGTTCATGAACCCGCTCCCTGAGCTCGGGGTGTGAGCAGCCCGCGTCCCCCCGGGGTTCATGAACCCGCTCCCTGAGCTCGGGGTGTGAGCAGCCCGCGTCCCCCCGGGGTTCATGTACCCGCTCCCTGAGCTCGGGGTGTGAGCGGCCCGCGTCCCCCGGGGTTCATGAACCCGCTCCCTGAGCTCGGGGTGTGAGCGGCCCGCGTCCCCCCGGGGTTCATGAACCCGCTCCCTGAGCTCGGGGTGTGAGCGGCCCGCGTCCCCCCAGGGTTCATGAACCCGCTCCCTGAGCTCGGGGTGTGAGCGGCCCGCGTCCCCCGGGGTTCATGAACCTGCTCCCTGAGCTCGGGGTGTGAGCGGCCCGCGTCCCCCCGGGGTTCATGAACCCGCTCCCTGAGCTCGGGGTGTGAGCGGCCCGCGTCCCCCCGGGGTTCATGAACCCGCTCCCTGAGCTCGGGGTGTGAGCGGCCCGTGTCCCCCCGGGGTTCATGAACCTGCTCCCTGAGCTCGGGGTGTGAGCGGCCCGCGTCCCCCCGGGGTTCATGAACCTGCTCCCTGAGCTCGGGGTGTGAGCGGCCCGCGTCCCCCCGGGGTTCATGAACCCGCTCCCTGAGCTCGGGGTGTGAGCGTCCCGCGTCCCCCCGGGGTTCATGAACCCGCTCCCTGAGCTCGGGGTGTGAGCGGCCCACGTCCCCCCGGGGTTCATGAACCCGCTCCCTGAGCTCGGGGTGTGAGCGGCCCGCGTCCCCCTGGGGTTCATGAACCCGCTCCCTGAGCTCGGGGTGTGAGCGTCCCGCGTCCCCCCGGGGTTCATGAACCCGCTCCCTGAGCTCGGGGTGTGAGCGGCCCACGTCCCCCCGGGGTTCATGAACCCGCTCCCTGAGCTCGGGGTGTGAGCGGCCCGCGTCCCCCTGGGGTTCATGAACCCGCTCCCTGAGCTCGGGGTGTGAGCGGCCCGCGTCCCCCCGGGGTTCATGAATCCGCTCCCTGAGCTCGGGGTGTGAGCGGCCCGCGGCCCACGTCCCCCCGGGGTTCATGAACCCGCTCCCTGAGCTCGGGGTGTGAGCGGCCCGCGTCCCCCCGGGGTTCATTCACCCGCTCCCTGAGCTCGGGGTGTGAGCGGCCCGCGTCCCCCCGGGGTTCATGAACCCGCTCCCTGAGCTCGGGGTGTGAGCAGCCCGCGTCCCCCCGGGGTTCATTCACCCGCTCCCTGAGCTCGGGGTGTGAGCGGCCCGCGTCCCCCCGGGGTTCATTCACCCGCTCCCTGAGCTCTCTCACCTGATGTGTCAGCGGCTGTTGCCAAGGTCCGCACATGCTCAGCTCACACTGCCCGCTGATTGACGGGAGCTCCGGCCCAATAGGAAGAGTGGGGCGGGGCTGGAGGACCGAGCGGGCGGCGGGTCCTCCAACCAATCGGAGTGGGTGAGGGGCGGGGCTTGTGGCACTCAGTGGGCGGGGCTCATTGGCTGAAACTCTGCATCATTTTCAAACCTGATTTCTCTCAAACTCCAGGAGAAAACTGGACCTTTCTGTTGCGGCTTTAATGTAAAACAGTTCGTGGAGTCAGGCATCATTCACCCCGAGACCTACGCTGGCCGGTAAAACCCCAGACGGTTCCTTAGTAAGGATTCCTCTGCTTCCTCAGCATATATTTGTCAGGATACTGAAGCCCAGCTTCCTTACCGTCCACTCCTGGAGGCCCCACTCCCTGAGCCTACAACCTTCAGCAGGGTCAGTGGTGGAGTTCCACAGCGGGAGTGATCCCAGAGTAACTGTCGGGATCGTACCCCCGTGGATGTTCCGGGTCGTGTATTTTTATAGTTATCCTGGAATAAACCAGGGAATTCCTGGAAACACGCTGCAGGTCCTTCTTTATCTGGAGATCAAATGTCTGTTGTATAATTGTACCAGCAGTTAACAGGCTCCTGTGAACTCCTCCGTCTGCTATTTTAATGCAGACTTTAACCAATTTATTTTCAAAGGGTTTATTTTAAATGAGTTAATGCCTGCCTTAAAATGATAGACTCAGGACTGTCACACATGTTAAATCTTCATAGAATAATTACCACAGTCATTTTTTGACTGGAAACTTAAACCTGCTATGTCACTTTCAGTCAGGAACAGATCGCAGTTTGACACCAATCTCTGATTTGACAGCACGTTTCCAGCATTCACCGTTGTTCTTCCTGACTCTAAACACAGTTGTAAAGGAGCCTTCTGCTCCGTGCCTAGGAGCTCTGAACCATGGAAGGGAGCGGCTGGGACACATTTCTTACACGCCTCAAGATTAACCCGCACGGGGACTTTGCTGTCAGTGAAGAGAGACGAGAAAGACCAAAGTGCCGTTTGCCCGCTCAGTGTGGCCCTGAAGGACTGTGTCCAGGCTGAAGTTCTGTTCCCGCCGTACGATCCTCCCCCAGATTGTCCTTTCTGAGCTCCAGCCAGATGATGCTGAACACTCAGGTAGGAAAGACGAAAATCTACAGCAACGTGTTTAAAACAAAACTGATTTATTTGACATATATCCAGAATATTAAACTCCAGCCCAGTTACAGGAGTTATTATCAGCAGAAACAAACCCCAACTGTCAGAATGAACATGGTTCAGTCCTGGATGTGATTAACAGCAGCAATAACAGCAGAATCCAACCCCGGCAGTCACTTGTGAACTCGCTGGTGTCTCAGCAGGTTGGATGACCGAATGAATCCCTTCCCTCACTCAGAGCAGGTGAACAGCCTCTCCCCAGTGTGAACTCGCTGGTGTCTCAGCAGGTTGGATGACTGAGTGAATCCCTTCCCACACATGGAACAGGTGAATGGCCTCTCCCCAGTGTGAACTCGCTGGTGTCTCACCAAGTGGGATGACAGAGGGAATCCCTTCCCACACATGGAGCAGGTGAACAGCCAATCCCTAATGTGAGTGCGTTGATGTTGTATCAGTTTCCTTTTGCTTTTAAATCTTTTCTCACAGTCAGAACATTTAAAAGGTCTCTCATCAGTGTGAACAAGTTGATGATCAGTGAGGTGGGATGACTGAGTGAATCCCTTCCCACACATGAAGCAGGTGAACGGTCTCTCTCCAGTGTGAGTGCGCTGGTGTACAGTGAGGTTAAATGACTGCCTGAACCCAGAACCACAGTGAGAGCACCTGAACGGCCTCTCATCAGTGTGAACACGTTGATGACACGTCAGTTCCCCGGAACTTATAAAGCACTTCCCGCAGTCCGGGCATTGATAAGGTCTCTCGTCAGTGTGAACTCGCTGGTGTATCAGCAGGTGGGATGAATTAGTGAATCCCTTCCCACACTCTGAGCAGGTGAACGGCCTCTCCCCGGTGTGAGTCCATTGGTGACACAGCAGACCACTTGCGCTTTTAAAGCTCAGCTCACACTTAGTACATTTAAAAGGTCTCTTAGCAGAGTGAACAAGCTGGTGTTTCAGCAGGTGGGATGACTGAGTGAATCCCCTGCCACACACGGAGCAGGTGAACGGTCTCTCTCCAGTGTGAACTCGCTGGTGTCTCACCAGGAGGGATGAAAGAGGGAATCCCTTCCCACACATGGAGCAGGTGAACAGCCAATCCCTAGTGTGAGTGCGTTGATGTTGTATCAGTTTCCTTTTGCTTTTAAATCTTTTCTCACAGTCAGAACATTTAAAAGGTCTCTCATCAGTGTGAACAAGTTGATGATCAGTGAGGTGGGATGACTGAGTGAATCCCTTCTCACAGACGGAGCAGATGAACGGTCTCTCCCCAGTGTGAGTGCGCCGATGGGATTCCAGCTTGGACGGGGAACTGAATCCCTTCCCACAGTCACAACATTTCCATGGTTTCTCCATGGTGCAGGTGTCCTTGTGTCTCTCCAGGTTGAACGATCAGTTGAAGCCTCGTCCACACACAGAACACGTGTACGGTTTCTCCCCGCTGTGAACGGTGCGATGTTTTTTCAGGCTGTGTAACTGGTTAAAGCTCTTTCCACAGTCAGTGCACTGGAACACTCTCACTCGGGTGTGTGTGTCTCGGTGCTTTTCAAGTCACATTGATGTTTGAAATCTTTTCCCACAGACAGAACAGACAAACATTTCTCCTTCCACATTCAAACGCCAATGATATTCAGGTCCTGATGAATGGAGTGACTCTGTCAGATCTTGATGTGATGTATGGTTTGTGTTTCCTGTCTGCATATCCTCCCCTTCTAACACCCTGTAAAAGGAGTATACAAATGTCATCACTGTAGGTAGCAACATAGTAACAGGAGTCGGCCATTCAGCCCCTCAAGCCTGTTCTGCCATTCTATTAGATCACGGCTGGTCTGTATCGTAACTCCATTTACCCGCCGCGGTTCTGTAACCTTTAGTACCCTTGCCTAACAAAAATCTACTGCACTCAGTTTTGAAATATTCCATTGACCCTCAGCCTCAACAGTTTTTTGGGGAGAGAGTTCCAGATTTCCAATACCCTTTGTGTGAAGATGTGCTTCCTGAAAATCACCCCTGAATGGCCGAGCTCTAGTTGGAAGGTTGTGTCCCCTTGTTGTGGACTCTCCCATCAGAGGAAACCGTTTCTCTCTATTTAACCTGTCAACTCCTTTAATCATCTTAAACACCTCAATTAGATCACCCCATAATCTTCTATATTCAAGGGAATACAAGCCCAGTCTGTGCAACCTGTCCTCATAACTTTACATCGAGTTACGTACAGGGTAGAAATTCTGAACAGACAGTACTCGTTTCCCTGGAACATTCTTTCCTCTCTTGCCCCTCCTAAGCTATAAAACCCTCGACACACACCCTCTCTCATCGCCTCATCCTCGCTGTTTGAAATCCTGATTTATCGCAGGCTTGGATTTTTCTCCATTTAGGAACATAAGAAATAGGAGCAGGAGTTGGCCATTCAGCCCTTCGAGCCTGCTCCGCCATTCAATGAGATCATGGCTGATCTTCTGCCTCAATTCCATTCACCGGCCCTATCGCCATATCCCTTGATGCCCTTACTAGTCAGAAATCTATCCACTTCTGTTTTGAATATACCCAATGACTGAGCCTCCACAGCCCTCTGGGGTAGAGAATTCCAAAGATTCACCACCCTCTGTGTGAATAAATTTCTTCTCATCTCAGTCCTGAATGGCCGACCTTTTATCCTGAGGCTATGGCCCCTGGTTCTAGACTCCCCAGCAAAGGGAAACATTCTCCCAGCATCCACCCTATCAAGCCCTGTAATAATTTTGTATGCTTCAATGAGATCCCTTCTCATTCTTCTGAATTCAAGAGAATACAGGCCTCGTTTACTCAATCTCTTCTCATACGACAGTCCCGCCATCCCAGGAATCAATCTTGTGAACCTTCGTTGCACTCCCTCTATGGCAAGTATATCCTTCCTTAGGTAAGGAGACCAAAATTGTACACAGTACTCCAGGTGTGGTCTCACCAAGGCCCTATATAATTGGAGTAAGACTTCTTTACTCCTGTACACAAATCCTCTTGTAATGAAGGCCAGCATACCATTTGCCTTCCTAATGGCTTGCTGCACATGCACATTCACTTTCAGTGACTCATGTACAAGGACACCCAGGTCCCTTTGAGCATCTGCATTCCCCAATCTTTCACCATTTAGGAAATACTCTGCCTTTCTGTTTTTTCTACCAAAGTGGATAACTTCACATTTATCCACATTACAATCCATCTGCCATGTTCTCGCCCACTCACTGAGCCTGTCGAGATCCCCTTGAAACCTCTTCACATCCTCTTCGCAACTGACACTGCCACCTAGCTTTGTATCATCAGCAAATTTGGAAAGGTTACATTTAGTCCCCTCATCCGAATCATTGATATAGATTGTGAATAGCTGGGGCCCAAATACCGATCCTTGCGGTACCCCACTAGTTACAGCCTGCCATCCTGAAAAAGACCCGTTTATCCCTACTCTTTGTTATCTGTCTGTTAACCAATTCTCAATCCATGCTAGTATATTACCCCCAATTCCATGTGCCCTAAGTTTGTTCACCAACCTCTTGTGTGGGACCTTATCGAAGCCCTTCTGAAAATCCAAATACACCACATCTACCGGTTCCCCTTTGTCTACTCCACTAGTTACATCCTCAAAGAACTCCAATAGGTTTGTCAAACAGGACTTCCCTTTCATAAATCCATGTTGACTCTGCCCAATCTTATTAGTTTCTAAGTGCCCAGTTACTGCATCCTTTATAATAGATTCCAGCATTTTCCCAACTACTGATGTGAGGCTAACAGGTCTGTAGTTCACTCCTGAAGGTGCTGTGTGATGGTGGGGTTCGGCCCCAGTCACTGTCTGCCCTCCAGTACCTCACCGAGTGGTAATTCTGAGCTGTGAGCCTATACTGAAGGTGCTGTGTGATGGTGGCGTTTGGCCCCAGTCACTGTCTGCCCTCCAGTACCTCACCGAGTGGTAATTCTGAGCTGTGAGCCTATACTGAAGGTGCTGTGTGATGGTGGGGTTCAGCCCCAGTCACTGTCTGCCCTCCAGTACATTGCTAATTCTGAGCTTGTGGGCCGATACAGCGAGCTGCCAACATTTCGACCATGGGGAGCAGCACAGCCACTGGCCCTGGCTGATTCTGTCTGGCAAAGCTCAAGCCAATGGTAGCACATCAACAACAACTTTCATTTACATAGCGCCTACAACGAAATAAAACCTTCCAAGGAGCTTCACTCGAGCGGAATCAGTCAAAAACTGACACCGAGACAAAGGAGGAGGCTTTAGACAATGTGGAAAATTTCCCAGGTATGTCCTCTCCACAAAAAGCAGGACAAATCCAATCCGGCCAATTACCGCCCCATCAGTCTACTCTCAATCATCAGCAAAGCCATGGAAGGTGTCGTCGACAGTGCTATCAAGCGGCACTTACTCACCAATAACCTGCTCACCGATGTTCAGTTTGGGTTCCACCACGACCACTCGGCTCCAGACCTCATTACAGACTTGATCCAAACATGGACAGAAGAGCTGAATTCCAGAGGTGAGGTGAGAGTGATTGCTCTTGACACAAGGCAGCATTTGACAGAGTGCAGCATCAAGGAGCCCTAGTAAAATTGAAGTCAATGGGAATCAGGTGGAAAACTCTCCACTGGCTGGAGTCACACCGAGCACAAAGGAAGATAGTTGTGGTTGTTGAAGGTCAATCATCTCAGTCGCAGTACATCGCTGCAGGAGTTCCTCAGGGCAGTGTCCGAGGCTTAACCATCTTCAGCTGGTTCATCAATATCCTTCCCTTACCACAAGGTCAGAAGTGGGGATGTTCGCACAGTGATCAATTCCATTCACAACTCCTCAGGTAATGAAGTAGTCCGTGCCTGCATGCAGCAAGACTTGGAAGACATTCAGGCTTGAGCTGATAAGTGGCAAGTAACATTCGCACCACACAAGTGCCAGGCATTGACTATCTCTAACAAGATAGAGTCTAACCACTGACCCTTGACATTCAACAGCATTACCATCACCGAATCTCCCACCATCAACATATTGGGGGTTACCATTGACCAGAAACTTAACTGGACCAGCCACATAAATACTGTGGCTACAAGAGCACTTCAGAGACTGGGTATTCTGCAATGAGTGACTCATCTCCTGACTCCTCAAAGCCTTTCCACATCTACAAGGCACAAGTCAGGAGTCTGATGGAAATACTCTCCACTTGCCTGGATGAGTGCAGCTCCAACAACATTCAGGACAAAGCAGCCCGCTTGATCGGCTCCTCATCCACCACCTTAAACATTCACTCCCTCCACCACTGGCGTACCGTGGCTGCAGTGTGTACCATCTACAGGATGCACTGCACCAAAGCTTCTTTGATAGCACCTCCCAAACCCGCGACCTCTACCACCTAGGACAAGGACAGCAGGCACATGGGAACACCACCACCTGCAAGTTCCCCTCCAAGTTACACACACTATCCTGACTTGTAAATATATCGCCATTCCTTCATCGTCGCTGGTTCCAAATCCTGGAACTCCCTCTATAACAGCACTGTGGGAGAACCTTCACCACACGGACTGTAGCTATTCAAGAAGGCAGCTCAAGACCAGCTTCTCAATGGCAACTGGGGATGGGCAATAAATGCTGGCCTTGCCAGCGATGTCATCCCAATTCAATTAAAAAATCTAAATAGTAAAACTTTAAGAGGAGTAGAGGAGCAGAGAGAAGTGGGGTGTTAGATTCCAGCTAACGCCTTGCCTTATTATTTAATTAATAGGTCCAAGAGTTGAGTGTCAACAACTTTAAGATGAGCAGATTCTCTGTCCTCTACCGTATCTTATATTGATCCATCAAGCAGAGTAAACAGGCAAGTCCCACGTCCGACTAAGGCAAGTTTGTGGGATGCAACCACCTTTTCCAGAAGCTGTGTGAGTATTTCTAATGGATCCTTCCCTGCCCCAGTGACCATAAACAGCATCTCTCAGGATCCCATCAAGCATCTTCCCTTTGATTGAGATCACACTGATGGGCCTGTAGTTCCAGGCTCTGACTTCTCTGTTTTGAAAATGGGAATGACGTGAGCTAGCTTCCAATCTCAGGGAACAATCCCTGACTCTATGGAGCTGTTGATGATACAGGCAAGGGGCTCACAGAGCACCGTCCCATCTCTTTAAACACCCGTGAGTGGATATCATCAGGACCTGGAGCGCCATCTAATTTCAGATCTCCTATTTTATCCAAGATGACAAACCCTTTCTATTTTAATACTTAGGATGTCATTGCTCCCTGACCAGTTTCTCCTCCATTTACAGATGTTCCTTGACCAGTCACCATTTATCTTCCATTTACAGACACTCCCTGACCAGTCACCATTTCTCCTCCATTTACAGACGCTCCCTGACCAGTCTCCATTTCTCCTCCATTTACAGACGGTCCCTGACCAGTCACCATTTCTCCTCCATTTACAGACACTCCCTGGGGATTTCCCAGCACTTCCTCGTTGTCCCGGAGTTTGTGTCTTAAACTGGCGGGTAGTTGTGGGGAGGCGGATAATGTTGAGTGTTTTAATAATGGGGCCTGGGGCCTGGGGCCACACTCGGGGTGTGAGCAGCCCGCGTCCCCCCGGGGTTCATGAACCCGCTCCCTGAGCTCGGGGTGTGAGCGGCCCGCGTCCCCCCGGGGTTCATGAACCCGCTCCCTGAGCTCGGGGTGTGAGCGGCCCGCGTCCCCCCGGGGTTCATGAACCCGCTCCCTGAGCTCTCTCACCTGATGTGTCAGCGGCTGCTGCCAAGGTCCACGCATGCTCCGCTCTCCTTCTGTTGTTCAGGTTTAAGGTCAAGCCCCGCCCCTCACACACGCCGAATGGTTGGAGGAACCGCCGCCCGCTCGGTCCTCCAGTCACGCCCCGCTCTTCCTATTGGCCCGAAGCTCCCGTCAATCACGCGGGCAGTGTGAGCTGAGCATGCGCGGACCTTGGCAGCAGCCGCTGACACATCAGGTGAGAGAGCTCAGGGAGCGGGTTCATGAACCCCAGGGGGACGCGGACCGCGGGCCGCTCACACCCCGAGCTCAGGGAGCGGGTTCATGAACCCCGGGGGGACGCGGGCCGCTCACACCCCGAGTGCGGCCCCAAGCCCAATTGTTAAAACACTCAACATTATCCGCCCGCCGCTTCCTCCCGATTCGCTCAGCAAAGGGGCCCCCGCGGCAAACTCCGGGACAGGCAGGAAGTCAGGGAGCGTCTGTAAATGGAGGAAAAATGGAGACTGGTCAGGGAGCGTTTGTAAATGGAGGAGAAATGGAGACTGGTCAGGGAGCGTCTGTAAATGGAGGAGAAATGGAGACTGGTCAGGGAGCGACTGTAAATGGAGGAGAAATGGAGACCGGTCAGGGAGCGTCTGTAAATGGAGGAGAAATGGAGACTGGTCAGGGAGCGTCTGTAAATGGAGGAGAAATGGTGACTGGTCAGGGAGCGTCTGTAAATGGAGGAGAAATGGAGACTGGTCAGGGAGCATCTGTCAATGGAGGAGAAATGGTGATTGGTCAGGGAGCGTCTGTAAATGGAGGAGAAATGGAGACTGGTCAGGGAGTGTCTAAATGGAGGAGGAATGGAGACTTGTCAGGGAGCGTCTGTAAATGGAGGAGAAATGGAGACTGGTCAGGGAGCATCTGTAAATGGAGGAGAAATGGAGACAGGTCAGGGAGCGTCTGTAAATAGAGGGGAAATGGAGACTGGTCAGGGAGCGTCTGTAAATGGAGGAGAAATGGGAACTGGTCAGGGAGCATCTAAATGGAGGAGAAATGGAGACAGGTCAGGGAGTGTCTGTAAATGGAGGAGCAATGGTGACTGGTCAGGGAACGTCTGTAAATGGAGAAGTGTTGACTGGTCAGGGAGCGTCTGTAAATGGAGGAGGAATAGTGTATGGTCAGGGAGCGTCTGTAAATAGAGGAGGAATGGTGACTGGTCAGGAACGTCTGTAAATGGAGGAGAAATGGTGACTGGTCAGGGAATGTCTGAATGGAGGAGGAATGGTGACTGGTCAGGGAACGTCTGTAAATGGAGGAGAAGTGTTGACTGGTCAGGGAGCGTCTGTAAATGGAGGAGAAGTGTTGACTGGTCAGGGAGTGTCTGTAAATGGAGGAGAAATGGGGACTGGTCAGGGATTGTCTGTAAATGGAGGAGGAATGGTGACTGGTCAGGGAGCGTCTGTAAATGGAGGAGAAATGGAGACTGGTCAGGGAGCGTCTGTAAATGAAGGTAAAATAACTCAGTATTTTGGGGGTTGCTTTGTGTGAACAAATATATCACTGATTTTAATGAGACACTTTCTGTGTCCCAGCTGCTGTAAATACTGGCTGGAAAGGGGCCGGACTCTCAGGAGGCTCCACACCGCTGGTTGCTCGTGTGTCAGTGATCTCCCATCAGATGAATGTGCTTCTGCTGTGTGTGTGTTTAATAAAGTGCCCGAAGCCCTCACTGTAACACTCTCACATATCCCACCTGCAGTGTAATGTCCGTGCTGTGTGCTTCCTGTCCAATATCCCCCTGATCCCTGGCTCTCCTGTTGCACCAACTCGGTATAATGGGACAAGAAGTGCCAGCTCAAGAGATTCCCAAATCAGGGACGGAATGAAAGGTTCAGACATGTGGAATGTTAATCTTACACAATGTGTGAGATACTGAGCACCCGCCCAACATTTCACCACCACACCTTCTTTCAAGTAGTTTTATCAATCTCTCCTTCTCTGAAACCTTTGATTTGGGCCGGGGGTCCGGTCCCCAGAGGGACTGCACATTCGGTTTGACTCCCAGAGAGTTTATATGTAGATGGGGCACACAGGTCACACACTGGACAGCAACTGATGAGTGCAGAACTGAACCCAGCCAGAGTCAGCACCTTCCGGGGAGGAGAGAGAGTGGAACCAGTGAGTGTAGAACTGAACCCAGCCAGAGTCAGCACCTTCAGGGGAGGAGAGGGAGGGGATCCAGTGAGTGTAGAACTGAACCCAGCCAGAGTCAGCACCTTCAGGGGAGGAGAGTGAGGGGAACCAGTGATTGTAGAACTGAACCCAGCCAGAGTCAGCACCTTCAGGGGAGGGAGAGGGAGGGGAACCAGTGAGTGTAGAACTGAACCCAGCCAGAGTTAGCACTTTCAACGGAGGAGAGGGAGAGGAACCAGTGAGTGTAGAACAGAACCCAGCCAGAGTCAGCACCTTCAGGGGAGGAGAGGGAGGGGAACCAGTGAGTGTGGAGCTGAACCCAGCCAGAGTCAGCACCTTCAGGGGAGGGGAGGGAGGGGAACCAGTGAGTGTGGAGCTGAACCCAGCCAGAGTCAGCATCTTCAGGGGAGGAGAGGGAGGGAACCAGTGAGTGTGGAACTGAACCCAGCCAGAGTCAGCACCTTCAGGGGAGGAGAGGGAGGGGAACCAGTGAGTGTAGAACTGAACCCACACAATGTCTCTCCTCGCGGGGTGATTCGTCGCCCGCCATGGGTGCTGCGCCGCCCCGACCATTACCATCATCTGTATTCGGCAGGAGTTGCCTGTCCCTCGGGAGGGTACAACAGATGAGTCTGTCCCGCCTGCGCCTCCCGGGGACGGGGAAGAGACCCTGCGCGTGGGGGGGGGGGGGCGCTGCAGATCTACCCGCGGAGGAAATAACACAAGAACCGTTACATCTCGCCATGTCGGGCGCCCTGGAAACTGGGGTGGGCAAGGCCAGTGAGGCTGGGCTCCCCAGGACAGTCCGGACCATTCCCAGGCGCTGCTCGACGTGGCCGAGGAATGTATTCAAGCTCCCCGGTCCGCTGGGTCGGTGGCTGATGGCGGTGAGGCGGAAGACCCCCTGACTCCGTCTCTGACGCTGGCGCCGGGGGTGGTTGGGGGAACTGGGGATAGTGTACTCCCCGGTTTCCCCGTGCACCCCGGTGCCTGGGGTGGAGGGGGGCGCCAAATCGCCGCCGCCTCCTGACCCGGCACCTCCAGAGGAGCCCAGGGAGGAATCCTCTGCCGCCGATCCTGGGGGTGGGATCGGGACAGAGGTGGGGCTGGCTGATGACGACCTCCCGGAGGAGGACGGGGACCCGGCGGAGAGCACCAAGGACGAGTCAGACTCCGTCGCTAGTGAGGCGGCGGATACCCTCGTGCCCCCCTCCGAGTCCCCCCTCATCCCCGTTGTGGAACTCCGGGACTTTCTGGCTGCGTGCCGGGGTCGCCCTGGCAAAATCCGTCTGGCCCTAGACAGAGGGTCGGATCTGGCGCTGCTCGTAGGGTCCGTCCGTGCCGCTGTCAAATCCATGGGCGCGGACGAGAGCGCGGGGCCGTGTGAGCAGCGTCGGATCAACATGTTCCTCGCTGGGCTGCTGAGGGAGTGGCGGTCGACAAGCGGCCGCTCTCCCTCCTCCCATTAGGTTAAGTAGAGGTTGCACTATGCTCTTGTCATGAAGATAACCATAGCCAGCCTCAACATTAACGGCAGCAGAGATGCGCACCGTAGATTTAATAACTTCTCAGTCCTCTGGGACAGGAGGTATGCGGTGTGCTTCCTGCAAGAAACCCACACCATTCTGGAGGACGATGCCACGTGGCTCCTGGAGTGGCAAGGAGGGGTCAGCATGAGTCACCTCTCCAACTATTCCAGTGGGGTGGCTATCTTGCTGGCCCCGCATTTTCAGCCGGAGATCTTGGGGGTCAAGGAGCACGTGCCGGGCCGCTTGCTCCAGGTCACTGTTCACCTGGGGGGCGTGCCGCTCCATCTAGTGAACGTGTACGCCCCCGTGGCCGGTGGGCAGCAAGTGCACTTCTTTGAAGAAGTGTCCGCTCTTCTGGGTTCCTACGACGTCGGCGAGTGCGTCATTCTCGGGGGGGATTTTAATTGCACCCTCGAGGCGAGGGACCGTTCGGGTCCCCCGTACAGCCTGGTGGCGATGGAGAAGTTGAGGGACCTGGTCGGGTCCTTCGACTTGGTGGACGTCTGCCGAAATCTCCATCCCGACTCCAGCGCCTTCACTTATGTGAGGTCTGGAGGAGGAAGGTCCAGAATCGGCCGCCTTTACATTTCCTGGGCGTACGTCTCCTGCATTCTGGCGGCTTCCATGCGGCCGGTGCCGTGCACGGACCACCACCTGGTGTGGGCGGAGCTCGCTCCATTACGCGCGCCGGGGGGGTCCGCGTACTGGCATTTCAACAACCTGCTGCTGGAGGACGAGCGGTTCCGGGATTCGTTTCGTCAGTTCTGGGCCGACTGGAGAAGGAAGCAGGGGGGCTTCCCCTCCTTGAGGCTATGGTGGGACGTGGGCAAGGCTCACGTCTGTCTCTTCTGTCAGGAGTACGCGAGGGTGTCGACCAAGAGGCAGGAGGCTCGGGTCGGGCGGTTGGAGAGGGAAGTGCTCGACCTGGAGTCCTATCTCGGTCAAGTCGTTGATGACCCGGCCCTGGAGTACCACGCACCTCCTCTACGTGGAATCTACCTCAGCCCCGCCGAGGACGCCTGGCCGGCGAACTGGCAAGAGCTGGAGGCCAAAGTCACCACTCGCCTAGGACGCTGGACAGGACTGCTCCGAGTGTTGTCCTACAGGGGTCGAGCGCTGGTCATAAACCAGCTGGTGGCCACCATGTTGTGTTACCGGTTGGTCACTTTGATCCCGCCCCCTGTGTTTGTCACCAAGATGTAGAAGAAGCTCATCAACTTCTTCTGGGACAAAGGGAAGCACTGGGTCTCTGCCGTGGTTCTGAGTCTCCCACTTAGGGAGAGCGGTCAGGCGCTGGTGTGCCTTCGTACCCGGGTGGCGACTTTCTGTCTTCGGACCCTGCAGAGATACCTGTACGTCGAGAATCCTCCTCAATGGTATGGGCTGGCGACGTATTTCTTCCACCAGCTGCACGGCCTCAACTACGACACGCAGCTCCTGTTTGTGGAATTGGGCCGTACGCGTGCCTACCTGTGGGAGCTGCCTGTCTTCTACCAGGAACTGCTATGGGTCTGGAACAGCATCGCCTCCAGGCGGAGTTCTCCCCCGTCAGGAGTGGCGGCTCTCCTTCGGGAGCCGCTGCTCAGGAATCCGCACCTCCGGGACCACTGGATTGGGCGGCTGGCGGAGGGCAGGGCTGTGCCTGGTAAGGTGACCAGGGTCGGGGACCTGCTCGATGGCGGAGGAGCGGGCTGGATGGTGCTGGAGGAGCTGGCGCAGTGCCTGTCCTTGGCCAACGTCCGGCTCGCGGCCAAAGCCATCGAGACGCTGAAAGGGGCGCTGGGCCCCAACTCCACTAGGTGTATCAAGGAGGCTTAAGCACGAGGGGCGATCCCATCCGAACTGACCCCCATTCGGACAGAATTCCTCATCGGCGCGACGCCCCAAAACCCCTCTCGGGAACCGGTGCCTCACAACCTGAGCTGTCTCGGGGAAATGCCCTCCCTGCCTTTTAGTTCTGCGCGGAAGGGTTTCCTGTACGGGCTGCTCCTGCACACTCTCCACTTTGTCATCTTCGCCTGCCGTCCGGACACGCCTTGGCGTGCCATTTTGCCATCCGGCGGAGGTGGAGGTCCCCAATGGGGGGCTCTCTACGCGGGAGTCTTCCCTTTATCTATTGGGGACTTGGCCTGGAGGGTGTTGCATGGAGCAGTCCCGTGCAATAAGATTTTAGATAAGTTCACGGACTCCCTGGCCGCTTGCTATTTTTGCGGCCTAGAGGAGTCCGTGTTCCACGTTTATGTGGAATGTGAGAGGTTGCAGCCCCTGTTCCATTATTTGAAGGCTGCTCCTCGATTTTTGGCTGCACTTCAGTCCCACGCTCCTGATCTACGGCCACCCGGTGCGGAGGGGAGAGGGCAGGTCGGAGGACCTCCTTGTAGGACTGCTCCTGGGCCTGGCCAAAGTGGCCATAAACAGGTCCAGGCAGCGGGCGGTCGAGGGGGTCGTTCAGCCCGATTGCCTGCCTCTCTTCCGCGCCTATGTTCGAGCCCGAGTGGCCATGGAGATGGAGCACGCGGTGTCTGCCGGCACACTTGAGGCCTTCCGAGACCGGTGGTCGCCGCGGGGACTGGAGTGCATCATCACCCCGGCCAATGTGATTTTAATTTAAATTGATATGTCTTAAAATTAATTTCAGTATTTTAAGTTTCTTTACAGTCCATTTGTTCGGCTGGGAGAGCGGGAGTCTCCGCTCGGCGATGCAGAGAGCCCTGCAGATGGAGAAGAATGTCAACCAGTCTGCTGGATCTGCACAAACTCTCCACTGGGAGCGCCGACCCTCAACTGTGTGAATTCCTGGAGACCCGCTAACTGGCTGAACAAGTGAAGATGATCAAGAAGCTTGGAGATCACATCATTAACTTGAAGAGACTGGGACCCCTGCCTTGTAGGCAATGATGGCTTGTGGTTTTGTGCAAAGAACTGAGCCTGACCTCTGTAATGATATTAACTGTGAATAAAATGTTCAAATTTTAAAAAATTAAAAAAAAACCCCGGGGGGACGCGGGCTGCACACACCCCGAGCTCAGGGAGCGGGTTCATGAAACCCCGGGAGGACGCGGGCCACTCACACCCCGAGCTCAGGGAGCGGGTTACATAAGAACATAAGAAATAGGAGCAGGAGTAGGCCAATCGGCCCCTCGAACCTGCTCCGCCATTCAATAAGATCATGGCTGATCTGATCCTAACCGCCAATCCACTATCACAGAACCATCTCCTGAATCTAACAGAATTAGACACACGAAATAGGAGCAGGATCAGGCTACACAGCCCCTGGGCCCGCTCTGCTACCCACAGGGCCATGACCGATCCGAACCTAGACTCATGTCCAAATTCCTGCCCGCTCCCCGTAACCCTTAATTCCCTTTACTTCTAGGAAACTGTCTATTTCTGTTTTAAATTTATGTAATGATGTAGTTCTACAGCTTTTTGGGGCAGCATATTCCATGGACCTACCACCCTCTGAGTGAAGTAGTTCCTCCTCATCTCAGTTTTGAAAGAGCAGCCCCTTATTCTAAGACTATGCCCCCTAGTTCTAGTTTCACCCATCATCGGGAACATCTCCCCCGCACCCACCCGATCCAACCCCTTCACAATCTTACATGTTTCAATAAGATCGCCTCTCATTCTTCTGAACTCCAATGAGTAGAGTCCCAATCTACTCAACCCCGGGGGGACGCGGGCTACACACACCCCGAGTGCGGCCCCAGGCCCCATTATTAAAACACTCCACATTATCCGCTTCACAAACACTCCCATAGAAACATAGAAGATAGGAGTAGGCTATTCAGTCCTCGAGCCTGCTCCGCCATTTAATCAGATCATGGCTGATCATCCAAATTCAGTACCCTGTCCCTGCCTTCTCCCCATATCCCTTGATCCCTTTAGCGACTGAGTCACAGTAACAGGAGGGGCCCAGTTATAACCTGTCTGTGTATCCTCCCCATCTAATTCCCGGTAAAAGCTGTTTACAAAAGTCATCACAGTAAGTAGGAACATAGGAACAGGAGTCAGTCATTCAGCCCCTCGAGCCTTTTCCACCATTCAATGACAAGTCAAAGCTTAAATAGTAGCAAGTAAGACCTTGAAGAAGTATTCAGCCATTAGACGACTACAATCTTTCGATAAGATACCTGAAAGCCCGAGAAAGGCTTGTATCGGATGGCATGTGTGCCATGATATTGAGATACCGGTGTGAGTGTGCAAATGTGATTTGTTACGTATGAAGTAATTACCATCCAGGAATGTATGGTGAATTTACACTGAAGAACGGGTCTGAGACATGCTCAGTTACTTGTCAACAGCAAGACATGAAATGGTTAATGTGGCTCAGGAGAGCGAGACAACTTTTAAAGCATTGACACTCCATCGAGAAACTATCTAATTGATGAAACAATCAGAATAGAGTTAAACACACTGGTACCTGTTAGAAGGATTGAAATTGAAGTTGAAGTGGAGAGTTACATGGAATCTGGATTGGGACAATTGAGGGCCAAGGAAAAATCATGTTTAGTAAGAATTATCCACAAGATGGATACGAGTAAAAGAGATCTGGAGAATCTTTTAAATCCATGATATGTTGATTAGATGTTAAACTGTAATGTATTTGATATAATTGTAAGACTGAATTTAACTGTGACTGTAATAATTGTGTTTTGCAGGTAACAGAGCGTGGGAAAAACCAGTGCGAATCCAGTATGAGGTGATTTTAGTGGTGCCTCCTGTGTCACTACTACTGCAATTATCATGCTTTACGGGTCTAACAGGACCTGTCCCATCAACCAACACGTTTTCAAGTATGAGCTACACAATTATGTGGCACAATTCGGATACTCGAATACGACATTCCCCTGTTGTTTGTGGGTTTCAGTGAGCTCATGATGCGACTGAACTCCTCCCTAAAGCATTTTTATGTTTTGGAGCAAAACAACTCGAGAATAGATATTGAAATTGACAGCATTAGGGACAACTCACCTTGATGGGATATTGGACTTAATACATCAGCACACCCTTAGGTTTGTATTATTTCACATGCTCTGGTAGTTATCCAACTTGTAATGATAGTGTATTTGATATATGTAACGTGTGTAGTAAGACTTTGATACATAAGCCAATTGGGTACTCATGCCCATGACTGACAAGCACTAACAAATTAATTGAGCACACCAAAAGAGAAGATCCGAAGCGATGTAGAGGAGACCCCAGGCGGGGTAACATCAGGAAAGATAGAAGAAACAGAGGATGCCCCAGGCGGGGCAGAATTGGAACACCGGAACAGTGAATTGAATTTGAGTAAGGGGTCAGAGGTTGCTCCTTCTCCTCAAAGGGAGGGACTGTAAGGAAGGGAGAAATCTTCAGGACTCTCTACTAACTAACGCCCAAGTTGAGAGAGCAATAAGAGCAGGCTAGATTAGTCAAGAGCCGATTGTGAGAAGTCAATAAAGAAATAGCTATTAGATTCAAAGATGGGTTTTAATTCTTAGACCAGGGACCGACAACAGGCAAGCGGAAAAAGATAGCATAAATGCCAGCAAGGTCGAATATCAAGCATCAAAAGATAAATAGAAATGATAAGGACTTATAATTGTCATTATAGTCGTAGTATTATTTTGTGTTACAGTGACGGTTCTGAAAGCATGCTGTAGGGCAGCTGTGTCCCGACTAGTGCCGGTTGCTACAGTTGATATAATCAATATTGAGCCAGAAACCGAACAGCTAATGCTGGATAATGAACTGATAGCGATAGTAACATACATGTAATGTTCTTTGTTCATTTTCACAGACTACCACGCCTAGCACAACAAGATAGACAGAGGGGAAAGACGAACTTAGGTACTAAGTTTAAGCCATCAGTATAGGAGTAATCCCGGGGATGATAAAAGTGGAAGAGAAGTTGGTAGCCCTAGCCAAAGTTTAAATTTGGTGCAGGACCAACAGGAGGGATTGAAAGGGTTAAAAGCAAATCCTCTCAGTGTTTAAAATGCAGAGCAAACAAATTACTTTAGACAAAGGAAAGAGAAAGGGGTTATGTGCGAAATCACTAAGAGCTGAGGAGAAGCCAGGTGGCGATAAAATGTCTGCCCAGCTCAAGGACTTTATACAATGGAGCCTTACAAGAATAAGATAAGGCATAGCCACCAAGCTACACACAGCTAATGCTGAACTGTGAGAAAGATTTAATAAAATCAGCTAAACTTAAAGTAGTAACTTAAAGAAACAAAATGGCTTGTGTAGATTATTAAAGAAACCTCAGCCTAGCAACTGTAGAACCAGACGTCACAACACAGGTGGCAGAGATAAGGAACAGAACAGAAAGAATGGGCTCAGTTACAAACGAGTTGTTGATACTGTAACCTATGACCTGCAGCCCAGTATTGCAGACCAAGAAGGGTCACGAGGGCCTAACCGCCAGAATCATTGCAGGGGAGGATTAATTAGCTATTGTATTGAAGGGGTTAAATTGAACCTCTCAGAATTCGGACAGCCGAGGTGACCACTAATTAAGTGATGCCAGCAAAATTAAACTCAGAACAAAGGAGTGGGGTCATGTGAAAGTGAATAAGATAAGAAATATCACAATAAAAATTGACTTACGTAAAGAGGCGAAACTAAAACAAAGAACAATGTGAGAAGCTTCGAAAAACCAAGATAGGACGCAGTTGTGGGACCAGACAGAATATGTGCGTTTTGCGTAAGTGATAAGGAATATGCTGCTTTAGCTAAAAATTGTAGACACAGCAGAATATAGGGGTCATGGGAATTTGACCTGTAACCAAAGGCATAGTAAGATGTAACTAACCTTTACTAATACTGAACAGAATCCATATGTGATCAGGTGATTATTGTAATACAATGTGATCAGGTGATTATTGTAATACAATGTGATTGGATGAAAATAGAATAAAAAGCTGTACCAACCAAGAGAGAACGAGAAGGTGCTCGCACAGACCACGGGGTCTAAGACTCTTCTCCCAGAGCTCTGATAATAAACTGCATCTTTTTACTTTTACACGGTTTAGATGTGAATTTATTTTCACCCCAACAAATGTTGTGGTGAAAATAAATTCACGTTCTCTCTTGGTTGGTACAGCTTTTTATTCTATTTTCATCCAATCACATTGTATTACAATAATCACCTGATCACATTGTATTACAATAATCACCTGATCACATATGGATTCTGTTCAGTATTAGTAAAGGTTAGTTACATCTTACTATGCCTTTGGTCACAGGTCAAATTCCCATGACCCCTATATTCTGCTGTGTCTACAATTTTTAGCTAAAGCAGCATATTCCTTATCACTTACGCAAAACGCACATATTCTGTCTGGTCCCACAACTGCGTCCTATCTTGGTTTTTCGAAGCTTCTCACATTGTTCTTTGTTTAGTTTCGCCTCTTTACGTAAGTCAATTTTTATTGTGATATTTCTTATCTTATTCACTTTCACATGACCCCACTCTTTTGTTCTGAGTTTAATTTTGCTGGCATCACTTAATTAGCGGTCACCTCGGTTGTCCGAATTCTGAGAGGTTCAATTTAACCCCTTCAATACAATAGCTAATTAATCCTCCCCTGCAATGATTCTGGCGGTTAGGCCCTCGTGACCCTGTGATGAAACATTCCATTCATCACTGCCTGTGACTGTGGTTGGTTTCAGGTTCCCCTCTTACCATTGTATTGCCTGTGACTGTGGTTGGTTTCAGGTTTCCCCTCACCATTGTATTGTGTATTGGAATGTATGGAATGTGTTGAGTGTAGGGCTCCGCCCATACCTGGCCTCTATGTAAGCCAGCTCAGTCTGGCCTCACAGCCAGTACTGCAGACCTCCAGGGAAGATACCTCTCTCCACTGCGTGTTATCTTCTAAGTTCATAAAAGCCTTGTTTTGTTTCGCTAACATCGAGTCTCGGGATTATTGAGGCACATCAATTTTATTAACTTATTTTTCAACACAATGGATCAACTCCTGAAACCCGAACGTTTGTATTTGGATCAGCATGCTCCGGACGCATCAGCACACTTCGGACACTGGTTTATGTGTATGGAATTCTTCCTGGACAATTCCACAGCCGTCAAAGACGCTACGGATGCTGCAAGTATGAAACTCGGAATTCTGCGGAATTGAGTAAGCCACCGGGTTTACCCCCTCATCCAAGACGCCGACACGTACCTGGCCGCCTGCGACATCTTAAAGGCGCATTACCAGCAGCCTACGAATGAGGTGTATGCTAGGCATCTGCTCGCCACTCGCGCACAGCGACCTGGGGAATCGGTGGAGGAGTTCCTAGGCACCCTGAAAATGCTTGGCAAAGACTGCAAGTGCCGAGATGTAAAAGCCGCAGTGTACACCGACGAGCTTGTTCGCGATGCCTTTATCACAGGCCTCAGCTCCACTTACATCCGGCAAAGACTGCTGGAAAAAACGGGATTGGACCTGAAACAGGCTGCGGACACCGCGCGATCCCTGGATGTGGCCCAGAGAAACTCGGACGCCTACTCTTCAGCCCGCGCCATCCACGCCACCACCTGTGCACCAAGGGCGCCGCCATCTTGGAAGGCATCTTCCCCGCCCGGCAGCCCGACACCGTCGGGGCCCCGCTCTCCCCCCAGAAGCCCTACAACAGCCGCGACGCATCGGGGACCCAACTGCTACTTCTGCGGGCAGCCAAAGCACACCAGAAACCTGTGCCCGGTGAAAGGCACCACCCGCTTTAAGTGCGGTAAGAAGGGGCACTTTGGGAAGGTGTGCAGAGGGAACCCCGCTGGAAAACCAAAACCCGCCACCGCCGCGTGTGCGCCGTGGGAGCGGCCATCTTGGACGCCATCTTGCCCGACCTCGTGGGGTCCGCCATCTTGTGAGCAGACAGCGCGGACGCCATCTTGTCTCAATCAGGGCCCTACAGTGGCATCGGTCACAGTGGACCAGGCCAGGCCCCACCCGCTATCCAAATCAATGCTGGACATCGAGGTAAACGGGTGCAGGGTTAAATGTTTAATTGACAGTGGAAGCACGGAGAGTTTTATCCACCCGGAACTGGCACGACAACTCTCCCTAAAGGTGGTCCCTACTCGGGGTACCATCTCTATGGCTGATAAAACCCAGACATCGACCATTCTGGGTTACTGCACGGTACAATTGTCCGTTAACGGGACTGTATACGATAATTTTAAAGTGTTAATCATGAAGAATCTATGCGCGAGCGTGATCTTGGGCCTGGATTTCCAGTGCAACCACCAAAGCATCACGCTCAAGTACGGTGGGTCCCAGCCGCCCCTCACAGTGTGCGGCCTGGCTACCCTGAAGGTAAAGCCGCCTTCGCTATTCGCGAACCTTACCCCTAACTGCCGGCCAATAGCGACCAAAAGCAGGAGGTACAGCTGGGAGGACAGGCGGTTTATCGCAACCGAGGTAGACAGGCTCCTGAAAGAGCGCATTATTGAATGCAGCAATAGCCCGTGGCGCGCCCAAGTGGTGGTGGTAAGGGGTAGCGAGAAGAAACGGATGGTGATCGACTATAGCCAAACGATCAACAGGTACACCCAACTAGACGCCTACCCGCTACCCCGCATATCAGAAATGGTGAACCAAATCGCCCAATACCGGGTGTTCTCCACCATCGACCTCAAGTCAGCGTACCACCAGCTCCCTATCAGACCAGAGGACCGCCCGTACACCGCCTTCGAGGTGAACGGACGCCTCTACCAATTCCTCAGAGTCCCCTTTGGGGTGACGAATGGGGTCTCGGTCTTCCAGAGGGAGATGGATCGCATGGTCGATGACCACCACTTGCAGGCAACCTTCCCCTACCTCGACAACGTCACCATCTGCGGTCACAACCAGCAGGATCACGACTCGAACCTCGAGAGGTTCCTGAAAACCGCACAAAAACTCAACCTCACCTACAACGAGGACAAGTGCGTTTTCAACACCACGCGCCTCTGCATACTAGGCAGCGTGGTGGAGAATGGGGAAATCGGACCAGACCCCGACCGATTGCGCCCCCTACGGGAGCTGCCCCTGCCCAACACTCCCAAAGCCCTGAAAAGGTGCCTGGGGTTATTTTCTTATTATTCCCAATGGGTCCCCAACTACTCCGACAAAGCCCGCCCCCTCTTGAAAGCATCCTCTTTTCCGCTCTCTGCTGAGGCCCACGCCGCCTTCAAAAGCATTAAGCAGGATATTGAGCGGGCCACGCTACAGGCAGTGGACGAGAACACTCCATTTCAAGTGGAAAGTGATGCGTCTGACTTTGCCTTGGCGGCCACCCTCAACCAGGCAGGGCGGCCCGTAGCTTTCTTCTCGAGGACCCTCCAAGGGCCCGAGATCAGACACTCCTCCGTGGAAAAGGAGGCCCAAGCCATCGTGGAGGCAGTGCGCCACTGGCGCCACTACCTAGCCGGCAAACGCTTCACCCTACTTACCGACCAGCGGTCGGTAGCGTTTATGTTCAATAATAAACAGAGGGGGAAGATCAAAAATGATAAGATTCTTAGGTGGCGGATCGAGCTCTCCACCTTCGAGTATGACATCATTTACCGGCCAGGGGCCCTTAACGAATCCCCAGATGCCCTCTCACGAGGGATGTGTGCCAGCGCCACCGGGGATCGGCTACAGACCCTCCACAACGACCTCTGCCACCCAGGGGTCACGCGGCTGTTCCACTTCATAAAGTCCCGCAACTTACCCTACTCGATTGAGGAAGTTCGGTCTCTGACCAGGAACTGCCGCACTTGCGCTGAGTGCAAGCCTCGGTTCTACCACCCTGATAGAGCCCACTTAATCAAAGCTACACGGCCCTTTGAGTGGCTCAGCTTAGATTTCAAGGGCCCCCTCCCGTCCGTCGACCGCAATGTTTACTTCCTGAACATTGTGGACGAATACTCCCGGTTCCCATTCGCCTTCCCCTGCCCAGACATGACCAGCGCCACGGTCATTAAATGCCTCAACAGCCTGTTCTGCCTGTTCGGTATGCCGAGCTACATCCACACGGATAGGGGGGCGTCCTTCATGAGTGAAGAGCTACGCCAGTACATGCTGTCCAGGGGTATTGCCACGAGCCGTACCACCAGCTACAACCCCCGGGGTAACGGTCAAGTGGAGCGAGAGAACGGGACAGTATGGAAAGCAGTCACTCTAGCTCTAAGGACCAAGGGCCTCCCTATCTCCCGCTGGCAGGAAGTCCTCTCAGATGTGCTCCATTCGATACGGTCGCTATTGTGTACTGCCTCTAATGCCACACCTCATGAACAATGTTTAGCTTCCCCCAGAAATCCACCTCAGGCGTATCCATGCCGTCATGGCTCTCCACCCCGGGTCCGGTATTCGTGCGAAGGCATGTGAGGGGCCATAAGACGGACCCTCTCGTGGAGCCAGTGCACCTACTCCACGCCAACCCCCAATACGCGTATGTCCGGCACGCCGACGGAAGGGAGGACACCGTGTCAATAAAAGACGTCGCCCCAGCCGGTAACGACAACAGCCACGGCAATAGCAGCAACAACGACCACAGCAACTCTTACCCACCCACTACTCTTTCATCACCCCCGGAAGAACATCGACCAATGGCACCCCCACCAACTACCCCTTCAACAACCCTGGTGGCACCCCCGGCAGAGACCCAGGAGGCCACCGGGGACACCCAGCCGACACCCGCAACACCACAACAGCCACGTCGGTCGCAGAGGACTACCAAACCCCCGAACAGACTAAATCTATAGAAGGGGTGAATGTGAAGAAATATTCCATTCATCACTGCCTGTGACTGTGGTTGGTTTCAGGTTCCCCCCTTACCATTGTATTGCCTGTGACTGTGGTTGGTTTCAGGTTTCCCCTCACCATTGTATTGTGTATTGGAATGTATGGAATGTGTTGTGTGTAGGGCTCCGCCCATACCTGGCCTCTATGTAAGCCAGCTCAGTCTGGCCTCACAGCCAGTACTGCAGACCTCCAGGGAAGATACCTCTCTCCACTGCGTGTTATCTTCTAAGTTAATAAAAGCCTTGTTTTGTTTCGCTAACATCGAGTCTCGGGATTATTGAGGCACATCAGTCCCTTCTTGGTCTGCAATACTGGGCTGCAGGTCATAGGTTACAGTATCAACAACTCGTTTGTAACTGAGCCCATTCTTTCTGTTCTGTTCCTTATCTCTGCCACCTGTGTTGTGACGTCTGGTTCTACAGTTGCTAGGCTGAGGTTTCTTTAATAATCTACGCAAGCCATTTTGTTTCTTTATGTTACTACTTTAAGTTTAGCTGATTTTATTAAATCTTTCTCACAGTTCAGCATTAGCTGTGTGTAGCTTGGTGGCTATGCCTTATCTTATTCTTGTAAGGCTCCATTGTATAAAGTCCTTGAGCTGGGCAGACATTTTATCGCCACCTGGCTTCTCCTCAGCTCTTAGTGATTTCGCACATAACCCCTTTCTCTTTCCTTTGTAATTTGTTTGCTTTGCATTTTAAACACTGAGAGGATTTGCTTTTAACCCTTTCAATGGGTGATCTGTATCCAACTCCATCTTCCCATCTTCCACACATTCTGTAACCCTTATTATCCTCGCTTAACAAAAATCTCACACACACAGTTTTGAAATTTTCATTGGGTCCCAACCTCAACAGCTTTTGGGGGAGAGAATTCCAGATTTCCACTACCCTTTATGAATATAAGAAATAGGAGCAGGAGTCGGCTATAGGGCCCCTCGAGCCTGCTCTTTCCCGCCCTATCCCCATATCCCTCGATTCCTTCAGTGTCCAAAATTCGATCTGAGTCTTGAATATTCTCAATGACTGAGCACCCACAGCCCTCTGGGTAGAGAATTCCAAAGAGTCACATGCCTCATCTCAGTCCTAAATGGCCGACCCCTTATCCTGAGACTGTGACCCCTGGTTCTAGACTCTCCAGCCAGGGGACACAGCCTCTCAGCATTGGGGTGAAGTTGTGCTTCCTGACATCACTCCTGAATGGCCTGGGTCTAAATTCAAGGTTATGACCCCTTGTTGTGGACTCCCCCACCAGAGGAAATAGTTTCTCTCTATCTACCCTGTCACCTCCTTTAATCATCTTAAACACCTCAATCAGATCACCCCGTAATCTTCTATATTCAAGGGAATACAAGCCCAGTCTGTGCAGCCTGTCCTCATAATTTACAAATCTCAGCTCTGGCACTACAGGATAGAAATTCTCAACAGTTCTAGCCGCTCCTAAGCTGTAAATCCACCGTCCCCCACACTCTCCCCCGTCCCACACACTCTCCCCCGTCCCACACACTCTCCCCCGTCCCCCACACCCTCCCCCGTCCCACACACTCTCCCCCGTCCCACACACCCTCCCCCGTCCCACACACTCTCCCCCGTCCCACACACTCTCCCCCGTCCCCCACACCCTCCCCCGTCCCACACACTCTCCCCCGTCCCACACACCCTCCCCCGTCCCACACACTCTCCCCCGTCCCGCACACCCACCCCCGTCCCACACACTCTCCCCCGTCCCACACACTCTCCCCCGTCCCACACACTCTCCCCCGTCCCTCACACTCTCCCCCGTCCCACACACTCTCCCCCGTCCCACACACCCTCCCCCGTCCCACACACTCTCCCCCATCCCACACACTCTCACCCGTCCCACACACCCTCCCCCGTCCCACACACTCTCCCCCGTCCCACAGACTCTCCCCCGTCCCACAGACTCTCCCCCGTCCCACACACTCTCCCCCCGTCCCACACTCCCCCGTCCCACACACTCTCCCCCGTCCCCCACACCCTCCCCCGTCCCACACACTCTCCCCCGTCCCACACACTCTCCCCCGTCCCCCATCCCACACACTCTCACCCATCCCACACACTCTCCCCCGTCCCGCACACCCACCCCCGTCCCACACACTCTCCCCCGTCCCACACACTCTCCACCGTCCCACACACTCTCCCCGTCCCACACACTCTCACCCGTCCCACACACTCTCCCCCGTCCCCCACACTCTCCCCCGTCCCCCACACTCTCCCCCGTCCCACACACTCTCCCCCGTCCCACACACTCTCCCCCCGTCCCACACACTCTCCCCCCGTCCCACACACCCTCCCCCGTCCCGCACACCCTCCCCCGTCCCGCACACCCTCCCCCGTCCCGCACACCCTCCCCCGTCCCGCACACCCTCCCCCGTCCCGCACACCCTCCCCCGTCCCGCACACCCTCCCCCGTCCCCCGTCCCACACACTCTCCCCCGTCCCACACTCTCCCCCGTCCCACACCCTCTCATAGCCTCATCCTCGTTGTTTGAAATCCAGATTCATCGCAGGCTCTGAATTTTCTCCCTTTTTCTCCTGAAGGTGCTGCATGATGGTGCGGTTCAGCCCCAGTCACTGTTTGCCCTCCAGTATCTTGCCGAGTGGTAATTCTGAGCTGTGAACCTATACTGAAGGTGCTGTGTGATGGTGGGGTTCGGCCGCAGTCACTGTCTGCCCTCCAGTACCTCACCAAGTGGTAATTCTGAGCTGTGAGCCTATACTGAAGGTGCTGTGTGATGGTGGGGTTCGTCCCCAGTCACTGTCTGCCCTCCAGTACCTCACCAAGTGGTAATTTTGAGCTGTGAGCCGATACTGAAAGTGCTGTGTGATGGTGGGGTTCGGCCCCAGTCACTGTTTGCCCTCCAGTACTTTGCCAAGTGGTAATTCTGAGCTTGTTAGCCCATACAGTGAGCTGCCAGCATTTCGACCATGGGGAGCATCACAGCCACCATCCTTGGCTGATTCTGTCTGGCAAAGTTGAGACCTATAGTAACTGTTGGATTGCAAAAATAGGCCTGTGAACTGAAGCCTGAATCCTCCAGTCTCTAATACATTAACCATTAGGCTGTATTACTAGAAATCATATTTAAAGGATGATTAGCTTTATATTATTGAGATATATATGTATTAAAAGCATACATGTAGCATCTAGATAGCTGCAAAGCATGATGGGTTGCTTGACCATTATATTAACTATATTAACTGGTACTGTAGAATAGCTGACCAAAGAAGATTTGCCAGACTGCTGGTCGCCACCCCACGTATCTCCAAACATTTCGGAATGTTGTTATCAGCTTCACAGAAGCAGTGTTCAACATAGTTGTCCTTTTTAGAGATAAGGGCTAATAACCACAGAGTATGTGGCTTTGTGATTTGCTTGCTCGATAGTTAGGGGAGACACATGTCCTTTGAAGTTACAAACCTTCAGGCACTGGCTCCTACTGTAGAGTTGGGCTATTAAACATCTATAAGAGAAGTCTTTAAAATCCCACAACAAGTTGTGGCCACCAAGATGAACACTAAAAGGAATCGGCCATTTCCAAGACAATCCTTGCTTCAAACACCTTGGGCTAGATTTTCGTGGAGCCATCAGGCGAGGTTTCAGGCGTGTGGGGGGGGGGGAAATCCCGAATTTGGGGATCCCGACACCATCCCGCCCAAAACCCCGCCCCACGTAAGTTTCAGGGGCGGCGGGTACCCGCCCCGCACTGGGACTTCCGAAACCAGGCGGGAAGGGATTAGTGCCAATTAACTGCCTGTTAACAGGTAGTTAACAGGCAGTTTCTAGCCTAATCCCTATTTTGAGGGGTTTCGAGTGGGTTTCCCGACGACTCCAAACCACGCCAGGTTAGAGCAGGCGGGCCGTCGGGTTGAAGGAGTTGGAGGGGTCGCGATGTCGGTGCTCAGGTGAGTGATGGGTGCATGAGTGTAAAGGTAAGTGTGTTTGGTGTGTCTAAAGTGTGTAAAGAACTTTTACTTACCTGTACTTACCTTAACAGCCTTTCTTCCTGTAGCCATCGGGAGCGCATCACTCAGCCAGAACTGAAAGCTGAACGGCTGCAATCTGTGAAAAGTGACAGCCTTCAGCTTTGTGTGCTGGTGAGAGTTCTAATTGAGTCTGTGCAGAAGGACTCATGTCAGAACTCAGACTACCAGTGTTTCGCTGCTTCAAGCAAGAACTCTTGACAGATGAAATTGCAGTCTGTGACATCACCTGTTGCCGGGTGGTCCTTAATTGGCCTGCTGAGCCCGCTGGGCGGGCAATCAAGGGGAAATCGCATGGATTGGCCGGACGTCGAAGTAGGCGGGTCAAAAACCCAAAAGGGGAAGTCCCGCCTTCTTCCCGACAGGTTTGGGAAAATCTACCCCCTTATCTCCCTTTGGAATGTTTGCTCAAAGCCTGAGCTGACATTGTTTATCCCAACAAGCTTTTCTCAGGAGATTAATGAAGTAACCATGCATCTCCGGGGCTAGCACAGTAGCACCAGGGGGTGATAAGCCCGGTTGCGGCCTTGCTTGAAGCTACTTTGTGGAGTCTCAATGTCTGAAGACTATGCGCTTACTGATAAGGGTAACTACAACTAACGTGGGATGTTTAGTGTCACAGGACGCCTCAAGGTGGGCCCCGACAATTGAGTGACTAACCACGTCAACCAATAGAGAGTAACTGTAGTGACGCTGTTTGTACGTGTACGCCCACATTTCATAACTGGTGGGCATTGTCTATTGAAAGGTATAAACATGCTTGTATTGCTGCTTTTCCTTTGAGAGTTAGGTGCGAGCTTGAGGAAGCTCACTACTCTCCCTTTGTGCACAAGGCCTCCCGGCCATTTTCTAATAAACTTTAACTTTGTCAGCAGTGCCGTATCCATCTGGTTTTGCTCCAAAAATTCGAGTCTAACATAGCACAGCATCAACAACTTGCATTTACATAGCGCCTTTAACACAGTAAAATGTTCCAAGGTGCTTCACAAGAGCGGAGTCAGTCAAAAATTGACACCAAGCCAAAGAAGGAGACCTCAGAACTGGTGCCTAAAAGCTTGGTCAAAGATCTTACGGCCTCAGCAACTGTAGGAATGGCCGCCAATGGTGGAGCAAAGGAAGTGGGGGTTGCACAAGAGGCCAGAGTTGGAGGAGTGCAGGGGTCTCGGAGGGTTGTATGGCAGGAGGATGAGAATTTTAAAAGCTGAAGCCACCAAAATAGAAAGCAGTCCCCCCCAGTACAGAATGTGGCTCACTACTAACAGGAAGGATGTTACTTTAACTACGATAGGTGTAGAGAGGTCTTTGTGTCAGGCCGTGGGTTCAGTTGGTAGCACCCTCACCTTTGAGTCAGTAAGGGTTTGTAGGTTCAAGTCCCTGCTCCAGAGACTTGAGCTCAGAAATGTAGGCTGACACTTCAGTGCAGTACTGAGGGAGTGCTACACTGTCGGAGGTGCTGCCTTTCAGATGAGATGTTAAACCGAGGTCCCGTCTGCTCTTTCAGGTGGGCGTAAAAGATCCCAAGGCACTATTTTGAAGAAGAGCAGGAGAGTTATCCCCATTGTCCTGGCCAATATTTATCCCCCAATCAACATCACAGAAACAGATGATCTGGTCATTATCACATTGCTGTTTGTGGGAGCTTGCTGTGCATAAACTGGGTGCCGCGTTTCCTACATTACAAGAGTGGTGACACTTCAAAAAGTACTTCATTGGCTGTAAAGCGCTTTGGGAGGTCCGCTGGTCATGAAAGGCGCTATATGAATGCAAGTCTTTCTTTCTCTAAATATCACAAACAATGCACAACAAGGGAAATCAATCTCTGTACCTTTAAGTAACGGCGACATGGAGCGAGGGCAATGAATGAGCTTTAAACACCTGGTCCACTTGGCACTGAAGCATCCGAAACTCAGAACCGGAACTCCAGGGAAACACAATACTGAACATGGCAGATGCTCTTACCCAGAGTGCCTCACACGGGTGAATACGGCCTATCTCCATCAGTAGGGGTGCAGCGCGCAGGCGCGGGAAGGGCTGGTCCCCGGAGACCGCCTTCCTGCACGGAGCATGCGCGGTGCGGCTCCAGGACCCTGAGCGGGGGCGAGCGCGGCCTCAGCAACACCGAGTGCGCGTCTCAGGCCCCGAATCAGAGCGGCCGGGCCCAGCGGACGTGCGGCCAGGGCCCCGGCACCAGGAAACCCAGGGTGCAGCACCTCCTCCAGACAGGAGAAACCACAACTGGATCGACACAGCAGAGCCGCCAATCCAGAGCTGGCTTGTATCAGGGCGGGCGCTGGATGCGGAAGTCGCTCCCTGGCCACCTGTGTAGGTCTTTTTGTTGCTTCAGTTTGAGCTGGAGTGGAGATGGAGGAGAAGCCAATCCAGAGCCGGCTTGTATCTCTCTCCTCCCATAAAGGCCAGAGTCTTGTGTCGGCCCAGACCGGGTGGCGGGTTCCCGTCCCTGAAGGACATTAATGAACCAGGTCGGTTTTTACAACAATCTGACAGCTTTCATAGTCACTTTTTTTCTGGTGCCGGCCCCACAAATGACCAGAATCATTAAGCTCAATTTCACCATCTGTCCCTGTTTTTTTCTGGGTTCTCTCTCACGCTCCCTTTTTCTTGTTTTAAATTCATTTTACAGGGTACAGGGAAGGGGAGGATTTGCAGACAGGAAGCTCAAACCAAACAGCACATCAAGATCTGACCGAGTCACTCGATTTATCGGGACCTGAATATAATCGGACTTTGAACATAGAAGCAAGAAGCACTATTCAGTTACCTGTTTGAACTGGAAATTCATCAGTGAATTCACACCGGGGAGAGGTCGTTCACCTGGTCAGTGTGTGGGAAGGGATTCACTCAGTCATCTGCCCTGCTGAGACACCAGCGAGTTCACACTGACAAGAGCGAGTTTAAATGATCCGTTTGTGAGAAGATCTTTAAGCACCCTGAGGCACTGATGGAGCACCAGCACATTCACACCGGTTACAAACCGTTCAGCTGCTCTCACTGCAGGAAGAGGTTCAAGAGATCATCCCACCTGCTGACACACCAGCGAGTTCACACTGGGGAGGGTCCGTTCACCTGCTCTGTGTGTGGAAAAGGATTCACACAGTCATCCCACCTACTGACACACCAGCGAGTTCACACTGGGGAGAGACCGTTCACCTGCTCCGTGTGTGATAAGGGATTCACTCAGTCATCCCACCTGCTGACACAACAGCGAGTTCACACTGATATGAGACCTTTTGCATGTTCTGACTGTGGGAAGAGATTTAAAAGTAAAAAGGATCTGCTGACACACCAGCGCAGTCACTCTGGGGAGAGGCCGTTCACCTGCTCCGAGTGTGGGAAGGGATTCACTAATTCGTCCAATCTGCTGAAGCACGGTCGAGTTCACACTGACGAGAGACCTTTTAAATGCCCGGACTGTGGGAAGTGCTGTAAAAGTTCTGGGGAACTGACGAGCCATCAACGTGTTCACACCGGGGAGAGACCGTTCAGCTGCTCCGTATGTGGGAAGGGATTCACTCGTTCATCCCACCTCACTACGCATCAACTTGTTCACTCTGATAAGCGACCTTTTAAATGTTCTGACTGTGAGAAGAGCTTTAAAAGTAGAAATGATCTGTTGACACACCAGCATAATCACTCAGAAGAGAGGCCGTTCACCTGCTCTGAGTGTGGGAAGGGATTCTCCCGTTCATCCCACCTACTGACGCACCAGTGAGTTCACATTGGGGAGAGGCCGTTCACCTGCTCCGTCTGTGGGAAGGGATTCACTCAGTTATCCTACCTGCTGATACACCAATGAGTTCACACTGGGGAGAGGCCATTCACCTGCCCTGTGTGCAAGAAGGGATTCACTCAGTCATCCCACCTACTGAGACACCAGCGAGTTCACACTGATATGAGGCCTTTTACATGTTCTGACTGTGAGAAGAGATTTAAAAGCAAAAATGATCTGCTGAGACACCAGCGAGTTCACACTGGTGAGAGACCATTCACCTGCTCCATGTGTGGGAAGGGATTCACACAATCATCTGATCTTCTGAGACACCAGCGAGTTCACTCTGAACATTCACCTGCTACGTGTGTGGGAAAGGATTCACTGATTCATCCAACCTGCTGAAACACAAACATACTCACACTGTGGAGAGGCCGTTCACCTGCTCCGTGTGTGGGAAGGGATTCACTCGGTCATCCCACTCTCTGACACACCAGCGAGTTCTCAAGTGACTACAGAGGTTGGATTCTGCTGTTATTGCTGCTGTTAATCACATCCAGGACTGAACCATGCTCATTCTGACAGTTGGGATTTGTTTCTGCTGATGTTAATAACCCTATAACTGAGTTAGAGTTTAATATTCTGGATAGATGCCAAATAAATCAGCTTTGTTTTAAACACATTGTTGTAGATTTTTGTCTTTCCCATCTGGGTGTTTAGCATCACCTGGCTGGAGCTCAGAAAGGACAATCTGGGGGAGGATCGTACGGCGGGAATAGAAGTTCAGCCTGGACACAATCCTTCAGGGCCACACTGAGAGGGGCAAACGGCACTTTGGTCTTTCTCGTCTCTTCACTGACGGCAAAGTCGCCGTGTGGATTAATCTCGAGGCTTGAGAAACGTGTCGCAGCCGCTCTCTGCCATGGTTTAGAGCTCCTAGGCACAGAACAGAAGGCTCCTTTACAACTGTGTTTAGAGTCAGGAAGAACAACGGTGAATGCTGGAAACGTGCTGTCAAATCAGAGATTGGTGTCAAACTGAGATCTGTTCCTGACTGAAAGTCAAATGGCAGGTTTGAGATTATAGTAAAAAAATGACGGTGGTAATTATTCTGTGAAGATTTAACGTGTTTTTTCTGACTGTCCTGAGTCTATCATTTTAAGGCAGGCGTTAACCCATTTAAAATAAACCCGTTTAAAATAAATTGGTTAAAGTCTGCATTAAAATAGCAGACGGAGGAGTTCACAGGAGCCTGTTAACTGCTGGTACAATTATACAACAGACATTTGATCTCCAGATAAAGAAGGACCTGCAGCGTGTTTCCAGGAATTCCCTGTTTTATTGATGTGTGCATGTTAGATACCAGGATAACTAAAAATACACGACCTGGAACATCCACGGGGGTGCGATCCCGACAGTTACTCTGAGATCACTTCCACTGCAGAACACCACCACTGACCCTGCTGAAGGTTGTAGGCTCAGGGAGTGGGGTCTCCAGGAGTGGACGGTAAGAAAGCTGGGCTTCAGTATCCTGACAAATATATGCTGAGGAACCAGAGGAATCCTTACAGAGGAACCGTCTGGGGTTTTACCGGCCAGCGTAGGTCTAGGGGAGAATGATGTCTGACTCCCTGAACTGTCTTACATTTAACCCAGTTCAGATCAAGATTAAATCAGTTTACAGGAGAATAGAGACAAATATCAATTGAGGGAGGCAAAAGCAGCCTTTCGAGAAGCTAAGAAGTCTTTAGAAAAGAAGATGGCGCACAATTGCTGGTGGTCGGCCCTAACAGTTGAGTGTGATCTCCTCCTCAACCAAAGTGTGACGCTTCTGCGGTCAAATATCCTGCTAACACTCACTGTCCGGGCTCACTAGTGAAGAGTGGCTCCTTTACTGGTCCTTGAGATTGGGCGGAGACTGTGGAACTGTAACCCCAGGGCGAGTCGGCACCTTCAGGAGAGGAGGGGAGAAAATAGAGAGGAACCCTCTGTGTGCAGAGTGAGAATAAAATCAAGGAGTCAATGATTGTCTCTCCTGGTCACTGGGACCCTGAAGCCCCACCCACTCTCTGTTCCTGCACCAAGATGGCGGCAAATGTGCCCTACTGCTCGCTGAACTCTTCCCATCTTCCTCTACAAAGGTGGCGGTCAGTTCCCTCGGTAACCAGGGCTGCTCCCCGAGGAGAAGGCCCAGGATTAGCCACCCTAATGGAATCACACCGGCCTTGTGAGCTGTTATTCGGGCCTAAGGCCGCACCCCATGTTCATAAACCTGCCTTGGGTTTTATTGCCCCACTGTGCCCCGCCCTCTCCTACCGGTGCTTTTCATCATTTAGAAAGTACTCTGTTCTATCCTTTTTAGGTCCAAAGTGGATGACCTGCACTAATGGTTTGGGTTAGGGTGATATGGCTATGATGTTACAGTTTGGGGCTGGGGAAAGTGATTAACAGACTGGGCTTTGTGTTTAGTGATCCCAGGCATGTTACTGATGCCTTCCCTGGATACCAAGGCTAGGAGAGGCACTCCGGAAGGTATTGGGAGCTGGAACTGTAACTGAAGGTAATAACAACTGAAATAATCTAGAGTAAGACGGGAGAAAAGGCCCAAAATGGAACAGTTTGTAACAGGACATCAATTAGTCACCACTTATCTTGGGAAAATCAAGAACTTGACCCACCATGTGTTTCAAACATAGTTAATTTATTTGACATATATCCAGAATATTAACCTCCAGCCCAGTTATTAACATCAACAGAAACAAACCCCAACTGTCAGGATGAACACTGCAGTCTTCAATGTGATTAACAGCAGCAACAACAGCAGAATCCAACCTCTCTGACATTTACTTGTAAAACTGTTGGTGTCTCAGCAGGCTGGAGGACTCAGTGAATCCTGTCCCCCACATGGAGCAGGTGAACAGCCTCTCCCCAGTGTGAACTTGCTGGTGTTTCAGCACGCTGGAGGGCTCAGTGAATTCTGTCCCCCACATGGAGCAGGTGGACATCCTCTCCCCAGTGTGAACTTGCTGGTGTCTCAGCAGGCTGGCGCGCTCAGTGAATCCTTTCCCCCACACGGTGCTGGTGAACAGCCTCTCCCCAGTGTGAAATTGCTGGTGTCTCAGCAGGCTGGAGGGCTCAGTGAATCCTGTCCCCCACACGGAGCAGGTGAACAGCCTCTCCCCAGTGTGAACTTGCTGGTGTCTCAGCAGGCTGGAGCGTTCAGTGAATCCTGTCCCCCACACGGAGCAGGTGAACAGCCTCGCCCCAGTGTGAACTTGCTGGTGTCTCAGCAGGCTGCAGCACTCAGTGAATCCTTTCCCCCACACGGTGCAGGTGAACAGTCTCTCCCCAGTGTAAACTTGCTGGTGTCTCAGCAGGTTGGATCGCTCAGTGAATCCTGTCCCCCACACGGAGCAGGTGACCATCTTCGCCCCAGTGTGAACTTGCTGGTGTCTCAGCAGGCTGGAGGGCTCAGTGAATACTATCCCCCGCACAGAGCAGGTGAACAGCCTCTCCCCAGTGTGAACTTGCTGGTGTCTCAGCAGGCTGGAGGGCTCAGTGAATTCTGTCCCCCACACAGAGCAGGTGAACAGCCTCTCCCTAGTGTGAACTTGCTGGTGTCTCAGCAGGCTGCAGCGCTCAGTGAATCCTTTCCCCCACACGGTGCAGGTGAGCAGCCTCTCCCCAGTGTAAACTTGCTGGTGTCTCAGCAGGTTGGATCGCTCAGTGAATCCTGTCCCCCACACGGAGCAGGTGACCATCTTCTCCCCAGTGTGAACTTGCTGGTGCCTCACCAAGTTGGAGCGCTCAGTGAATCCTGTCCCCCACATGGAGCAGGTGAACCGTCTCTCGCTCCAGTGTGAACTTGCTGGTGTCTCAGCAGGCTGGAGGGCTCAGTGAATTCTGTCCCCCACACGGTGCAGGTGAACAGCCACTCCCCAGTGTGAACTTGCTGGTGTCTCAGCGGCTGGATGACTGAGTGAGTCTCTTTCCACATTGAGTGCAGGTGTGAGGATTCTCCTCATTGTGAAGTCACTGGTGTTTCAGCAGGGTGGATAAAGCAATGAATCTCCTTCCACACTGAGTGCGGGTGACCAGCCTCTAACCAGTGTGAGTGCGTTGGTGCTGCAGCAGACCATGAGTGCTTTTAAAGCTCTTCTCACAGTCAGAACCTGGACGATGTTCAGGCTTGGGCTGATAAATGGCAGGTAACATTCGCGCCACAGAAGTGCCAGGCAATGACTATCTCCAACAAGCGAGAGTCTAACCACCTCCCCATGACATTCAACGGCATTACCATCACCAAATCCCCCACCATCAACATCCTGGGGGTCACCAGAAACTTAACTGGACCAGCCACATAAATACTGTGGCAACAAGAGCATGTCAGAGGCTGGGTATTCTGCGGCGAGTGTCTCACCTCCTGACTCCCCAAAGCCTTTCCACCATCTACAAGGCACAAGTAAGGAGTGTGATGGAATACTGTCCACTTGCCTGGATGAGTGCAGCTCCAACAACACTCAAGAAGCTCGACATCATCCAGGATAAAGCAGCCCACTTGATTGGCACCCTATCCACCACCTTAAACATTCACTCCCTCCACCACCGGTGTACTGTGGCTGCAGTGTGTACCCTCTACAAGATGCACTGCAGCAACTTGCCAAGGCTTCTTCGGCAGCACCTCCCAAACCCGCGACCTCCTCCACCTAGAAGGACAAGGGCAGCAGGCGCAGGGGAACATCACCACCTACAAGTTCCCCTCCAAGTCACACACCATCCTGACTTAGAAGTATATCGCTGATCCTTCATCATCGCTGGGTCAAAATCCTGGAACTCCCTCCCTAAAAGCACTGTGGGAGAAACTTCACCACACGGACTGCAGCGGTTCAAGAAGGCGGCTCACCACCACCGTCTCAAGGGCAACTAGGGATGGGCAATAAATGCTGGCCTTGCCAGCGACGCCCAGACCCCATGAATGAATTAAAAAAAACATTTAAAATGTCTCTCATCAGTGTGAACAAGTTAGTGTTCAATGAGGTAGGGTGAACGAGTGAAGCCCTTCCCACACACGGCCTCGCCCTGGTGTGATTGCGCCTATGAATTTCCAGCTGTGATGGGTAATTGAATCCCTTCCACAGTCCCCACATTTCCACAGTTTCTCCATGGTGCAGGTGTCCTTGTGTCTCTCCAGGTTGGACGATTGGTTGAAGCCTCGTCCACACACAGAACACGTGTACGGTTTCTCCCCGCTGTGAATGGTGCGATGTTTTTTCAGGCTGTGTAACTGGTTAAAGCTCTTTCCACAGTCAGTGCACTGGAACACTCTCACTCGGGTGTGGGTGTCTCAGTGCTTTTCCAGTCACACTGATGTTTGAAATCTTTTCCCACAGACAGGACAGACAATCATTTCCCCTTCCACATTCAAAGGCCGATGCTACTCAGGTCCTGATGAATGGAGTGACTTTTTCAGATCTTGATGTGATGTTTGGTTTGAGTTTGCGGTGTGTAAATGCTGCCCTACTCACAGCCTGTAAAAGGAGTTTACAAAAGCCATCACTGAGAGTCCAGGATAGAAATTCAGAACAGACAATTCTAGTTTATTTTGTTCCCCCCAAGAGGATTCATCGTCTTGTTCTGGATTTCCCCACCAGAGGAAATAGTTTCTTTGTATCTACTCCATTGAAACCGTTTAATCATTTCAAACACCTCACTTCGATCACCCGTCATCCTGAACTCAAGGTAATGCAATCTAAGGCTCTGCAACCTGTCCTCATCATTTAACCCATTCAGCCCTGGTGAATCTGTGCTGGATCAGCTCCAAGGCCAATATGTCATCCTGAGGTGTGTTGTGTAAAACTGAACACAGCACCTGTTGGAAAATAAAAGCGCTTCGACATAGGTTGAGCATTAACAATGACTGAAGGGCTAACACAGGAACCAGGGGCACAACCAAGTTAGTCTGAGAGAATACATGCAGCTCGACACTGAGTAACTGAATTCTGACCACAGAAAGCACATTCTCCTCAAAATCAGACGGAACAGGAAGATAAGGCGGAAACAAAAGCAGATGTGACCGTCTATGATTGACCACAATGCAAACTGAATGAGAATAAACATTGGAGAAGCTGGATTCGATTCATAAAGCACAATTAATAATAAACTGATGCAATTAATTTCAGGGTAATGAAAATACTGGAGAAAGATGGGAATGAGTTGAGCCTGAGAGGATCAGGCCGACCTTGGGAGAGTGTCGAGAAGGATGTGGTTTCTGCAGCAGCTGCAGTTCCGCACTGTCAGGGAGAAGGAGGGCGTTAGATGACGTACGTGCCAACATTGAGCTGTGGAAGACAGAATCAAGAGCTTATGTGGAAAATGAGGTGGATATACAAAGGAAAAGAGTCAGTCAGTTAGGTGGCACTTGTAGGTTTTTGGGGTAATAAACAATGACTGTTCACATTCCCGCCTCTGAGTCAGAAGTGTGTAAAGTTCGAGCCCCGCTGCAGACTGTCCTGGCGAGTGGAGACGGATCTCCAGCTCACTCTCGGTTGGTATCGGGTCGGACAGGCGTGTCCGGTGGGTGTGGGTGCCCACCCCCATTGTATGAGTTGTGGGAGCTCATAAAACACTCCCGGTAAAGGACTAACCAGCCTATCAGCTGGTATCAGAATGGTAACAGCCATGGAAGGAGCGTTAAACAGCCGGAGAATCCTTCCACTATTTCACACTGTTCTCCACGGGAAGAGTTCAAAGAGAAACAACAACTGCAGAGTTATTTCCTGAAATAGTCCCTGCTGTCTGTCCTGAATGAATCCATTTCACTACCAAATGTTGCAATGTTTGCTCCACCCCACAGGGTACCATCTGTTTAAAGCCACAACAGAAAGCTCCAGTTTTCTCCTGGAGTTGGAGAGAAATCAGGTTTGAAAATGATGCAGAGTTTCAGCCAATGAGGGAGCTCTGGGCTGAGCCCCGCCCACTGGGTGTCGCAGGCCCCGCCCCTCACACACTCCGATTGCTTGGAGGACCCGCCGCCCGCTCAGTCCTCCAGTCCCGCCCCGCTCTTCCTATTGGTCCGGAGTTCCCGTCAATCACCCGGGCAGTGTGAGCTGAGCATGCGCGGACCTTGGCAGCAGCCGCTGACACATCAGGTGAGAGGTCAGGGAGCGGGTTCATGAACCCCGGGGGGACGCGGGCCGCTCACACCCCGAGCTCAGGGAGCGGGTTCATGAACCCCGGCGGGACGCGGGCCGCTCACACCCCGAGTGTGGCCCCAGGCCCCATTATTAAAACACTCAACATTATCCGCCCGCCGCTTCCCTGTTTCGCGCCGTCCGAAGAAGTGGCCACTGCGCATGCGCATCGTCAGCATCAGATTCTGTCAGGGAGCGTCTATAAATAAAAGGAATGGTGACTGAGCAGGGAGCGTCTGTAAATAAAAGGAATGGTGACTGAGCAGGGAGCGTCTGTAAATAAAAGAGGAAAAGTGACTGAGCAGGGAGCATCTGTAAATAAAAGGAATGGTGACTGAGCAGGGAGCGTCTGTAAATAGAAGAGGAAAAGTGACTGAGCAGGGAGCATCTGTAAATAAAAGGAATGGTGACTGAGCAGGGAGCGTCTGTAAATAAAAGAGGAATGGTGACTGAGCAGGGAGCGTCTGTAAATAAAAGAGGAATTGTGACTGAGCAGGGAGCGTCTGTAAATAAAAGGAATGGTGACTGAGCAGGGAGCGTCTAAATAAAAGAGCAATGGTGACTGAGCGGGGAGCGTCTGTAAAAAGTTACAGAGAATGGTACTGCACAGAAGGAGGCCATTCGGTCCATCGAGTCTGTGGCTATTTCAAAGAGCGATCCAGTCAGTCCCTCTCCCCGGCTCTTTCCCCATATCTCTGCAATTTTTTCTCCTTCCAGTATTTATCCAATTCCCTTTTGAGGCTACTATTGAATCTGTATCCACCCCCCGATCAGGCAGTGTATTCCAAGTCCTAACCACTCGTTGCGTGAATTCTTTTTTCCTCATGTCGCCTCTGGTTCTTTTGTCAATCACCTGAAATCTGTGCCCTCCAGTTATCGACCCTTCAGCCACTGGAAACAGTTTCTCTTTATTTACTCCATCTCAAGCCTTCATGATTTTAAACACCTCGATCAAATCTCCTCTTAGCCTTCTCTGCTCTAAGGAGAACAACCCCAACTTCTCCAGTCTCCCCACGTAACTGTAATCCCTCATCCCTGGAACCAGTTTAGTAAATCTCTTGTGTACTCGCTCCAAAGCCTTCACGTCCTTCCTAAAGTGTTGTGCCCAGAATTGGACACAATACTCCAGCTGGGGTCAAACTCGTGCTTTATATTGCTTTAGCATAAACCTCCTGGCTTTTGTATTTTATGCCTCTATTTATAAAGCCCAGGATCCTTTATGCTTTATTAACCTGTCCTGCCACCTTCAAATTTAATTTTTTTTTAAGTTTTCAAAAAAGGTAGGAGAAATGGTGACTGGTCCAGGAGCATCTGTAAAGGAAGGAGAAACAGTGACTGGGCACGGAGCCTCAATTTAAAATCCTCATCATTGTTTGCAAATCCCAACTTGGCCTCGCCGCTCGCTATCTCTGTACCTTCCTCCAGCCCTACAACCCTCCGAGATCTCTGCGCTCTCCCAGTTTTGGCCCCTTTTTAATCGTTCCACCATTGGCAGCCATGCTTTCAGCAGCCTAGGCCCTAAGCTCTGGAATTCCCTCCCTAAACCTCTACGCATTTCTTTCTCTCCTCCTTTAAGACACTCCTTAAAACCTGCCTCTTTGACCAAGTTTTTGGTCACTTGTCCTAGTATTTCCTTATATGGCTTGGTGTCAAATTTTATATGATAATGCTCCTGTGAAGCACCATGGGCCATTTTACAGTGTTAAAGGTGCTACATAAATGCAAGTTGTTGTTGTTGTCTGTAAAGGAAGGAGAAATGGTGACAGGTCAGGGAGAGCACTTCATCAGAACTGGGAGATATGACAGATGGACAGCTTATAGGGGGAGATAGAGTGAGGGAAAGAAGAGAGAGAGACCACGTACACAAGAAAACAACAATAATAAACTGTAAAGTTAGGTGCGGAACAGGAGGTGGGTGAAAGACAAAAGGAGGAATGATGGGAGAAAGTAGAGAAATAAAAGACATAGACTGGACGTAGTTAAAGCAGGTCAGCTACTGTGGAGATGTTGGAGGATGCATTTATTTATTTATGATTAGATGTCTTTCCTATTCCTCAAAATCAATAAGATTCTTGCAACGTTAAGTTCAAGGTTTACAGATTAAGTCTATATAATACTCAAAACCACACACTGGGAGCAAAGAATGCTCCATAGCAACTAGAATTGTCTGTTCTGAACTTCTATCCTGTACTTCCAGTGATGTCTTTTGTAAACTCCTTTACAAGCTGTTAGAAGGGGAGGACTTACAGACAGGAAATTCAAACGAAACATCATAACAAGATCTGACAGAGTCACTCGATTCATCAGGACCCGAATATCATCGGCCTTTGAATGTGGAAGGAGAAATGTTTGTCTGTGGGGAAAGATTTCAAACATCAGTGTGACTGGAAAAGCACCGAGACCCACACACCCGAGTGAGAGTGTTCCAGTGCACTGACTGTGGAAAGAGCTTTAACCAGTTACACAGCCTGAAAAAACACCGCAGCATTCACAGCGGGGAGAAACCGTACACGTGTTCTGTGTGTGGACGAGGCTTCAATTGATCGTCCAACCTGGAGAGACACAAGGACACCTGCACCATGGAGAAACCGTGGAAATGTGGGGACTGTGGGAAGGGATTCAGTTACCCGTCCCAGCTGGAAATTCATCAACGCAGTCACACCGGGGAGAGGCCGTTCACCTGCTCCATGTGTAGGAAGGGACTCACTCAGTTATCCAGCCTCCAGAAACACCAACTTGTTCACACTGATAAGAGACCTTTTAAATGTTCTGCCTGTGAGAAGAGTTTTAAAAGCACACATGAACTGCTGAAACACCAACATATTCACATGGAGAGAGGCTGTTCACCTGCTCCGTCTGTGGGCAGGGATTCATTCAGTCATCCCAGCTGCTGACACACCAGCAATTTCACACTGGGGACAAGCTGTTCACTTGTTCCCTGTGTGGGAAGGGATTCACTTGTTCATCCAGCCTCATTGAACACCAACTTTTCCACACTGATAAGAGAACTTTTAAATGTTCTGATTGTGAGAAGAGCTTTAAAAGCTCAAAGGATCTTCTGAGACACCAATGCACTCACACTGGGGAGAGGCCGTTCACCTGCTCTGTGTGTGGGAGGGGATTCACTCAGTCATCCAGCCTGCTGACACACCAGCGAGTTCACACTCTGGAGAGGCCATTCTCCTGCTCTGTGTGTGGGAAAGGATTCACTCAGTCGTCCCACCTTCTGAGTTTATCACATCCAGGACTGAACCATGTTCATTCTGACAGTTGAGATTTGATTCTGTTGCTGTTAAGCTCCAGCCCAGTTATAGGGTTATTAATATTATAAGATTCCAGAGGGACCCTGGGTAAGGGGTTCCTTGGAGCGCTGAGGTTTTTCTCTCTCCAGAGGCCTCTCTCTCTTGCACAGTAAACTTTTGAGTGGTTCGACCCACTCACCCCTTAGGTTCTATACACTGGACTTTGAGGCAGGAACTACAATGCAGAGAATATTCTATAGACCAGGTTTAATGAAAACGAAATGAAATTTTATTGCACAAAGGAAAAATTGAATGTAAGTCAAATAAAGGTACATGGGAGGGAAAAACACATATTACAATACAGTGCTAGTTAAGATGTATACAGGCATGTTATACTTTACAATGGTCATCACGAAATGGGGAAACACACGGAACATCGAGGGCCAACAACTCATGTTAATTATCCCCTAAAATGCCCACCCCCTTAAACCTATCTAGATCCAACTATGAAGGGCCAGAAACATGCTCACCAATCCAATTAGAAAGTACAAAGTTTTGAAGAATCTGCCTTTTGATCCTCTCAGGCGTCCTGTCTTCACGTGGTCAGCGAAAACGCAGCGGGCTGCGACACACTCCTTTTCCCCCTCGAGGTGAAGGTCACGGACAGGCTGGATGTTAGCAGGCCTGGACGTCGGTGTGGGGAGAGACCAACTGCTTGACCATTGTCATATGGGTTTCGTCGCAGAGCCCAGCTGTTTCACCATTTTTATATGGGCCTCTTATGGAGGGTCACTGCCCTTGGTCTCGTCAACGGCCCGGGGTTTGTCGATGATCTCCCGATGGTTACCCCGGGGCTGGACGCAGACTCGACTCGAACCACCTTCTTGATCCTCCCCGGATCAACGTCCCTCAATGGCCGGTCTACCGCTGCTTCTTCTTCCCGCTACCGAAAGGCTACCGATGATCTCCCAAGCCAAGCGAATCGATACTCCCTTGATGGCAATCCCGGGTCCCCAATTATACTTCTCAAAGAAGCCCTTATCCCCCGCCACATCACGGTGAGCCTTTGTTTAACTTTTGGCGGGCTTGTATCACAGCGAGGTAGTTACTATATTTAAAGTACTTTCGGGATGGCCGGTAATGGCCATCTCTGGTCTGGAATGGCCTGGTATTGTCTTTAATGTCCTTCTGATGTCTTTAATGGCTCTTGATGTTCCCCCTATGAATTTGAAACTGTTTCCCTTTGTCTGGGTAAACATTTAGATGGCCTTTATCTACAGGCCGATCTGATTGGATCTGCATCCAATTCATATGTATGGGGTTCTGTCTGGTTTCGTTTTCTCCGAAACGGCCTTCCAGAACTTACTGTGGGCTGAATCCACAAAGGCTGTCTGAGGACTGCAGGAACCATTTTAAAATGTCCAAAGAGCTGGTCACGGGGTCTTGTGGCCATTTTGTGTGCCCCTTTTCCTAGGCTTCTTTTAAAACAGTCTTTAATAGTTAAGGCCTTTTCTGCCAATAGACCCTCATAGGACAATGTTGAATTTTGCAAATTTTACACCTGGTTCCAAATGATTCGAGGTTGACCCATATTGGAGACAGTGATTTAACTTTATTCAGCACAAGCAAGACTTAATATATTACAGTATTCGAGCAGCAGTTTACAGAGAATAATTGAGACTTATATTACCACTTATACTCTGGGTAGAAGCGCAACTGTGAGTAAGCTGCACCCTGTCTCTCTCTCTCTCTCTCTCTCTCCGTGTCTCGGGTGTCTCCTTGATTCGCCCTGAAATCCTCTACTCCTGAAATCTTCCACTCTTGAAATCTTCTACTCCTGAAATCTTCTACTCTTGAAATCCTCTACTCCTGAAATCCCCTACTCCTGAAATCCCCTACACCTGAAATCCCCTACTCCTGAAATCCTCTACTCCTGAAATCCTCTACTCCTGAATTCTTCTACTCTTGAAATCTTCTACTCCTGAAATCTTCTACTCCTGAAATCTTCTACTCCTGAAATCTTCTACTCCTGAAATCCTTTACTCCTGAAATCCTTTACTCCTGAAATCCTCTACTCCTGAAATCTTCTACTCCTGAAATCCTCTACTCCTGAAATCCTCTACTCCTGAAATCCTCTACTCCTGAAATCTTCTACTCTTGAAATCTACTCCTGAAATCTTCTACTCCTGAAATCTTGAAATCTTCTACTTCTGAAATCTTCTACTCCTGAAATCCTCTACTCCTGAAATCCTCTGCTCCTGAAATCCTCTACTCCTGAAATCTTCTACTCCTGAAATCTTCTACTCCTGAAATCTTCTACTCCTGAAATCCTCTACTCCTGAAATCTTCTACTCCTGAAATCCTCTACTCCTGAAATCCTCTACTCCTGAAATCCTCTGCTCCTGAAATCCTCTACTCCTGAAATTTTCTACTCCTGAAATCCTCTGCTCCTGAAATCCTCTACTCCTGAAATCTTCTACTCCTGAAATCCTCTACTCCTGAAATCTTCTACTGAAATCCTCTGCTCCTGAAATCCTCTGCTCCTGAAATCCTCTACTCCTGAAATCTTCTACTCCTGAAATCTTCTGCTCCTGAAATCCTCTACTCCTGAAATCCTCTACTCCTGAAATCTTCTACTCCTGAAATCTTCTGCTCCTGAAATCCTCTGCTCCTGAAATCCTCTACTCCTGAAATCCTCTACTCCTGAAATCTTCTACTCCTGAAATCCTCTACTCCGGAAATCCTCTACTCCTGAAATCCTCTACTCCTGAAATCTTCTACTCCTGAAATCCTCTGCTCCTGAAATCCTCTACTCCTGAAATCCTCCACTCCTGAAATCTTCTACTCCTGAAATCTTCTACTCCTGAAATCCTCTACTCCTGAAATCTTCTACTCCTGAAATCTTCTACTCCTGAAATCCTCTACTCCTGAAATCTTCTACTCCTGAAATCCTCTGCTCCTGAAATCTTCTACTCCTGAAATCCTCTACTCCTCAAATCCTCTACTCCTGAAATCCTCTACTCCTGAAATCCTCTACTCCTGAAATCCTCTACTCCTGAAATCCTCTACTCCTGAAATCTTCTACTCCTGAAATCCTCTACTCCTGAAATCTTCTACTCCTGAAATCCTCTACTCCTGAAATCTTCTACTCCTGAAATCTTCTATTCCTGAAATCTTATACTCCTGAAATCCTCTACTCCTGAAATCCTCTACTCCTGAAATCCTCTACTCCTGAAATCATCTACTCCTGAAATTCTTTACTCCTGAAATCCTCTACTCCTGAAACCCTCTACTCCTGAAATCTTCTACTCCTGAAATCTTCTACTCCTGAAATCTTCTACTCCTGAAATCCTCTACTCCTGAAATCTTCTACTCCTGAAATCCTCTACTCCTGAAATCCTCTACTCCTGAAATCTTCTACTCCTGAAATCTTCTGCTCCTGAAATCTTCTACTCCTGAAATCCTCTACTCCTGAAATCCTCTACTCCTGAAATCCTCTACTCCTGAAATCTTCTACTCCTGAAATCTTCTACTCCTGAAATCCTCTACTCCTGAAATCCTCTACTCCTGAAATCCTCTACTCCTGAAATCCTCTACTCCTGAAATCTTCTACTCCTGAAATCTTCTACTCCTGAAATCCTCGGCTCCTGAAATCCTCTACTCCTGAAATCTTCTACTCCTGAAATCCTCTACTCCTGAAATCTTCTGCTCCTGAAATCCTCTACTCCTGAAATCTTCTACTCCTGAAATCTTTTACTCCTGAAATCCTCTACTCCTGAAATCCTCTACTCCTGAAATCCTCTACTTCTGAAATCCTCTGCTCCTGAAATCCTCTACTCCTGAAATCCTCTACTCCTGAAATCCTCTACTCCTGAAATCTTCTACTCCTGAAATCTTCTACTCCTGAAATCCTCTACTCCTGAAATCTTCTACTCCTGAAATTCTTTACTCCTGAAATCCTCTACTCCTGGAATCCTCTACTCCTGAAATCCTCTACTCCTGAAATCCTCTACTCCTGAAATCTTCTACTCCTGAAATCCTCTACCCCTGAAATCGTCTACTCCTGAAATCCTCTACTCCTGAAATCCTCTACTCCTGAAATCCTCTACTCCTGAAATCCTCTACTCCTGAAATCTTCTACTCCTGAAATCTTCTATTCCTGAAATCTTATACTCCTGAAATCCTCTACTCCTGAAATCCTCTACTCCTGAAATCCTCTACTCCTGAAATCTTCTACTCCTGAAATTCTTTACTCCTGAAATCCTCTACTCCTGAAACCCTCTACTCCTGAAATCTTCTACTCCTGAAATCTTCTACTCCTGAAATCTTCTACTCCTGAAATCCTCTACTCCTGAAATCCTCTACTCCTGAAATCCTCTACTCCTGAAATCCTCTACTCCTGAAATCTTCTACTCCTGAAATCCTCTACTCCTGAAATCTTCTACTCCTGAAATCTTCTACTCCCTGAAATCCTCTACTCCTGAAATCTTCTACTCCTGAAATCTTCTACTCCTGAAATCTTCTACTCCTGAAATCTTCTACTCCTGAAATCCTCTACTCCTGAAATTGTCTACTCCTGAAATCTTCTACTCCTGAAATCCTCTGCTCCTGAAATCTTCTACTCCTGAAATCCTCTACTCCTGAAATCTTCTGCTCCTGAAATCTTCTACTCCTGAAATCCTCTACTCCTGAAATCTTCTACTCCTGAAATCCTCTACTCCTGAAATCCTCTACTCCTGAAATCTTCTACTCCTGAAATCTTCTGCTCCTGAAATCTTCTACTCCTGAAATCCTCCACTCCTGAAATCCTCTACTCCTGAAATCCTCTGCTCCTGAAATCCTCTACTCCTGAAATCCTCTACTCCTGAAATCTTCTACTCCTGAAATCTTCTACTCCTGAAATCCTCTACTCCTGAAATCCTCTACTCCTGAAATCCTCTACTCCTGAAATCCTCTACTCCTGAAATCCTCTACTCCTGAAATCCTCTACTCCTGAAATCCTCTACTCCTGAAATCTTCTACTCCTGAAATCTTCTACTCCTGAAATCCTCTGCTCCTGAAATCCTCTACTCCTGAAATCTTCTACTCCTGAAATCCTCTACTCCTGAAATCTTCTGCTCCTGAAATCCTCTACTCCTGAAATCTTCTACTCCTGAAATCTTTTACTCCTGAAATCCTCTACTCCTGAAATCCTCTACTCCTGAAATCCTCTACTTCTGAAATCCTCTGCTCCTGAAATCCTCTACTCCTGAAATCTTCTACTCCTGAAATCTTTTACTCCTGAAATCCTCTACTCCTGAAATCCTCTGCTCCTGAAATCCTCTACTCCTGAAATCTTCTACTCCTGAAATCTTTTACTCCTGAAATCCTCTACTCCTGAAATCCTCTACTCCTGAAATCTTCTACTCCTGAAATCTTCTACTCCTGAAATCTTCTACTCCTGAAATCCTCTACTCCTGAAATCTTCTACTCCTGAAATCTTCTACTCCTGAAATCCTCTACTCCTGAAATCCTCTACTCCTGAAATCCTCTACTCCTGAAATCTTCTACTCCTGAAGTCCTCTACTCCTGAAATCCTCTACTCCTGAAATCTTCTACTCCTGAAATCTTCTACTCCTGAAATCTTCTACTCTTGAAATCTTCTACTCCTGAAATCCTCTACTCCTGAAATCCTCTACTCCAGAAATCCTCCACTCCTGAAATCTTCTGCTCCTGAAATCCTCTACTCCTGAAATCCTCTACTCTTGAAATCTTCTACTCCTGAAATCCTCTACTCCTGAAATCTTCTATTCCTGAAATCCTCTATTCCTGAAATCCTCTACTCCTGAAATCCTCTACTCCTGAAATCCTCTGCTCCTGAAATCCTCTACTCCTGAAATCCTCTACTCCTGAAATCTTCTGCTCCTGAAATCCTCTACACCTGAAATCCTCTACTCCTGAAATCCTCTACTCCTGAAATCTTCTGCTCCTGAAATCCTCTACTCCTGAAATCGTCTACTCCTGAAATCTTCTACTCCTGAAATCTTCTACTCCTGAAATCTTCTGCTCCTGAAATCCTCTACTCCTGAAATCTTCTACTCCTGAAATACTCTGCTCCTGAAATCTTCTACTCCTGAAATCTTCTACTCCTGAAATCTTCTACTCCTGAAATCCTCTACTCCTGAAATCCTCTACTCCTGAAATCTTCTACTCCTGAAATCCTCTACTCCTGAAATCTTCTGCTCCTGAAATCCTCTAGTCCTGAAATCTTCTACTCCTGAAATCCCCTACTCCTGAAATCCTCTACTCCTGAAATTCTCTACTCCTGAAATCTTCTACTCCTGAAATCCTCTACTCCTGAAATCTTCTACTCCTGAAATCTTCTACTCCTGAAATCCTCTACTCCTGAAATCTTCTACTCCTGAAATCCTCTACTCCTGAAATCGTCTACTCCTGAAATCTTCTACTCCTGAAATCTTCTACTCCTGAAATCGTCTACTCCTGAAATCGTCTACTCCTGAAATCTTCTACTCCTGAAATCTTCTACTCCTGAAATCCTCTGCTCCTGAAATCTTCTACTCCTGAAATCGTCTACTCCTGAAATCCTCTACTCCTGAAATCTTGTACTCCTGAAATCTTCTACTCCTGAAATCCTCTGCTCCTGAAATCTCCTACTCCTGAAATCCTCTGCTCCTGAAATCCTCTACTCCTGAAATCTTCTACTCCTGAAATCCTCTTCTCCTGAAATCTTCTACTCCTGAAATCCTCTACTCCTGAAATCCTCTACTCCTGAAATCCTCTACTCCTGAAATCTTCTACTCCTGAAATCCTCTACTCCTGAAATCTTCTACTCCTGAAATCTTCTACTCCTGAAATCCTCTACTCCTGAAATCTTCTACTCCTGAAATCTTTTACTCCTGAAATCTTCTACTCCTGAAATCGTCTACTCCTGAAATCCTCTACTCCTGAAATCTTCTACTCCTGAAATCTTCTACTCCTGAAATCCTCTGCTCCTGAAATCCTCTACTCCTGAAATCCTCTACTCCTGAAATCCTCTACTCCTGAAATCCTCTACTCCTGAAAGCTTCTACTCCTGAAATCTTCTACTCCTGAAATCCTCTACTCCTGAAATCCTCTACTCCTGAAATCCTCTACTCCTGAAATCTTCTACTCCTGAAATCCTCTACTCCTGAAATCTTCTACTCCTGAAATCTTCTACTCCTGAAATCCTCTACTCCTGAAATCTTCTACTCCTGAAATCTTCTACTCCTGAAATCCTCTACTCCTGAAATCCTCTACTCCTGAAATCTTCTTGAAATCTTCTACTCCTGAAATCTTTTACTCCTGAAATCCTCTACTCCTGAAATCCTCTACTCCTGAAATCCTCTACTTCTGAAATCCTCTGCTCCTGAAATCCTCTACTCCTGAAATCCTCTACTCCTGAAATCCTCTACTCCTGAAATCTTCTACTCCTGAAATCTTCTACTCCTGAAGTCCTCTACTCCTGAAATCTTCTGCTCCTGAAATCTTTTACTCCTGAAATCCTCTACTCCTGAAATCCTCTACTCCTGAAATCCTCTACTCCTGAAATCTTCTACTCCTGAAATCTTTTACTCCTGAAATCCTCTACTCCTGAAATCCTCTGCTCCTGAAATCCTCTACTCCTGAAATCTTCTACTCCTGAAATCATCTACTCCTGAAATCTCTTACTCCTGAAATCCTCTACTCCTGAAATCTTCTACTCCTGAAATCTTCTACTCCTGAAATCTTCTACTCCTGAAATCCTCTACTCCTGAAATCTTCTACTCCTGAAATCTTCTACTCCTGAAATCTTCTACTCCTGAAATCCTCTACTCCTGAAATCTTCTACTCCTGAAATCTTCTACTCCTGAAATCCTCTACTCCTGAAATCCTCTACTCCTGAAATCTTCTACTCCTGAAATCCTCTACTCCTGAAATCTTCCACTCCTGAAATCTTCTACTCCTGAAATCTTCTACTCCTGAAATCCTCTACTCCTGAAATCCTCTACTCCTGAAATCCTCCACTCCTGAAATCTTCTGCTCCTGAAATCCTCTACTCCTGAAATCCTCTACTCCTGAAATCTTCTACTCCTGAAATCCTCTACTCCTGATATCTTCTATTCCTGAAATCCTCTATTCCTGAAATCCTCTACTCCTGAAATCCTCTACTCCTGAAATCCTCTGCTCCTGAAATCCTCTACTCCTGAAATCCTCTACTCCTGAAATCTTCTGCTCCTGAAATCCTCTACTCCTGAAATCCTCTACTCCTGAAATCCTCTACTCCTGAAATCTTCTGCTCCTGAAATCCTCTACTCCTGAAATCCTCTACTCCTGAAATCTTCTATTCCTGAAATCTTCTACTCCTGAAATCTTCTACTCCTGAAATCTTCTGCTCCTGAAATCCTCTACTCCTGAAATCTTCTACTCCTGAAATACTCTGCTCCTGAAATCTTCTACTCCTGAAATCTTCTACTCCTGAAATCTTCTACTCCTGAAATCCTCTACTCCTGAAATCCTCTACTCCTGAAATCTTCTACTCCTGAAATCCTCTACTCCTGAAATCCTCTACTCCTGAAATCTTCTACTCCTGAAATCCTCTACTCCTGAAATCTTCTATTCCTGAAATCCTCTACTCCTGAAATCTTCTACTCCTGAAATCCTCTCCTCCTGAAATCCTCTACTCCTGAAATCCTCTACTCCTGAAATCTTCTACTCCTGAAATCCTCTACTCCTGAAATCTTCTACTCCTGAAATCTTCTACTCCTGAAATCCTCTACTCCTGAAATCTTCTACTCCTGAAATCTTCTACTCCTGAAATCCTCTACTCCTGAAATCTTCTACTCCTGAAATCTTCTACTCCTGAAATCCTCTGCTCCTGAAATCCTCTACTCCTGAAATCCTCTACTCCTGAAATCTTCTACTCCTGAAATCCTCTACTCCTGAAATCCTCTACTCCTGAAATCTTCTACTCCTGAAATCTTCTACTCCTGAAATCCTCTACTCCTGAAATCTTCTACTCCTGAAATCTTCTACTCCTGAAATCCTCTACTCCTGAAATCTTCTACTCCTGAAATCTTCTACTCCTGAAATCTTCTACTCCTGAAATCCTCTACTCCTGAAATCTTCTACTCCTGAAATCTTCTACTCCTGAAATCCTCTACTCCTGAAATCCTCTACTCCTGAAATCTTCTACTCCTGAAATCCTCTACTCCTGAAATCTCCTACTCCTGAAATCTTCTACTCCTGAAATCGTCTACTCCTGAAATCCTCTACTCCTGAAATCTTCTACTCCTGAAATCTTCTACTCCTGAAATCCTCTGCTCCTGAAATCCTCTACTCCTGAAATCCTCTACTCCTGAAATCCTCTACTCCTGAAATCTTCTACTCCTGAAATCTTCTACTCCTGAAATCCTCTACTCCTGAAATCCTCTACTCCTGAAATCCTCTACTCTTGAAATCTTCTAGTCCTGAAATCTTCTACTCCTGAAATCTTCTACTCCTGAAATCCTCTACTCCTGAAATCCTCTACTCCTGAAATCTTCTACTCCTGAAATCCTCTACTCCTGAAATCTTCTACTCCTGAAATCTTCTACTCCTGAAATCTTCTACTCCTGAAATCCTCTACTCCTGAAATCTTCTACTCCTGAAATCCTCTACTCCTGAAATCCTCTACTCCTGAAATCCTCTACTCCTGAAATCCTCTACTCCTGAAATCCTCTTCTCCTGAAATCCTCTACTCCTGAAATCCTCTACTCCTGAAATCCTCTACTCCTGAAATCTTCTACTCCTGAAATCTTTTACTCCTGAAATCCTCTACTCCTGAAATCCTCTACTCCTGAAATCCTCTACTTCTGAAATCCTCTGCTCCTGAAATCCTCTACTCCTGAAATCCTCTACTCCTGAAATCCTCTACACCTGAAATCTTCTACTCCTGAAATCTTCTACTCCTGAAATCCTCTACTCCTGAAATCTTCTACTCCTGAAATCTTTTACTCCTGAAATCCTCTACTCCTGAAATCCTCTACTCCTGAAATCCTCTACTCCTGAAATCTTCTACTACTGAAATCTTTTACTCCTGAAATCCTCTACTCCTGAAATCCTCTGCTCCTGAAATCCTCTACTCCTGAAATCTTCTACTCCTGAAATCTTCTACTCCTGAAATCTTTTACTCCTGAAATCCTCTACTCCTGAAATCCTCTACTCCTGAAATCTTCTACTCCTGAAATCTTCTACTCCTGAAATCTTCTACTCCTGAAATCCTCTACTCCTGAAATCTTCTACTCCTGAAATCTTCTACTCCTGAAATCTTCTACTCCTGAAATCCTCTACTCCTGAAATCTTCTACTCCTGAAATCCTCTACTCCTGAAATCCTCTACTCCTGAAATCCTCTACTCCTGAAATCCTCTACTCCTGAAATCTTCTACTCCTGAAATCTTCTACTCCTGAAATCCTCTGCTCCTGAAATCCTCTACTCCTGAAATCCTCTACTCCTGAAATCCTCTACTCCTGAAATCCTCTACTCCTGAAAGCTTCTACTCCTGAAATCTTCTACTCCTGAAATCCTCTACTCCTGAAATCCTCTACTCCTGAAATCCTCTACTCCTGAAATCTTCTACTCCTGAAATCCTCTACTCCTGAAATCTTCTACTCCTGAAATCTTCTACTCCTGAAATCCTCTACTCCTGAAATCTTCTACTCCTGAAATCTTCTACTCCTGAAATCCTCTACTCCTGAAATCCTCTACTCCTGAAATCTTCTTGAAATCTTCTACTCCTGAAATCTTTTACTCCTGAAATCCTCTACTCCTGAAATCCTCTACTCCTGAAATCCTCTACTTCTGAAATCCTCTGCTCCTGAAATCCTCTACTCCTGAAATCCTCTACTCCTGAAATCCTCTACTCCTGAAATCTTCTACTCCTGAAATCTTCTACTCCTGAAGTCCTCTACTCCTGAAATCTTCTGCTCCTGAAATCTTTTACTCCTGAAATCCTCTACTCCTGAAATCCTCTACTCCTGAAATCCTCTACTCCTGAAATCTTCTACTCCTGAAATCTTTTACTCCTGAAATCCTCTACTCCTGAAATCCTCTGCTCCTGAAATCCTCTACTCCTGAAATCTTCTACTCCTGAAATCATCTACTCCTGAAATCTCTTACTCCTGAAATCCTCTACTCCTGAAATCTTCTACTCCTGAAATCTTCTACTCCTGAAATCCTCTACTCCTGAAATCTTCTACTCCTGAAATCTTCTACTCCTGAAATCTTCTACTCCTGAAATCCTCTACTCCTGAAATCTTCTACTCCTGAAATCTTCTACTCCTGAAATCCTCTACTCCTGAAATCCTCTACTCCTGAAATCTTCTACTCCTGAAATCCTCTACTCCTGAAATCTTCCACTCCTGAAATCTTCTACTCCTGAAATCTTCTACTCCTGAAATCCTCTACTCCTGAAATCCTCTACTCCTGAAATCCTCCACTCCTGAAATCTTCTGCTCCTGAAATCCTCTACTCCTGAAATCCTCTACTCCTGAAATCTTCTACTCCTGAAATCCTCTACTCCTGATATCTTCTATTCCTGAAATCCTCTATTCCTGAAATCCTCTACTCCTGAAATCCTCTACTCCTGAAATCCTCTGCTCCTGAAATCCTCTACTCCTGAAATCCTCTACTCCTGAAATCTTCTGCTCCTGAAATCCTCTACTCCTGAAATCCTCTACTCCTGAAATCCTCTACTCCTGAAATCTTCTGCTCCTGAAATCCTCTACTCCTGAAATCCTCTACTCCTGAAATCTTCTATTCCTGAAATCTTCTACTCCTGAAATCTTCTACTCCTGAAATCTTCTGCTCCTGAAATCCTCTACTCCTGAAATCTTCTACTCCTGAAATACTCTGCTCCTGAAATCTTCTACTCCTGAAATCTTCTACTCCTGAAATCTTCTACTCCTGAAATCCTCTACTCCTGAAATCCTCTACTCCTGAAATCTTCTACTCCTGAAATCCTCTACTCCTGAAATCCTCTACTCCTGAAATCTTCTACTCCTGAAATCCTCTACTCCTGAAATCTTCTATTCCTGAAATCCTCTACTCCTGAAATCTTCTACTCCTGAAATCCTCTCCTCCTGAAATCCTCTACTCCTGAAATCCTCTACTCCTGAAATCTTCTACTCCTGAAATCCTCTACTCCTGAAATCTTCTACTCCTGAAATCTTCTACTCCTGAAATCCTCTACTCCTGAAATCTTCTACTCCTGAAATCTTCTACTCCTGAAATCCTCTACTCCTGAAATCTTCTACTCCTGAAATCTTCTACTCCTGAAATCCTCTGCTCCTGAAATCCTCTACTCCTGAAATCCTCTACTCCTGAAATCTTCTACTCCTGAAATCCTCTACTCCTGAAATCCTCTACTCCTGAAATCTTCTACTCCTGAAATCTTCTACTCCTGAAATCCTCTACTCCTGAAATCTTCTACTCCTGAAATCTTCTACTCCTGAAATCCTCTACTCCTGAAATCTTCTACTCCTGAAATCTTCTACTCCTGAAATCTTCTACTCCTGAAATCCTCTACTCCTGAAATCTTCTACTCCTGAAATCTTCTACTCCTGAAATCCTCTACTCCTGAAATCCTCTACTCCTGAAATCTTCTACTCCTGAAATCCTCTACTCCTGAAATCTCCTACTCCTGAAATCTTCTACTCCTGAAATCGTCTACTCCTGAAATCCTCTACTCCTGAAATCTTCTACTCCTGAAATCTTCTACTCCTGAAATCCTCTGCTCCTGAAATCCTCTACTCCTGAAATCCTCTACTCCTGAAATCCTCTACTCCTGAAATCTTCTACTCCTGAAATCTTCTACTCCTGAAATCCTCTACTCCTGAAATCCTCTACTCCTGAAATCCTCTACTCTTGAAATCTTCTAGTCCTGAAATCTTCTACTCCTGAAATCTTCTACTCCTGAAATCCTCTACTCCTGAAATCCTCTACTCCTGAAATCTTCTACTCCTGAAATCCTCTACTCCTGAAATCTTCTACTCCTGAAATCTTCTACTCCTGAAATCTTCTACTCCTGAAATCCTCTACTCCTGAAATCTTCTACTCCTGAAATCCTCTACTCCTGAAATCCTCTACTCCTGAAATCCTCTACTCCTGAAATCCTCTACTCCTGAAATCCTCTTCTCCTGAAATCCTCTACTCCTGAAATCCTCTACTCCTGAAATCCTCTACTCCTGAAATCTTCTACTCCTGAAATCTTTTACTCCTGAAATCCTCTACTCCTGAAATCCTCTACTCCTGAAATCCTCTACTTCTGAAATCCTCTGCTCCTGAAATCCTCTACTCCTGAAATCCTCTACTCCTGAAATCCTCTACACCTGAAATCTTCTACTCCTGAAATCTTCTACTCCTGAAATCCTCTACTCCTGAAATCTTCTACTCCTGAAATCTTTTACTCCTGAAATCCTCTACTCCTGAAATCCTCTACTCCTGAAATCCTCTACTCCTGAAATCTTCTACTACTGAAATCTTTTACTCCTGAAATCCTCTACTCCTGAAATCCTCTGCTCCTGAAATCCTCTACTCCTGAAATCTTCTACTCCTGAAATCTTCTACTCCTGAAATCTTTTACTCCTGAAATCCTCTACTCCTGAAATCCTCTACTCCTGAAATCTTCTACTCCTGAAATCTTCTACTCCTGAAATCTTCTACTCCTGAAATCCTCTACTCCTGAAATCTTCTACTCCTGAAATCTTCTACTCCTGAAATCTTCTACTCCTGAAATCCTCTACTCCTGAAATCTTCTACTCCTGAAATCCTCTACTCCTGAAATCCTCTACTCCTGAAATCCTCTACTCCTGAAATCCTCTACTCCTGAAATCCTCTACTCCTGAAATCCTCTACTCCTGAAATCTTCTACTCCTGAAATCCTCTACTCCTGAAATCCTCTACTCCTGAAATCCTCTGCTCCTGAAATCTTCTACTCCTGCAATCTTCTACTCCTGAAATCTTCTACTCCTGAAATCCTCTACTCCTGAAATCCTCTACTCCTGAAATCCTCCACTCCTGAAATCTTCTACTCCTGAAATCCTCTACTCCTGAAATCCTCTACTCCTGAAATCTTCTACTCCTGAAATCCTCTACTCCTGAAATCTTCTATTCCTGAAATCCTCTACTCCTGAAATCCTCTACTCCTGAAATCCTCTACTCCTGAAATCCTCTGCTCCTGAAATCCTCTACTCCTGAAATCCTCTACTCCTGAAATCTTCTGCTCCTGAAATCCTCTACTCCTGAAATCCTCTACTCCTGAAATCCTCTACTCCTGAAATCTTCTGCTCCTGAAATCCTCTACTCCTGAAATCCTCTACTCCTGAAATCTTCTACTCCTGAAATCTTCTACTCCTGAAATCTTCTACTCCTGAAATCTTCTGCTCCTGAAATCCTCTACTCCTGAAATCTTCTACTCCTGAAATCCTCTACTCCTGAAATCCTCTACTCCTGAAATCTTCTGCTCCTGAAATCCTCTACTCCTGAAATCCTCTACTCCTGAAATCTTCTACTCCTGAAATCTTCTACTCCTGAAATCTTCTACTCCTGAAATCTTCTGCTCCTGAAATCCTCTACTCCTGAAATCTTCTACTCCTGAAATACTCTGCTCCTGAAATCTTCTACTCCTGAAATCTTCTACTCCTGAAATCCTCTTCTCCTGAAATCTTCTACTCCTGAAATCCTCTACTCCTGAAATCTCCTACTCCTGAAATCTTCTACTCCTGAAATCATCTACTCCTGAAATCGTCTACTCCTGAAATCCTCTACTCCTGAAATCTTCTACTCCTGAAATCTTCTACTCCTGAAATCCTCTGCTGCTGAAATCCTCTACTCCTGAAATCATCTACTCCTGAAATCCTCTACTCCTGAAATCCTCTACTCCTGAAATCTTCTACTCCTGAAATCTTCTACTCCTGAAATCCTCTACTCCTGAAATCCTCTGCTCCTGAAATCCTCTACTCTTGAAATCTTCTACTCCTGAAATCTTCTACTCCTGAAATCCTCTACTCCTGAAATCTTCTACTCCTGAAATCTTCTACTCCTGAAATCTTCTACTCCTGAAATCTTCTACTCCTGAAATCCTCTACTCCTGAAATCTTCTACTCCTGAAATCTTCTACTCCTGAAATCCTCTGCTCCTGAAATCCTCTACTCCTGAAATCCTCTACTCCTGAAATCCTCTACTCCTGAAATCCTCTACTCCTGAAATCTTCTACTCCTGAAATCTTCTACTCCTGAAATCCTCTACTCCTGAAATCCTCTACTCCTGAAATCCTCTACTCTTGAAATCTTCTACTCCTGAAATCTTCTACTCCTGAAATCTTCTACTCCTGAAATCCTCTACTCCTGAAATCTTCTACTCCTGAAATCTTCTACTCCTGAAATCCTCTACTCCTGAAATCTTCTACTCCTGAAATCTTCTACTCCTGAAATCTTCTACTCCTGAAATCCTCTGCTCCTGAAATCTTCTACTCCTGAAATCTTCGACTCCTGAAATCCTCTACTCCTGAAATCCTCTACTCCTGAAATCCTCTACTCCTGAAATCCTCTTCTCCTGAAATCCTCTACTCCTGAAATCCTCTACTCCTGAAATCTTCTACTCCTGAAATCTTTTACTCCTGAAATCCTCTACTCCTGAAATCCTCTACTCCTGAAATCCTCTACTTCTGAAATCCTCTGCTCCTGAAATCCTCTACTCCTGAAATCCTCTACTCCTGAAATCCTCTACTCCTGAAATCTTCTACTCCTGAAATCTTCTACTCCTGAAATCCTCTACTCCTGAAATCTTCTACTCCTGAAATCTTTTACTCCTGAAATCCTCTACTCCTGAAATCCTCTACTCCTGAAATCCTCTACTCCTGAAATCTTCTACTACTGAAATCTTTTACTCCTGAAATCCTCTACTCCTGAAATCCTCTGCTCCTGAAATCCTCTACTCCTGAAATCTTCTACTCCTGAAATCTTCTACTCCTGAAATCTTTTACTCCTGAAATCCTCTACTCCTGAAATCCTCTACTCCTGAAATCTTCTACTCCTGAAATCTTCTACTCCTGAAATCTTCTTCTCCTGAAATCCTCTACTCCTGAAATCTTCTACTCCTGAAATCTTCTACTCCTGAAATCTTCTACTCCTGAAATCCTCTACTCCTGAAATCTTCTACTCCTGAAATCCTCTACTCCTGAAATCCTCTACTCCTGAAATCCTCTACTCCTGAAATCCTCTACTCCTGAAATCCTCTACTCCTGAAATCTTCTACTCCTGAAATCCTCTACTCCTGAAATCCTCTACTCCTGAAATCCTCTGCTCCTGAAATCTTCTACTCCTGAAATCTTCTACTCCTGAAATCTTCTACTCCTGAAATCCTCTACTCCTGAAATCCTCTACTCCTGAAATCCTCCACTCCTGAAATCTTCTACTCCTGAAATCCTCTACTCCTGAAATCCTCTACTCCTGAAATCTTCTACTCCTGAAATCCTCTACTCCTGAAATCTTCTATTCCTGAAATCCTCTATTCCTGAAATCCTCTACTCCTGAAATCCTCTACTCCTGAAATCCTCTACTCCTGAAATCCTCTGCTCCTGAAATCCTCTACTCCTGAAATCCTCTACTCCTGAAATCTTCTGCTCCTGAAATCCTCTACTCCTGAAATCCTCTACTCCTGAAATCCTCTACTCCTGAAATCCTCTACTCCTGAAATCCTCTTCTCCTGAAATCCTCTTCTCCTGAAATCCTCTACTCCTGAAATCCTCTACTCCTGAAATCCTCTACTCCTGAAATCTTCTGCTCCTGAAATCTTTTACTCCTGAAATCCTCTACTCCTGAAATCCTCTACTCCTGAAATCCTCTACTTCTGAAATCCTCTGCTCCTGAAATCCTCGACTCCTGAAATCCTCTACTCCTGAAATCTTCTACTCCTGAAATCTTCTACTCCTGAAATCCTCTACTCCTGAAATCTTCTACTCCTGAAATCTTTTACTCCTGAAATCCTCTACTCCTGAAATCCTCTACTCCTGAAATCCTCTACTCCTGAAATCTTCTACTACTGAAATCTTTTACTCCTGAAATCCTCTACTCCTGAAATCCTCTGCTCCTGAAATCCTCTACTCCTGAAATCTTCTACTCCTGAAATCTTCTACTCCTGAAATCTTTTACTCCTGAAATCCTCTACTCCTGAAATCCTCTACTCCTGAAATCTTCTACTCCTGAAATCTTCTACTCCTGAAATCTTCTGCTCCTGAAATCTTCTACTCCTGAAATCCTCTACTCCTGAAATCTTCTACTCCTGAAATCCTCTACTCCTGAAATCTTCTACTCCTGAAATCCTCTACTCCTGAAATCCTCTACTCCTGAAATCTTCTACTCCTGAAATCCTCTACTACTGAAATCTTCTATTCCTGAAATCCTCTATTCCTGAAATCCTCTACTCCTGAAATCCTCTACTCCTGAAATCCTCTACTCCTGAAATCCACTACTCCTGAAATCCTCTACTCTTGAAATCTTCTACTCCTGAAATCTTCTACTCCTGAAATCTTCTACTCCTGAAATCCTCTACTCCTGAAATCTTCTACTCCTGAAATCTTCTACTCCTGAAATCTTCTACTCCTGAAATCCTCTACTCCTGAAATCTTCTGCTCCTGAAATCTTCTACTCCTGAAATCTTCTACTCCTGAAATCTTCTACTCCTGAAATCTTCTACTCCTGAAATCCTCTACTCCTGAAATCCTCTACTCCTGAAATCCTCCACTCCTGAAATCTTCTACTCCTGAAATCCTCTACTCCTGAAATCCTCTACTCCTGAAATCTTCTACTCCTGAAATCCTCTACTACTGAAATCTTCTATTCCTGAAATCCTCTATTCCTGAAATCCTCTACTCCTGAAATCCTCTACTCCTGAAATCCTCTACTCCTGAAATCCACTACTCCTGAAATCCTCTACTCTTGAAATCTTCTACTCCTGAAATCTTCTACTCCTGAAATCTTCTACTCCTGAAATCCTCTACTCCTGAAATCTTCTACTCCTGAAATCTTCTACTCCTGAAATCCTCTACTCCTGAAATCTTCTACTCCTGAAATCTTCTACTCCTGAAATCCTCTACTCCTGAAATCTTCTACTCCTGAAATCTTCTTCTCCTGAAATCCTCTACTCCTGAAATCTTCTATTCCTGAAATCCTCTATTCCTGAAATCCTCTACTCCTGAAATCCTCTACTCCTGAAATCCTCTACTCCTGAAATCTTCTACTCCTGAAATCCTCTACTCCTGAAATCCTCTACTCCTGAAATCCTCTACTCTTGAAATCTTCTATTCCTGAAATCTTCTACTCCTGAAATCTTCTACTCCTGAAATCCTCTACTCCTGAAATCTTCTACTCCTGAAATCTTCTACTCCTGAAATCCTCTACTCCTGAAATCTTCTACTCCTGAAATCTTCTACTCCTGAAATCTTCTACTCCTGAAATCCTCTACTCCTGAAATCTTCTACTCCTGAAATCTTCTACTCCTGAAATCCTCTACTCCTGAAATCCTCTACTCCTGAAATCCTCTACTCCTGAAATCCTCTTCTCCTGAAATCCTCTGCTCCTGAAATCCTCTACTCCTGAAATCCTCTACTCCTGAAATCTTCTGCTCCTGAAATCTTTTACTCCTGAAATCCTCTACTCCTGAAATCCTCTACTCCTGAAATCCTCTACTTCTGAAATCCTCTGCTCCTGAAATCCTCTACTCCTGAAATCCTCTACTCCTGAAATCCTCTACTCCTGAAATCTTCTACTCCTGAAATCTTCTACTCCTGAAATCCTCTACTCCTGAAATCTTCTACTCCTGAAATCTTTTACTCCTGAAATCCTCTACTCCTGAAATCCTCTACTCCTGAAATCTTCTACTACTGAAATCTTTTACTCCTGAAATCCTCTACTCCTGAAATCCTCTGCTCCTGAAATCCTCTACTCCTGAAATCTTCTACTCCTGAAATCTTCTACTCCTGAAATCTTTTACTCCTGAAATCCTCTACTCCTGAAATCTTCTACTCCTGAAATCTTCTACTCCTGAAATCTTCTACTCCTGAAATCCTCTACTCCTGAAATCTTCTACTCCTGAAATCTTCTACTCCTGAAATCTTCTACTCCTGAAATCTTCTACTCCTGAAATCCTCTACTCCTGAAATCTTCTACTCCTGAAATCTTCTACTCCTGAAATCCTCTACTCCTGAAATCCTCTACTCCTGAAATCCTCTGCTCCTGAAATCTTCTACTCCTGAAATCTTCTACTCCTGAAATCCTCTACTCCTGAAATCCTCTACTCCTGAAATCCTCCACTCCTGAAATCTTCTACTCCTGAAATCCTCTACTCCTGAAATCCTCTACTCCTGAAATCTTCTACTCCTGAAATCCTCTACTCCTGAAATCTTCTATTCCTGAAATCCTCTATTCCTGAAATCCTCTACTCCTGAAATCCTCTACTCCTGAAATCCTCTACTCCTGAAATCCTCTGCTCCTGAAATCCTCTACTCCTGAAATCCTCTACTCCTGAAATCTTCTGCTCCTGAAATCCTCTACTCCTGAAATCCTCTACTCCTGAAATCCTCTACTCCTGAAATCTTCTGCTCCTGAAATCCTCTACTCCTGAAATCCTCTACTCCTGAAATATTCTACTCCTGAAATCTTCTACTCCTGAAATTTTCTACTCCTGAAATCTTCTGCTCCTGAAATCCTCTACTCCTGAAATCTTCTACTCCTTAAATACTCTGCTCCTGAAATCTTCTACTCCTGAAATCTTCTACTCCTGAAATCTTCTACTCCTGAAATCCTCTACTCCTGAAATCCTCTACTCCTGAAATCCTCTACTCCTGAAATCTTCTACTCCTGAAATCCTCTACTCCTGAAATCTTCTATTCCTGAAATCCTCTACTCCTGAAATCTTCTACTCCTGAAATCCTCTACTCCTGAAATCTTCTATTCCTGAAATCTTCTACTCCTGAAATCTTCTATTCCTGAAGTCCTCTGCTCCTGAAATCCTCTGCTCCTGAAATCCTCTACTCCTGAAATCTTCTATTCCTGAAATCCTCTGCTCCTGAAATCTTCCACTCCTGAAATCTTCTACTCCTGAAATGTTCCACTCCTGAAATCTTCTACTCCTGAAATGTTCTACTCCTGAAATCCTCTACTCCTGAAATCTTCTATTCCTGAAATCTTCTTCTCCTGAAATCTTCTATTCCTGAAATCCTCTACTCCTGAAATCTTCTACTCCTGAAATCTTCTACTTCTGAAATCTTCTATTCCTGAAATCCTCTACTCCTGAAATCTTCTACTCCTGAAATCTTCTACTCCTGAAATCCTCCACTCCTGAAATCTTCTACTCCTGAAATCTTCTGCTCATGAAATCTTCTACTCCTGAAATCCTCTACTCCTGAAATCTTCTACTCCTGATATATTCTACTCCTGAAATCCTCTGCTCCTGAAATCCTCTACTCCTGAAATCCTCTATGATATACCTATCAATTCGTCCAATAAAAAGCGACGAGTTAGGAACGTAACTAAAGGTTTTTATTGACTAAATAACAGAGCCCACCCTCGTGGGTGATCGGGTCCAACAAGGAGGAATACCAGCCAGTCGACTACCTTTATACCTGGGCAGGTAGGTGGAGCCATGGGCGGAGTCGGAGGTGGTCAGCCCAGGTATAACAGCGCGACAAGAGGCGACCTCGTATAGTGATACAACAGTGAGAACAGTGAGAACAATACAACAGCGATAACTATAGTGTAACGATAGTGAACGATAAAAGTGGTTTACCACATTCACCCCTTGTTTAGATTTGAGTCCGGCGGGGTGAAGTGTACTACCAGTTCTGGTATGTCAGTCTGCCCGGAGGCCTCGTAAGCCTCTCCGATCGTCGCAGCGGCGGTGCTGCATTATCCGGTGTTAATGCTGGTGTCTGCGTGGTCGGCGAAGGCTCGTGGGGTTCCGGCATGCCGTCTACCTGGGCTGGACTTGGGGGGAGGTGGGGGGGGTAAAGGTGGTGTCTCCGGAGTGCCCGAGGGTGCGAGGTCTCGTAGGGAGACAGTGTCCTCCCGCCCGTCTGGGTAAGCCACGTAGGCGTACTGGGGGTTGGCGTGCAGGAGGTTCATCCTCTCGAGCAGGGGGTCCATTTTATGGGCCCTCACGTGCTTTCGCAGCAAGACGGGCCCCGGAGAGGTCAGCCAGGTTGGTAGGGTGGTTCCCGTAGTCGACTTCCTGGGGAAAACAAACATTCGTTCATGGGGGGTGGCGTTAACGGCAGTGCAAAGTAGTGACCGGATGGAGTGCAGCGCTGTCGGGAGGACTTCCTGCCAGTGGGAGGTTGGGAGGCCCTTAGACTTTAAGGCTAAGAGGACGGCCTTCCATACCGTCGCGTTCTCTCTTTCCACCTGGCCGTTCCCTCGGGGGTTGTAGCTGGTGGTCCTACTTGCTGCAATACCTCTCGCTAGTAGGAACTGACGGAGTTCCTCGCTCATGAAGGAGGAGCCCCGGTCACTATGTATATAGTTCGGGAACCCGAACAAGGCGAAGAGGTCGTTCAGGCACTTGATGACCGTGGTACTGGTCATGTCTGGGCAGGGGAAGGCAAAAGGGAAACGGGAGTACTCATCAACAATGTTGAGGAAGTACACATTGCGGTCAGATGACGGTAGAGGCCCCTTAAAGTCGATGCTCAGGCGCTCGAAGTGGCGGGTGGCCTTGATCAGGCTTGCTCTGTCCGGCCTATAGAAGTGCGGTTTGCCCTCGGCGCAGGTCTGGCAGTTCCTGGTCATGGTCCTGACCTCCTCGATGGAGTAGGTCAGGTTGCGGGCCTTAATGAAATGGTAAAGTCTGGTGACCCCGGGGTGGCAGAGGTCGTTGTGGAGGGTCTGAAGTCTATCAATATGCGCGCTGGCGCATGTAATTCGTGAAAGAGCATCAGGGGGTTCGTTCAGCTTACCTGGCCGGTACAAGATATCATAATCGTAGGTGGATAGCTCGATTCTCCACCTCAAAATCTTGTCATTCTTGATTTTGCCCCTCAGCTTGTTATTAAACATGAAAGCAACCGAACGTTGGTCGGTGAGGAGGGTAAATCGTTTGCCTGCCAGGTAATGCCTCCAGCGCCGTACCGCCTCCACAATTGCCTGGGCTTCCTTCTCGACCGACGAGTGTCGGATCTCGGGGCCCTGTAGGGTCCTTGAGAAGAAGGCCACCGGCCTCCCCTCCTGGTTAAGGGTAGCGGCTAGGGCGAAGTCGGATGCATCGCTCTCCACTTGGAAGGGGATGGACTCATCCACTGCGTGCATTGTGGCCTTGGCTATGTCTCCCTTGATGAGGGAGAAGGCCGCGCACGCTTCCTCCGTGAGGGGGAAGGATGTGGACTTCATGAGGGGTCTGGCTTTGTCCGCATAATTGGGCACCCATTGGGCATAGTAGGCGAAGAGCCCCAGGGTTCTCTTAAGTGCCTTAGGGCAGTGGGGGAGGGGTAGCTCCATGAGGGGGCGCATTCTTTTGGGGTCGGGGCCGATGAGTCCGTTCTCTACTACACAGCCAAGGATGGCAAGGCGCGAGGTGTTAAGCACACATTTCTCCTTATTGTAGGTGAGGTTCAGCCGTTGGGCCGTACGGAGGAATTTCTCCAGATTCACGTCATGGTCCTGCCGGTCGCGGCCGCAGATGGTGACGTTATCTAGATAGGGGAATGTGGCCTGCAGTCCGTTCTGGTCAACCATCCGGTCCATCTCCCTTTGGAAGACCGAGACCCCGTTGGTGACACCGAAGGGGACCCTAAGGAAGTGGCATAGGCGCCCATTCGCCTCGAAGGCGGTGTACTGGCGGTCCTCGGGGTGGATAGGGAGTTGGTGGTAGGCCAACTTAAGGTCGATGGTCGAGAATACGCGGTATTGTGCAATCTGATTGACCATGTCAGATATGCGGGGAAGGGGGTATGCGTCCAGCTGGGTGTATCTGTTTATGGTCTGGCTGTAGTCGATGACCAGGCGATTTTTATCGCCGGTCTTAACGACCACGACCTGGGCACGCCAGGGGCTGTTGCTCCCCTCGATAATGCCCTCTTTCAGGAGGCGCCGCACCTCAGAGCTAATGAAGGCTCTGTCCCCAGCGCTGTACCGCCTGCTCTTGGTAGCGACGGGTTTGCAGTCGGGGGTGAGGTTAGCGAACAGGGAAGGTGGCGGCACCTTGAGGGTGGATAGGCTGCAGGTGTTACGCGGTGGGTGGTTTAACATTCGCTGGTTGTCGACTGTGAGTGGGGGGAGGGGTCCACCGTATGCTAGGGTTACACTTTGGAGGTGGGATTGCAAGTCCAGCCCTAGTAGGACGGCAGCGCAGAGCTGGGGGAGGACAAGGAGTTTAAAATTTTTATACTCCGTACCCTTAACCGACAAGGTCACAACACAGTAGCCGCTAATGTCCGTGGCGTGGGACCTCAATGCCATCGAGATTCGGTTGCGCGTTGGCAGGACAGGGAGGGAGTAGTGGCTCACCGTGTCTGGGTGGATGAAGCTCTCCGTGCTTCCGCTGTCGAACAGGCAGGTCGTGGCGTGGCCGTTTACTTTGATGTCCATCATTGACTTGGACAGGTGGTGTGGGCGGGCTTGATCCAGAGTGACGGAGGCTAGTGTGTAGGTAAGCGAGTCGTTGTCGTCTGCGGGCGAGGCGGTCGTCGGGTCCGGAGGCCCGGTGGCAGTCGGGCGTGGTGGGTAAAATGGCGTCTCCCACGAGGTAGGACAAAATGGCGGAGAAGATGGCTGCTCCCATAACTCACATGAGGCACTATTGGGGTCGGTTGCCTTGATCAAAGATGGCCGCCCCCATGACTCATGTGTGGGGATACTGGCCTCAGTTGCCTTGAAAGAAGATGGCCGCCCCCACAGTTCGCATGAGGCACTGCTGGCCTCTGAAGATCCGCTCCTGCAGGCCTTAGAGAAGTGGCTTTTCTTCCTGCAGGTTGAGCAGGTAGAGTTCCTGGCTGGGCAGCGCGACCTCGGGTGCTTCTCCTGGCCGCAAAAGAAGCAGCCGGCGGCCCGATCGCGGGTGCCCGATGTCGGAGCCGGTACCGGGGGTGGCGGTCCCGGTCGGGTCCGGGACGCCGACGCTGAGGTAGGTCCCGGGGGCGGCGCTGCAAAGGGTATTGCGGTAGGGGTCGGGCCCGAGTCCCAGGGTCGCGAGCAGTACCTGGAAAACGCCTCCTGGTCCTGATGGGCCACCTCTGGGGAGAGAGCGAGGGCTTCAGCTTTGTCCAGGTCGAGGTCTTTAGCTTCAAGCAGTCTTTGCCGTGAGTGGTCGGACCGTAGGCCTTTCACAAAGGCATCGCGGATATTATCTTTCGTATTTTCAACAGCCGTCACCGCTTTAAAGTCACAGTTCCTGCCGAGTGCTCTTAGCACCCGTAAAAATTCAGCTACAGACTCTCCTGGCTGTTGCGGGCGGGATCTTAGGAGGTGCCTGGTGTACATGTAATTTACCGGGCTCCGGTACTGCTGTTTCAGTAGGTTGATAGCGGCCTCGTATGTAGTCGTGTCCTGGATGAGTGCGTATACTCTCGGGCTCGCTTGGGCGTTCAGAACTCTTAGTTTGGATCTCTGAGGGATGCCGGATTCTTCCAGGTAGGATTCGAAGCAGCCCAGCCAGTGTTTGAAGTCGAGGGCTGAGTTTGCTGCCTGTGGGCTTAGATCCAGGTACGGTGGTTTGAGGGCTTGCAGCCAAGCCGGCTGGTGTAGCCCGGTGTCTGAAAGCTGCTGTGGCTGTGCTTCTGGGAGGGCTTCTGGCTGGCCAGTAGTAGACATCTTTAAAATTTAGTCAATAAAATTGATATACCTATCAATTCGTCCAATAAAAAGCGACGAGTTAGGAACGTAACTAAAGGTTTTTATTGACTAAATAACAGAGCCCACCCTCATGGGTGATCGGGTCCAACAAGGAGGAATACCAGCCAGTCGACTACCTTTATACCTGGGCAGGTAGGTGGAGCCATGGGCGGAGTCGGAGGTGGTCAGCCCAGGTATAACAGCGCGACAAGAGGCGACCTCGTATACTGAGACAACAGTGAGAACAGTGATAACAATACAACAGTGATAACTATAGTGTAACGATAGTGAACGATAAAAGTGGTTTACCACACTCTACTCCTGAAATCTTCTACTCCTGAAATCTTCTATTCCTGAAATCTTCTACTCCTGAAATCCTCTACTCCTGAAATCTTCTACTCCTGAAATCTTCTACTCCTGAAATCTTCTATTCCTGAAATCTTCTACTCCTGAAATCTTCTACTCCTGAAATCTTCTATTCCTGAAATCCTCTACTCCTGAAATCTTCTACTCCTGAAATCCTCTACTCCTGAAATCCTCTACTCCTGAAATCTTCTACTCCTGAAATCCTTTGCTCCTGAAATCCTCTACTCCTGAAATCTTCTACTCCTGAAATCTTCTACTCCTGAAATCCTCTACTCCTGAAATCCTCTACTCCTGAAATCTTCTACTCCTGAAATCCTCTACTCCTGAAATTCTCTACTCCTGAAATCCTCTACTCCTGAAATCCTCTACTCCTGAAATCTTCTACTCCTGAAATCCTCTACTCCTGAAATTCTCTACTCCTAAAATCTTCTACTCCTGAAATCTTCTACTCCTGAAATCTTCTACTCCTGAAATCTTCTACTCCTGAAATCCTCTGCTCCTGAAATCCTCTATTCCTGAAATCCTCTACTCCTGAAATCCTCTACTCCTGAAATCCTCTACTCCTGAAATCTTCCACTCCTGAAATCTTCTACTCCTGAAATCCTCTACTCCTGAAATCTTCTACTCCTGAAATCCTCTACTCCTGAAATCCTCTGCTCCTGAAATCCTCTACTCCTGAAATCCTCTGCTCCTGAAATCCTCTGCTCCTGAAATCCTCTACTCCTGAAATCTTCTACTCCAGAAATCCTCTACTCCTGAAATCCTCTACTCCTGAAATCCTCTACTCCAGAAATCCTCTGCTCCTGAAATCCTCTGCTCCTGAAATCCTCTGCTCCTGAAATCCTCTACTCCTGAAATCCTCTACTCCTGAAATCTTCTATTCCTGAAATCCTCTACTCCTGAAATCCTCTACTCCTGAAATCCTCTACTCCTGAAATCCTCTACTCCTGAAATCTTCTACTCCTGAAATCCTCTACTCCTGAAATCTTCTACTCCTGAAATCTTCTATTCCTGAAATCATCTACTCCTGAAATCTTCTACTCCTGAAATCCTCTACTCCTGAAATCCTCTACTCCTGAAATCCTCTACTCCTGAAATCTTCTACTCCTGAAATCTTCTACTCCTGAAATCCTCTACTCCTGAAATCTTCTACTCCTGAAATCTTCTACTCCTGAAATCTTCTACTCCTGAAATCCTCTACTCCTGAAATCCTCTACTCCTGAAATCTTCTATTCCTGAAATCCTCTACTCCTGAAATCCTCTACTCCTGAAATCCTCTGCTCCTGAAATCTTCTACTCCTGAAATCCTCTACTCCTGAAATCCTCTACTCCTGAAATCTTCTACTCCTGAAATCCTCTACTTCTGAAATCTTCTACTCCTGAAATCTTCTACTCCTGAAATCCTCTACTCCTGAAATCTTCTACTCCTGAAATCTTCTATTCCTGAAATCATCTACTCCTGAAATCTTCTACTCCTGAAATCTTCTACTCCTGAAATCCTCTACTCCTGAAATCTTCTACTCCTGAAATCTTCTACTCCTGAAAACCTCTACTCCTGAAATCCTCTACTCCTGAAATCCTCTACTCCTGAAATCTTCTATTCCTGAAATCCTCTGCTCCTGAAATCTTCCACTCCTGAAATCTTCTACTCCTGAAATGTTCCACTCCTGAAATCTTCTACTCCTGAAATGTTCTACTCCTGAAATCCTCTACTCCTGAAATCTTCTATTCCTGAAATCTTCTTCTCCTGAAATCTTCTATTCCTGAAATCCTCTACTCCTGAAATCTTCTACTCCTGAAATCTTCTACTTCTGAAATCTTCTATTCCTGTAATCCTCTACTCCTGAAATCTTCTACTCCTGAAATCTTCTACTCCTGAAATCCTCCACTCCTGAAATCTTCTACTCCTGAAATCTTCTGCTCATGAAATCTTCTACTCCTGAAATCCTCTACTCCTGAAATCTTCTACTCCTGATATATTCTACTCCTGAAATCCTCTGCTCCTGAAATCCTCTACTCCTGAAATCCTCTATGATATACCTATCAATTCGTCCAATAAAAAGCGACGAGTTAGGAACGTAACTAAAGGTTTTTATTGACTAAATAACAGAGCCCACCCTCGTGGGTGATCGGGTCCAACAAGGAGGAATACCAGCCAGTCGACTACCTTTATACCTGGGCAGGTAGGTGGAGCCATGGGCGGAGTCGGAGGTGGTCAGCCCAGGTATAACAGCGCGACAAGAGGCGACCTCGTATAGTGATACAACAGTGAGAACAGTGAGAACAATACAACAGCGATAACTATAGTGTAACGATAGTGAACGATAAAAGTGGTTTACCACATTCACCCCTTGTTTAGATTTGAGTCCGGCGGGGTGAAGTGTACTACCAGTTCTGGTATGTCAGTCTGCCCGGAGGCCTCGTAAGCCTCTCCGATCGTCGCAGCGGCGGTGCTGCATTATCCGGTGTTAATGCTGGTGTCTGCGTGGTCGGCGAAGGCTCGTGGGGTTCCGGCATGCCGTCTACCTGGGCTGGACTTGGGGGGAGGTGGGGGGGGTAAAGGTGGTGTCTCCGGAGTGCCCGAGGGTGCGAGGTCTCGTAGGGAGACAGTGTCCTCCCGCCCGTCTGGGTAAGCCACGTAGGCGTACTGGGGGTTGGCGTGCAGGAGGTTCATCCTCTCGAGCAGGGGGTCCATTTTATGGGCCCTCACGTGCTTTCGCAGCAAGACGGGCCCCGGAGAGGTCAGCCAGGTTGGTAGGGTGGTTCCCGTAGTCGACTTCCTGGGGAAAACAAACATTCGTTCATGGGGGGTGGCGTTAACGGCAGTGCAAAGTAGTGACCGGATGGAGTGCAGCGCTGTCGGGAGGACTTCCTGCCAGTGGGAGGTTGGGAGGCCCTTAGACTTTAAGGCTAAGAGGACGGCCTTCCATACCGTCGCGTTCTCTCTTTCCACCTGGCCGTTCCCTCGGGGGTTGTAGCTGGTGGTCCTACTTGCTGCAATACCTCTCGCTAGTAGGAACTGACGGAGTTCCTCGCTCATGAAGGAGGAGCCCCGGTCACTATGTATATAGTTCGGGAACCCGAACAAGGCGAAGAGGTCGTTCAGGCACTTGATGACCGTGGTACTGGTCATGTCTGGGCAGGGGAAGGCAAAAGGGAAACGGGAGTACTCATCAACAATGTTGAGGAAGTACACATTGCGGTCAGATGACGGTAGAGGCCCCTTAAAGTCGATGCTCAGGCGCTCGAAGTGGCGGGTGGCCTTGATCAGGCTTGCTCTGTCCGGCCTATAGAAGTGCGGTTTGCCCTCGGCGCAGGTCTGGCAGTTCCTGGTCATGGTCCTGACCTCCTCGATGGAGTAGGTCAGGTTGCGGGCCTTAATGAAATGGTAAAGTCTGGTGACCCCGGGGTGGCAGAGGTCGTTGTGGAGGGTCTGAAGTCTATCAATATGCGCGCTGGCGCATGTAATTCGTGAAAGAGCATCAGGGGGTTCGTTCAGCTTACCTGGCCGGTACAAGATATCATAATCTTAGGTGGATAGCTCGATTCTCCACCTCAAAATCTTGTCATTCTTGATTTTGCCCCTCAGCTTGTTATTAAACATGAAAGCAACCGAACGTTGGTCGGTGAGGAGGGTAAATCGTTTGCCTGCCAGGTAATGCCTCCAGCGCCGTACCGCCTCCACAATTGCCTGGGCTTCCTTCTCGACCGACGAGTGTCGGATCTCGGGGCCCTGTAGGGTCCTTGAGAAGAAGGCCACCGGCCTCCCCTCCTGGTTAAGGGTAGCGGCTAGGGCGAAGTCGGATGCATCGCTCTCCACTTGGAAGGGGATGGACTCATCCACTGCGTGCATTGTGGCCTTGGCTATGTCTCCCTTGATGAGGGAGAAGGCCGCGCACGCTTCCTCCGTGAGGGGGAAGGATGTGGACTTCATGAGGGGTCTGGCTTTGTCCGCATAATTGGGCACCCATTGGGCATAGTAGGCGAAGAGCCCCAGGGTTCTCTTAAGTGCCTTAGGGCAGTGGGGGAGGGGTAGCTCCATGAGGGGGCGCATTCTTTTGGGGTCGGGGCCGATGAGTCCGTTCTCTACTACACAGCCAAGGATGGCAAGGCGCGAGGTGTTAAGCACACATTTCTCCTTATTGTAGGTGAGGTTCAGCCGTTGGGCCGTACGGAGGAATTTCTCCAGATTCACGTCATGGTCCTGCCGGTCGCGGCCGCAGATGGTGACGTTATCTAGATAGGGGAATGTGGCCTGCAGTCCGTTCTGGTCAACCATCCGGTCCATCTCCCTTTGGAAGACCGAGACCCCGTTGGTGACACCGAAGGGGACCCTAAGGAAGTGGCATAGGCGCCCATTCGCCTCGAAGGCGGTGTACTGGCGGTCCTCGGGGTGGATAGGGAGTTGGTGGTAGGCCAACTTAAGGTCGATGGTCGAGAATACGCGGTATTGTGCAATCTGATTGACCATGTCAGATATGCGGGGAAGGGGGTATGCGTCCAGCTGGGTGTATCTGTTTATGGTCTGGCTGTAGTCGATGACCAGGCGATTTTTATCGCCGGTCTTAACGACCACGACCTGGGCACGCCAGGGGCTGTTGCTCCCCTCGATAATGCCCTCTTTCAGGAGGCGCCGCACCTCAGAGCTAATGAAGGCTCTGTCCCCAGCGCTGTACCGCCTGCTCTTGGTAGCGACGGGTTTGCAGTCGGGGGTGAGGTTAGCGAACAGGGAAGGTGGCGGCACCTTGAGGGTGGATAGGCTGCAGGTGTTACGCGGTGGGTGGTTTAACATTCGCTGGTTGTCGACTGTGAGTGGGGGGAGGGGTCCACCGTATGCTAGGGTTACACTTTGGAGGTGGGATTGCAAGTCCAGCCCTAGTAGGACGGCAGCGCAGAGCTGGGGGAGGACAAGGAGTTTAAAATTTTTATACTCCGTACCCTTAACCGACAAGGTCACAACACAGTAGCCGCTAATGTCCGTGGCGTGGGACCTCAATGCCATCGAGATTCGGTTGCGCGTTGGCAGGACAGGGAGGGAGTAGTGGCTCACCGTGTCTGGGTGGATGAAGCTCTCCGTGCTTCCGCTGTCGAACAGGCAGGTCGTGGCGTGGCCGTTTACTTTGATGTCCATCATTGACTTGGACAGGTGGTGTGGGCGGGCTTGATCCAGAGTGACGGAGGCTAGTGTGTAGGTAAGCGAGTCGTTGTCGTCTGCGGGCGAGGCGGTCGTCGGGTCCGGAGGCCCGGTGGCAGTCGGGCGTGGTGGGTAAAATGGCGTCTCCCACGAGGTAGGACAAAATGGCGGAGAAGATGGCTGCTCCCATAACTCACATGAGGCACTATTGGGGTCGGTTGCCTTGATCAAAGATGGCCGCCCCCATGACTCATGTGTGGGGATACTGGCCTCAGTTGCCTTGAAAGAAGATGGCCGCCCCCACAGTTCGCATGAGGCACTGCTGGCCTCTGAAGATCCGCTCCTGCAGGCCTTAGAGAAGTGGCTTTTCTTCCTGCAGGTTGAGCAGGTAGAGTTCCTGGCTGGGCAGCGCGACCTCGGGTGCTTCTCCTGGCCGCAAAAGAAGCAGCCGGCGGCCCGATCGCGGGTGCCCGATGTCGGAGCCGGTACCGGGGGTGGCGGTCCCGGTCGGGTCCGGGACGCCGACGCTGAGGTAGGTCCCGGGGGCGGCGCTGCAAAGGGTATTGCGGTAGGGGTCGGGCCCGAGTCCCAGGGTCGCGAGCAGTACCTGGAAAACGCCTCCTGGTCCTGATGGGCCACCTCTGGGGAGAGAGCGAGGGCTTCAGCTTTGTCCAGGTCGAGGTCTTTAGCTTCAAGCAGTCTTTGCCGTGAGTGGTCGGACCGTAGGCCTTTCACAAAGGCATCGCGGATATTATCTTTCGTATTTTCAACAGCCGTCACCGCTTTAAAGTCACAGTTCCTGCCGAGTGCTCTTAGCACCCGTAAAAATTCAGCTACAGACTCTCCTGGCTGTTGCGGGCGGGATCTTAGGAGGTGCCTGGTGTACATGTAATTTACCGGGCTCCGGTACTGCTGTTTCAGTAGGTTGATAGCGGCCTCGTATGTAGTCGTGTCCTGGATGAGTGCGTATACTCTCGGGCTCGCTTGGGCGTTCAGAACTCTTAGTTTGGATCTCTGAGGGATGCCGGATTCTTCCAGGTAGGATTCGAAGCAGCCCAGCCAGTGTTTGAAGTCGAGGGCTGAGTTTGCTGCCTGTGGGCTTAGATCCAGGTACGGTGGTTTGAGGGCTTGCAGCCAAGCCGGCTGGTGTAGCCCGGTGTCTGAAAGCTGCTGTGGCTGTGCTTCTGGGAGGGCTTCTGGCTGGCCAGTAGTAGACATCTTTAAAATTTAGTCAATAAAATTGATATACCTATCAATTCGTCCAATAAAAAGCGACGAGTTAGGAACGTAACTAAAGGTTTTTATTGACTAAATAACAGAGCCCACCCTCATGGGTGATCGGGTCCAACAAGGAGGAATACCAGCCAGTCGACTACCTTTATACCTGGGCAGGTAGGTGGAGCCATGGGCGGAGTCGGAGGTGGTCAGCCCAGGTATAACAGCGCGACAAGAGGCGACCTCGTATACTGAGACAACAGTGAGAACAGTGATAACAATACAACAGTGATAACTATAGTGTAACGATAGTGAACGATAAAAGTGGTTTACCACACTCTACTCCTGAAATCTTCTACTCCTGAAATCTTCTATTCCTGAAATCTTCTACTCCTGAAATCCTCTACTCCTGAAATCTTCTACTCCTGAAATCTTCTACTCCTGAAATCTTCTATTCCTGAAATCTTCTACTCCTGAAATCTTCTACTCCTGAAATCTTCTATTCCTGAAATCCTCTACTCCTGAAATCTTCTACTCCTGAAATCCTCTACTCCTGAAATCCTCTACTCCTGAAATCTTCTACTCCTGAAATCCTTTGCTCCTGAAATCCTCTACTCCTGAAATCTTCTACTCCTGAAATCTTCTACTCCTGAAATCCTCTACTCCTGAAATCCTCTACTCCTGAAATCCTCTACTCCTGAAATCTTCTACTCCTGAAATCCTCTACTCCTGAAATTCTCTACTCCTGAAATCCTCTACTCCTGAAATCCTCTACTCCTGAAATCTTCTACTCCTGAAATCCTCTACTCCTGAAATTCTCTACTCCTAAAATCTTCTACTCCTGAAATCTTCTACTCCTGAAATCTTCTACTCCTGAAATCTTCTACTCCTGAAATCCTCTGCTCCTGAAATCCTCTATTCCTGAAATCCTCTACTCCTGAAATCCTCTACTCCTGAAATCCTCTACTCCTGAAATCTTCCACTCCTGAAATCTTCTACTCCTGAAATCCTCTACTCCTGAAATCTTCTACTCCTGAAATCCTCTACTCCTGAAATCCTCTGCTCCTGAAATCCTCTACTCCTGAAATCCTCTGCTCCTGAAATCCTCTGCTCCTGAAATCCTCTACTCCTGAAATCTTCTACTCCAGAAATCCTCTACTCCTGAAATCCTCTACTCCTGAAATCCTCTACTCCAGAAATCCTCTGCTCCTGAAATCCTCTGCTCCTGAAATCCTCTGCTCCTGAAATCCTCTACTCCTGAAATCCTCTACTCCTGAAATCTTCTATTCCTGAAATCCTCTACTCCTGAAATCCTCTACTCCTGAAATCCTCTACTCCTGAAATCCTCTACTCCTGAAATCTTCTACTCCTGAAATCCTCTACTCCTGAAATCTTCTACTCCTGAAATCTTCTATTCCTGAAATCATCTACTCCTGAAATCTTCTACTCCTGAAATCCTCTACTCCTGAAATCCTCTACTCCTGAAATCCTCTACTCCTGAAATCTTCTACTCCTGAAATCTTCTACTCCTGAAATCCTCTACTCCTGAAATCTTCTACTCCTGAAATCTTCTACTCCTGAAATCTTCTACTCCTGAAATCCTCTACTCCTGAAATCCTCTACTCCTGAAATCTTCTATTCCTGAAATCCTCTACTCCTGAAATCCTCTACTCCTGAAATCCTCTGCTCCTGAAATCTTCTACTCCTGAAATCCTCTACTCCTGAAATCCTCTACTCCTGAAATCTTCTACTCCTGAAATCCTCTACTTCTGAAATCTTCTACTCCTGAAATCTTCTACTCCTGAAATCCTCTACTCCTGAAATCTTCTACTCCTGAAATCTTCTATTCCTGAAATCATCTACTCCTGAAATCTTCTACTCCTGAAATCTTCTACTCCTGAAATCCTCTACTCCTGAAATCTTCTACTCCTGAAATCTTCTACTCCTGAAAACCTCTACTCCTGAAATCCTCTACTCCTGAAATCCTCTACTCCTGAAATCTTCTACTCCTGAAATCCTCTACTCCTGAAATCTTCTACTCCTGAAATCTTCTATTCCTGAAATCATCTACTCCTGAAATCCTCTACTGCTGAAATCTTCTACTCCTGAAATCTTCTACTCCTGAAATCTTCTACTCCTGAAATCTTCTGCTCCTGAAATCTTCTACTCCTGAAATCCTCTACTCCTGAAATCCTCTACTCCTGAAATCTTCTACTCCTGAAATCTTCTGCACCTGAAATCTTCTGCTCCTGGAATCCTCTACTCCTGAAATCCTCTACTCCTGAAATCCTCTACTCCTGAAATCCTCTACTCCTGAAATCCTCTACTCCTGAAATCTTCTACTCCTGAAATCTTCTGCACCTGAAATCTTCTGCTCCTGAAATCCTCTACTCCTGAAATCCTCTACTCCTGAAATCCTCTGCTCCTGAAATCCTTTGCTCCTGAAATCCTCTGCTCCTGAAATCTTCTACTCCTGAAATCTTCTACTCCTGAAATCCTCTACTCCTGAAATCCTCTACTCCTGAAATCTTCTACTCCTGAAATCCTCTACTCCTGAAATTCTCTACTCCTGAAATCCTCTACTCCTGAAATCCTCTACTCCTGAAATCCTCTACTCCTGAAATCTTCTACTCCTGAAATCCTCTACTCCTGAAATCCTCTACTCCTGAAATCTTCTACTCCTGAAATCCTCTACTCCTGAAATCCTCTACTCCTGAAATCTTCTACTCCTGAAATCCTCTACTCCTGAAATCCTCTACTCCTGAAATCTTCTATTCCTGAAATCATCTACTCCTGAAATCTTCTACTCCTGAAATCTTCTACTCCTGAAATCCTCTACTCCTGAAATCTTCTACTCCTGAAATCTTCTACTCCTGAAATCCTCTACTCCTGAAATCCTCTACTCCTGAAATCCTCTACTCCTGAAATCCTGTACTCCTGAAATCTTCTACTCCTGAAATCCTCTACTCCTGAAATCTTCTACTCCTGAAATCTTCTATTCCTGAAATCATCTACTCCTGAAATCCTCTACTGCTGAAATCTTCTACTCCTGAAATCTTCTGCTCCTGAAATCTTCTACTCCTGAAATCCTCTACTCCTGAAATCCTCTACTCCTGAAATCTTCTACTCCTGAAATCTTCTGCACCTGAAATCTTCTGCTCCTGGAATCCTCTACTCCTGAAATCCTCTACTCCTGAAATCCTCTACTCCTGAAATCCTCTACTCCTGAAATCCTCTACTCCTGAAATCTTCTACTCCTGAAATCTTCTGCACCTGAAATCTTCTGCTCCTGAAATCCTCTACTCCTGAAATCCTCTACTCCTGAAATCCTCTACTCCTGAAATCCTCTGCTCCTGAAATCTTCTATTCCTGAAATCTTCTACTCCTGAAATCATCTACTCCTGAAATCCTCTACTCCTGAAATCCTCTACTCCTGAAATCTTCTACTCCTGAAATCCTCTACGCCTGAAATCCTCTACTCCTGAAATGCTCTACTCCTGAAATCCTCTTCTCCTGAAATCTTCTACTCCTGAAATCTTCTACTGAAATCCTCTTCTCCTGAAATCCTCTGCTCCTGAAATCCTCTGCTCCTGAAATCCTCTACTCCTGAAATCTTCTACTCCTGAAATCCTCTACTCCTGAAATCCTCTACTCCTGAAATCTTCTACTCCTGAAATCTTCTACTCCTGAAATCCTCTACTCCTGAAATCCTCTACTCCTGAAATCCTCTACTCCTGAAATCTTCTACTCCTGAAATCCTCTACTCCTGAAATCTTCTGCTCCTGAAATCCTCTACTCCTGAAATCCTCTGCTCCTGAAATCTTCTACTCCTGAAATCTTCAACTCCTGAAATCTTCTACTCCTGAAATCCTCTATTCCTGAAATCCTCTACTCCTGAAATCTTCTACTCCTGAAATCCTCTACTCCTGAAATCCTCTACTCCTGAAATCTTCTACTCCTGAAATCCTCTACTCCTGAAATCTTCTATTCCTGAAATCCTCTACTCCTGAAATCTTCTACTCCTGAAATCCTCTACTTCTGAAATCCTCTACTCCTGAAATCTTCTACTCCTGAAATCCTCTACTCCTGAAATCCTCTGCTCCTGAAATCCTCTACTCCTGAAATCCTCTACTCCTGAAATCTTCTACTCCTGAAATCCTCTACTCCTGAAATCCTCTACTCCTGAAATCTTCTACTCCTGAAATCCTCTACTCCTGAAATCCTCGACTCCTGAAATCCTCTACTCCTGAAATCCTCTACTCCTGAAATCTTCTACTCCTGAAATCCTCTACTCCTGAAATCTTCTACTCCTGAAATCCTCTACTCCTGAAATCCTCTACTCCTGAAATCCTCTACTCCTGAAATCCTCTACTCCTGAAATCTTCTACTCCTGAAATCCTCTACTCCAGAAATCCTCTACTCCTGAAATCTTCTACTCCTGAAATCTTCTACTCCTGAAATCTTCTACTCCTGAAATCCTCTACTCCTGAAATTCTCTACTCCTGAAATCCTCTACTCCTGAAATGTTCTACTCCTGAAATCCTCTACTCCTGAAATCCTCTATTCCTGAAATCCTCTACTCCTGAAATCCTCTACTCCTGAAATCCTCTACTCCTGAAATCTTCTACTCCTGAAATCCTCTACTCCTGAAATCCTCTGCTCCTGAAATCCTCTGCTCCTGAAATCCTCTGCTCCTGAAATCCTCTACTCCTGAAATCCTCTACTCCAGAAATCCTCTGCTCCTGAAATCCTCTGCTCCTGAAATCCTCTGCTCCTGAAATCCTCTACTCCTGAAATCCTCTACTCCTGAAATCTTCTACTCCTGAAATCCTCTACTACTGAAATCCTCTACTCCTGACATCTTCTATTCCTGAAATCCTCTACTCCTGAAATCCTCTACTCCTGAAATCCTCTACTCCTGAAATCCTCTACTCCTGAAATCTTCAACTCCTGAAATCTTCTACTCCTGAAATCTTCTACTCCTGAAATCCTCTACTCCTGAAATCTTCTACTCCTGAAATCTTCTATTCCTGAAATCCTCTACTCCTGAAATCCTCTACTCCTGAAATCCTCTGCTCCTGAAATCTTCTACTCCTGAAATCCTCTACTCCTGAAATCCTCTACTCCTGAAATCCTCTACTCCTGAAATCCTCTACTTCTGAAATCTTCTACTCCTGAAATCTTCTACTCCTGAAATCCTCTGCTCCTGAAATCTTCTATTCCTGAAATCATCTACTCCTGAAATCTTCTACTCCTGAAATCTTCTACTCCTGAAATCCTCTACTCCTGAAATCTTCTACTCCTGAAATCTCCTACTCCTGAAATCCTCTACTCCTGAAATCCTCTACTCCTGAAATCCTCTACTCCTGAAATCCTCTACTCCTGAAATCTTCTACTCCTGAAATCCTCTACTCCTGAAATCTTCTACTCCTGAAATCCTCTACTCCTGAAATCTTCTACTCCTGAAATCTTCTATTCCTGAAATCATATACTCCTGAAATCCTCTACTGCTGAAATCTTCTGCTCCTGAAATCTTCTACTCCTGAAATCCTCTACTCCTGAAATCCTCTACTCCTGAAATCTTCTGCACCTGAAATCTTCTGCTCCTGAAATCCTCTACTCCTGAAATCCTCTACTCCTGAAATCCTCTAATCCTGAAATCTTCTACTCCTGAAATCCTCTACTCCTGAAATCCTCTGCTCCTGAAATCTTCTATTCCTGAAATCTTCTACTCCTGAAATCATCTACTCCTGAAATCCTCTTCTCCTGAAATCCTCTACTCCTGAAATCTTCTACTCCTGAAATCCTCTACTCCTGAAATCCTCTAATCCTGAAATCTTCTACTCCTGAAATCCTCTACTCCTGAAATCCTCTGCTCCTGAAATCTTCTATTCCTGAAATCTTCTACTCCTGAAATCATCTACTCCTGAAATCCTCTACTCCTGAAATCCTCTACTCCTGAAATCTTCTACTCCTGAAATCCTCTACTCCTGAAATCCTCGACTCCTGAAATCCTCTACTCCTGAAATCCTCTACTCCTGAAATCTTCTACTCCTGAAATCCTCTACTCCTGAAATCTTCTACTCCTGAAATCCTCTACTCCTGAAATCCTCTACTCCTGAAATCCTCTACTCCTGAAATCTTCTACTCCTGAAATCCTCTACTCCAGAAATCCTCTACTCCTGAAATCTTCTACTCCTGAAATCTTCTACTCCTGAAATCTTCTACTCCTGAAATCTTCTACTCCTGAAATCCTCTACTCCTGAAATTCTCTACTCCTGAAATCCTCTACTCCTGAAATCTTCTACTCCTGAAATCCTCTACTCCTGAAATCCTCTGTTCCTGAAATCCTCTACTCCTGAAATCCTCTACTCCTGAAATCCTCTACTCCTGAAATCTTCTACTCCTGAAATCCTCTACTCCTGAAATCCTCTGCTCCTGAAATCCTCTGCTCCTGAAATCCTCAGCTCCTGAAATCCTCTACTCCTGAAATCCTCTACTCCTGAAATCTTCTACTCCTGAAATCCTCTACTCCTGAAATCCTCTACTCCTGACATCTTCTATTCCTGAAATCCTCTACTCCTGAAATCCTCTACTCCTGAAATCCTCTACTCCTGAAATCCTCTACTCCTGAAATCTTCAACTCCTGAAATCTTCTACTCCTGAAATCTTCTACTCCTGAAATCCTCTACTCCTGAAATCTTCTACTCCTGAAATCTTCTATTCCTGAAATCCTCTACTCCTGAAATCCTCTACTCCTGAAATCCTCTGCTCCTGAAATCTTCTACTCCTGAAATCCTCTACTCCTGAAATCCTCTACTCCTGAAATCCTCTACTCCTGAAATCCTCTACTTCTGAAATCTTCTACTCCTGAAATCTTCTACTCCTGAAATCCTCTGCTCCTGAAATCTTCTATTCTGAAATCATCTACTCCTGAAATCTTCTACTCCTGAAATCTTCTACTCCTGAAATCCTCTACTCCTGAAATCTTCTACTCCTGAAATCTCCTACTCCTGAAATCCTCTACTCCTGAAATCCTCTACTCCTGAAATCCTCTACTCCTGAAATCCTCTACTCCTGAAATCTTCTACTCCTGAAATCCTCTACTCCTGAAATCTTCTACTCCTGAAATCCTCTACTCCTGAAATCTTCTACTCCTGAAATCTTCTATTCCTGAAATCATATACTCCTGAAATCCTCTACTGCTGAAATCTTCTGCTCCTGAAATCTTCTACTCCTGAAATCCTCTACTCCTGAAATCCTCTACTCCTGAAATCTTCTGCACCTGAAATCTTCTACTCCTGAAATCCTCTACTCCTGAAATCCTCTACTCCTGAAATCCTCTAATCCTGAAATCTTCTACTCCTGAAATCCTCTACTCCTGAAATCCTCTGCTCCTGAAATCTTCTATTCCTGAAATCTTCTACTCCTGAAATCATCTACTCCTGAAATCCTCTTCTCCTGAAATCCTCTACTCCTGAAATCTTCTACTCCTGAAATCCTCTACTCCTGAAATCCTCTACTCCTGAAATCCTATTCTCCTGAAATCCTCTACTCCTGAAATCCTCTACTCCTGAAATCCTCTACTCCTGAAATCCTCTACTCCTGAAATCTTCTACTCCTGAAATCCTCTACTCCTGAAATCCTCTACTCCTGAAATCTTCTACTCCTGAAATCTTCTACTCCTGAAATCTTCTACTCCTGAAATCCTCTACTCCTGAAATCTTCTACTCCTGAAATCCTCTACTCCTGAAATCTTCTATTCCTGAATTCATCTACTCCTGAAATCTTCTACTCCTGAAATCTTCTACTCCTGAAATCCTCTACTCCTGAAATCTTCTACTCCTGAAATCTTCTACTCCTGAAATCCTCTACTCCTGAAATCCTCTACTCCTGAAATCCTCTACTCCTGAAATCCTCTACTCCTGAAACCTTCTACTCCTGAAATCCTCTACTCCTGAAATCTTCTACTCCTGAAATCCTCTACTCCTGAAATCTTCTACTCCTGAAATCTTCTATTCCTGAAATCATCTACTCCTGAAATCCTCTACTGCTGAAATCTTCTACTCCTGAAATCTTCTACTCCTGAAATCTTCTACTCCTGAAATCTTCTGCTCCTGAAATCTTCTACTCCTGAAATCCTCTTCTCCTGAAATCCTCTACTCCTGAAATCTTCTGCACCTGAAATCTTCTGCTCCTGAAATCCTCTACTCCTGATATCCTCTACTCCTGAAATCCTCTACTCCTGAAATCTTCTACTCCTGAAATCCTCTACTCCTGAAATCCTCTGCTCCTGAAATCTTCTATTCCTGAAATCTTCTACTCCTGAAATCATCTACTCCTGAAATCCTCTTCTCCTGAAATCCTCTACTGCTGAAATCTTCTACTCCTGAAATCTTCTACTCCTGAAATCTTCTACTCCTGAAATCTTCTGCTCCTGAAATCTTCTACTCCTGAAATCCTCTACTCCTGAAATCCTCTACTCCTGAAATCTTCTGCACCTGAAATCTTCTGCTCCTGAAATCCTCTACTCCTGAAATCCTCTACTCCTGAAATCCTCTAATCCTGAAATCTCCTACTCCTGAAATCCTCTACTCCTGAAATCCTCTGCTCCTGAAATCTTCTATTCCTGAAATCCTCTACTCCTGAAATCCTCTACTCCTGAAATCCTCTACTCCTGAAATCTTCTACTCCTGAAATCCTCTGCTCCTGAAATCTTCAACTCCTGAAATCTTCTACTCCTGAAATCTTCAACTCCTGAAATCTTCTGCTCCTGAAATCTTCTACTCCTGAAATCCTCTACTCCTGAAATCTTCTACTCCTGAAATCTTCTATTCCTGAAATCCTCTACTCCTGAAATCCTCTACTCCTGAAATCCTCTGCTCCTGAAATCATCTACTCCTGAAATCCTCTACTCCTGAAATCCTCTACTCCTGAAATCCTCTACTCCTGAAATCCTCTACTCCTGAAATCTTCTACTCCTGAAATCCTCTACTCCTGAAATCTTCTATTCCTGAATTCATCTACTCCTGAAATCTTCTACTCCTGAAATCTTCTACTCCTGAAATCCTCTACTCCTGAAATCTTCTACTCCTGAAATCTTCTACTCCTGAAATCCTCTACTCCTGAAATCCTCTACTCCTGAAATCCTCTACTCCTGAAATCCTCTACTCCTGAAACCTTCTACTCCTGAAATCCTCTACTGCTGAAATCTTCTACTCCTGAAATCTTCTACTCCTGAAATCTTCTACTCCTGAAATCTTCTGCTCCTGAAATCTTCTACTCCTAAAATCCTCTTCTCCTGAAATCCTCTACTCCTGAAATCTTCTGCACCTGAAATCTTCTGCTCCTGAAATCCTCTACTCCTGAAATCCTCTACTCCTGAAATCCTCTACTCCTGAAATCGTCTACTCCTGAAATCCTCTACTCCTGAAATCCTCTGCTCCTGAAATCTTCTATTCTGAAATCATCTACTCCTGAAATCTTCTACTCCTGAAATCTTCTACTCCTGAAATCCTCTACTCCTGAAATCTTCTACTCCTGAAATCTCCTACTCCTGAAATCCTCTACTCCTGAAATCCTCTACTCCTGAAATCCTCTACTCCTGAAATCCTCTACTCCTGAAATCTTCTACTCCTGAAATCCTCTACTCCTGAAATCTTCTACTCCTGAAATCCTCTACTCCTGAAATCTTCTACTCCTGAAATCTTCTATTCCTGAAATCATATACTCCTGAAATCCTCTACTGCTGAAATCTTCTGCTCCTGAAATCTTCTACTCCTGAAATCCTCTACTCCTGAAATCCTCTACTCCTGAAATCTTCTGCACCTGAAATCTTCTACTCCTGAAATCCTCTACTCCTGAAATCCTCTACTCCTGAAATCCTCTAATCCTGAAATCTTCTACTCCTGAAATCCTCTACTCCTGAAATCCTCTGCTCCTGAAATCTTCTATTCCTGAAATCTTCTACTCCTGAAATCATCTACTCCTGAAATCCTCTTCTCCTGAAATCCTCTACTCCTGAAATCTTCTACTCCTGAAATCCTCTACTCCTGAAATCCTCTACTCCTGAAATCCTATTCTCCTGAAATCCTCTACTCCTGAAATCCTCTACTCCTGAAATCCTCTACTCCTGAAATCCTCTACTCCTGAAATCTTCTACTCCTGAAATCCTCTACTCCTGAAATCCTCTACTCCTGAAATCTTCTACTCCTGAAATCTTCTACTCCTGAAATCTTCTACTCCTGAAATCCTCTACTCCTGAAATCCTCTACTCCTGAAATCCTCTACTCCTGAAATTTTCTACTCCTGAAATCCTCTACTCCTGAAATCCTCTATTCCTGAAATCCTCTACTCCTGAAATCCTCTACTCCTGAAATCCTCTACTCCTGAAATCTTCTACTCCTGAAATCCTCTACTCCTGAAATCCTCTGCTCCTGAAATCCTCTGCTCCTGAAATCCTCTACTCCTGAAATCCTCTACTCCAGAAATCCTCTACTCCTGAAATCCTCTGCTCCTGAAATCCTCTGCTCCTGAAATCCTCTGCTCCTGAAATCCTCTACTCCTGAAATCCTCTACTCCTGAAATCCTCTACTCCTGAAATCTTCTACTCCTGAAATCCTCTACTCCTGAAATCTTCTATTCCTGAAATCCTCTACTCCTGAAATCCTCTACTCCTGAAATCCTCTACTCCTGAAATCCTCTACTCCTGAAATCTTCTACTCCTGAAATCCTCTACTCCTGAAATCTTCAACTCCTGAAATCTTCTACTCCTGAAATCTTCATCTCCTGAAATCTTCTGCTCCTGAAATCTTCTACTCCTGAAATCCTCTACTCCTGAAATCTTCTACTCCTGAAATCTTCTATTCCTGAAATCCTCTACTCCTGAAATCCTCTACTCCTGAAATCCTCTGCTCCTGAAATCATCTACTCCTGAAATCCTCTACTCCTGAAATCCTCTACTCCTGAAATCCTCTACTCCTGAAATCCTCTACTCCTGAAATCTTCTACTCCTGAAATCCTCTACTCCTGAAATCTTCTATTCCTGAATTCATCTACTCCTGAAATCTTCTACTCCTGAAATCCTCTACTCCTGAAATCTTCTACTCCTGAAATCTTCTACTCCTGAAATCCTCTACTCCTGAAATCCTCTACTCCTGAAATCCTCTACTCCTGAAATCCTCTACTCCTGAAACCTTCTACTCCTGAAATCCTCTACTCCTGAAATCTTCTACTCCTGAAATCTTCTATTCCTGAAATCATCTACTCCTGAAATCCTCTACTGCTGAAATCTTCTACTCCTGAAATCTTCTACTCCTGAAATCTTCTACTCCTGAAATCTTCTGCTCCTGAAATCTTCTACTCCTGAAATCCTCTTCTCCTGAAATCCTCTACTCCTGAAATCTTCTGCACCTGAAATCTTCTGCTCCTGAAATCCTCTACTCCTGATATCCTCTACTCCTGAAATCCTCTACTCCTGAAATCTTCTACTCCTGAAATCCTCTACTCCTGAAATCCTCTGCTCCTGAAATCTTCTATTCCTGAAATCTTCTACTCCTGAAATCATCTACTCCTGAAATCCTCTTCTCCTGAAATCCTCTACTGCTGAAATCTTCTACTCCTGAAATCTTCTACTCCTGAAATCTTCTACTCCTGAAATCTTCTGCTCCTGAAATCTTCTACTCCTGAAATCCTCTACTCCTGAAATCCTCTACTCCTGAAATCTTCTGCACCTGAAATCTTCTGCTCCTGAAATCCTCTACTCCTGAAATCCTCTACTCCTGAAATCCTCTAATCCTGAAATCTCCTACTCCTGAAATCCTCTACTCCTGAAATCCTCTGCTCCTGAAATCTTCTATTCCTGAAATCCTCTACTCCTGAAATCCTCTACTCCTGAAATCCTCTACTCCTGAAATCTTCTACTCCTGAAATCCTCTGCTCCTGAAATCTTCAACTCCTGAAATCTTCTACTCCTGAAATCTTCAACTCCTGAAATCTTCTGCTCCTGAAATCTTCTACTCCTGAAATCCTCTACTCCTGAAATCTTCTACTCCTGAAATCTTCTATTCCTGAAATCCTCTACTCCTGAAATCCTCTACTCCTGAAATCCTCTGCTCCTGAAATCATCTACTCCTGAAATCCTCTACTCCTGAAATCCTCTACTCCTGAAATCCTCTACTCCTGAAATCCTCTACTCCTGAAATCTTCTACTCCTGAAATCCTCTACTCCTGAAATCTTCTATTCCTGAATTCATCTACTCCTGAAATCTTCTACTCCTGAAATCTTCTACTCCTGAAATCCTCTACTCCTGAAATCTTCTACTCCTGAAATCTTCTACTCCTGAAATCCTCTACTCCTGAAATCCTCTACTCCTGAAATCCTCTACTCCTGAAATCCTCTACTCCTGAAACCTTCTACTCCTGAAATCCTCTACTCCTGAAATCTTCTACTCCTGAAATCCTCTACTCCTGAAATCTTCTACTCCTGAAATCTTCTATTCCTGAAATCATCTACTCCTGAAATCCTCTACTGCTGAAATCTTCTACTCCTGAAATCTTCTACTCCTGAAATCTTCTACTCCTGAAATCTTCTGCTCCTGAAATCTTCTACTCCTAAAATCCTCTTCTCCTGAAATCCTCTACTCCTGAAATCTTCTGCACCTGAAATCTTCTGCTCCTGAAATCCTCTACTCCTGAAATCCTCTACTCCTGAAATCCTCTACTCCTGAAATCTTCTACTCCTGAAATCCTCTACTCCTGAAATCCTCTGCTCCTGAAATCTTCTATTCCTGAAATCTTCTACTCCTGAAATCATCTACTCCTGAAATCCTCTTCTCCTGAAATCCTCTACTCCTGAAATCTTCTATTCCTGAAATCATATACTCCTGAAATCCTCTACTGCTGAAATCTTCTACTCCTGAAATCTTCTACTCCTGAAATCTTCTACTCCTGAAATATTCTGCTCCTGAAATCTTCTACTCCTGAAATCCTCTACTCCTGAAATCCTCTACTCCTGAAATGTTCTGCACCTGAAATCTTCTGCTCCTGAAATCCTCTACTCCTGAAATCCTCTACTCCTGAAATCCTCTAATCCTGAAATCTTCTACTCCTGAAATCCTCTACTCCTGAAATCCTCTGCTCCTGAAATCTTCTATTCCTGAAATCTTCTACTCCTGAAATCATCTACTCCTGAAATCCTCTTCTCCTGAAATCCTCTACTCCTGAAATCTTCTCCTCCTGAAATCCTCTACTCCTGAAATCCTCTACTCCTGAAATCCTCTACTCCTGAAATCCTGTACTCCTGAAATCCTGTACTCCTGAAATCCTCTACTCCTGAAATCCTCTACTCCTGAAATCTTCTACTCCTGAAATCCTCTACTCCTGAAATCCTCTACTCCTGAAATCTTCTACTCCTGAAATCTTCTACTCCTGAAATCTTCTACTCCTGAAATCTTCTACTCCTGAAATCCTCTACTCCTGAAATCCTCTACTCCTGAAATCTTCTACTCCTGAAATCCTCTACTCCTGAAATCCTCTATTCCTGAAATCCTCTACTCCTGAAATCCTCTACTCCTGAAATCCTCTGCTCCTGAAATCCTCTACTCCTGAAATCTTCTACTCCTGAAATCCTCTACTCCTGAAGTCCTCTGCTCCTGAAATCCTCTGCTCCTGAAATCCTCTACTCCTGAAATCCTCTACTCCAGAAATCCTCTACTCCTGAAATCCTCTGCTCCTGAAATCCTCTGCTCCTGAAATCCTCTGCTCCTGAAATCCTCTACTCCTGAAATCCTCTACTCCTGAAATCCTCTACTCCTGAAATCTTCTACTCCTGAAATCCTCTACTCCTGAAATCCTCTACTCCTGAAATCCTCTACTCCTGAAATCCTCTACTCCTGAAATCCTCTACTCCTGAAATCTTCTACTCCTGAAATCCTCTACTCCTGAAATCTTCAACTCCTGAAATCTTCTACTCCTGAAATCTTCAACTCCTGAAATCTTCTGCTCCTGAAATCTTCTACTCCTGAAATCCTCTACTTCTGAAATCTTCTACTCCTGAAATCTTCTACTCCTGAAATCCTCTACTCCTGAAATCTTCTATTCCTGAAATCATCTACTCCTCAAATCTTCTACTCCTGAAATCTTCTACTCCTGAAATCCTCTACTCCTGAAATCTTCTACTCCTGAAATCTTCTACTCCTGAAATCCTCTACTCCTGAAATCCTCTACTCCTGAAATCCTCTACTCCTGAAATCCTCTACTCCTGAAACCTTCTACTCCTGAAATCCTCTACTCCTGAAATCTTCTACTCCTGAAATCCTCTACTCCTGAAATCTTCTACTCCTGAAATCTTCTATTCCTGAAATCATCTACTCCTGAAATCCTCTACTGCTGAAATCTTCTACTCCTGAAATCTTCTACTCCTGAAATCTTCTACTCCTGAAATCTTCTGCTCCTGAAATCTTCTACTCCTGAAATCCTCTACTCCTGAAATCCTCTACTCCTGAAATCTTCTGCACCTGAAATCTTCTGCTCCTGAAATCCTCTACTCCTGAAATCCTCTACTCCTGAAATCCTCTACTCCTGAAATCTTCTACTCCTGAAATCCTCTACTCCTGAAATCCTCTGCTCCTGAAATCTTCTATTCCTGAAATCTTCTACTCCTGAAATCATCTACTCCTGAAATCCTCTTCTCCTGAAATCCTCTACTCCTGAAATCTTCTACTCCTGAAATCCTCTACTCCTGAAATCCTCTACTCCTGAAATCCTCTACTCCTGAAATCCTCTTCTCCTGAAATCTTCTACTCCTGAAATCTTCTACTGAAATCCTCTTCTCCTGAAATCCTCTGCTCCTGAAATCTTCTACTCCTGAAATCCTCTACTCCTGAAATCTTCCACTGAAATCCTCTTCTCCTGAAATCCTCTGCTCCTGAAATCCTCTGCTCCTGAAATCCTCTACTCCTGAAATCTTCTACTCCTGAAATCCTCTACTCCTGAAATCCTCTATTCCTGAAATCCTCTACTCCTGAAATCCTCTACTCCTGAAATCCTCTACTCCTGAAATCCTCTACTACTGAAATCTTCTACTCCTGAAATCTTCTACTCCTGAAATCCTCTACTCCTGAAATCCTCTGCTCCTGAAATCCTCTATTCCTGAAATCCTCTACTCCTGAAATCTTCTACTCCTGAAATCCTCTACTCCTGAAATCTTCTACTCCTGAAATCCTCTACTCCTGCAATCCTCTACTCCTGAAATCCTCTACTCCTGAAATCCTCTACTCCTGAAATCCTCTACTCCTGAAATCCTCTAATCCTGAAATCTTCTACTCCTGAAATCCTCTACTCCTGAAATCCTCTACTCCTGAAATCTTCTACTCCTGAAATCCTCTACTCCTGAAATCCTCTACTCCTGAAATCCTCTACTCCTGAAATCCTCTACTCCTGAAATCCTCTACTCCTGAAATCTTCTACTCCTGAAATCTTCTACTCCTGAAATCTTCTACTCCTGAAATCTTCTACTCCTGAAATCCTCTACTCCTGAAATCTTCTACTCCTGAAATCCTCTACTCCTGAAATCTTCTACTCCTGAAATCCTCTACTCCTGGAATCCTCTACTCCTGAAATCCTCTACTCCTGAAATCCTCTACTCCTGAAATCCTCTACTCCTGAAATCCTCTACTCCTGAAATCCTCTACTCCTGAAATCCTCTACTCCTGAAATCTTCTACTCCTGAAATCTTCTACTCCTGAAATCTTCTACTCCTGAAATCTTCTACTCCTGAAATCCTCTACTCCTGAAATCTTCTACTCCTGAAATCCTCTACTCCTGAAATCCTCTACTCCTGAAATCCTCTGCTCCTGAAATCATCTACTCCTGAAATCCTCTACTCCTGAAATCCTCTACTCCTGAAATCCTCTACTCCTGAAATCCTCTACTCCTGAAATCTTCTACTCCTGAAATCCTCTACTCCTGAAATCTTCTATTCCTGAATTCATCTACTCCTGAAATCTTCTACTCCTGAAATCTTCTACTCCTGAAATCCTCTACTCCTGAAATCTTCTACTCCTGAAATCTTCTACTCCTGAAATCCTCTACTCCTGAAATCCTCTACTCCTGAAATCCTCTACTCCTGAAATCCTCTACTCCTGAAACCTTCTACTCCTGAAATCCTCTACTCCTGAAATCTTCTACTCCTGAAATCCTCTACTCCTGAAATCTTCTACTCCTGAAATCTTCTATTCCTGAAATCATCTACTCCTGAAATCCTCTGCTGCTGAAATCTTCTACTCCTGAAATCTTCTACTCCTGAAATCTTCTACTCCTGAAATCTTCTGCTCCTGAAATCTTCTACTCCTAAAATCCTCTTCTCCTGAAATCCTCTACTCCTGAAATCTTCTGCACCTGAAATCTTCTGCTCCTGAAATCCTCTACTCCTGAAATCCTCTACTCCTGAAATCCTCTACTCCTGAAATCTTCTACTCCTGAAATCCTCTACTCCTGAAATCCTCTGCTCCTGAAATCTTCTATTCCTGAAATCTTCTACTCCTGAAATCATCTACTCCTGAAATCCTCTTCTCCTGAAATCCTCTACTCCTGAAATCTTCTATTCCTGAAATCATATACTCCTGAAATCCTCTACTGCTGAAATCTTCTACTCCTGAAATCTTCTACTCCTGAAATCTTCTACTCCTGAAATATTCTGCTCCTGAAATCTTCTACTCCTGAAATCCTCTACTCCTGAAATCCTCTACTCCTGAAATCTTCTGCACCTGAAATCTTCTGCTCCTGAAATCCTCTACTCCTGAAATCCTCTACTCCTGAAATCCTCTAATCCTGAAATCTTCTACTCCTGAAATCCTCTACTCCTGAAATCCTCTGCTCCTGAAATCTTCTATTCCTGAAATCTTCTACTCCTGAAATCATCTACTCCTGAAATCCTCTTCTCCTGAAATCCTCTACTCCTGAAATCTTCTCCTCCTGAAATCCTCTACTCCTGAAATCCTCTACTCCTGAAATCCTCTACTCCTGAAATCCTGTACTCCTGAAATCCTGTACTCCTGAAATCCTCTACTCCTGAAATCCTCTACTCCTGAAATCTTCTACTCCTGAAATCCTCTACTCCTGAAATCCTCTACTCCTGAAATCTTCTACTCCTGAAATCTTCTACTCCTGAAATCTTCTACTCTTGAAATCTTCTACTCCTGAAATCCTCTACTCCTGAAATCCTCTACTCCTGAAATCTTCTACTCCTGAAATCCTCTACTCCTGAAATCCTCTATTCCTGAAATCCTCTACTCCTGAAATCCTCTACTCCTGAAATCCTCTGCTCCTGAAATCCTCTACTCCTGAAATCTTCTACTCCTGAAATCCTCTACTCCTGAAGTCCTCTGCTCCTGAAATCCTCTGCTCCTGAAATCCTCTACTCCTGAAATCCTCTACTCCAGAAATCCTCTACTCCTGAAATCCTCTGCTCCTGAAATCCTCTGCTCCTGAAATCCTCTGCTCCTGAAATCCTCTACTCCTGAAATCCTCTACTCCTGAAATCCTCTACTCCTGAAATCTTCTACTCCTGAAATCCTCTACTCCTGAAATCCTCTACTCCTGAAATCCTCTACTCCTGAAATCCTCTACTCCTGAAATCCTCTACTCCTGAAATCTTCTACTCCTGAAATCCTCTACTCCTGAAATCTTCAACTCCTGAAATCTTCTACTCCTGAAATCTTCAACTCCTGAAATCTTCTGCTCCTGAAATCTTCTACTCCTGAAATCCTCTACTTCTGAAATCTTCTACTCCTGAAATCTTCTACTCCTGAAATCCTCTACTCCTGAAATCTTCTATTCCTGAAATCATCTACTCCTGAAATCTTCTACTCCTGAAATCTTCTACTCCTGAAATCCTCTACTCCTGAAATCTTCTACTCCTGAAATCTTCTACTCCTGAAATCCTCTACTCCTGAAATCCTCTACTCCTGAAATCCTCTACTCCTGAAATCCTCTACTCCTGAAACCTTCTACTCCTGAAATCCTCTACTCCTGAAATCTTCTACTCCTGAAATCCTCTACTCCTGAAATCTTCTACTCCTGAAATCTTCTATTCCTGAAATCATCTACTCCTGAAATCCTCTACTGCTGAAATCTTCTACTCCTGAAATCTTCTACTCCTGAAATCTTCTACTCCTGAAATCTTCTGCTCCTGAAATCTTCTACTCCTGAAATCCTCTACTCCTGAAATCCTCTACTCCTGAAATCTTCTGCACCTGAAATCTTCTGCTCCTGAAATCCTCTACTCCTGAAATCCTCTACTCCTGAAATCCTCTACTCCTGAAATCTTCTACTCCTGAAATCCTCTACTCCTGAAATCCTCTGCTCCTGAAATCTTCTATTCCTGAAATCTTCTACTCCTGAAATCATCTACTCCTGAAATCCTCTTCTCCTGAAATCCTCTACTCCTGAAATCTTCTACTCCTGAAATCCTCTACTCCTGAAATCCTCTACTCCTGAAATCCTCTACTCCTGAAATCCTCTTCTCCTGAAATCTTCTACTCCTGAAATCTTCTACTGAAATCCTCTTCTCCTGAAATCCTCTGCTCCTGAAATCTTCTACTCCTGAAATCCTCTACTCCTGAAATCTTCCACTGAAATCCTCTTCTCCTGAAATCCTCTGCTCCTGAAATCCTCTGCTCCTGAAATCCTCTACTCCTGAAATCTTCTACTCCTGAAATCCTCTACTCCTGAAATCCTCTATTCCTGAAATCCTCTACTCCTGAAATCCTCTACTCCTGAAATCCTCTACTCCTGAAATCCTCTACTACTGAAATCTTCTACTCCTGAAATCTTCTACTCCTGAAATCCTCTACTCCTGAAATCCTCTGCTCCTGAAATCCTCTATTCCTGAAATCCTCTACTCCTGAAATCTTCTACTCCTGAAATCCTCTACTCCTGAAATCTTCTACTCCTGAAATCCTCTACTCCTGCAATCCTCTACTCCTGAAATCCTCTACTCCTGAAATCCTCTACTCCTGAAATCCTCTACTCCTGCAATCCTCTCATCCTGAAATCTTCTACTCCTGAAATCCTCTACTCCTGAAATCCTCTACTCCTGAAATCTTCTACTCCTGAAATCCTCTACTCCTGAAATCCTCTACTCCTGAAATCCTCTACTCCTGAAATCCTCTACTCCTGAAATCCTCTACTCCTGAAATCTTCTACTCCTGAAATCTTCTACTCCTGAAATCTTCTACTCCTGAAATCTTCTACTCCTGAAATCCTCTACTCCTGAAATCTTCTACTCCTGAAATCCTCTACTCCTGAAATCTTCTACTCCTGAAATCCTCTACTCCTGGAATCCTCTACTCCTGAAATCTTCTACTCCTGAAATCCTCTCCTCCTGAAATCTTCTACTCCTGAAATCCTCTACTCCTGAAATCTTCTACTCCTGAAATCTTCTACTCCTGAAATCTTCTACTCCTGAAATCTACTCCTGAAATCTTCTACTCCTGAAATCCTCTACTCCTGAAATCCTCTGCTCCTGAAATCCTCTACTCCTGAAATCTTCTACTCCTGAAATCCTCTACTCCTGAAATCCTCTACTCCTGAAATCTTCTACAATTTGTGGCTGTTAAGACCCCCTTCCTGTACCCTCACTCTCATTCAAAATCTATGAAGTCCTCCTGAACCAATCACTGGCTGACACCCAAACCCAAAATCCAATTGTAAAGATGCCCCGTTTGCAGCACCCTGGTTTACACGGGCTTTAGTCTGCTGACACGCTGACATCATCTGTTTTTGACCATCAAGTCTCATATCTGGGGTAGTTATGACAACACAGAAGGAAGCTGTCTCATTGGTTGAGACAGGGCCCCTGCTCTTGGCCTGTGTGTTCACTGCGGATGTTATAACATTCCACACAGTGGCTGACTCGCCTGGCCTTCCTCCCAGGCTAACTGTACTCTGTGTCCCATCCTCACTGTTGGCTAATATCCAACCTTCACCCACAGCCTCACTATTTGACGATAGCAATCCTCTTCCTCGCCCCAGGTGGTCTGGTTACAGCTTACTCACAGACTTTTAAGCATAAAAAGGGTTACATGTTATTCATAATTCAGGTTACCATTGCATATAATTGATGATCACAGACTTTTATATTTAATTCCTACACCCGATTATCAATTCATTCCTGATGATTATAAGATACTGATGATTATAAGATAGTAAAGCAAGTATTCTAAAAACCAACTAATCCATGATAATCTTACAATATTGTATATAACTGTCAAATAAATCAGTTTTCTTTTGAACAAAGTGTGTCGAGTCCTTCATATCTCAATGATAGGACAAGCTGATTGATAGTGGTTTCTAACCTTAACCACCACCTCCTAAGCTTAATATCCTATCGACTACCCCCAAACCACTAACCCCAATCCTAACCAATAACCACTACCCAACCACTGACCCCAATCCTAACCAATAACCACTAGCCCCAACCACTAACCCCAATCCTAACCAATAACCACTAACCCCAACCACTAACCCCAATCCTAACCAATAACCACTGGTCCCAACCACTAACCCCAATCCTAACCAATAACCACGAGTCCCAACCACTAACCCCAATCCTAACCAATAACCACTGGCCCCAACCACTAATCCCAATCCTAACCAATAACCACGAGCCCCAACCGCAAACCCCAATCCTAACCAATAACCACTGGCCCCAACCACTAACCCCAATCCTAATCAATAACCACTAACCCCAATCCTAACCAATAACCACGAGCCCCAACCACTAACCCCAATCCTAACCAATAACCACGAGCCCCAACCACTAACCCCAATCCAAACCAATAACCACTAGCCCCAACCACTAACCCCAATCCTAACCAATAACCACGAGCCCCAACCACTAACCCTAATCCTAACCAATAACCACGAGCCCCAACCACTAACCCCAATCCTAACCAATAACCACTAGCCCCAACCACTAAACCCAATCCTAACCAATAACCACGAGCTCCAACCACGAACCCCAATCCTAACCAATAACCACCAGCCCCAACCACTGATCCCAATCCTAACCAGTAACCACTGGCCCCAACCACTAACCCCAATCCTAACCAATAACCACGCGCCCCAACCACTAACCCCAATCCTAACCATTAACCAGTAACCCCATCACTAACCCCAATCCTAACCAATAACCACGAGCTCCAACCACTAAACCCAATCCTAACCAATAACCACTAGCCCCAACCACTAACCCCAATCCTAACCAATAACCACGCGCCCCAACCACTAACCCCAATCCTAACCAATAACCAGTAACCCCATCACTAACTCCAATCCTAACCAATAACCATTAGCCGCAACCACTAACCCCAATCCTAACCAATAACCACTAGCTCCAACCACTAACCCCAATCCTAACCAATAACCATGAGCCTCAACCACTGACTCCAATCCTAACCAATAACCACTGGCCCCAACCACTAACCCCAATCCTAACCAATAACCACTGGCCCCAACCACTAACCCCAATCCTAACGAACAACCACTGGCCCCAACCACTAACCCCAATCCTAACCAATAACCACGAGCCACAACCACTAACCCCAAACCTAACCAATAACCACGAGCCCCAACCACTAACCCCAATTGTAACCAATAACCACGAGCCCCAACCACTAACCCCAATCCTAACCAATAACCACTGGCCCCAACTACTAACCCCAATCCTAACCAATAACCACTGACTCCAACCAGTAACCCTAATCCTAACCAATAACCACGAGCTGCAACCACTAACCCCAATCCCAACCAATAACCACGAGCCCCAACCACTAACCCCAATCCTAACCAATAACCACTGACCACAACCACTAACCCCAATCCTAACCAATAACCACTAGCCCCAACCACTAACCCCAATCCTAACCAATAACCACTAGCCCCAACCACTAACACCAATCCTAACCAATAACCACTAACCCCAACCACTAGCCCCAATCCAACCAATAACCACCAGCCCCAACCACTAACCCCAATCCTAACCAATAACCACTAACCCCAATCCTAACCAATAACCACTAGCCCCAACCAGTAACCCCAATCCTAACCAATAACCACCAGCCCCAACCACTAACCCCAATCCTAACCAACAACCACTGGCACCAACCACTAACCCCAATCCTAACCAATAACCACGAGCCGCAACCACTAATCCCAATCGTAACCAATAACCACGAGCCGCAACCACTAATCCCAATCCTAACCAATAACCACAAGCCTCAACCACTAACCCCAATCCTAACCAATAACCACCGGCCCCAACCACTAACCCCAATCCTAACCAATAACCACCAGCCCCAACCACTAACCCCAATCCTAACCAACAACCACTGGCCCCAACCACTAACTCCAATCCTAACCAATAACCACTGACCCCAACCAGTAACCCCAATCCTAACCAATAACCACCAGCCCCAACCACTAACCCCAATCCTAACCAACAACCATTGGCCCCAACCACTAACCCCAATCCTAACCAATAACCACAAGCCGCAACCACTAATCCCAATCCTAACCAATAACCACTAACCCCAACCACTAACCGCAATCCTAACCAATAACCACTAGCCCCAACCACTAACCCCAATCCTAACCAATAACCACGAGCCCCAACCACTAACCCCAATCCTAACCAATAACCACGAGCCCCAACGACTAACCCCAGTCCTAACCAATAACCATGAGCCCCAACCACGAACCCCAATCCTAACCAATAACCACAAGCCTCAACCACTAACCCCAATCCTAACCAATAACCACAGGCCTCAACCACTAACCCCAATCCTAACCAATAACCACTAACCCCAATCCTAACCAATAAACACTAACCCCAATCCTAACCAATAACCACTAACTCCAACCACTAACCCCAATCCTAACCAATAACCACGAACCCCAACCACTAACCGCAATCCTAACCAATAACCACGAGCCCCAACCACTAACCCCAATTCTAACCAATAACCACGAGCCCCAACCACTAACCCCAATCCTAACCAATAACCACGAGCCCCAATCACTAACCCCAATCCTAACCAATAACCACCAGCCCGAACCACTAACCCCAATCCTAACCAATAACCACTAGCCCCAACCACCAACCCCAATCCTAACCAATAACCACGAGCCCCAACCACCATCCCCAATCCTAACCACTAACCACGAGCCCCAACCACTAACCCCAATCCTAACCAATAACCACTGGCCCCAACCACTAACCCCAATCCTAACAAATAACCACTGGCCCCATCCACTAACCCCAATCCTAACTATTATCCACTGACCCCAACCACTAACCCCAATCCTAACCAATAAACACTAACCCCAACCACTAACCCCAATCCTAACCAATAACCACTAGCCCTAACCACTAACCGCAATCCTAACCAATAACCACCAGCCCCAACCACTAACCCCAATCCTAACCAATAAACACTAACCCCAACCATTAACGCCAATCCTAACCAATAACCATGAGCCCCAACCACTAACCCCAATCCTAACCAATTACCACGAGCCCCAACCACTAACCCCAATCCTAACCAATAACCATGAGCCCCAACCACTAACCCCAATCCTAACCAATACCCACTAACCCCAATCCTAACCATTAACCATTAACACCGACCATTAACCCCAATCCTAACCAATAGCCACCAGCCCCAACCACTAACCCCAATACTAACCAATAACCACTAGCCCCAATCCTAACCAATAACCACTAGCCCCAACCACTAACTCCAATCCTAACCAATAACCACTAACCCCAATCCTAACCAATAACCACTAGCCCCAACCACTAACCCCAATCCTAACCAATAACCACTAGCCCCAACCACTAACCCCAATCCTAACCAATAACCACGAGCCTCAACCACTAACCCCAATCCTAACCAATAACCACTGACCACAACCACTAACCCCAATCCTAACCAATAACCACTAGCCCCAACCACTAACCCCAATCCTTACCGATAACCACTAGCCCCAACCACTAACCCCAATCCTAACCAATAACCACTAACCCCAACCACTAGCCCCAATCCAACCAATAACCACCAGCCCCAACCACTAACCCCAATCCTAACCAATAACCACTAACCCCAATCCTAACCAATAACCACTAGCCCCAACCAGTAACCCCAATCCTAACCAATAACCACCAGCCCCAACCACTAACCCCAATCCTAACCAACAACCACTGGCCCCAACCACTAACCCCAATCCTAACCAATAACCACGAGCCGCAACCACTAATCCCAATCCTAACCAATAACCACGAGCCGCAACCACTAATCCCAATCCTAACAAATAACCACAAGCCTCAACCACTAACCCCAATCCTAACCAATAACCACCGGCCCCAACCACTAACCCCAATCCTAACCAACAACCACTGGCACCAACCACTAACTCCAGTCCTAACCAATAACCACTGACCCCAACCAGTAACCCCAATCCTAACCAATAACAACCAGCCCCAACCACTAACCCCAATCCTAACCAACAACCACTGGCACCAACCACTAACTCCAATCCTAACCAATAACCACTGACCCCAACCAGTAACCCCAATCCTAACCAATAACCACAAGCCGCAACCACTAATCCCAATCCTAACCAATAACCACTAGCCCCAACCACTAACCCCAATCCTAACCAATAACCACTAGCCCCAACCACTAACCCAATCCTAACCAATAACCACTAGCCCCAACCACTAACTCCAATCCTAACCAATAACCACTAACCCCAACCACTAACCGCAATCCTAACCAATAACCACTAGCCCCAACCACTAACCCCAATCCTAACCAATAACCACGAGCCCCAACCACTAACCCCAATCCTAACCAATAACCACGACCCCCAACGACTAACCCCAGTCCTAACCAATAACCACAAGCCTCAACCACTAACCCCAATCCTAACCAATAACCACTAACCCCAATCCTAACCAATAACCACTAACCCCAATCCTAACCAATAACCACTAACTCCAACCACTAACCCCAATCCTAACCAATAACCACGAGCCCCAACCACTAACCCCAATTGTAACCAATAACCACGAGCCCCAACCACTAACCCCAATCCTAACCAATAACCACTGGCCCCAACTACTAACCCCAATCCTAACCAATAACCACTGACTCCAACCAGTAACCCTAATCCTAACCAATAACCACGAGCTGCAACCACTAACCCCAATCCCAACCAATAACCACGAGCCCCAACCACTAACCCCAATCCTAACCAATAACCACTGACCACAACCACTAACCCCAATCCTAACCAATAACCACTAGCCCCAACCACTAACCCCAATCCTAACCAATAACCACTAGCCCCAACCACTAACACCAATCCTAACCAATAACCACTAACCCCAACCACTAGCCCCAATCCAACCAATAACCACCAGCCCCAACCACTAACCCCAATCCTAACCAATAACCACTAACCCCAATCCTAACCAATAACCACTAGCCCCAACCAGTAACCCCAATCCTAACCAATAACCACCAGCCCCAACCACTAACCCCAATCCTAACCAACAACCACTGGCACCAACCACTAACCCCAATCCTAACCAATAACCACGAGCCGCAACCACTAATCCCAATCGTAACCAATAACCACGAGCCGCAACCACTAATCCCAATCCTAACCAATAACCACAAGCCTCAACCACTAACCCCAATCCTAACCAATAACCACCGGCCCCAACCACTAACCCCAATCCTAACCAATAACCACCAGCCCCAACCACTAACCCCAATCCTAACCAACAACCACTGGCCCCAACCACTAACTCCAATCCTAACCAATAACCACTGACCCCAACCAGTAACCCCAATCCTAACCAATAACCACCAGCCCCAACCACTAACCCCAATCCTAACCAACAACCATTGGCCCCAACCACTAACCCCAATCCTAACCAATAACCACAAGCCGCAACCACTAATCCCAATCCTAACCAATAACCACTAACCCCAACCACTAACCGCAATCCTAACCAATAACCACTAGCCCCAACCACTAACCCCAATCCTAACCAATAACCACGAGCCCCAACCACTAACCCCAATCCTAACCAATAACCACGAGCCCCAACGACTAACCCCAGTCCTAACCAATAACCATGAGCCCCAACCACGAACCCCAATCCTAACCAATAACCACAAGCCTCAACCACTAACCCCAATCCTAACCAATAACCACAGGCCTCAACCACTAACCCCAATCCTAACCAATAACCACTAACCCCAATCCTAACCAATAAACACTAACCCCAATCCTAACCAATAACCACTAACTCCAACCACTAACCCCAATCCTAACCAATAACCACGAACCCCAACCACTAACCGCAATCCTAACCAATAACCACGAGCCCCAACCACTAACCCCAATTCTAACCAATAACCACGAGCCCCAACCACTAACCCCAATCCTAACCAATAACCACGAGCCCCAATCACTAACCCCAATCCTAACCAATAACCACCAGCCCGAACCACTAACCCCAATCCTAACCAATAACCACTAGCCCCAACCACCAACCCCAATCCTAACCAATAACCACGAGCCCCAACCACCATCCCCAATCCTAACCACTAACCACGAGCCCCAACCACTAACCCCAATCCTAACCAATAACCACTGGCCCCAACCACTAACCCCAATCCTAACAAATAACCACTGGCCCCATCCACTAACCCCAATCCTAACTATTATCCACTGACCCCAACCACTAACCCCAATCCTAACCAATAAACACTAACCCCAACCACTAACCCCAATCCTAACCAATAACCACTAGCCCTAACCACTAACCGCAATCCTAACCAATAACCACCAGCCCCAACCACTAACCCCAATCCTAACCAATAAACACTAACCCCAACCATTAACGCCAATCCTAACCAATAACCATGAGCCCCAACCACTAACCCCAATCCTAACCAATTACCACGAGCCCCAACCACTAACCCCAATCCTAACCAATAACCATGAGCCCCAACCACTAACCCCAATCCTAACCAATACCCACTAACCCCAATCCTAACCATTAACCATTAACACCGACCATTAACCCCAATCCTAACCAATAGCCACCAGCCCCAACCACTAACCCCAATACTAACCAATAACCACTAGCCCCAATCCTAACCAATAACCACTAGCCCCAACCACTAACTCCAATCCTAACCAATAACCACTAACCCCAATCCTAACCAATAACCACTAGCCCCAACCACTAACCCCAATCCTAACCAATAACCACTAGCCCCAACCACTAACCCCAATCCTAACCAATAACCACGAGCCTCAACCACTAACCCCAATCCTAACCAATAACCACTGACCACAACCACTAACCCCAATCCTAACCAATAACCACTAGCCCCAACCACTAACCCCAATCCTTACCGATAACCACTAGCCCCAACCACTAACCCCAATCCTAACCAATAACCACTAACCCCAACCACTAGCCCCAATCCAACCAATAACCACCAGCCCCAACCACTAACCCCAATCCTAACCAATAACCACTAACCCCAATCCTAACCAATAACCACTAGCCCCAACCAGTAACCCCAATCCTAACCAATAACCACCAGCCCCAACCACTAACCCCAATCCTAACCAACAACCACTGGCCCCAACCACTAACCCCAATCCTAACCAATAACCACGAGCCGCAACCACTAATCCCAATCCTAACCAATAACCACGAGCCGCAACCACTAATCCCAATCCTAACAAATAACCACAAGCCTCAACCACTAACCCCAATCCTAACCAATAACCACCGGCCCCAACCACTAACCCCAATCCTAACCAACAACCACTGGCACCAACCACTAACTCCAGTCCTAACCAATAACCACTGACCCCAACCAGTAACCCCAATCCTAACCAATAACAACCAGCCCCAACCACTAACCCCAATCCTAACCAACAACCACTGGCACCAACCACTAACTCCAATCCTAACCAATAACCACTGACCCCAACCAGTAACCCCAATCCTAACCAATAACCACAAGCCGCAACCACTAATCCCAATCCTAACCAATAACCACTAGCCCCAACCACTAACCCCAATCCTAACCAATAACCACTAGCCCCAACCACTAACCCAATCCTAACCAATAACCACTAGCCCCAACCACTAACTCCAATCCTAACCAATAACCACTAACCCCAACCACTAACCGCAATCCTAACCAATAACCACTAGCCCCAACCACTAACCCCAATCCTAACCAATAACCACGAGCCCCAACCACTAACCCCAATCCTAACCAATAACCACGACCCCCAACGACTAACCCCAGTCCTAACCAATAACCACAAGCCTCAACCACTAACCCCAATCCTAACCAATAACCACTAACCCCAATCCTAACCAATAACCACTAACCCCAATCCTAACCAATAACCACTAACTCCAACCACTAACCCCAATCCTAACCAATAACCACTAACCCCAACCACTAACCGCAATCCTAACCAATAACCACTAGCCCCAACCACTAACCCCAATTCTAACCAATAACCACGAGCCCCAACCACTAACCCCAATCCTAACCAATAACCACGAGCCCCAATCACTAACACCAATCCTAACCAATAACCACCAGCCCGAACCACTAACCCCAATCGTAACCAATAACCACTAGCCCCAACCACCAACCCCAATCCTAACCAATAACCACGTGCCCCAACCACCATCCCCAATCCTAACCACTAACCACGAGCCCCAACCACTAACCCCAATCCTAACCAATAACCACTGGCCCCAACCACTAACCCCAATCCTAACAAATAACCACTGGCCCCATCCACTAACCCCAATCCTAACCAATAACCACTGGCCCCAACCACTAACCCCAATCCTAACTATTATCCACTGACCCCAACCACTAACCCCAATCCTAACCAATAAACACTAACCCCAACCACTAACCCCAATCCTAACCAATAACCACTAGCCCTAACCACTAACCCCAATCCTAACCAATAACCACCAGCCCCAACCACTAACCCCAATCCTAACCAATAAACACTAACCCCAACCATTAACGCCAATCCTAACCAATAACCATGAGCCCCAACCACTAACCCCAATCCTAACCAATTACCACGAGCCCCAACCACTAACCCCAATCCTAACCAATAACCATGAGCCCCAACCACTAACCCCAATCCTAACCAATAACCACTAACCCCAATCCTAACCATTAACCATTAACACCGACCATTAACCCCAATCCTAACCAATAGCCACCAGCCCCAACCACTAACCGCAATACTAACCAATAACCACTAGCCCCAATCCTAACCAATAACCACTAGCCCCAACCACTAACTCCAATCCTAACCAATAACCACTAACCCCAATCCTAACCAATAACCACTAGCCCCAACCACTAACCCCAATCCTAACCAATAACCACGAGCCCCAACCACTAACCCCAATCCTAACCAATAACCACTGACCACAACCACTAACCCCAATCCTAACCAATAACCACTAGCCCCAACCACTAACCCCAATCCTAACCAATAACCACTAGCCCCAACCACTAACCCCAATCCTAACCAATAACCACTAACCCCAACCACTAGCCCCAATCCAACCAATAACCACCAGCCCCAACCACTAACCCCAATCCTAACCAATAACCACTAACCCCAATCCTAACCAATAACCACTAGCCCCAACCAGTAACCCCAATCCTAACCAATAACCACCAGCCCCAACCACTAACCCCAATCCTAACCAACAACCACTGGCCCCAACCACTAACCCCAATCCTAACAATAACTACGAGCCACAACCACTAATCCCAATCCTAACCAATAACAACTAGCCCCAACCACTAACCCCAATCCTAACCAACAACCACTGGCCCCAACCACTAATCCCAATCCTAACCAATAACCACGAGCCGCAACCACTAATCCCAATCCTAATCAATAACCACAAGCCTCAACCACTAACCCCAATCCTAACCAATAACCACCGGCCCCAACCACTAACCCCAATCCTAACCAATAACCACCAGCCCCAACCACTAACCCCAATCCTAACCAATAACCACCAGCCCCAACCACTAACTCCAATCCTAACCAATAACCACTGACCCCAACCAGTAACCCCAATCCTAACCAATAACCACCAGCCCTAACCACTAACCCCAATCCTAACCAACAACCATTGGCCCCAACCACTAACCCCAATCCTAACCAATAACCACAAGCCGCAACCACTAATCCCAATCCTAACCAATAACCACTAGCCCCAACCACTAACCCCAATCCTAACCAATAACCACTGGCCCCAACCACTAACCCAATCCTAACCAATAACCACTAGCCCCAACCACTAACTCCAATCCTAACCAATAACCACGAACCCCAACCACTAACCGCAATCCTAACCAATAACCACTAGCCCCAACCACTAACCCCAATCCTAACCAATAACCACGAGCCCCAACCACTAACCCCAATCCTAACCAATAACCACGAGCCCCAACGACTAACCCCAGTCCTAACCAATAACCATGAGCCCCAACCACGAACCCCAATCCTAACCAATAACCACAAGCCTCAACCCCTAACCCCAATCCTAACCAATAACCACAAGCCTCAACCACTAACCCCAATCCTAACCAATAACCACTAACCCCAATCCTAACCAATAACCACTAACCCCAATCCTAACCAATAACCACTAACTCCAACCACTAACCCCAATCCTAACCAATAACCACTAACCCCAACCACTAACCGCAATCCTAACCAATAACCACTAGCCCCAACCACTAACCCCAATTCTAACCAATAACCACGAGCCCCAGCCACTAACCCCAATCCTAACAAATAAACACGAGCCCCAATCACTAACCCCAATCCTAACCAATAACCACCAGCCCGAACCACTAACCCCAATCGTAACCAAAAACCACTAGCCCCAACCACCAACCCCAATCCTAACCAATAACCACGAGCCCCAACCACCATCCCCAATCCTAACCACTAACCACGAGCCCCAACCACAAACCCCAATCCTAACCAATAACCACTGGCCCCAACCACTAACCCCAATCCTAACAAATAACCACTGGCCCCATCCACTAACCCCAATCCTAACCAATAACCACTGGCCCCAACCACTAACCCCAATCCTAACTATTATCCACTGACCCCAACCACTAACCCCAATCCTAACCAATAAACACTAACCCCAACCACTAACCCCAATCCTAACCAATAACCACTAGCCCTAACCACTAACCCCAATCCTAACCAATAACCACCAGCCCCAACCACTAACCCCAATCCTAACCAATAAACACTAACCCCAACCATTAACGCCAATCCTAACCAATAACCATGAGCCCCAACCACTAACCCCAATCCTAACCAATTACCACGAGCCCCAACCACTAACCCCAATCCTAACCAATAACCATGAGCCCCAACCACTAACCCCAATCCTAACCAATAACCACTCACCCCAATCCTAACCATTAACCATTAACACCGACCATTAACCCCAATCCTAACCAATAGCCACCAGCCCCAACCACTAACCCCAATACTAACCAATAACCACTAGCCCCAATCCTAACCAATAACCACTAGCCCCAACCACTAACTCCAATCCTAACCAATAACCACTAACCCCAATCCTAACCAATAACCACTAGCCCCAACCACTAACCCCAATCCTAACCAATAACCACTAGCCCCAACCACTAACCCCAATCCTAAGCAATAACCACTAGCCCCAACCAGTGACCCCAATCCTAACCAATAACCACTAGCCCCAACCCTAACCAATAACCACTGGCCCCAACCACGAACCCCAATCCTAACCAATAACCACAAGCCTCAACCACTAACCCCAATCCTAACCAATAACCACAAGCCTCAACCACGAACCCCAATCCTAACCAATAACCACTAACCCCAATCCTAACCAATAACCATTAACACCAACCACTAACCCAATCCTAACCAATAACCACTAACTCCAACCACTAACCCCAATCCTAACCAATAACCACTAACCCGAACCACTAACCGCAATCCTAACCAATAACCACTAGCCCCAACCACTAACCCCAATTCTAACCAATAACCACGAGCCCCAACCACTAACCCCAATCCTAACCAATAACCACGAGCCCCAATCACTAACCCCAATCCTAACCAATAACCACTAGCCCGAACCACTAACCCCAATCGTAACCAATAACCACTAGCCCCAACCACTAACCCCAATCCTAACCAATAACCACGAGCACCAACCCCAATCCTAACCAATAACCACGAGCCCCAACCACCATCCCCAATCCTAACCAATAACCACGAGCCCCAACCACTAACCCCAGTTATAACCACTAACCACGAGCCCCAACCACTAACCCCAATCCTAACCAATAACCACTGGCCCCAACCACTAACCCCAATCCTAACAAATAACCACTGGCCCCATCCACTAACCCCAATCCTAACCAACAACCACTGGCCCCAACCACTAACCCCAATCCTAACTATTATCCACTGACCCCAACCACTAACCCCAATCCTAACCAATAAACACTAACCCCAACCACAAACCCCAATCCTAACCAATAACCACTAGCCCTAACCACTAACCCCAATCCTAACCAATAACCACCAGCCCCAACCACTAACCCCAATCCTAACCAATAAACACTAACCCCAACCATTAACGCCAATCCTAACCAATAACCATGAGCCCCAACCACTAACCCCAATCCTAACCAATAACCACGAGCCCCAACCACTAACCCCAATCCTAACCAATAACCATGAGCCCCAACCACTAACCCCAATCCTAACCAATAACCACGAGCCCCAACCACTAACCCCAATCCTAACCAATAACCATGAGCCCCAACCACTAACCCCAACCCTAACCAATAACCACTAACCCCAATCCTAACCATTAACCATTAACACCGACCATTAACCCCAATTCTAACCAATAGCCACCAGCCCCAACCACTAACCCCAATACTAACCAATAACCACTAGCCCCAATCCTAACCAATAACCACTAGCCCCAAACACTAACTCCAATCCTAACCAATAACCACTAACCCCAATCCTAACCAATAACCACTAGCCCCAACCACTAACCCCAATCCTAACCAATAACCACTAGCCCCAACCACTAGCCCCAATCCTAACCAATAACCACTGGCCCCAACCACTAACCCCAATCGTAACCAATAACCACTGGCCCCAACAACTAACCCCAATCCTAACCAATAACCACGAGCCCCAACCACTAACCCCAATCCTAACCAATAACCACTAACCCCAATCCTAACCAATAACCACGAGCCCCAACCACTAACCCCAATCCTAACCAATAACCACGAGCCCCAACCACTAACCCCAGTCCTAAGCAATAACCACGAGCCCCAACCACTAACCCCAATCCTAACCAATAACCACGAGCCCAATCACTAACCCCAATCCTAACCAATAACCACGAGCCCCAACCACTAACCCCAATCCTAACCAATAACCACACGCCCCAACCACTAACCCCAATCCTAACCAATAACCACGAGCCCCAACCACTAACCCCAATCCTAACCAATAACCACCAGCCCCAACCACTAACCCCAATCCTAACCAATAAGCACTGGCCCCAACCACTAACCCTAATCCTAACCAATAACCACTAGCCCCAACCACTAACCCCAATCGTAACCAATAACCACTAGCTCCAACCACTAACCCCAATCCTAACCAATAACCACGAGCCCCAACCACTCACCCCAATCCTAACCAATAACCACGAGCCCCAACCACCATCCCCAATCCTAACCAATAACCACGAGCCCAAACCACTAACCCCAGTCCTAACCAATAACCATGAGCCCCAACCACTAACCCCAATCCTAACCAATAACCACTGGCCCCAACCACTAACCCCAATCCTAACCAATAAACATCAGCCCCAACCACTAACCCCAATCCTAACCAATAACCACTAACCCCAATCCTAACCAATAACCACTAGCCCCAACCACTAACCCCAATCCTAACCAATAACCACGAGCCCCAACCACCATCCCCAATCCTAACCAATAACCACGAACCCAAACCACTAACCCCAGTCCTAACCAATTACCATGAGCCCCAACCACTAACCCCAATCCTAACCAATAACCACGAGCCCCAACCACTAACCCAATCCTAATCAATAACCACTGGCCCCAACCACTAACCCCAATCCTAACCAATAACCACGAGCCCCAACCACTAGCCCCATCCTAACCAATAACCACTAACCCCAACCACTAACCCCAATCCTAACCAATAACCACTGGCCCCAACCACTAACCCCAATCCTAACCAATAACCACCAGCCCCAACCACTAACCCCAATCCTAACCAATAAACACTAACCCCAACCATTATCGCCAATCCTAACCAATAACCATGAGCCCCTACCACTAACCCCAATCCTAACCAATAACCACTAGCCCCAACCACTAACCCCAATCCTAACCAATAACCACTGGCCCCAACCATTAACGCCAATCCTAACGAATAACCACTAACCCCAACCACTAACCCCAATCCTAACCAATAACCACTACCCCAACCACTAACCCCAATCCTAACCAATAACCACTACCCCAACCACTAACCCCAATCCTAACCAATAACCACTGGCCCCAACCACTAACCCCAATCCTAACCAATAACCACTGCCCCAACCACTAACCCCAATCCTAACCAATAACCACGAGCCCCAACCACTAACCCCAATCCTAACCAATAACCACTGGCCCCAACCACTAACCCCAATCCTAACCATAACCACTGGCCCCAACCAGTAACCCCAATCCTAACCAATAACCACTGGCCCCAACCACTAACCCCAATCCTAACCATAACCACTAGCCCCAACCACTAACCCCAATCCTAACCAATAACCACTGGCCCCAACCACTAACCCCAATCCTAACCATAACCACTGGCCCCAACCAGTAACCCCAATCCTAACCAATAACCATTGGCCGCAACCACTAACCCCAATCCTAATCAATAACCATTAGCCCCAACCACTAACCCCAATCCTAACCAATAACCACTAACCCAAACCACTAACCCCAATCCTAACCAATAACCACTAGCCCCAACCACTAACCCCAATCCTAACCAATAACCACTAGCCCCAACCACTAACCCCAATCCTAACCAATAACCACTGGCCCCAACCATTAACCCCAATCCTAACCAATAACCACGAGCCCCAACCACTAACCCCAATCCTAACCAATAACCACTGGCCCCAGCCACTAACCCCAATCCTAACCAAAAACCACTAACCCCAATCCTAACCAATAACCACGAGCCCCAACCACTAACCCCAATCCTTACCAATAACCACTGGCCCCAACCACTAACCCCAATCCTAACCAATAACCACTAGCCCCAACCACTAACCCCAATCCTAACCAATAACCATGAGCCCCAAACACTAACCCCAATCCTAACCAATAACCACCAGCCCCAACCACTAACCCCAATCCTAACCAATAAACACTAACCCCAACCATTATCGCCAATCCTAACCAATAACCATGAGCCCCTACCACTAACCCCAATCCTAACCAATAACCACTAGCCCCAACCACCAACCCCAATCCTAACCAATAACCACGAGCCCCAACCACCATCCCCAATCCTAACCACTAACCACGAGCCCCAACCACTAACCCCAATCCTAACCAATAACCACTGGCCCCAACCACTAACCCCAATCCTAACCAATAACCACGAGCCCCAACCACTAACCCCAATCCTAACCAATAACCACTGGCCCCAACCATTAACGCCAATCCTAACGAATAACCACTAACCCCAACCACTAACCCCAATCCTAACCAATAACCACTACCCCAACCACTAACCCCAATCCTAACCAATAACCACTACCCCAACCACTAACCCCAATCCTAACTATTATCCACTGACCCCAACCACTAACCCCAATCCTAACCAATAAACACTAACCCCAACCACAAACCCCAATCCTAACCAATAACCACTAGCCCTAACCACTAACCCCAATCCTAACCAATAACCACCAGCCCCAACCACTAACCCCAATCCTAACCAATAAACACTAACCCCAACCATTAACGCCAATCCTAACCAATAACCATGAGCCCCAACCACTAACCCCAATCCTAACCAATAACCACGAGCCCCAACCACTAACCCCAATCCTAACCAATAACCATGAGCCCCAACCACTAACCCCAATCCTAACCAATAACCACGAGCCCCAACCACTAACCCCAACCCTAACCAATAACCACTAACCCCAATCCTAACCATTAACCATTAACACCGACCATTAACCCCAATTCTAACCAATAGCCACCAGCCCCAACCACTAACCCCAATACTAACCAATAACCACTAGCCCCAATCCTAACCAATAACCACTAGCCCCAAACACTAACTCCAATCCTAACCAATAACCACTAACCCCAATCCTAACCAATAACCACTAGCCCCAACCACTAACCCCAATCCTAACCAATAACCACTAGCCCCAACCACTAGCCCCAATCCTAACCAATAACCACTGGCCCCAACCACTAACCCCAATCGTAACCAATAACCACTGGCCCCAACAACTAACCCCAATCCTAACCAATAACCACGAGCCCCAACCACTAACCCCAATCCTAACCAATAACCACTAACCCCAATCCTAACCAATAACCACGAGCCCCAACCACTAACCCCAATCCTAACCAATAACCACGAGCCCCAACCACTAACCCCAGTCCTAAGCAATAACCACGAGCCCCAACCACTAACCCCAATCCTAACCAATAACCACGAGCCCAATCACTAACCCCAATCCTAACCAATAACCACGAGCCCCAACCACTAACCCCAATCCTAACCAATAACCACGCGCCCCAACCACTAACCCCAATCCTAACCAATAACCACGAGCCCCAACCACTAACCCCAATCCTAACCAATAACCACCAGCCCCAACCACTAACCCCAATCCTAACCAATAAGCACTGGCCCCAACCACTAACCCTAATCCTAACCAATAACCACTAGCCCCAACCACTAACCCCAATCGTAACCAATAACCACTAGCTCCAACCACTAACCCCAATCCTAACCAATAACCACGAGCCCCAACCACTCACCCCAATCCTAACCAATAACCACGAGCCCCAACCACCATCCCCAATCCTAACCAATAACCACGAGCCCAAACCACTAACCCCAGTCCTAACCAATAACCATGAGCCCCAACCACTAACCCCAATCCTAACCAATAACCACTGGCCCCAACCACTAACCCCAATCCTAACCAATAAACATCAGCCCCAACCACTAACCCCAATCCTAACCAATAACCACTAACCCCAATCCTAACCAATAACCACTAGCCCCAACCACTAACCCCAATCCTAACCAATAACCACGAGCCCCAACCACCATCCCCAATCCTAACCAATAACCACGAACCCAAACCACTAACCCCAGTCCTAACCAATTACCATGAGCCCCAACCACTAACCCCAATCCTAACCAATAACCACGAGCCCCAACCACTAACCCAATCCTAATCAATAACCACTGGCCCCAACCACTAACCCCAATCCTAACCAATAACCACGAGCCCCAACCACTAGCCCCATCCTAACCAATAACCACTAACCCCAACCACTAACCCCAATCCTAACCAATAACCACTGGCCCCAACCACTAACCCCAATCCTAACCAATAACCACCAGCCCCAACCACTAACCCCAATCCTAACCAATAAACACTAACCCCAACCATTATCGCCAATCCTAACCAATAACCATGAGCCCCTACCACTAACCCCAATCCTAACCAATAACCACTAGCCCCAACCACTAACCCCAATCCTAACCAATAACCACTGGCCCCAACCATTAACGCCAATCCTAACGAATAACCACTAACCCCAACCACTAACCCCAATCCTAACCAATAACCACTACCCCAACCACTAACCCCAATCCTAACCAATAACCACTACCCCAACCACTAACCCCAATCCTAACCAATAACCACTGGCCCCAACCACTAACCCCAATCCTAACCAATAACCACTGCCCCAACCACTAACCCCAATCCTAACCAATAACCACGAGCCCCAACCACTAACCCCAATCCTAACCAATAACCACTGGCCCCAACCACTAACCCCAATCCTAACCATAACCACTGGCCCCAACCAGTAACCCCAATCCTAACCAATAACCACTGGCCCCAACCACTAACCCCAATCCTAACCATAACCACTAGCCCCAACCACTAACCCCAATCCTAACCAATAACCACTGGCCCCAACCACTAACCCCAATCCTAACCATAACCACTGGCCCCAACCAGTAACCCCAATCCTAACCAATAACCATTGGCCGCAACCACTAACCCCAATCCTAATCAATAACCATTAGCCCCAACCACTAACCCCAATCCTAACCAATAACCACTAACCCAAACCACTAACCCCAATCCTAACCAATAACCACTAGCCCCAACCACTAACCCCAATCCTAACCAATAACCACTAGCCCCAACCACTAACCCCAATCCTAACCAATAACCACTGGCCCCAACCATTAACCCCAATCCTAACCAATAACCACGAGCCCCAACCACTAACCCCAATCCTAACCAATAACCACTGGCCCCAGCCACTAACCCCAATCCTAACCAATAACCACTAACCCCAATCCTAACCAATAACCACGAGCCCCAACCACTAACCCCAATCCTTACCAATAACCACTGGCCCCAACCACTAACCCCAATCCTAACCAATAACCACTAGCCCCAACCACTAACCCCAATCCTAACCAATAACCATGAGCCCCAAACACTAACCCCAATCCTAACCAATAACCACCAGCCCCAACCACTAACCCCAATCCTAACCAATAAACACTAACCCCAACCATTATCGCCAATCCTAACCAATAACCATGAGCCCCTACCACTAACCCCAATCCTAACCAATAACCACTAGCCCCAACCACCAACCCCAATCCTAACCAATAACCACGAGCCCCAACCACCATCCCCAATCCTAACCACTAACCACGAGCCCCAACCACTAACCCCAATCCTAACCAATAACCACTGGCCCCAACCACTAACCCCAATCCTAACCAATAACCACGAGCCCCAACCACTAACCCCAATCCTAACCAATAACCACTGGCCCCAACCATTAACGCCAATCCTAACGAATAACCACTAACCCCAACCACTAACCCCAATCCTAACCAATAACCACTACCCCAACCACTAACCCCAATCCTAACCAATAACCACTACCCCAACCACTAACCCCAATCCTAACTATTATCCACTGACCCCAACCACTAACCCCAATCCTAACCAATAAACACTAACCCCAACCACAAACCCCAATCCTAACCAATAACCACTAGCCCTAACCACTAACCCCAATCCTAACCAATAACCACCAGCCCCAACCACTAACCCCAATCCTAACCAATAAACACTAACCCCAACCATTAACGCCAATCCTAACCAATAACCATGAGCCCCAACCACTAACCCCAATCCTAACCAATAACCACGAGCCCCAACCACTAACCCCAATCCTAACCAATAACCATGAGCCCCAACCACTAACCCCAATCCTAACCAATAACCACGAGCCCCAACCACTAACCCCAACCCTAACCAATAACCACTAACCCCAATCCTAACCATTAACCATTAACACCGACCATTAACCCCAATTCTAACCAATAGCCACCAGCCCCAACCACTAACCCCAATACTAACCAATAACCACTAGCCCCAATCCTAACCAATAACCACTAGCCCCAAACACTAACTCCAATCCTAACCAATAACCACTAACCCCAATCCTAACCAATAACCACTAGCCCCAACCACTAACCCCAATCCTAACCAATAACCACTAGCCCCAACCACTAGCCCCAATCCTAACCAATAACCACTGGCCCCAACCACTAACCCCAATCGTAACCAATAACCACTGGCCCCAACAACTAACCCCAATCCTAACCAATAACCACGAGCCCCAACCACTAACCCCAATCCTAACCAATAACCACTAACCCCAATCCTAACCAATAACCACGAGCCCCAACCACTAACCCCAATCCTAACCAATAACCACGAGCCCCAACCACTAACCCCAGTCCTAAGCAATAACCACGAGCCCCAACCACTAACCCCAATCCTAACCAATAACCACGAGCCCAATCACTAACCCCAATCCTAACCAATAACCACGAGCCCCAACCACTAACCCCAATCCTAACCAATAACCACGCGCCCCAACCACTAACCCCAATCCTAACCAATAACCACGAGCCCCAACCACTAACCCCAATCCTAACCAATAACCACCAGCCCCAACCACTAACCCCAATCCTAACCAATAAGCACTGGCCCCAACCACTAACCCTAATCCTAACCAATAACCACTAGCCCCAACCACTAACCCCAATCGTAACCAATAACCACTAGCTCCAACCACTAACCCCAATCCTAACCAATAACCACGAGCCCCAACCACTCACCCCAATCCTAACCAATAACCACGAGCCCCAACCACCATCCCCAATCCTAACCAATAACCACGAGCCCAAACCACTAACCCCAGTCCTAACCAATAACCATGAGCCCCAACCACTAACCCCAATCCTAACCAATAACCACTGGCCCCAACCACTAACCCCAATCCTAACCAATAAACATCAGCCCCAACCACTAACCCCAATCCTAACCAATAACCACTAACCCCAATCCTAACCAATAACCACTAGCCCCAACCACTAACCCCAATCCTAACCAATAACCACGAGCCCCAACCACCATCCCCAATCCTAACCAATAACCACGAACCCAAACCACTAACCCCAGTCCTAACCAATTACCATGAGCCCCAACCACTAACCCCAATCCTAACCAATAACCACGAGCCCCAACCACTAACCCAATCCTAATCAATAACCACTGGCCCCAACCACTAACCCCAATCCTAACCAATAACCACGAGCCCCAACCACTAGCCCCATCCTAACCAATAACCACTAACCCCAACCACTAACCCCAATCCTAACCAATAACCACTGGCCCCAACCACTAACCCCAATCCTAACCAATAACCACCAGCCCCAACCACTAACCCCAATCCTAACCAATAAACACTAACCCCAACCATTATCGCCAATCCTAACCAATAACCATGAGCCCCTACCACTAACCCCAATCCTAACCAATAACCACTAGCCCCAACCACTAACCCCAATCCTAACCAATAACCACTGGCCCCAACCATTAACGCCAATCCTAACGAATAACCACTAACCCCAACCACTAACCCCAATCCTAACCAATAACCACTACCCCAACCACTAACCCCAATCCTAACCAATAACCACTACCCCAACCACTAACCCCAATCCTAACCAATAACCACTGGCCCCAACCACTAACCCCAATCCTAACCAATAACCACTGCCCCAACCACTAACCCCAATCCTAACCAATAACCACGAGCCCCAACCACTAACCCCAATCCTAACCAATAACCACTGGCCCCAACCACTAACCCCAATCCTAACCATAACCACTGGCCCCAACCAGTAACCCCAATCCTAACCAATAACCACTGGCCCCAACCACTAACCCCAATCCTAACCATAACCACTAGCCCCAACCACTAACCCCAATCCTAACCAATAACCACTGGCCCCAACCACTAACCCCAATCCTAACCATAACCACTGGCCCCAACCAGTAACCCCAATCCTAACCAATAACCATTGGCCGCAACCACTAACCCCAATCCTAATCAATAACCATTAGCCCCAACCACTAACCCCAATCCTAACCAATAACCACTAACCCAAACCACTAACCCCAATCCTAACCAATAACCACTAGCCCCAACCACTAACCCCAATCCTAACCAATAACCACTAGCCCCAACCACTAACCCCAATCCTAACCAATAACCACTGGCCCCAACCACTAACCCCAATCCTAACCAATAACCACGAGCCCCAACCACTAACCCCAATCCTAACCAATAACCACTGGCCCCAGCCACTAACCCCAATCCTAACCAATAACCACTAACCCCAATCCTAACCAATAACCACGAGCCCCAACCACTAACCCCAATCCTTACCAATAACCACTGGCCCCAACCACTAACCCCAATCCTAACCAATAACCACTAGCCCCAACCACTAACCCCAATCCTAACCAATAACCATGAGCCCCAAACACTAACCCCAATCCTAACCAATAACCACCAGCCCCAACCACTAACCCCAATCCTAACCAATAAACACTAACCCCAACCATTATCGCCAATCCTAACCAATAACCATGAGCCCCTACCACTAACCCCAATCCTAACCAATAACCACTAGCCCCAACCACCAACCCCAATCCTAACCAATAACCACGAGCCCCAACCACCATCCCCAATCCTAACCACTAACCACGAGCCCCAACCACTAACCCCAATCCTAACCAATAACCACTGGCCCCAACCACTAACCCCAATCCTAACCAATAACCACGAGCCCCAACCACTAACCCCAATCCTAACCAATAACCACTGGCCCCAACCATTAACGCCAATCCTAACGAATAACCACTAACCCCAACCACTAACCCCAATCCTAACCAATAACCACTACCCCAACCACTAACCCCAATCCTAACCAATAACCACTACCCCAACCACTAACCCCAATCCTAACCAATAACCACTGGCCCCAACCACTAACCCCAATCCTAACCAATAACCACTGCCCCAACCACTAACCCCAATCCTAACGAATAACCACCAGCCCCAACCACTAACCCCAATCCTAACCAATAACCACTGCCCCAACCACTAACCCCAATCCTAACCAATAACCACTGGCCCCAACCACTAACCCCAATCCTAACCATAACCACTGGCCCCAACCAGTAACCCCAATCCTAACCAATAACCATTGGCCGCAACCACTAACCCCAATCCTAACCAATAACCACTAGCCCCAACCACTAACCCCAATCCTAACCAATAACCACTAGCCCCAACCACTAACCCCAATCCTAACCAATAACCACTAGCCCCAACCACTAACCCCAATCCTAACCAATAACCACTGGCCCCAACCACTTACCCCAATCCTAACCAATAACCACGAGCCCCAACCACTAACCCCAATCCTAACCAATAACCACTGGCCCCAACCACTAACCCCAATCCTAACCAATAACCACTGGCCCCAACCACTAACCCCAATCCTAACCAATAACTACTAGCCCCAACCACTAACCCCAAACCTAACCAATAACCACTGGCCCCAACCACTAACCCTAATCCTAACCAATAACCACTAGCCCCAACCACTAACCCCAATCCTAACCAATAACAACTAGCCCCAACCACTAACCCCAATCCTAACCAATATCCACCAGCCCCAACCACTAACCCCAATCCTAACCAATAACCACCGGCCCCAACCACTAACCCCAATCCTAACCAACAACCACTGGCCCCAACCACTAACCCCAATCCTAACCAACAACCACTGGCCCCAAACACTAACCCCAATCCTAACCAATAACAACCAGCCCCAACCACTAACCCCAATCCTAACCAATAACCACCAGCCCCAACCACTAACCCCAATCCTAACCAATAACCACCGGCCCCAACCACTAACCCCAATCCTAACCAACAACCACTGGCCCCAACCACTAACCCCAATCCTAACCAATAACCACTGGCCCCAACCACTAACCCCAATCCTAACCCATAACCACTACCCCCAACCACTAACCCCAATCCTAACCAATAACCACCAGCCGCAACCACTGACCCCTAAGCCCACACCTTAACCCCAGCCCCTAACCAAGGATTATTGACAGAAATCAGTGGAGGAGCTAAAGACCTGATAAAGGAAGTATTTGAAACAATTATCTCGATTAAAGAAATAGTGCAAGGTATGTTAGTAACAAGAGATTAAATCAAAGAGACCATCAAAATCAGCAATGACAATTACAAAGATCAGAACATTTCAAAGGCTGGCATACGCAATATTTGTGGAGGAGTTTTACTGAATCGGATCCAAAAGAGGTTAAACGATACAGAAGATAACAGATTTCAAATCTTATGCAAGATAGTTCTGTAAAGGGGCGGTTCAAAGGAATTTCAGATGAGTGTAAGTGAGACACTACAGTTCAGTCTATGACACCCACAAGCTGTGTACACAAATGGAACAAGTTTGGGGTTTGATGTGGTAGAAGGTGAGCTAGATGAGAACTGAAATAATCCAGAGTAAGAAACGGCCCAAAAATGGAACAGTCGGTAACCGAACATCAATTAGACTCCTCTTATCATGGAGAAATCAAATATTAGACACACTGCGTGTTTGAAACAAAGCTGATTTATTTAATATTTGTCCAGAATATTAATATCAAGCCCAGTTATTCTAGTTACTAACATCAGCAGAAACAAAGCCCAACTGTCAGAGTGAACATGGTTCAGTCCTGGATGTGATTAACAGCTGCAACAGAAACATAGAAGATAGGAGTAGGAGTAGGCCATTCGGCCCCTCGAGCCTGCTCCGCCATTCAATGCGATCATGGCTGATCATCCAATTTCAGTACCTGGTCCTTGTGTCTCTCCAGGTTGGACGATCAGTTGAAGCCTCGTCCACACACACAACACGTGTACAGTTTCTCCCCACTGAATTGTGCAATGTTTTTTCAGGCTGTGTAACTGGTTAAAGCTCTTTCCACAGTCAGTGCACTGGAACACTCTCACTCGGGTGTGGGTGTCTCAGTGCTTTTCCAGTCACACTGATGTTTGAAATCTTTTCCCACAGACAGAAGAGACAAATATTTTTCCTTCCACATTCAGAGGCCGATGATATTCGGGTCCTGATGAATGGAGTGACTCTGTCAGATCTAGATGTGATGTTTGGTCTGAGTTTGCGGTGTGTAAATGCTGCCCTTCTCACAGCCTGTAAAAGGAGTTTACAAAAGCCATCACTGTGAGTCCAGAATAGAAATTGAAAAGATTCTCTCCTCCTGGTTCCTGGCCAAGGGGGCCGTGCATGCGCCCTGTTGCGCCCTGAGCCTCTCAAGATGGCGGCCGTTACCCCGGGCCTGTCACCAGGAGAAAGCCCCGCAGCTGCCGCCCCACTCGGGGCAAACGCCCGGCCCGGAGGCTCTTGTTCGGGGCCTGAGGCCCACCCCGGGTGTTTGTGAAGCAGATAATGTTGAGTGTTTTAATAATGGGGCCTGGGGCCACACTCGGGGTGTGAGCGGCCCGCGTCCCCCCGGGGTTCATGAACCCGCTCCCTGAGCTCGGGGTGTGAGCAGCCCGCGTCCCCCCCGGGGTTCATGAACCCGCTCCCTGAGCTCGGGGTGTGAGCAGCCCGCGTCCCCCCGGGGTTCATGAACCTGCTCCCTGAGCTCGGGGTGTGAGCAGCCCACGTCCCCCCGGGGTTTATTTTTTTTTTTTAAACTATGCATACCAGTCCTACTGGCAACCTAGTAACTCTTCATTTTTGCTTGGTATAACCTGTTGTCCTTTTTTAAAATTTTAACATTCAAGTACAACAGTACTTCTACAACTCAACAGTTACATAGTAAATCCATTACATTCATTGACCAATTATGGTCAACAATATAAATACAACAATAAATTTTACAGGTAAATCAAAAATGTTTACAGTACAAACTGCAACTATTTAATAAACCAAGAATCCGTACACGCCAGTCCAACTGGCATTGTTCAATCATTCAGTCATTCATTCCTGCATTCGTCAGTTCGTTCGCTCAAGTGTAAGTTCCATGTACATGACTGCGTACATGTGTGCCATTTCTATCTGCATGCATGCATGTGTTCGTTCATCTGTCTGGCAGGCTTCACACTCACCAAGTCAACTTTCACCTGGGGAGCGAGGGCCCTTCATTCGGTCGAACGTAAGTTCCATTGTGTAAGCGTGCGTATCATTTGTCTACCTGTGTGCATGCGTGCGTTTGTTCATCCGTCTGGCAGGCCTCACGCTCACCGAGTGACCCTCATCCTGGAGAGCGGGCCCTTCATTCGGTCAAACGTAAGTTCCATTGTGTATGCGTGCGTGCGTGCATATATTTGTATCCGCATGCATGCGTTCATTAGAGCGTTCGTTCGTTCGATTAAGGAAGGCTTTAACACTAAATAACACCACAATATACAAAATCCCACAACCATATCAAAAAGTCACTTAAGACTTCAAGTAAACTACTTTTAACCAGAACCCGAAACTTCTTCAACAAACAAGTAATACCAGTTCAACGCCAGTCCTATTGGCACTCTAATAACTCCTCATCTTCACTTGATGTTATCCAACCATATAATGTCATGATCCTTATCCACAGTCTTCAACTTTTCCACAGAAAAGAAGCCGACCACTTTCTCAAATCCCGTAAAAGAGGAAAACGAGTACTCAAATTTCCTTATTCTTGCTGTTATCACTCACAGGACCCAACCATCAAGACATTCGTTATTCCTTGCCGATATACCTTGTTTTGTCTTTTATTTTCCTTTTTTACTTTTATCTCGTTCTCTTTCCCATCTTATGGCTGTTCAAGCACCATACTATAGATATGAACAGTCTGTCTTTCCTCCACCAAATGGCGGCGCACAAACCCGATCCCGTCACTGAAACAAAGCCTCACAGCTGCCACCAGATGGAGCACAGGTGGGGCCGCTGGAACTCAATCGGGCCGGAGACCGTTCTTCACCTTCAGAAACCGTGCAGCATGCTCACCCACAGCATCTCCCGACTCCGCTTCTGTCGACCAGCCGCTCCGCCCCAGGCCCCCCGCCTGGGGTCCTCCGTGCTGGGCCTCCCGCCTACGACACTCTCCTCTTGGTCTTCCACCCTGGGCCTTCTGCACTGGGCCCTCCGCACTGGCATTCCCCGTGAGCAGCCGGGGTGTGGAGCAGCCCATTCACACAGCACCGAGCAGAGCTGAGCTGCTGAGAATCTCGCAGCCTCCCCCGGGGTTCATGAACCCGCTCCCTGAGCTCTCTCACCTGATGTGTCAGCGGCTGCTGCCAAGGTCCGCGCATGCACAGCTCACACTGCCTGCTGATTGACGGGAGCTCCGGACCAATAGGAAGAGCGGGGCGGGGTTGGAGGACCGAGTGGGCGGCGGGTCCTCCAACCAATCGGAGTGTGTGAGGGGCGGGGCTTGACCTTTAAACCTGAACAACAGAAGGTGAGCTGAGCATGCGCGGGAGAGGCAGTGTGTCAGGCATTGTGAGCTGAGCATGCGCGAGTGGCGAGGCCGAAGCCAAGAGGCCGCAGCAGGTCAGAGGGAGGCGGGTTCGGGAGATTAATAAACTGCGGGTAGGAATCTTGTGCTGCTGCTGTGCCAGAAGAGAGGAGCGGTGAGGAGAGACCACATCTGTTGCTGCTGCAGCTACTATTGGGGTGCGAGAGGAGAGGAGAGACCAGACCAGACCAGAGCTAACTGGTTTCCATTACAGGAGAGGGAGACAGGGGAGAAAAACAAACATCCTACACCTGTTCAGAAGGAGGGAGAGCCATTGGAAAACTTCTACAGGTGGGTGTTTCATGGTGCACTCTCATAAAGACTTGTATTTAAGTGGGGGGAGGAAAGAAGAAGGAGAAGAAAACATCTAGGGGTGTGTGTGAGTGTGTGTGGCTCTTGTATAAACTAGGCCACACACACCACTAGCAAACACCCCTCCCTATTGCTTGACCTGGGACAGCTGGAGCTGCCCAGGCGAAGTCATTTAATTATCACATCGTTCAGACCTGGTGGTGGACTGAGCCTGGGCATCTCCAGCTTTATTTTCCCCGGTGAAGACATCTTCTCCCCCCACAAGAAGACCATCAATAGAGACTTATTTTTTGGAGAGTACACCCCTGCGAGCACCCACCCACCATCTTGAGTGGAGACCCAGCCCCTGCAGCCTCCCTCCTTCCCACCCCCCTTTCTCTCTCTCTTTGCCTCTCTCTAAGAGGCACCTCATATCCATTAATTGCCCGTTGAGCAGAGGGGAGAAGGCCCCTCTCCCAATTTAATCAACAAGGGGAGAGGTGTGCCTTCACTTTTAAAGCTCCCTCTGCTCAGGGAAAAACTACCATTGAGGCCATTAAGATCACCAGGCCTGTGACTTGGGGTGGGTGTAGCCCTTTATAATAAGCACCCCACGATGGCGACCACATCATCGCCGGTGACGGGGCCAGCAAGATCATACGCAAGTGTGGCAGCCACGGCCACGGCTGCTCCCGCTGCTTCTGCTGCCCCGTCACCTTTCCGCCTTCTCACTAAAAACACAGGGTGAAGAGCTACACTCACCCCAACATGACTATCGAGGCGTGCGTGAAGGCCATGGCTGAGGTTGTCGGCCCTTCAGCCATCGTCGCCGCCTCGAAAATGTACGGCAAGGCTGTGTTCTTCCTAGGGTCGGAGCGGGCGGTGTCCCTGGCCGTAACTAAGGGGCTCACCATGGGCGGGACCTTCCTGCCGGTGGATCCTCTTGAGGCCACCGCGCAGAGGATCCTCTTATCAAACGTCCCGCCCTTTGTTTCGGCTGAGCTCCTCCTTCCCCACCTACGTCAACTGGGGGAGGTGAGGTTGGGGATCACACCGATCCCGCTCGGATGCAGGGAGGCCAGCCTCTAGCACATCTTCTCCTTCCGGCACCAGCTTTTTGTTCAGCTGGCGTGGGAGGCGGACGCCGAGGGCACTTTTATTGTATGCCACGAGGGGGCTGCACACCATGTCTTTTGGACGTCGGACGGTGTGTGGTGTCACGCCTGTAAGGAGGTGGGGCACGTACGAAAGAACTTCCCTGCCTCCAAGGCCGCCAAAACATCTGAGGCAGCCAAGGCTGGCGCCGCCGCCGCTCCCCCCCGATCCTGTCCGCGCATCCTCAACACCTGATGCGCGGTCGACGTCGGAGGCCAACGGCCTCCGGCGGGGAGGAGGGAGCGCGTCCGCGTGAAGGGAAGATGCAGAAGAAGATGAAGCACCTTAGGGCGGGTCCCCTTGGGAGCACACGGTTACGGACAATCTGGCGGTACTTACGCCCGCATACCTTGCACTGATGGCGGCAGGGTTTCAGAGTTTGGGGGGCCTCGTGCCCGGGCCCGTGATCGCAACCGCTGAGGTGGAAGAATTAAGACCTGCGACTGGGCTCGGGCTCGAGGGACCCGAGCAACCCGCGCGACGGGAGGGAGCAGAGGAGGAGGCCCAGGTAGATATGGAGGTCTCCCAGCCTTCGTGTCCCTCCATAACAAAAAGGAGGCGCGAGTCCCTGGGAGAGGAGGAGGACCACGAGAGACAATGTCCTTCCTCACGGGGGGAATCGTCGCCCGCCGTGGGTGCTGCGCCCCCCCCCCTACCGTTACTGACATCTGTATTCGGCAGGAGTTGCCTGTCCCTCAGGAGGGTACGACAGATGAGTCTGTCCTGCCTACGCCTCCCGGGGACGGGCAAGAGACCCTGCGCGTGGGGGGGGTGGCTGCGGATCTACCCGTGGAGGAAATAATACAAGAATCGTTACATCTCGCCATGTCGGGCGCCCTGGAGACTGGGGTGGGCGAGGCCAGTGAGGCTGGACTCACCCAGGACAGTCCGGACTATTCCCAGGCGCTGCTCGACGTGGCCGAGGAATGTATTCAAGCTCCCCAGTCCGCTGGGTCGGTGGCTGATGGCGGTGAGGGGGAAGACCCCCTGACTCCGTCTCTGATGCTTGCGCCGGGGATGTTGAGGGAACTGGGGATAGTGTACTCCCCGGTTTCCCCGTGCACCCCGGTGCCTGGGGCGGAGGCGGGCCCCGAACCGCTGCTGCCGCCTCCTGACCCGGCACCTCTGGAGGAGCCCAGGGAGGAATCCTCTGCCGCCGATCCTGGGGGTGGGATCGGGACAGAGGCGGGGCTGGCTGATGACGACCTCCCGGAGGAGGATGGGGACCCGGCGGAGAGCACCGGGGATGAGTCAGACTCCATCGCCAGTGAGGCGGCGGATACCCTCGTGTCCCCCTCTGAGTCTCCCCTCATCCCTGTTGTGGAACTCCGGGAATTTCTGGCTGCGTGCCGGGGTCGCCCTGGCAAAATCCAGCTGGCCCTAGACGGATGGTCAGATCTGGCGCTGCTCGTCGGCTCCTTCCGTGCCGGTCAAATCCATGGGCGCGGACGAGAGCACGGGCCACGCGAACAGCGTTGGATCAACAAGTTCCTCGCTGGGCTGCTGAGGGAGTGGCGGTCGACAAGCGGCCACGCTCCCTCCTCCCGTTAGGTTAAGTAGAGGTTGCACTATGCTCTTGTCATGAAGATAACCATAGCCAGCCTCAACATCAACGGCAGCAGAGATGCGCACCGTAGATTTAATAACTTCTCAGTCCTTCGGGGTGGGAGGTATGCGATGTGCTTCCTGCAAGAAACCCACGCTGTTCCAGAGGACAAGGCCACGTGGCTCCTGGAGTGGCAAGGAGGGGTCAGCATGAGTCACCTCTCCAACTATTCCAGTGGGGTGGCTATCTTGCTGGCCCCGCATTTTCAGCCGGAGATCTTGGGGGGGTCAAGGAACACGTGCCGGGCCGCTTGCTCCAGGTCACTGTTCACCTGGGGGGCGTGCCGCTCCATCTAGTGAACGTGTACGCCCCCGTGGCTGGTGTGCAGCAAGTGCGCTTCTTTGAAGAAGTGTCCACTCTTCTGGGCTCCTTCGACGTCGGCGAGTGCGTCATCCTCGGGGGGATTTTAATTGCACCCTCGAGGCGAGGGACCATTCGGGTCCCCCGTACAGCCTGGCGGCGATGGAGAAGTTGAGGGACCTGGTCGGGTCCTTCGACTTGGTGGACATCTGGCGAAATCTCCATCCCGACTCCAGCGCCTTCACTTACGTGAGGTCTGGAGGAGGAAGGTCCAGAATCGACCGCCTTTACATTTCCCGGGCGTACGTCTCCTGCGTTCCGGCGGCTTCCATGTGGCCGGTGCCGTGCACGGACCACCACCTGGTGTGGGCGGAGCTCGCTCCGTTACGCGTGCCGGGAAGATCTGCGTACTGGCATTTTAAAAGCCTGCTGCTGGAGGACAAGCGATTCCGGGATTCGTTTCTTCAGTTCTGGGCCGACTGGAGAAGGAGGCGGGGGGGCTTCCCCTCCTTGAGGCTATGGTGGGATGGGGGCAAGGCTCACGTCTGTCTCTTCTGTCAGGAGTACGCGAGGGGGTTGACCAAGAGGCGGGAGGCCGGGTCGGGCGGTTGGAGAGGGAGGTGCTCGACCTGGAGTCCCGTCTGGGTCAATTCATCGATGACCCGGCCCAGCGGAAGGTGTACGAAGACAAGAAGGGTGCGCTGAAGGACCGCCAGGAACAACTTGGAGAAATGTTCTAGACTCCTGGTGGGCCAGTGGCGGGTGGACTCCCTGCCTGGGAGTTCAGGCCCTTCACCTGGAGCACCACGCACCTCCTCTACTTGGGAATCTACCTCAGCCCCGCCGAGGACGCCTGGCCGGCGAACTGGCAAGAGCTGGAGGCCAAAGTCACCGCTCGCCTAAGACGCTGGACAGGACTGCTCCGAGTGTTGTCCTACAGGGGTCGAGCACTGGTCATAAACCAGCTGGTGGCCGCCATGTTGTGGTACCGGTTGGTCACTTTGATCCCGCCCCCTGCGTTTGTTGCCAAGATGCAGAAGAAGCTCATCGACTTCTTCTGGGACAAAGGGAAGCACTGGGTCTCTGCCGCGGTTCTGAGTCTCCCACTTAGGGAGGGCGGTCAGGCGCTGGTGTGCCTTCACACCCGAGCGGCGACTTTTCGTCTTCGGACCCTGTAGAGATACCTGTACGTCGAGAATCCTCCTCGATGGTGTGCGCTGGTGACGTATTTCTTCCGCCAGCTGCACGGCCTCAACTATGACATGCAGCCCCTGTTTGTGGAATTGGGCCATACATGTGCCTACCTGCGGAAGTTGCCCGTCTTCTACCAGGAAGTGCTATGGGTCTGGAACAGTATCGCCTCCAGGCGGAGTTCTCCCCCATCAGGAGTGGCGGCTCTCCTTCAGGAGCCGCTGCTCAGGAATCCGCAACTCCGTGACCGCTGGATCGTGCGGCTGGCGGAGGGCAGGGCTGTGCCTGGTAAGGTGACCAGGGTCGGGGACCTGCTCGATGGCGGAGGAGTGGGCTGGATGGTGCCGGAGGAACTGGCGCAGCGCCTGTCCTGGGCCAACGTCCGGCTCGCGGCCAAAGACATCGAGATGCTGAAAGCGGCGCTGGGCCCCGACTCCACTAGGTGTATTGAGGAGGCTCAAGCACATGGGGCGATCCCATCCGAACTGACTCCCGTTCGGATGGAATTCCTCATCGGCGCACGACCCCGAAACCCCTGTTGGGAACCGGCGCCTCACAGCTTGAGCCGTCTCGGGGAAATGTCCTCCGTGCCTTTTAGTTCTGCGCGGAGGGGCTTCCTGTACGGGCTGCTCCTGCACACTCTCCACTTTGTCATCTTCGCCTGCTGTCCGGACACGCCTTGGCGTGCCATCTTGCCATCCGGCAGAGGCGGAGGTCCCCAATGGGGGGCTCTCTACGCGGTAGTCCTCCCTTTATCTATTGGGGACTTGGCCTGGAGGGTGTTGCATGGAGCAGCCCCGTGCAATAAGATTTTAAGTAAGTTCACGGACTCCCAGGCCGCTTGCTATTTTTGCAGCCTAGAGGAGTCCGTGTTCCATGTTTATGTGGAATGTGAGAGGTTGCAGCCCTTGTTCCATTATTTGAAGGGGCTGCTCCTCGATTTTTGGCTGCACTTCAGTCCCACGCTCCTGATCTATGGCCACCCGGTGCGGAGGAGAGAGGGCAGGTCGGAGGACCTCCTTGTAGGACTGCTCCTGGGCCTGGCCAAAGTGGCCATAAACAGGTCCAGGCAGCGGGCAGTCGAGGGGGTCGTTCAGCCCGATTGCCTGCCTCTCTTCTGCGGCTATGTTCGCACCCGGGTGGCCCTGGAGATGGAGCACGCGGTGTCCGCCGGCACACTTGAGGCCTTCCGAGACCGGTGGGCGCCACGGGGACTGCAGTGCATCGTCACCCCAGCCGGTGTGATTTTAATTAAATTTGATAAGTTTTAAAAATTAATCTAGTGTTTTTAAGCTTCTTTACAGTCCATTTGTTCGGCTGGGAGAGCGGGAGGCTCCGCTCGGCGATGCAGAGAGCCCTGCAGATGGAGAAGAATGTCGACCAAAGTCTGCTGGACCTGCACAAACTCTCCACTGGGAGCCCCGACCCTCAACTGTGTGAATTCCTGGAGACCGCTATCTGGATGAACAAGTGAAGATGATCAAGAAGCTTGGCGATCACATCATTAATTTGCAGAGACTGGGACCCCTGCCTTGTAGGCAATGAGGGCTTGTGACTTTGTACAGAGAGCTGAGACTTGAGCTCTGTGAATGTCATTTTTTTTTTTAATGAACCCTGGGGGGACGCGGGCTGCTCACACCTCGAGTGCGGCCCCAGGCCCCATTATTAAAACACTCAACATTATCCGTCCGCCGCTTCCCAGTTTCTCCCGATTCGCTCATCAAAGGGGCCCCGCGCCAAACTCCGGGACAGACAGGAAGTCAGGGAGCGTCTGTAAATGGAGGAGAAATGGTGACTGGTCAGGGAGCGTCGGTAAATGGAGGAGAAATGGTGACTGGTTAAGGAGCATTTGGAAATGGAGACTGGTCAGGGAGTGTCTGTAAATGGAGGAGAAAAGGAGACTGCTCAGGGAGCGTCTGTAAATGGAGGAGAAATGGTGACTGGTCAGGGAGCGTCTGTAAATGGAGGAGAAATGGTGACTGGTCAGGGAGCGTCTGTAAATGGAGGAGAAATGGTGACTGGTCAGGGAGCGTCAGTAAATGGAGGAGAAATGGAGATTGGTCAGGGAGCATCTGTAAAAAGAGGAGAAATGGTGACTGGTCAGGGAGCGTTTGTAAATGGAGGAGAAATGGTGACTGGTCAGGGAGCGTCTGTAAATGAAGGAGAAATGGTGACTGGTCAGGGGGCAATAACATCATAAGTATTAAAATAGAAAAGGATTGTCATCTTGGATAAAACATGAGATCTGAAATTAGATGGCACTCCAGGTCCAGATGATATCCACCCACGGATGTTTAAAGAGATGGGACGGTGCTCTGTGAGCCCCTTGCCTGTATCTTCACCAGCTCAATAGAGTCAGGGATTGTTCCCTGAGATTGGAAGGTAGCTCACGTCATTCCCACTTTCAAAACAGGGAGAATTAGAGCCTGGAACTACAGGCCCATCAGTGTGATCTCGATCAGAGGGAAGATGCTTGAAGGGACCCTGAGAGATGCTGTTTATGGTCACTGGGACAGGGAAGGATCCATTAGAAATACTCACACAGCTTCTGGAAAAGAAGATCGCGTCCCACAAACTTGCCTTAGTCGGACGTGGGACTTGCCTGTTTACTCTGCTTGATGGATCAATATAAGATACGGTAGAGGATGGAGAATCTGCTCATCTTAAAGTTGTTGATGCTCAACTCTTGGACCTAGTAATTAAATAATAAAACAAGGCGTTAGCTGGAATCTAACACCCACTTCTTTCTGCTCCTCTTAAAGGTTTACTATTTAGATTTTTTAATTGAATTGGGATGTGGACATCGCGGGCAAGGCCAGCATTTATTGCCCGTCCCCAGTTGCCATTGAGAAGCTGGTCTTGAGCTGCCTTCTTGAATCGCTACAGTCCGTGTGGTGAAGGTGCTCCCGCAGTGCTGTTATAGAGGGAGTTCCAGGATTTGGAACCAGCGACGATGAAGGAACGGTGATATATTTACAAGTCAGGATGGTGTGTGTAACTTGGAGGGGAACTTGCAGGTGGTGGTGTTCCCATGCGCCTGCTGTCCTTGTCCTTTGAGGTGGAACAGGTCACGGGTTTGGGAGGTGCTGTCGAAGAAGCTTTGGTGAGTTGCTGCAGTGCATCCTGTAGATGGTACACCCTGCAGCCACGGTACGCCGGTGGTGGAGGGAGTGAATGTTTAAGGTGGTGGATGGGGAGCCGATCAAGCGGGCTGCTTTGTCCTGGATGGTGTCGAGCTTCGTGTGTGTTGTTGGAGCTGCACTCATCCAGGCAAGTGGAGAGTATTTCCATCACACTCCTGACTTGTGCCTTGTAGATGTGGAAAGGCTTTGTGGAGTCAGGGGATGAGTCACTCACCGCAGAATACACAGCCTCTGACCTGCTCTTGTAGCCACAGTATTTATGTGGCTGGTCCAGTTAAGTTTCTCACAGAAATCACAGAAACCCCACAGTGCAGATAGAGGCCATTTCGGCCCATCGAGCCTGCACCGACACATATCCCATCCGATCCCCGTAACCCCTACACCAACACCAACACATATCCCACCCTATCCCTGTAACCCCACGTATATAATCCCCCTAACACTAAGGGTCAATTTATCATAGCCAATCAACCTAACCCGCACATCTTTGGACTGTGGGAGGAAACCGGAGCACCCGGAGAAAACCCACGCAAACACGGGGAGAATGTGCAAACTCCACACAGACAGTCGCCCCAGGCCGGATTCGAACCCGGGTCTCTGACGCTGTGAGGCAACAGTGCTAACCACTATGCCACCATTCTGGTCAATGGTAACCCCCAGAATGTTGACGGTGGGAGATTCAGTGATGGTAATGTCATTGAATGTCAAGGGTCAGTGGTTAGACTCTATCTTGTTAGAGATAGTCAATGCCTGGCACTTGTGTGGCGTGAATGTTACTTGCCACTTATCAGCTCAAACCTGAATATCATCCAGGTCTTGCTGCATGCGGGCACGGACTGCTTCATTATCTGAGGAGTTGTGAATGGAATTGATCACTGTGCAATCATCAGCGAACATCCCCACTTCTGACCTTATGGTAAGGGAAGGACATTGATGAACCAGCTGAAGATGTTTAAGCCTAGGACACTGCCTTGAGGAACTCCTGCAGCGATGTCCTGGGGCTGAGATGATTGACCTCCAACAACCACAGCCATCTTCCTTTGTGCTAGGTGTGACTCCAGCCAGTGGAAAGTTTTCCACCTGATTCCCATTGACTTCCGTTTTACTAGGGCTCCTTGATGCCACACTCGGTCAAATGCTGCCTTGATGTCAAGAGCAGTCACTCTCACCTCACCTCTCGAATTCAGCTCTTCTGTCCATGTTTGGATCAAGTCTGCAATGACGTCTGGAGCCGAGTGGTCGTGGTGGAACCCAAACTGAACATCGGTGAGCAGGTTATTGGTGAGTAAGTGCCGCTTGATAGCACTGTCGACGACACCTTCCATCACTTTGCTGATGATTGAGAGTAGAGTGATGGGGCAGTAATTGGCCGGATTGGATTTGTCCTGCTTTTTGTGGACAGGACATACCTGGGAAATTTTCCACATTGTCTAAAGTCTCCTCCTTTATCTCGGTGTCAGTTTTTGACTGATTCCGCTCGAGTGAAGCTCCTTGGAACGTTTTACTACGTTATCGGCGCTATGTAAATGGAAGTTGTTGTTGCTGTGCTACCATTGGCTTCAGCTTTGCCAGACAGAATCAGCCAGGGCCAGCGGCTGTGCTGCTCCCCATGGTCGAAATGTTGGCAGCTCGCTGTATCGGCTCACAAGCTCAGAGTTAGCAATGTACTGGAGGGCAGACAGTGACTGGGGCCGAACCCCACCATCACACAGCACCTTCAGTATAGGCTCACAGCTCAGAATTACCACTCGGTGAGGTACTGGAGGGCAGACAGTGACTGGGGCCGAACCCCACCATCACACAGCACCTTCAGTATAGGCTCACAGCTCAGAATTACCACTCGGTGAGGTACTGGAGGGCAGACAGTGACTGGGGCCGAACCCCACCATCACACAGCACCTTCAGTATAGGCTCACAGCTCAGAATTACCACTCGGTGAGGTACTGGAGGACAGACAGTGACTGGGGCCGAACCCCACCATCACACAGCACCTTCAGTATAGGCTCACAGCTCAGAATTAGCAATGTACTGGAGGGCAGACAGTGACTGGGGCCAAACCCCACCATCACATAGCACCTTCAGTATAGGCTCACAGCTCAGAATTACCACTTGGTGAGGTACTGGAGGGCAGACAGTGACTGGGGCCGAACCCCACCATCACACAGCACCTTCAGTATAGGCTCACAGCTCAGAATTACCACTCGGTGAGGTACTGGAGGGCAGACAGTGACTGGGGCCGAACCCCACCATCACACAGCACCTTCAGTATAGGCTCACAGCTCAGAATTACCACTCGGTGAGGTACTGGAGGGCAGACAGTGACTGGGGCCGAACCCCACCATCACACAGCACCTTCAGTATAGGCTCACAGCTCAGAATTACCACTCGGTGAGGTACTGGAGGACAGACAGTGACTGGGGCCGAACCCCACCATCACACAGCACCTTCAGTATAGGCTCACAGCTCAGAATTAGCAATGTACTGGAGGGCAGACAGTGACTGGGGCCAAACCCCACCATCACATAGCACCTTCAGTATAGGCTCACAGCTCAGAATTACCACTTGGTGAGGTACTGGAGGGCAGACAGTGACTGGGGCCGAACCCAACCATCACACAGCACCTTCAGGAGAGAAATGGAGGAAAATCCAAGCCTGCGATAAATGGGGATTTCAAACAGCAAGGATGAGGTGATGAGAGAGTGTGTGGGATGAGGGTTTTATAGCTTAGGAGGGGCAAGAGAGGAAAGAATGTTCCAGGGAAACGAGTACTGTCTGTTCAGAATTTCTACCCTGTCCGTAACTCGATGTAAAGTTATGAGGACAGGTTGCACAGACTAGGATTGTATTCCCTTGAATATAGAAGATTAAGGGGTGATCTGATTGAGGTGTTTAAGATGATTAAAGGAGTTGACAGGTTAAATAGAGAGAAACGGTTTCCTCTGATGGGCGAGTCCACAACAAGGGGACAGAACCTTCCAACTAGAGCTCGGCCATTCAGGGGTGATTTTCAGGAAGCACATCTTCACACAAAGGGTATTGAAAATCTGGAACTCTCCCCCAAAAAACTGTCGAGGCTGAGGGTCAATTGAAAATTTCAAAACTGAGTGTGCTAGAGTTTTGTTAGGCAAGGGTCCTAAAGGTTACAGAACCAAGGCGGGTAAATGGAGTTACGATACAGACCAGCCGTGATCTAATAGAATGGTGGAACAGGCTTGATGGGCTGAATGGCCTACTCCTGTTCCTATGTTCATATCTACAGTGATGACATTTGTAAACTCCTTTTACAGGCTGTGAGAAGGGGAGGATATGCAGGTGAGAAACTCAAACCAAACATCACATCAAGATGTGACACAGTCACTCGATTAATCAGGACCTGAATATCATTGGCCTTTGAATGTGGAAGGAGAAATGTTTGTCTGTTCTGTCTGTGGGAAAAGATTTCAAACATCAGTGTGACTGGAAAAGTACCGAGACTCTCACACCCGAGTGAGAATGTTCCAGTTCACTGACTGTGGAAAGAGCTTTAACCAGTTACACAGCCTGAGAAAACACCGCACCATTCACAGTGGTGAGAAACCATACAAGTGTTCTGTGTGTGGGAACGGATTCAGTCGGTCATCCCACCTGCTGAAACACCAGGGAGTTCACACTGGTGAGAGGCCGTTCACCTGCTCTGTGTGTGGGGAGGGATTCATTTGTTCATCCAACCTGCTGGCACACCAGTGAGTTCACAGGTGATTGCGGGGGATGGACTCTGCTGTTATTGCTGCTGTTAATCACATCCAGGACTGAACCATGTTCATTCTGACAGTTGGGGTTTCTTTCTGCTGATGTTAGTAACCCCTATAACTGGGCTGGAGCTTAATATTCTGGATATATGTCAAATAAATCAGCTTTGTTTTAAACGCATTATTGAAGATTTTTCTATTTCCCACTTGAGTGTTTAGCATCACCTGGCTGGAGCTCAGAAAGGACAATCTGGGGGAGGATCGTACGGCGGGAACAGAACTTCAGCCTGGACACAGTCCTTCAGGGCCACACAGTGAGGGGCAAACGGCACTTTGGTCTTTCTCATCTCTCTTCACCGACAGCAAAGTCGCCATGTGGGTTAATCTTGAGGCCTGTAAGAAACGTGTTCCAGCCGCTCTCTTCCAAGGTTCAGAGCTCCTAGGCACGTAACAGAAGTCTCCTTTCCAACTGTGTTTAGAGTCAGGAAGAACAACAGTGAATGCTGGAAACGTGCTGTCAAATCAGAGATTGGTGTCAAACTGCAATCTGTTCCTGATTGAAAGTGACACGGCAGGTTTAAGTTTCCAGTCTAAAAATTACTGTGGTAATTATTCTATGAAGATTTAACATGTTTGTGTGATAGTCCTGAGTCTATCACTTTAAGGCAGGTGTTAATTTGATTCAAGTAAGTTTGTTAAAGTCTGCATTAAAATAGCAGAGGGAGGAGTTCACAGGAGCCTGTTAACTGCTGGTACAATTATACAACAGACATTTGATCTCCAGATAAAGAAGGACCTGCAGCGTGTTCCCAGGAATTCCCTGTTTTATTGATGTTTGCGTGTTAGACACCAGGATAACTAAAATTACACCTGGAACATCCATGGGGGTGCGATCCCAACAGTTACTCTGGGATCACTCCCTCTGCGGAACTCCACCACTGACCCTGCTGAAGGTTGTAGGCTCAGGGAGTGGGGCCTCCAGGAGTGGACGGTAAGAAAGCTGGGCTTCGGTATCCTGACAAATATATGGCGAGGAACCAGAGGGATCCTTACTGAGGAACCGTCTGGGGTTTTACCTGCCAGCGTAGGTCTAGGGGTGAATGATGCCTGACTCCCCGAACTGTCTTACATTGAACCCAGTTTGGAACAACATGAATTCAGTTTACAGGAGAATAGGGACAAATATCACCCACAATTGAGGAAGACAAAAGGAGCCATTAGAAAAGCTAAGATATTGTGGTAATAATAGCAAAAGCTTTTCCAGCTATGCCATCAGGCAGAAGGCACAGTCACATAGAGTTACTACAACAACAACAACAACGTGTCTTTATATAGCACATTTAACATAGTAAAGCCACCCACGGCACTTTACATGAGAGTTATAAAACTAAATTTGACACCGAGCCACATAAGGAGATATTAGGGCAGCTGAGCAAAAGCTTGGTCAAAGAGGTAGGATTTAAGGAGCCTCTTAAGAAAGGTAGCGAGGCAGAGAGGTTTAGGGAGGGAATTCCAGAGGTTAGGGCCTTGGCAGCTGCAGGCACGGCCACCAATGGTGGAGCGATTAAAATCAGGGATGCTCAAAAGGCCTGAATTAGAGAAGTGCAGATAACTCGGATGGTTGTGGGGCTGGAGGAGATGACAGAGTTAGGGAGAGGCGAGGCCATTCCTGTTCAGCCTTTCCTGGTAAGTATATCCTTTCAGGTCTATGATCATCCTAGCACCTTCACTAGTGCCTCTACTTTTTATAATATGGAGACCAAAACTATGCACAATACTCCCAGTGTGGTCTAACTGAGGTTCAATACAAGTTTAACATAACTTCCCTGCTGTTCAGTTCTATCCCTCTAGAGAAGAACCCCAGTGCTTGGTTTGTATATTTTATGGCCTCATTAACCTGCATTGCTACTTTTAGTGATTTGTGTATCTGGACCCCAAGATCCCTTTGCTCCTCTACCCTATTTAGACTCTGACTTTCCAAGTAGTTTGTGGCCTCCTTATTCTTCCTACCAAAATACACCACCTCACACATATCTATATTGATATTCATTTGCAAATTACACACCCATTTTGAAAAGGTATTAATATCTTCTTGTATTTTGTCGCCGTGTTCCTCAGTAATAACTTTACCCTCCAACTTGGTGCCAACAACAAATTTTGAAATTGTTCTTCTGATTCCTGAGTACAAATCATTTATGTAAATGATGAACAACAGTGGTCCCAGCACCGATCCCTGTGGAACACCACTTTCCACCTTTTGCCAGGCTGAGTAGCTACTCCTAGCCCCTACTCTCTGTTTCCTGTTTTGTGACCAGCTTGCTATCCATAACAATATGTAAGATCTAGAAGATGACCAAAGTCAGGCCGTTTGGAGTGAAGGGGCAGGCAGCAGAATGGTTACAAAACGGAAATCAGAAAGTTGGAGTTAAGGGAAGTTTGTAGTCATCTTTCCATCGTATTTGTGTGTGTCGTCGTATACTACATAGTTATTATTGTTTGTTTCATATTGGTGGTGCACTGGGGCTCTTGCCTAAAGGGTTTTTGCTCCTGTCTGGTCACAGTGGGACTACTTAGTGTCGCCCCTACCGGTAGTCAAAAAAGGCCCAATCTCAATCGGATGACAAAATTTCTTTTTACCAATTGGGGATTTCAATGGCGGTGCAGTAACCCAGAATGCCGAGTGGGTTGAAAGTGACCTATCTATGATTACAGGAGCACAGTGCGCAGGCGCGGGACAGGATTGTGCACTGAGCATGCGCAGCGCGAGTGGCAGAGACGGTGTTAATCGGAAGACACACACCCGGGAGGCGGTAGGCGATTGTGGGCTCCGGGAGGAATGGGACCCGTGGGTGGGCTGGGAAGCTTCATAAACACCTGATGTAGGCCTCAGGCCCCGAAAAAGAGCCCACAGGCCCCGTGTTTGCCCCGTGGTGACAGGCCCGGGTCAGCGGGGTCACTGGCCGCCATCTTGGACAGGCCGGGATCACGGCGCATGCGCGGCCGTCTTGGCCAGAAACAGAGTGGGCGGGGCTTCATGGTCCCAGTGACCAGGAGAGACAATCATTGACTCATTGATTTTATTCTCACTCTGCACACAGCGGGTGGAGAACTGAACCCAACCAGAGTAGAGGGAGAGGGAAAACTGGGAGTGGAGGAAAGAAATGTTGGAGATGGTGCAATGGGTTTGGATGGGAGGAGGGAGAGTGTGTGGGACGGGGATTTACAGCTTTGGGGGAACAACAACAACAACAACTTAGAAACATAGAACATAGAAAAATAGGGGCAAGAGTTGGCCATTAGGCCCTTCGAGCCTGCTCTGCCATTGAATATGATCATGGCTAATCCTCCATGTCAATACCATATTCCCGCTCTCCCCATACCACTTGATGCCTTTTGTGTCTAGAAATCTATATTTCCTTCTTAAATATATTCAGTGACTTGGCCTCCACAGCCTTCTGTGGTAGAGAATTCCACAGGTTCACCACCCTCTGAGTGAAGAAATTTCTCCTCATCTCAGTCCTAAATGTCCTACCCAGTATCCTGAGACTGTGACCCCTCGTTCTAGACCCCCCAGCCAGGGGAAACATCCTCCCTGCATCCAGTCTGTCTAGCCCTGTCAGACTTTTATATGTTTCAACGAGATCCCCTCTCATTCTTCTAAACTCTAGTCAATACAGGCCTAGTCGACCCAATCTCTCCTCATACAACAGTCCTGCCATCCCAGGAATCAGTCTGGTGAACCTTCGCTGCACTCCCTCTATGGCAAGTATATCCTTTCTTAGGTAAGGAGACCAAAACTGCACACACTACTCCAGGTGTGGTCTCACCAAGGCCCTGTATAACTGCAGTAAGACATCTTTGCCCCTGTACTCAAATCCTCTTGCAATGAAGGCCAACGTACCATTTGCCTTCCTAACTGCTTGCTGCATCTGCATGTTTGCTTTCAGTGACTGGTGTACAAGGACACCCAGGTCCCTTTGTACATCAACATTTCCCAATCTATCACCATTTAAATAATAATGTTTTTCCTACCGAAGTGGATAACTTCACATTTATCCACATTATACTGCATCTGCCATGTATTTGCCCACTCACTCAACTTGTCTAAATCGCCTTGAAGCCTCTTTGCATCCTCCTCACAACTCACAATCCCACCAAGTCTCATGTCGCCAGCAAACTTGGAAATACAGGAAACTGTTTGGTATCCGGGACCGGCGTGTTGCCGGTTCATCAAACATTCCGGATGACGGAGAGGGTTATCTACCGAGGCTATTTTTAACAAAGAAAAATTAAAAAAATCAAGAAATGTGCAGCATACAGTAATTGGGTACTCACCTGCAGAATGTTGTGTTAAATGGATGGTGGAAGATGCTTGATTAAATACAGTACTGCCAGTTGAGGGTAATGCAATGCAATGAATACCAGCAGCGTGGGAGACACACAGTACCCCTATAAAATGGCAGATCAGAAGAGACTACCGGCAGCGCAGGAGAGTCAGACTCCTGTTACAGGGGTAATGAGGTGTTCCGACTTCCGACAGCGCCAAGAAGCCGAGTAGTGGCAGTTTGGAGAACTACCCCCACTGACTAACTCAGCCACCGCGGGAGACTCGGACTCGGCAACATTGCCGGTTATTGAGGTGCTGTTTTCGGAGTGAGAATTTTGCCGGTTAATAGAGAATTCCGGATATTTAGGTGCCGTTTTTTACGAGAGTTTCCTGTATTACATTTGGTTCCCTCATCTAAATCATTGCTATATATTGTGAATAGCTGGGGGCCAAGCACTGATCCCTGCGGTACCCCACTAGTCACCGCCTGTCACCCCGAAAAAGAACCATTTATTCCTACTCTCTGTTTCCTGTCTGTTAACTAATTTTCAATCCATGCCAGTATATTACCCCCAATCCCATGTGCTTTAATTTTGCACACTAACCTCTTATGTGGGACTTTATCAAAGGCCTTCTGAAAATCCAAATACAGTACATCCACTGGTTCTCCCTTATCTATTCTACCAGTTACATCCTCAAAAAACTCCAGTAGGTTTGTCAAACACGATTTCCCTTTCATAATTCGATACTGACTTTGTCTAATTCCGTTGATATTTTCTAAGTGTCCTGTTATCACATCCTTTATAATAGACTCTAGCATTTTCCTTGTATTTATATAGCGCCTTTAACGTAGTAAAATGTCCCAAGGCGCTGCACAGGAGTATTTTAAGTCAAAAAATTTGACACCGATCCACATAAGGATAAATTAAGGCAGGTGACCAAAAGCTTGGTCAAAGAGGTATGTTTTAAGGAGCGTCTTAAAGGAGGAAAGAGAGGGAGCGAAGCGGAGAGATTTAGGCAGGGAATTCCAGAGCTTAGGGCCTAGGCAACAGAAGGCACGGCAAGAGAGGAAAGAATGTTCCATAGAAACTAGAATTGTCTGTTCTGAATTTCTATCCTACTTACAGTGATGACTTCTGTAAACTCCTTTTACAGGGTATTAGAAGGGGAGGATTTGCAGACGGGAAACTCAAACCAAACATCACATCAAGATCTGACAGAGTCACTCCATTCATCAGGACCTGAATATCATCGACCTTTGAATGTGGAAGGAGAAATGTTTGTCTGTTCTGTCTGTGGGAAAAGATTTCAAACATCAGTGTGACTGGAAAAGCACCGAGACACACACACCCGAGTGAGAGTGTTCCAGTGCACTGACTGTGGAAAGAGCACCGTTCACAGTGGGGTGAAACCGTACACGTGTTCTGTGTGTGGACGAGGCTTCAACTGATCGTCCAACCTGGAGAGATACAAGGACACCCGCACCATGGAGAAACCCTGGAAATGTGGGGACTGTGGGAAGGGATTCAGTTGCCCGTCCCGGCTGGAAACTCATCGACGCAGTCACACCGGGGAGAGGCCTTTCACCTGCTCCGTGTGTGGGAAGGGATTCAGTTGCTCATCCAACCTCACTAAACACCAGCGAGTTCACACTGGGGAGAGGGCGTTCACCTGCTCTGTGTGTGGGAAGGGATTTGCTCAGTTATCCCACCTCACTGATCACAAGCGCGTTCACACTGGGGAGAGGCCGTTCACCTGCTCCGTGTGTGGGAAAGGATTCACTCATTCATCCCACGTACTGAGACACCAGCGAGTTCACACTGGGGAGAGGCCGTTCACCTGCTCCGTGTGTGGGAAAGGATTCACTCAGTCATCCAACCTGCAGAAACACCAGCGAGTTCACAACTGACTGCGGGGATTGGATTCTGCTGTTATTGCCGCTGATAATCACATCCAGGGCTGAACCATGTTCATTCTGTCAATTGGGCTTTGTTTCCCCTATAACTGGGCTGGAGTTTAATTTTCTGGATATCTGACAAATAAATCAGCTTTGTTTCGAACACACAGTGTGTCGAGACCTTGATTTCTCACAGAATAAGAGGAGACTAATTGTCCTGTTACTGAATGTTCCTTTCTTCGGTCGTTTCTCCTTTGTTAATTAAAGACTTGTATTTATGTAGCACCTCACTCGACCTCAGGACAGCCCAAAGTGCTTTACAGCCAATGAAGTACAACAACATCAAAGTACATTTGAAGAGCATTCACTGTTGTAGGAAATGCAGCAGCCAATTTGCGCACAGCAAGCTGCCATGAACAGCAATGTGATAATGGCCAGACAATCTGTTTTAGTGACGTTGGTTGAGGGCTGATGGGGCCTCGGTTCAAGGACTCATCTGAAAGACGGCACTTCCAACAGTGTCGCACTCCCTCAGTACGGCATTGCAATGTCAGCTTGGATTGTGTTCTCAAGTCTCTGGAGGTGAACTTGATCCCACAACCTCCTGAATCAGAGATGAGAGAGAGAGAAAGAGAGAGAGAGAGAGAAAGAGAGAGTGCTCCCACTGAGACACAGAGAGAGAGAGAGTGCTCCCACTGAGACAGAGAGAGAGAGAGAGAGAGAGAGAGAGAGAGTGCTCCCACTGAGACAGAGAGAGAGAGAGAGAGAGAGAGAGAGTGCTCCCACTGAGACACAGAGTGAGAGAGAGAGAGAGAGAGAGTGCTCCCACTGAGACACAGAGAGAGAGAGAGAGAGTGCTCCCACTGAGACAGAGAGAGAGAGAGAGAGAGAGAGAGAGTGCTCCCACTGAGACAGAGAGAGAGAGAGAGAGAGAGAGAGAGCTCCCACTGAGACACAGAGAGAGAGAGAGAGAGAGAGAGAGCTCCCACTGAGACACAGAGAGAGAGAGAGAGAGAGAGTGCTCCCACTGAGACACAGAGAGAGAGAGAGAGAGAGAGAGAGTGCTCCCACTGAGACAGAGAGAGAGAGAGAGAGAGTGCTCCCACTGAGACACAGAGAGAGAGAGAGAGAGAGAGTGCTCCCACTGAGACACAGAGAGAGAGAGAGAGTGCTCCCACTGAGACACAGAGAGAGAGAGAGAGAGAGAGAGTGCTCCCACTGAGACAGAGAGAGAGAGAGAGAGAGAGAGTGCTCCCACTGAGACACAGAGAGAGAGAGAGAGAGAGAGAGTGCTCCCACTGAGACACAGAGAGAGAGAGAGAGAGAGAGAGTGCTCCCACTGAGACAGAGAGAGAGAGAGAGAGAGAGAGAGAGAGTGCTCCCACTGAGACACAGAGAGAGAGAGAGAGAGAGAGAGTGCTCCCACTGAGACACAGAGAGAGAGAGAGAGAGAGAGAGTGCTCCCACTGAGACACAGAGAGAGAGAGAGAGAGAGAGAGTGCTCCCACTGAGACACAGAGAGAGAGAGAGAGAGAGAGAGTGCTCCCACTGAGACACAGAGAGAGAGAGAGAGAGAGAGAAAGAGAGTGCTCCCACTGAGACAGAGAGAGAGAGAGAGAGAGAGAGAGAGTGCTCCCACTGAGACACAGAGAGAGAGAGAGAGAGAAAGAGAGTGCTCCCACTGAGACACAGAGAGAGAGAGAGAGAGAGAGAGTGCTCCCACTGAGACAGAGAGAGAGAGAGAGAGAGTGCTCCCACTGAGACACAGAGAGAGAGAGAGAGAGAGAGAAAGAGAGTGCTCCCACTGAGACAGAGAGAGAGAGAGAGTGCTCCCACTGAGACACAGAGAGAGAGAGAGAGTGCTCCCACTGAGACAGAGAGAGAGAGAGAGAGAGAGTGCTCCCACTGAGACACAGAGAGAGAGAGAGAGAGAGAGAGCTCCCACTGAGACACAGAGAGAGAGAGAGAGAGAGAGAGCTCCCACTGAGACACAGAGAGAGAGAGAGAGAGAGAGAGTGCTCCCACTGAGACACAGAGAGAGAGAGAGAGAGAGAGTGCTCCCACTGAGACACAGAGAGAGAGAGAGAGAGAGAGAGTGCTCCCACTGAGACACAGAGAGAGAGAGAGAGAGAGAGAGTGCTCCCACTGAGACACAGAGAGAGAGAGAGAGAGAGAGAGCTCCCACTGAGACACAGAGAGAGAGAGAGAGAGAGAGAGCTCCCACTGAGACACAGAGAGAGAGAGAGAGTGCTCCCACTGAGACACAGAGAGAGAGAGAGAGAGAGAGAGAGAGAGAGTGCTCCCACTGAGACACAGAGAGAGAGAGAGAGAGAGCTCCCACTGAGACACAGAGAGAGAGAGAGAGAGAGAGAGAGTGCTCCCACTGAGACACAGAGAGAGAGAGAGTGCTCCCACTGAGACACAGAGAGAGAGAGAGAGTGCTCCCACTGAGACACAGAGAGAGAGAGAGAGAAATAGTGTTTCCACACTCATCCCACAAAATAGGTCCATTTTATTTCGTTTTATTGAACTATATAAATGCGTTCTTTCCACATAAGCTGCTGGAATATCCAGGGCCTCCGCTCCTCAACTTTTGGGATGAAGAGTACAGACCCTGAATTCCTAAAAGCTATAAAAGACATTGATATAATTGTGTTAACAGAAACATGGTGCCAAAAGGACATGCCGACCCACTGTCCTCCAATGTACCATGAAATCATTGTGCCCTCAGTAAAGAACACTAAAACACGCAAGGGCAGAACCTCCGGGGGAATATTGGTGTGGTATAAGGGAGAACTGGACAAACACATCTCACCGGTAAAACAGGGGAAATCACACGTATGGCTAAAACTAGATAAAAATATAGGAATAGCAAAAAAAGATGTTTACTTATGTGCGATCTACATACCTCCAATAGATTCGCCATATTTCGAAGAGGAGTTATTTGATACTCTCCACATGGAAATCAGCCATTTCCAGGCCCAAGGAAAGGTGATAATATGTGGGGACCTAAATGCAAGGACCGGTTGTGAACCTGACTTCATAGACCCACAGGGAAACAACCATGTGTTTGGCCAGACCCCTTTAGATGTCACACCAGCCATCGCAAATCGGAACAACCTTGATCGTGAAATAAATAAAAGCGGTAGGGAGGTAGTGCAACTCTGCCGAGCCTTAGGCCTGTACATAGTTAATGGTAGGTTCAGAGGGGACTCCCTAGGGAGACTCACATACTCCTCAACTCTTGGGTCTAGTGTGGTGGACTATACAATCACTGACCTGGACCCCTGCGATATCAACGCATTCACTGTCAGGCAGCAATCCCCCCTCTCAGACCATAACCAAATAAATGTGTACCTTAAACTTTCTGCCCAAACTACAGACACAAAAAAGGAACACAGTAAGCTACATAAAATAAACCAGACATACAGATGGGCCCCAGACAGTGGAGATAAATTCATCACAGCACTAAATTCACCTGATCTCACAAGTAAAATTTCAAAATTTAAAGAAAATCTATATGAGATCACCAGAGATGGTGTAAACACGGCCATAGAGGATATAAATATGATCTTCCATGAGGCAGCTGTAAAAGCCGACCTCGTGAAACAGAAGAGGAAGCATCACAAAAGACAAAATAAAAATATGAAATGGTTTGACCACGAATGCAAAAATGCCAGAAAAGACCTGAGAAAAATATCAAACCAAAAGCATCGGCAACCAAACAATCCGGACCTACGTACTAGATACAATGAAACCCTCAAAAGATATAAACACACCATTAGGAACAAAACACAAAACTATACCCACAAAATACTCGAAGAAATTGAAAACTCCACCAATCCAAAACAATTCTGGGAAATGTGGAATAACCTGAGTACAACACAATTGCAAGCATTACCAATCCAAGATGGCGACATCTGGAGAACACATTTTGAAAACCTCTACAAAGACATCCCAAAAAACAAAACAAACCCAAGTCAACATCAGGTCACAGAAAAACTCCACACATTAGAAGCAACAATTAAAGACAACCAAAACCCTCTAGACTCCCCAATCACATGGAAAGAACTGGCCACAAAAACAAAATCTCTCCACCTAAAGAAAGCCTGTGGCCCAGACAACATCAAAAATGAAATGCTCAAGTTCAGCAATATGGAGATGCAGGGTGCGATACTCAAACTATTCAACATCATATTACGCTCAGGCTGTTTTCCCGATATCTGGTGCCAAGGACTAATCTCCCCCATATATAAAAGTGGAAACAAATCAGACCCAAATAACTACCGCGGCATCTGTGTCAACAGTTGTCTAGGGAAGTTATTCTGCAATATTCTAAATAGTAGATTACTTGATTTTCTTAACAAACATAATATCCTCAGAAAAAACCAAATAGGCTTTCTTCCAAAACACCGCACCGCCGACCATATCTATACCCTTCACACCCTCATTGAAAAACATAAACACCAAACAAAAAATGGGAAAATATTCGCCTGTTTCATCGACTTCAAGAAAGCCTTTGACTCTATATGGCACGAAGGGCTCTATTATAAACTTCTTCAGTGTGGAATAGGGGGCAAAGTCTATGACCTTATTAAATCAATGTATCTGAAAAACAAATGCGGGGTCAAAATTGGAGACAAACGCACCGATTTCTTCACCCAGAGAAGAGGCGTCCGGCAGGGCTGCAATTTGAGCCCGACCCTGTTCAACATATACATAAATGAATTAGCAGACATGCTGGAGCAAAGCGAGTCACCAGGTCTCCGTCTCCTGGATGGAGAAGTGAAGTCCCTGTTCTATGCGGACGACCTGGTTCTGCTGTCTCCCACAGAACAGGGATTACAGCAACAACTAGACCTACTCGACAAATACTGCCAAAATTGGGCTCTAACAGTAAATCTAAAGAAAACCAACATCATGATTTTTCAGAAAAGACCCAGATGTCAGGAAAACAAATACCAGTTTACCCTCAGTGATACCACTATAGGACACACTATGAGCTACACCTACCTTGGTCTAACTATTACAGCATCAGGGAGCTTCAGCATAGCAGTGAATGCACTAAAAGAAAAAGCCCGAAGAGCCCTATATGCAATAAAAAGAAAATTCTACAACATCCAAATCCCAATCAAAATCTGGCTCAAAATTTTTGACAGCATAATCCTGCCCATTGCACTGTACGGTAGTGAAGTATGGGGCCCGCTAAATCACCAAAGCTACACTAAATGGGAAAAACACACAATAGAAGCCCTACATGCAGAATTCTGCCGAAGCATCCTTCGCACCCAAAGAAAAACGCCAACAAATGCATGCAGAGCCGAACTAGGCAGATACCCACTGATAATAAACATCCAAAAACGAGCACTAAACTTCCTAAATCACCTCAAATCTAGCTCCCCAGACACCCTTCATTTCAAAGCCTTTCAGACCCAAGAGCTAAACCCAGAAAAGAGTCCCCTGAGTCAGCTGCTACTGAAACTAAGTACTCAGCCGGACCCTGACCAGCCCCAGACCAACACAGCCGTCCAAACACCAATCCGAGTGAACCAAATCATTAAAAAATGCAAAGAAACCTACCTGGAACATTGGAACAAAATAACCGAAAGCCAAAGCAGATTAGAATGTTACCGGGCCCTAAAAAGAGAATATAAACTGGCAGACTACCTCACGACCATCAGAGACACAAAACAGAGACAGACCCTCACCAGGTACAGACTAAGCGACCACCAACTGGAAATTGAAAAAGGCAGATACAAGAAATCCTGGCAGCCTAGAGAGAATAGAATATGCGATCAATGTCTGGCTGGCGAGGTTGAAACAGAAATGCATTTCCTCCTAAAATGCGAAAAATTCAACACATCAAGAAACATATTATTCAACAAGCTAAGCCAAACAACCCCAGATTTCAAGGAATTGGATGATCTGTCAAAATTGAGATTAGTCCTAGGAGAAGGAGACAGACCATACCTTGGGGCTAAATATGTAACAACATGTCACAACCTGAGGACTGTTTAAAAGTAAGACTGTTTAAAATTAATATTGAACGTACCAAATGAAGTAGAAAGACTGTTTAAAATTAATATTGTTTAAAAGTAATATTGTATATACCCAACAAATGTCAAATCGATTGACACCTACAGAATGTTGGAAAACTGTACCTTTTTGCAATGTAAGCTTTGGCAATATGGTTCTCTGTAAACTTTCATGCCAATAAAGCATTTGAACTGAGAGAGAGAGAGTGCTCCCACTGAGACACAGAGAGAGAGAGAGAGAGAGAGAGAGAGAGTGCTCCCACTGAGACAGAGAGAGAGAGAGAGTGCTCCCACTGAGACACAGAGAGAGAGATAGAGAGAGAGAGAGAGAGTGCTCCCACTGAGACAGAGAGAGAGAGAGAGAGTGCTCCCACTGAGACACAGAGAGAGAGAGAGAGAGAGAGAGTGCTCCCACTGAGACACAGAGAGAGAGAGAGAGAGAGAGAGACAGAGAGAGTGCTCCCACTGAGACACAGAGCGAGAGAGAGAGAGAGAGAGTGCTCCCACTGAGACAGAGAGAGAGAGAGAGAGAGAGACAGAGAGAGTGCTCCCACTGAGACACAGAGCGAGAGAGAGAGAGAGAGAGTGCTCCCACTGAGACAGAGAGAGAGAGAGAGAGAGAGACAGAGAGAGTGCTCCCACTGAGACACAGAGCGAGAGAGAGAGAGAGAGAGAGAGAAAGAGAGAGAGAGCTCCCACTGAGACACAGAGAGAGAGAGAGAAAGAGAGAGAGTGCTCCCACTGAGACACAGAGAGAGAGAGAGAGAGAGAGAGTGCTCCCACTGAGACAGAGAGAGAGAGAGAGAGAGAGACAGAGAGAGTGCTCCCACTGAGACACAGAGCGAGAGAGAGAGAGAGAGAGAGAGAAAGAGAGAGAGTGCTCCCACTGAGACACAGAGCGAGAGAGAGAGAGAGAGAGAGAGAAAGAGAGAGAGTGCTCCCACTGAGACACAGAGAGAGAGAGAGAGAGAGAGAGAGCTCCCACTGAGCCACAGAGAGAGAGAGAGAGAGAGAGAGAGAGAGAGTGCTCCCACTGAGACACAGAGAGAGAGAGAGAGAGAGAGCTCCCACTGAGAGAGAGAGAGTGCTCCCACTGAGCCACGACTAACACCCGATCATTACTCTAGATTATTTCAGTTCTCATACCTTCAGTTACTCTCATGGACAAGTCCCAGCTCCCCATACCATCCAGGGTGCCTCCCCTAGACTTGGTATCCAGGGAATGTGTCGATATCATGTCCATGTACCTGCCCTGGGAGCGTTTGATGGAACAGTGTAGAGGGAGCTTTACTCTGTATCTAACCCGTGCTGTACCTGCCCTGGGAGTGTTTGACGGGACAGTGTAGAGGGAGTTTTACTCTGTATCTAACCCGTGCTGTACCTGCCCTGGGAGTGTTTGATGGGACAGTGTTGTAATGATATCAGCAAATTGTGATGGTATTTGATTATGATGCCTTACCAGCATGTTTGCCTGATTGATTACTTATGCCTGACCAGCAGAGGTCATGTGACAGAGACAAGCAGTTTAGTTTTAGTTTCGCTTTAGATGGATTTCTAACATGATGTCTCCTGTAAATGCTGTTAACAAGAGTTGAACAAACTTTAGATTAAAAGACATTCTCTTTCATAAATGTCTTGTCATTGAACCCACAAAGAAATCAATACATGTTGTCAGAAGTGGCTGAAAGAGATGAAGAGAAAAAATCTGAAGTTAAATCAGCCCTCCACAAATTAGCAAGCCATAAGAGAACATCATTGCTTACCATTGGAGAATAGCAAACGAAGTGAAAAAATGGAAGGTTTACACCCACCGGCAAAGCTTCAGTTGACAGGTAATGTGGCTGAAAATTGGAGGAGATTCAAACAACGTTTGGAGTTTTTATCAGCAATCGGAGCTGACGAGAAAAGTGATAATAAGAAATCGTCAGTGTTCTTACATGTCATAGAGCCATAGAGTTTTACAGCACAGAAAGAGGCCCTTCGGCCCATCGTGTCTGCGCCGCCCATCCATCCCTGTCCAGTCTAATCCCATTTTCCAGCATTTGGTCCATAGCCTTGTATGCAATGGCATTTCAAGTGCTCATCCAAATGCTTCTTGAATGTTGTGAGGGTTCCTGCCTCTACCACCCTTTTAGGCATTGAGTTCCACATTCCAACCACCCTCTGGGTGAAAAAGTTCCTCCTCAAATCCCCTCTAAATCGCCTGCCCCTTACCCTGAATCTATGCCCCCTTGTTATTGACCCCCCTACTAAGGGGAAAAGTTCCTCTTTATCTACCCTATCTATGCCCCTCATCATTTTGTACACCTCAATCAGGTCCCCCCTCAGCCTTCTTTGCTCCAAGGAAAACAACCCCAGCCTGTTTAGTCTTTCTTCATAGCTGAGGCGCTCCATCCCAGGTAACATCCTGGTGAATCTTCTCTGCACCCTCTCCAAGGCAATCACATCCTTCCTATAGTGAGGCGACCAGAACTGCACACAGTACTCCAGCTGTGGCCTCACCAGCGTTTTGTACAGCTCCATCATAACCTCCCTGCTCTTATATTCTATGCCTCGGCTAATGAAGGCAAGTATCCCATATGCCTTTTTAACCACCTTATCTACCTGTTCCGCTGCCTTCAGGGATCTATGTACATGTACACCAAGGTCCCTCTGACCCTCTGTACTTCCTAGGGTCCTACCACTCATTGTGTATTCCCTTGCCTTATTTGTCCGTCCAAAATGCATCACCTCGCACTTTTCAGGGTTAAATTCCATTTGCCACTTTTCTGCCCACCTGACCAACCCGTTTATATCGTCCTGTAGCCTGAGGCTTTCCTCCTCGCAATTTACCACCCCACCAATTTTCGTGTCATCTGCGAACTTACTGATCATACCTTTCACATTCTCATCCAAATCATTTATGTAGATCACAAACAACAAGGGACCCAGCACCGATCCCTGAGGTACCCCACTGGACACAGGCTTCCAGTCACAAAAGCAACCGTCGTGGGTGATGAAGCGCTGGAGGTGTATAATAACTTCACATTCGCTGCTGATGGAGACAAAATGAAGCTAGATAAAATAATGGAACAGTTTGAGGCCTACTGCATACCTAAACGTAACGTGACGTTTGAGAGGCACAGATTTTTCACATGTGTACAGAAAACGGGTGAGACTATTGATCAGTATGTGACTGAACTGAGAAACCGAAGCAAAACATGTGAATTTGGGGGACTGACAGACTCGCTGATAAAAGACAGACTGGTGTGTGGTATTCCAGATAATGGTCTAAGGGAAAGACTGCTAAGAGAGCAAGATCTAGACCTGGGAAAAGCCATAGCACTGTGTAGGGCTACAGAGACTGTGAAGTCGCAGGCAAAAGAGCTGTTCAGTGACAGTAGCTGCAACGTGGATGCAATGAGAATGAACGGACACAAACCGTTTAACGAAAAGAGCGCCAATGTGAAAAAAGAGGCGTGGCCAGCGAACAAAAATGAAAGGGACAATCGAAAGTCATGTAGTCGATGCGGTACACAGCATACACCAAAAAAGTGTCCAGCATATGGTAAAACATGCAATAGTTGCAACAAAAACAACCATTATGCCCGTTGCTGTAAGAACCAAGCGCAACAAAGCAAGGTCCATACAGTAGATGAAAGCAAGATAGAGGAGTTCTATGTAGATGTTGTGTCTGAAAACAAAAAAGAAGAAAGAGACTGGATGTTGACAGTAAAAGTGAATGACATACACATTCCATTTAAATTGGATACTGGAGCACAAGTTAATGTGATATCAGAGACTGATTTTAAGAAAATTAGACCCAGACCAAAGATACATGGAATCAAAGTGAAAGTGACAGGATACTCAGGTACTGATATACCAGTGAAAGGAAGATGCATTGTCAAAGTGACACACAAGGACAGAGAGCACACGCTAGCATTAATCGTGGTGCCAAAGGATGTGCAAGCCACACTAGGTTTAAAAGCCTGTGAGAGACTGAACCTGGTAAAGAGAGTCCTCGTTGTGGAAAGCGAAGGAGAGACAGTCTATGATGAACTTATGAAAGAGTACAACGACCTATTTAAGGGTCTAGGCTGCCTTCCAGGAGAACACACGATCAGAGTAGATAAAAGTATGCCAACGGTCATACATCCATGCAGAAAAGTTCCGTTTGCTCTTCAAAAGCAACTGAAGGCAGAGTTGGACAGGATGGAAAGCCTGAACGTGATTCAGAAGATAGATGAGCCAACTGAGTGGGTGAGTTCCCTCGTCATTGTGGACAAAAAGAATGGAAAGCTCAGAATTTGCCTGGATCCAAGCGATCTAAACAGAGCAATAAAGAGAGAGCACTTCAAGCTTCCTACACGTGAGGAAATCATGTCACAGTTTGCAAATGCAAAGTATTTCAGCAAGTTAGATGCATCATCAGGATTTTGGCAGATGAAATTGGACGAAGCAAGTTCAAGACTGTGCACGTTCAACAGTCCATTTGGCAGATACAGATTCCTAAGGTTATCATTTGGCATTGCCTCAGCTCCTGAAGTGTATCACAAAACTATCCATATGATCTATGAGCACCTGGAGGGAGTTGATACATCAATGGATGACATCATAGTATGGGGAACCACGAGAACTGAGCATGACGAGAGACTGAAAAAAGTGCTGGAAGCAACAAGGAAAACAAACCTGAAGCTGAATAGAGAGAAATGCCAGCTCGGGGTGACAGAACTGACATTCGTGGGAGATATCCTTAGCAGTGAGGGCATCAGACCAGATCCCAGAAAGGTGTCCGCCATTGAGAATATGCCAAAGCCACAATGCAAAAAGGACGTGCAGAGGTTCAATGGAATGATCAACCACATGGGTAAATTCATATCCAACCTCTCAGAAAAGATGGCGCCACTGAGAAGACTAACTGAAAAGAACATAGAATGGGAATGGAATCATGAGCATGAGAAGTCATGGAGTGATCTAAAGAAACTGCTCACAGAGGAACCAGTTCTGAGGTTTTATGACCCAGCGAGACCCATCAAGATATCATCAGATGCATCACAGAGTGGGCTCGGTGCCGTTCTTCTGCAAAAATATGACTACTGGCAACCTATTGCATATGCATCGCGCTCAATGACAGACGCGGAGACGCGATATGCTCAAATAGAAAAGGAGCTGCTCAGCATCACATACGCCTGTGAAAGATTTCACCAGTTTGTGGCAGGACAAGCAATCAGTGTAGAGACTGACCATAAGCCCTTGATTGCATTGTTCCAAAAGCCACTAAATAGCTGTCCGCTTAGAATACAAAGAATGATGATCAGGCTGCAACGCTATATACTGAATGTTGCGTACACACCGGGTAAGCTGATGTATACAGCAGACACGTTGTCCAGAGCTGTTGACCCAAATGAGCCCGCAAACACCACAATGGATGAAAAAGTGAACGCCTACGTGGACATGATCACAAGTGCACTGCCCATAGCAGATGCAAAAATGGAGCTCATAAAGACTGAGACAAACAAAGATGAAACAATGAGACGACTGAGGAAAAGCATCTTGGATGGATGGCCCAACATGAAGCAAGACTGCTCACCTGACATGGCAGAGTACTGGAACTGCAGGGCGGAACTATCAGTGGTCGAAGACATCATCTACAAAGGAAGTAAAATAGTTATCCCAAAGAGTCTGAGAAAAGAGAAGCTAAAAAGGATCCATGGAGGACATCTGGGAATCGAAAAGCGTAAGAAAAGAGCACGAGAGGTGATGCACTGGCCACGAATCAACCAAGATGTGACAAATGAGGTGTCAAACTGCACAATATGCCTGAAATATCGAGCAAGCAATCCGGTAGAACCACTAAAGCCACACCCAGCACCAGACAGACCTTAACAGAAGGTAGGCGCTGACCTATTCGTATGTCAAGGGAAGGACTATCTTGTAGTCACAGACTATTACTCCCTATATCCAGAGGTTTGTAGACTGTACACCACCACTGCAGATGCTGTGATAAGATGTATGAAAGCCATATTCTCCAGACATGGCGTGGCAAGCGAGGTCTTCACAGACAACGGACCTCAGTTTTACAATGCAAGTTTCCGACACTGCCAAAGAGTGGGACTTTGTCCACACAACGTCAAGTCCTCACTATCCACAGTCCAATGGACTAGTGGAAAAATCGGTCCAGACAGTGAAAAGACTGATGTACAAGGCAAAAGACAGTGGAACTGACTTCTACCAGAGCATGCTTGTATACCGCAGAACGCCGCTCGACTGTGGTAAGTCACCAGCCCAACTCCTTATGGGACGTATGCTAAGGTCAAACCTACCCATCCCGGAGAACCTCCTGAAAACAAAAGAGGGGGAGAAAGTGAGGAAGTTCAAAGAGCAACAGAAAGAAAAGCAAAAGTACTACTATGACAGAGGAACACAAAACCTACCTGAACTCCACACTGGTGACCAAGTAAGGTTCAAAGACAAAACAAACATATGGACTCAGAAGGGAACTGTCCTGAGTGAAGTTCAACCAAGATCATACACCATTCAAATGGATGAGGGTGCTGTTCTGAGAAGAAATCGTCGAGATCTTCTCATGGGACCAGCCACAGCAAGTCAAAAGACTGATACTGTTGATCAACCTGATCACACAGCAGGTCAAAAGACTGATACTGTTGAACAACCTGATCACACAGCTGAGAAACCATCACCTGAGGCAACAACTCACATTCAAGGACAATCAATCAGAAAATCCTCAAGACACGTGAAGCCTCCTGAGAGACTCATTGAGCAAATTTAAGGACTATTGTTATAGAAGGAAGTAATGTTATCTTATTCTTTCTTCAAGTTTTAGTGTATTTACATATTTCATGTGAACACACAAAGCAAGGTTAAAAAACCTTGATCATGATAATGATAATGTAAGTTCATTAAGTGTTACAGTTAAAATGCAGATTAATACAAAGAAAACATGTTGTTAGTTAAAAGTAAAATATTTTTGTTTTAAGAAAGGGAGATGTAATGATATCAGCAAATAGTGATGCTATTTGCCTGTTTGATTATGATGCCTTACCAGCATGTTTGCCTGATTGATTACTTATGCCTGACCAGCAGAGGTCATGTGATGGAGACAAGCAGTTTAGTTTTAGTTTCGCTTTAGATGGATTTCTAACATGATGTCTCCTGTAAATGCTCTTAACAAGAGTTGAACAAACTTTAGATTAAAAGACATTCTCTTTCATAAATGTCTCGTCATTGAACCCACAAAGAAATCAATACAAGTGTAGAGGGAGATTTACTCTGTATCTAACCCGTGCTGTACCTGTCCTGGGAGTGTTTGATGGGACAGTGTAGTGGGAGTTTTACTCTGTATCTAATGCGTGCTGTACCTGCCCTGGGATTGTTTGATGGGACAGTGTGCAGGGAGATTTACTTTGTATCTAACCCATGCTATAACTGCCCTGGGAGCGTTTGATGGGACAATGTAGAGGGAGCTTTACTCTGTATCTGACCCGTGCTGTACCTGCCCTGGGAGCGGTTGATGGGACAGTGTAGAGGAGCTTTACTCTGTATCTAACCCGTGTTGTACCTGCCCTGGGAGTGTTTGATGGGACGGTGTAGAGACAGCTTTACTCTGTATCTAACCCATGCTGTACCTGCCCTGGGACTGTTTGATGGGACTGGGTAGAGAGCACTTTACTCTGTATCTAACCCATGCTGTACCTGCCCTGGGAGTGTTTGATGGGAGAGTGTAGAGGAGCTTTACTCTGTATCTAAACCGTGCTGTATCTGCCCTGGGAGTGTTTGATTGGACAGTGTAGAGAGATCTTTACTCTGTATATAACCCATGCTGTACCTGCCCTGGGAGTGTTTGATGGGACAGTGTAGAGGGAGCTTTACTCTGTATCTTACCCGTGCTGTACCTGCCCTGGGAGTATTTGATGGGACAGTGTAGAGGGAGTTTTACTCTGTATCTAACCCGTGCTGCACCTGCCCTGGGAGTGTTTGATGGGACACTGTAGAGGGAGCTTTACTCTGTATCTAACCCGTGCTATACCTGTCCTGGGAGTGTTTGATGGGACAGTGTAGAGGGAGCTTTACTCTGTATCTAATCCGTGCTGTACCTGCCCTGGAAGTGTTTGATGGGACAGTGTAGAGGGAGTTTTACTCTGTATCTAACCCCTGCTGTCCTTGCCCTGGGAGTGTTTGATGGGACTGTGCAGAGGGAGCTTTACTCTGTATCTAAGCCATGGTGTACCTGTCCTGGGAGCGTTTGATGGGGCAGTCTGGAGGGAGCTATACTCTGTATGTAACCCGTGCTGTACCTGCCCTGGGACTGTTTGATGGGACAGTGTAGAGGGGGTTTTACTCTGTATCTAACCCATGCTGCACCTGCCCTGGGAGTGTTGATGGGACACTGTAGAGGGAGCTGTACTCTGTATCTAACCCGTGGTATACCTGTCCTGGCAGTGTTTGATGGGATAGTGTAGAGGGAGCTTTACTCTGAATGTAACCCGTGCTGTACCTGCCCTGGGAGTGTTTGACGGGACAGTATAGAGGGAGCTTTACTCTGTATCTAACCCATGCTGCGCTTGCCCTTGGAGTGTTTGATGCGACAATGTAAAGAGAGCTTTACTCTGTATCTAACCCGTGCTGTACCTGTCCTGGGAGCGTTTGATGGGACAGTGCAGAGGGAGCTTTACTCTGTATCTAACCCGTGGTGTCCCTGCCCTGGGACTGTTTGATGGGACAGTGCAGAGGTAGCTTTACTTTGTATCTAACCCGTGCTATACCTGCCCTGGGAGTGTTTGATGGGACAATGTAGAGGGAGCTTTACCATGTATCTAACCCGTGCTGCACCTGCCCTGGGAGTGTTTGATGGGTCAGTGCAGAGGGAGCTTTACTGTGTATCTAACCCATGCTGTACCTGCCCAGGGAGTGTTTGATGGGGCAGTGTAGAGGGAGCATTACTCTGTATCTAACCCGTGCTGTGCCTGACCTGGGAGTGTTTGATGGGACAGTGTAGATTGAGCTTTACTCTGAATCTAACCCGTGCTGTACCTGCCCTGGGAGTGTTTGATGGGACAGTGTTGAGAGAGCTTTACTGTATATCTAACCCGTGCTGTACCTGCCCTGGGAGTGTTTGATGGGACAGTGTAGAGGGAGTTTTACTCTGTATCTAACCCGTGCTGTACCTGCCTTGGGAGTGTTTGATGGGACAGTGTAGAGGGAGCTTTACTCTGTATCGAACCCGTGCTGTACCTGCCCAGGGAGCGGTTGATGGGACAGTGTAGAGGAGCTTTACTCGGTATCTAACCCATGTTGTACTTGCCCTGGGAGTGTTTGATGGGAGAATGTACAGGAGCTTTACTCTGTATCTCACCCGTGCTGTATCTGCCCTGGGAGTGTTTGTTTGGAAAGTGCAGAGAGACCTTTACTCTGTATATAACCCATGCTGTACCTGCCCTGGGAGTGTTTGATGGGACAGCATAGAGGGAGCTTTACTGTGTATCTAACCCGTGCTGTACCTGCCCTGGGACTGTTTGTTGGGACTGTGTAGAGGGAGCTTTACTCTGTATCTAACTCGTGCTGTATCTGCCCTGGGAGTGTTTGATGGGACAGTGTAGAGGGAGCTTTACTCTGTATCTAACCCGTGCTGTGGCTGACCTGGGAGTGTTTGATGGGACAGTGTAGAGTGAGCTTTACTCTGTATCTAACCCGTGCTGTACCTGCCCTGGGAGTGTTTGATTGGACAGTGTTGAGAGAGCTTTACTGTGTATCTATCCCGTGCTGGACCTGCCCTGGGAGGGTTTGACGGGACAGTGTAGAGGGAGTTTTGCTCTGTATCTAACCCGTGCTGTACCTGCCCTGGGAGTGTTTGACGGGACAGTGTAGAGGGGGCTTTACTCTGTATCTAACCAGTGCTATACCTGCCCTGGGAGCGTTTCATGGGACAGTGTAGAGGGAGCTTTACTGTGTATCTAACCCGTGCTGTACCTACCCTGGGAGCGATTGATGGGACAGTGTAGATGAGCTTTACTCTGTATCTAACCCGTGTTGTACCTGCCCTGGGATTGTTTGATGGGACAGTGTGGAGGGAGCTTTACTCTGTATCTAACCCGTGCTATACCTGCCCTGGGAGCGTTTGATGGGACAGTGTAGAGGAAGCTTTACTCTGTATCTAACCCGTGCTATACCTGCCCTGGGAGCGTTTGATGGGACAGTGTAGAGGGAGCTTTACTCTGTATCTAACCTGTGCTGTGCCTGCCCTGGGAGCGGATGATCGGACAGTGTAGATGAGCTTTACTCTATATCTAACCCCTGCTGTACCTGCCCTGGGAGTGTTTGATGGGACTGTGTAGAGGGAGCTTTACTCTGTATCGAACCCGTGCTGCACCTGCCCTGGGACTGTTTGATGGGACAGTGTCGAGGGGGTTTTACTCTGTATCTAACCCGTGCTGTACCTGCCCTGGGAGTGTTGACAGGACACTGTAGAGGGAGCTTTACTCTGAATGTAACCCGTGCTGTACCTGCCCTGGGAGTGTTTGACGGGACAGTATAGAGGGAGCTTTACTCTGTATCTAACCCATGCTGAGCTTGCCCTGGGAGTGTTTGATGCGACAATGTAAAGAGAGCTTTACTCTGTATCTAACCCGTGCTGTACCTGTCCTGGGAGCGTTTGATGGGACAGTGCAGAGGGAGCTTTACTCTGTATCTAACCCGTGCTGTACCTGCCCTGGGAGTGTTTGTTTGGACAGTGCAGAGAGACCTTTACTCTGTATATAACCCATGCTGTCCCTGCCCTGGGACTGTTTGATGGGACAGTGCAGAGGTAGCTTTACTTTGTATCTAACCCGTGCTGTACCTGCCCTGGGAGTGTTTGATGGGACAATGTAGAGGGAGCTTTACTCTGTATCTAACCCGTGCTGTACCTGCCCTGGGAGTGTTTGTTTGGACAGTGCAGAGAGACCTTTACTCTGTATATAACCCATGCTGTACCTGCCCTGGGAGTGTTTGATGGGACAGCGTAGAGGGAGCTTTACTGTGTATCTAACCCGTGCTGTACCTGCCCTGGGACTGTTTCATGGGACTGTGTAGAGGGAGCTTTACTCTGTATCTAACTCGTGCTCTTTCTGCCCTGGGAGTGTTTGATGGGACAGTGTAGAGGGAGCATTACACTGTATCTAACCCGTGCTGTGCCTGACCTGGGAGTGTTTGATGGGACAGTGCAGAGTGAGCTTTACTCTGTATCTAACCCGTGCTGTACCTGCCCTGGGAGTGTTTGATTGGACAGTGTTGAGAGAGCTTTACTGTATATCTAACCCGTGCTGTACCTGCCCTGGGAGTGTTTGATGGGACAGTGTAGAGGTAGCTTTACTCTGTATCTAACCCGTGCTGTACCTGCCCTGGGAGTGTTTGATGGGACAGTGTTGAGAGAGCTTTACTGTGTATCTATCCCGTGCTGGACCTGCCCTGGGAGGGTTTGACGGGACAGTGTAGAGGGAGCTTTACTCTGTATCTAACCCGTGCTGTACCTGCCCTGGGAGCGTTTGATGGGACATTGTAGAGGGAGATTTACTCTGCATCTAACCCGTGCTGTACCTGTCCAGGGAGTGTTTGATGGGACAGTGTAGTGGGAGTTTTACTCTGTATCTAATGCGTGCTGTACGTGCCCTGGGATTGTTTGATGGGACAGTGTAGAGGGCGCTTTACTCTGTATCTAACCAGTACTATACCTGTCCTGGGAGCATTTCATGGGACAGTGTAGAGGGAGCTTTACTGTGTATCTAACCCGTGCTGTACCTACCCTGGGAGCGATTAATGGGACAGTGTAGATGAGCTTTACTCTGTATCTAACCCGTGTTGTACCTGCCCTGGGAGTGTTTGATGGGACAGTGTAGTGGGAGTTTTACTCTGTATCTAATGCGTGCTGTACCTGCCCTGGGATTGTTTGATGGGACAGTGTGGAGGGAGCTTTACTCTGTATCTAACCCGTGCTATACCTGCCCTGGGAGCGTTTGATGGGACAGTGTAGAGGGAGCTTTACTCTGTATCTAACCCGTGCTGTACCTGCCCTGGGAGCGGTTGATCGGACAGTGTAGATGAGCTTTACTCTGTATCTAACCCCTGCTGTACCTGCCCTGGGAGTGTTTGATGGTACTGTGCAGAGGGAGCTTTACTCTGTATCTAAGCCATGGTGTACCTGTCCTGGGAGTGTTTGATGGGGCAGTGTGGAGGGAGCTTTACTCTGTATCTAACCCGTGCTGTACCTGCCCTGGGACTGTTTGATGGGACTGTGTAGAGGGAGCTTTACTCTGTATCTAACCCGTGCTGCACCTGCCCTGGGAGTGTTTGATGGGACAGTGTAGAGGGGGTTTTACTCTCTATCTAACCCGTGCTGTACCTGCCCTGGGACTGTTTGACGGGACACTGTAGAGGGAGCTGTACTCTGTATCTAACCCGTGGTATACCTGTCCTGGCAGTGTTTGATGGGACAGTGTAGAGGGAGCTTTACTCTGAATGTAACCCGTGCTGTACCTGCCCTGGGAGTGTTTGACGGGACAGTATAGAGGGAGCTTTACTCTGTATCTAACCCATGCTGAGCTTGCCCTGGGAGTGTTTGATGCGACAATGTAAAGAGAGCTTTACTCTGTATCTAACCCGTGCTGCACCTGTCCTGGGAGCGTTTGATGGGACAGTGCAGAGGGAGCTTTACTCTGTATCTAACCCGTGGTGTCCCTGTCCTGGGACTGTTTGATGGGACAGTGCAGAGGTAGCTTTACTTTGTATCTAACCCGTGCTGTACCTGCCCTGGGAGTGTTTGATGGGACAATGTTGAGGGAGCTTTACCATGTATCTAACCCGTGCTGTACCTGCCCTGGGAGTGTTTGATGGGACTGTGTAGAGGGAGCTTTACTCTGAATCTAACTCGTGCTGTATCTGCCCTGGGAGTGTTTGATGGGACAGTGTAGAGGGAGCATTACTCTGTATCTAACCCGTGCTGTGCCTGACCTGGGAGTGTTTGATGGGACAGTGTAGAGTGAGCCTTACTCTGTATCTAACCCGTGCTGTACCTGCCCTGGGAGTGTTTGATTGGACAGTGTTGAGAGAGCTTTACTGTATATCTAACCCGTGCTGTACCTGCCCTGGGAGTGTTTGATGGGACAGTGTAGAGGTAGCTTTACTCTGTATCTAACCCGTGCTGTACCTGCCCTGGGAGTGTTTGACGGGACAGTGTTGAGAGAGCTTTACTGTGTATCTATCCCGTGCTGGACCTGCCCTGGGAGGGTTTGACGGGACAGTGTAGAGGGAGCTTTACTCTGTATCTAACCCGTGCTGTACCTGCCCTGGGAGTGTTTGATGGGACATTGTAGAGGGAGATTTACTCTGCATCTAACCCGTGCTGTACCTGCCCTGGGAGTGTTTGATGGGACAGTGTAGTGGGAGTTTTACTCTGTATCTAATGCGTGTTGTACCTGCCCTGGGATTGTTTGATGGGACAGTGTGGAGGTAGCTTTAGTCTGTATCTAACCCGTGCTATACCTGCCCTGGGAGCGTTTGATGGGACAGTGTAGAGGGGGCTTTACTCTGTATCTAACCAGTGCTATACCTGTCCTGGGAGCGTTTCATGGGACAGTGTAGAGGGAGCTTTACTGTGTATCTAACCCGTGCTGTACCTACCCTGGGAGCGATTGATGGGACAGTGTAGATGAGCTTTACTCTGTATCTAACCCGTGTTGTACCTGCCCTGGGAGTGTTTGATGGGACAGTGTAGTGGGAGTTTTACTCTGTATCTAATGCGTGCTGTACCTGCCCTGGGATTGTTTGATGGGACAGTGTGGAGGGAGCTTTACTCTGTATCTAACCCGTGCTATACCTGCCCTGGGAGCGTTTGATGGGACAGTGTAGAGGGAGCTTTACTCTGTATCTAACCCGTGCTGTACCTGCCCTGGGAGCGGTTGATCGGACAGTGTAGATGAGCTTTACTCTGTATCTAACCCCTGCTGTACCTGCCCTGGGAGTGTTTGATGGTACTGTGCAGAGGGAGCTTTACTCTGTATCTAAGCCATGGTGTACCAGTCCTGGGAGCGTTTGATGGGGCAGTGTGGAGGGAGCTTTACTCTGTATCTAACCCGTGCTGTACCTGCCCTGGGACTGTTTGATGGGACTGTGTAGAGGGAGCTTTAATCTGTATCTAACCCGTGCTGCACCTGCCCTGGGAGTGTTTGATGGGACAGTGTAGAGGGGGTTTTACTCTGTATCTAACCCATGCTGTACCTGCCCTGGGAGTGTTGACGGGACACTGCAGAGGGAGCTGTACTCTGTATCTAACCCGTGGTATACCTGTCCTGGCAGTGTTTGATGGGACAGTGTAGAGGGAGCTTTACTCTGAATGTAACCCGTGCTGTACCTGCCCTGGGAGTGTTTGACGGGACAGTATAGAGGGAGCTTTACTCTGTATCTAACCCATGCTGAGCTTGCCCTGGGAGTGTTTGATGCGACAATGTAAAGAGAGCTTTACTCTGTATCTGACCCGTGCTGTACCAGTCCTGGGAGCGTTTGATGGGACAGTGCAGAGGGAGCTTTACTCTGTATCTAACCCGTGGTGTCCCTGCCGTGGGACTGTTTGATGGGACAGTGCAGAGGTAGCTTTACTTTGTATCTAACCCGTGCTGTACCTGCCCTGGGAGTGTTTGATGGGACAATGTAGAGGGAGCTTTACCATGTATCTAACCCGTGCTGCACCTGCCCTGGGCGTGTTTGATGGGGCAGTGCAGAGGGAGCTTTACTGTGTATCTAACCCGTGCTGTACCTGCCCTGGGAGTGTTTGATGGGACAGTGTAGAGGGAGCATTACTCTGTATCTAACCCGTGATGTGCCTGACCTGGGAGTGTTTGATGGGACAGTGTAGAGGGAGCTTTACTCTGTATCTAACCCGTGCTGTAACTGTCCTGGGACTGTTTGATGGGACTGTGTAGAGGGAGCTTTACTCTGTATCTAACCCGTGCTGCACCTGCCCTGGGAGTGTTTGATGGGACAGCGTAGAGGGAGTTTTACTCTGTATCTAACCCGTGCTCTACCTGCCCTGGGAGTGTTTGATGGGACACTGTAGAGGGAGCTTCACTCTGTATCTAACCCGTGCTATACCTGCCGTGGGGTTGTTTGATGGGACAGTGTAGAGGGAGCTTTACTCTGTATCTAACCCGTGCTGTACCTGCCCTGGGAGTGTTTGATGGGAGAGTATAGATTGAGCTTTACTCTGTGTCTAACCCGTGCTGTACCTGCCCTGGGAGTGTTTGATGGGACAGTGTTGAGAGAGCTTTACTGTGTATGTAACCCGTGCTGTACATGCCCTGGGAGTTTTTGACGGGACAGTGTAGAGGGAGTTTTACTCTGTATCTAACCCATGCTGAACCTGCCCGGGGATTGTTTGATGGGACTGTGTAGAGTGAGCTTTACTCTGTATCTAACGCGTGCTGTACCTGCCCTGGCAGTGTTTTATGTGTCAGTGTAGAGGGAGCTTTACTCTGCATCTAACCCGTGCTGTACCTGCCCTGGGAGTGTTTGATGGGACAGTGTAGAGGGAGATTTACTCTGTATCTAACCCGTGCTGTACCTGTCCTGGGAGTGTTAAATGGGACAGTGCAGTGGGAGTTTTACTCTGTATCTACTGCGTGCTGTACCTGCCCTGGGATTGCTTGATGGGACAGTGTGGAGGGAGCTTTACTCTGTATCTAACCCGTGCTATACCTGCCCTGGGAGTGTTTGATGGGAGAGTGTAGTTTGAGCTTTACTCTGTATCTAACCTGTGCTGTACCTGCCCTGGGAGTGTTTGATGGGACAGTGTTGAGAGAGCTTTACTGTGTATCTAACCCGTGCTGTACCTGCCCTGGGAGTGTTTGATGGGACAGTGTAGAGGGAGATTTACTCTGAATCTAACCCGTGCTGTACCTGTCCTGGGAGTGTTTGATGGGACAGTGTAGTGGGAGTTTTACTCTGTATCTAATGCGTGCTGTACCTGCCCTGGGATTGTTTGATGGGACAATGTAGAGGGAGCTTTACTCTGTATCTAACCCGTGCTATACCTGCCCTGGGAGCGTTTGATGGGACAGTGTAGAGGGAGCTTTACTCTGTATCTAACCCGTGCTGTACCTGCCCTGGGAGCGGTTGATCGGACAGTGTAGATGAGCTTTACTCTGTATCTAACCCCTGCTGTACCTGCCCTGGGAGTGTTTGATGGGACTGTGCAGAGGGAGCTTTACTCTGTATCTAAGCCATGGTGTACCTGTCCTGGGAGCGTTTGATGGGGCAGTGTGGAGGGAGCTTTACTCTGTATCTAACCCGTGCTGTACCTGTCCTGGGAGCTTTTGATGGGACAGTGCAGAGGGAGCTTTACTCTGTATCTAACCCGTGGTGTCCCTGCCCTGGGACTGTTTGATGGGACAGTGCAGAGGTTGCTTTACTTTGTATCTAACCCGTGCTGTACCTGCCCTGGGAGTGTTTGATGGGACAATGTAGAGGGAGCTTTAACATGTATCTAACCCGTGCTGCACCTGCCCTGGGGGTGTTTGATGGGGCAGTGCAGAGGGAGCTTTACTGTGTATCTAACCCGTGCTGTACCTGCCCTGGGAGTGTTTGATGGGACAGTGTAGAGGGAGCATTACTCTGTATCTAACCCGTGCTGTACCTGCCCTGGGAGTGTTTGATGGGACAGTGTAGAGGGAGTTTTACTCTGTATCTAACCCGTGCTGTACCTGCCCTGGGAGTGTTTGATGGGACAGTGTAGAGGGAGCTTTACTCTGTATCTAACCCGTGCTGTACCTGCCCAGGGAGCGGTTGATGGGACAATGTAGAGGAGCTTTACTCGGTATCTAACCCGGGTTGTACTTGCCCTGGGAGTGTTTGATGGGACAGTGTAGAGACAGCTTTACTCTGTATCTAACCTATGCTGTACCTGCCCTGGGACTGTTTGATGGGACTGTGTAGAGAGTGCTTTACTCTGTATCTAACCCGTGCTGTACCTGCCCTGGGAGTGTTTGATGGGAGAATGTAGAGGAGCTTTACTCTGTATCTAACCCGTGCTGTATCTGCCCTGGGAGTGTTTGTTTGGACAGTGCAGAGAGACCTTTACTCTGTATATAACCCATGCTGTACCTGCCCTGGGAGTGTTTGATGGGACAGTGTAGAGGGAGCTTTACTGTTTATCTAACCCGTGCTGTACCTGCCCTGGGACTGTTTGATGGGACTGTGTAGAGGGAGCTTTACTCTGTATCTAACTCGTGCTGTATCTGCCCTGGGAGTGTTTGATGGGACAGTGTAGAGGGAGCATTACTCTGTATCTAACCCATGCTGTACCTGCCCTGGGATTGTTTGATGGGACTGTGTAGAGTGAGCTTTACTCTGTATCTAACCCGTGCTGTACCTGCCCTGGGAGTGTTTGATGGGACATTGTAGAGGGAGATTTACTCTGCATCTAACCCGTGCTGTACCTGTCCTGGGAGTGTTTGATGGGACAGTGTAGTGGGAGTTTTACTCTGTATCTAATGCGTGCTGTACCTGGCCTGGGATTGTTTGATGGGACAGTGTCGAGGGGGCTTTAGTCTGTATCTAACCAGTGCTATACCTGCCCTGGGAGCGTTTCATGGGACAGTGTAGAGGGAGCTTTACTGTGTATCTAACCCGTGCTGTACCTACCCTGGGAGCGATTGATGGGACAGTGTAGATGAGCTTTACTCTGTATCTAACCCGTGTTGTACCTGCCCTGGGAGTGTTTGATGGGACAGTGTAGTGGGAGTTTTGCTCTGTATCAAATGCGTGCTGTACCTGCCCTGGGATTGTTTGATGGGACAGTGTAGAGGGAGCTTTGCTCTGTATCTAACCCGTGCTATACCTGCCCTGGGAGTGGTTGATGGGACAGTGTAGATGAGCTTTACTCTGTATCTAACCCGTATTGTACCTGCCCTGGGAGTGTTTGATGGGACAGTGTAGAGACAGCTTTACTCTGTATCTAACCCATGCTGTACCTGCTCTGGGACTGTTTGATGGGACTGTGTAGAGGGAGCTTTACTCTGTATCTAACCCATGCTTTACCTGCCCTGGGAGTGTTTGATGGGAGAGTGTAGAGGAGCTTTACTCTGTATCTAACCCATACTGTACCTGCCCTGTGAGGGTTTGATGGGACAGTGTAGAGGGAGCTTCACTCTGTATCTAACCCGCACTGTACCTGCCCTGGGAGTATTTGATGGGACAGTGTAGAGGGAGCTTTACTGTGTATCTAACCCGTGCTTTACCTGCCCTGGGACTGTTTGATGGGACTGTGCCGAGGAAGCTTTACTCTGTATCTAACTCGTGCTGTATCTGCCCTGGGAGTGTTTGATGGGGCAGTATAGAGGCAGCTTTACTCTGTATCTAACCCGTGCTGCACTTGCCCTTGGAGTGTTTGATGCGACAATGTAAAGGGAGCTTTACTCTGTATCTAACCCGTGCTGTAGCTGCCCTGGGAGTGTTTGATGGGACAGTGTCGAGGGAGCTTTACTCTGTATCTAACCAATGCTGTACCTGTCCTGGGAGTGTTTGATGGGACAGTGTAGAGGGAGCTTTACTCTGTATCTAACCCATGCTGTACCTCCCCTGGGAGTGTTTGATGGGACAGTGTCGAGGGAGCTTTACTCTGTATCTAACCCGTGCTGTACCTGTCCTGGGAGTGTTAGATGGGACAGTGTAGTGGGAGTTTTACTCTGTATCTACTGCGTGCTGTACCTGCCCTGGGATTGTTTGATGGGACAGTGTGGAGGGAGCTTTACTCTGTATCTAACCCGTGCTATACCTGCCCTGGGAGTGTTTGATGGGAGAGTGTAGTTTGAGCTTTACTCTGTATCTAACCTGTGCTGTACCTGCCCTGGGAGTGTTTGATGGGACAGTGCTGAGAGAGCTTTACTGTGTATCTAACCCGTGCTGTACCTGCCCTGGGAGTGTTTGATGGGACAGTGTAGAGGGAGATTTACTCTGAATCTAACCCGTGCTGTACCTGTCCTGGGAGTGTTTGATGGGACAGTGTAGTGGGAGTTTTACTCTGTATCTAATGCGTGCTGTACCTGCCCTGGGATTGTTTGATGGGACAGTGTAGAGGGAGCTTTCCTCTGTATCTAACCCGTGCTGTACCTGCCCTGGGAGTGTTTGATGGGACTGTGTAGAGGGAGCTTTACTCTGTATCTAACCTGTGCTGTACCTGCCCTGGGTGTGTTTGATGGGACAGTGTAGAGAAAGCTTTACTCTGTATCTAACCCGTGGTGTACCTGCCCTGGGAGTGTTTCATGGGACAGTGCAGAGGGAGTTTTGCTCTGTATCTAACCCATGCTGTATCTCCCCTGGGAGTGTTTGATGGGACTGTGTGGAGGGAGCTTTACTCTGTATCTAACCCGTGCTGTACCTGTCCTGGGAGTGTTTGATGGGAGAATGTAGAGGAGCTTTACTCTGTATCTAACCCGTGCTGTATCTGCCCTGGGAGTGTTTGTTTGGACAGTGCAGAGAGACCTTTACTCTGTATATAACCCATGCTGTACCTGCCCTGGGAGTGTTTGATGGGACAGTGTAGAGGGAGCTTTACTGTTTATCTAACCCGTGCTGTACCTGCCCTGGGACTGTTTGGTGGGACTGTGTAGAGGGAGCTTTACTCTGTATCTAACTCGTGCTGTATCTGCCCTGGGAGTGTTTGATGGGACAGTGTAGAGGGAGCATTACTCTGTATCTAACCCGTGCTGTGCCTGACCTGGGAGTGTTTGATGGGACAGTGTAGAGTGAGCTTTACTCTGTATCTAACCCGTGCTGTACCTGCCTTGGGAGTGTTTGATGGGACAGTGTTGAGAGAGCTTTACTGTATATCTAACCCGTGCTGTACCTGCCCTGGGAGTGTTTGATGGGACAGTGTAGAGGTAGCTTTACTCTGTATCTAACCCGTGCTGTACCTGCCCTGGGAGTGTTTGATGGGACAGTGTTGAGAGAGCTTTACTGTGTATCTATCCCGTGCTGGACCTGCCCTGGGATTGTTTGACGGGACAGTGTAGAGGGAGTTTTACTCTGTATCTAACCCATGCTGTACCTGCCCTGGGATTGTTTGATGGGACTGTGTAGAGTGAGCTTTACTCTGTATCTAACCCGTGCTGTACCTGCCCTGGGAGTGTTTGATGGGACATTGTAGAGGGAGATTTACTCTGCATCTAACCCGTGCTGTACCTGTCCTGGGAGTGTTTGATGGGACAGTGTAGTGGGAGTTTTACTCTGTATCTAATGCGTGCTGTACCTGGCCTGGGATTGTTTGATGGGACAGTGTCGAGGGGGCTTTAGTCTGTATCTAACCAGTGCTATACCTGCCCTGGGAGCGTTTCATGGGACAGTGTAGAGGGAGCTTTACTGTGTATCTAACCCGTGCTGTACCTACCCTGGGAGCGATTGATGGGACAGTGTAGATGAGCTTTACTCTGTATCTAACCCGTGTTGTACCTGCCCTGGGAGTGTTTGATGGGACAGTGTAGTGGGAGTTTTGCTCTGTATCAAATGCGTGCTGTACCTGCCCTGGGATTGTTTGATGGGACAGTGTAGAGGGAGCTTTGCTCTGTATCTAACCCGTGCTATACCTGCCCTGGGAGTGGTTGATGGGACAGTGTAGATGAGCTTTACTCTGTATCTAACCCGTATTGTACCTGCCCTGGGAGTGTTTGATGGGACAGTGTAGAGACAGCTTTACTCTGTATCTAACCCATGCTGTACCTGCTCTGGGACTGTTTGATGGGACTGTGTAGAGGGAGCTTTACTCTGTATCTAACCCATGCTTTACCTGCCCTGGGAGTGTTTGATGGGAGAGTGTAGAGGAGCTTTACTCTGTATCTAACCCATACTGTACCTGCCCTGTGAGGGTTTGATGGGACAGTGTAGAGGGAGCTTCACTCTGTATCTAACCCGCACTGTACCTGCCCTGGGAGTATTTGATGGGACAGTGTAGAGGGAGCTTTACTGTGTATCTAACCCGTGCTTTACCTGCCCTGGGACTGTTTGATGGGACTGTGCCGAGGAAGCTTTACTCTGTATCTAACTCGTGCTGTATCTGCCCTGGGAGTGTTTGATGGGGCAGTATAGAGGCAGCTTTACTCTGTATCTAACCCGTGCTGCACTTGCCCTTGGAGTGTTTGATGCGACAATGTAAAGGGAGCTTTACTCTGTATCTAACCCGTGCTGTAGCTGCCCTGGGAGTGTTTGATGGGACAGTGTCGAGGGAGCTTTACTCTGTATCTAACCCATGCTGTACCTCCCCTGGGAGTGTTTGATGGGACAGTGTCGAGGGAGCTTTACTCTGTATCTAACCCGTGCTGTACCTGTCCTGGGAGTGTTAGATGGGACAGTGTAGTGGGAGTTTTACTCTGTATCTACTGCGTGCTGTACCTGCCCTGGGATTGTTTGATGGGACAGTGTGGAGGGAGCTTTACTCTGTATCTAACCCGTGCTATACCTGCCCTGGGAGTGTTTGATGGGAGAGTGTAGTTTGAGCTTTACTCTGTATCTCACCTGTGCTGTACCTGCCCTGGGAGTGTTTGATGGGACAGTGTTGAGGGAGCTTTACTCTGTATCTAACCCGTGCTATACCTGTCCTGGGAGTGTTTGATGGGACAGTGTAGAGGGAGTTTTACTCTGTATCTAACCCATGCTGTACCTGCCCTGGGAGTGTTTGATGGGAAAGTGTAGAGGGAGCTTTACTCTGTATCTAACCCGTGCTGTATCTGCCCTGGGAGTGTTTGTTTGGACAGTGCAGAGAGACCTTTACTCTGTATATAACCCATGCTGTACCTGCCCTGGGAGTGTTTGATGGGACAGTGTAGAGGGAGCTTTACTGTGTATCTAACCCGTGCTGTACCTGCCCTGGGACTGTTTGATGGGACCATGTAGAGGGAGCTTTACTCTGTATCTAACTCATGCTGTATCTGCCCTGGGAGTGTTTGATGGGACAGTGTAGAGGGAGCATTACTCTGTATCTAACCCGTGCTGTGCCTGACCTGGGAGTGTTTGATGGGACAGTGTTGAGAGAGCTTTACTGTATATCTAACCCGTGCTGTACCTGCCCTGGGAGTGTTTGATAGGACAGTGTAGAGGTAGCTTTACTCTGTATCTAACCCGTGCTGTACCTGCCCTGGGAGTGTTTGATGGGACAGTGTTGAGAGAGCTTTACTGTGTATCTAACCCGTGCTGGACCTGCCCTGCCAGCCAGACAGAGTGAATACACACGCTGAAGATGGGCTGCTGAATTTTTAGTGTTTTTAGTGTTTAAAGTGGGGGAAAAAAAGGTTCATTTCAAGTTTAAAAAGGTTTTAAAGTTAAATTTAGTTCTAGTTAAGTTAGTTTAGTTTGTTTAGTTAAGTTTAAGTTTAGTTTAGTCTAGATTAAGTAAGGAAGGAAAAGACCACCAAAGAGACCACCAAAGGAAAAAAAACCAGAGGAAATTAGAAAAAAAAAGCCAAAGAAAAAAAAGAAATAAGGGAAAAAAAAAATATACAAACCAAAGAACAGCGGCCGCACGGGGCCACAGCAGCAGCAGAAGCGAGGTGACTCGGCCGCATCGGGAACCGAGGCGCGAAGGCCGCACGGAGACGCAGCGGCAGCCGGAGCGAGGAGACTCGGGGAGGCCGCTTCGGGAAACGAGGCGAATCGGGGAGGCCGCACGGAGACGCAGCGGCAGCCGGAACGAGGTGACTCGGGGAGCCCGAGCGGCGAACGAGACACGGCCCGATCGGCGGCCGCAGTCCAGCACCCGAGCAACGACCGCAGTCCAGCACCCGAGCGACGGCCGCAGTCCAGCACCCGAGCGACGACCGCAGTCCAGCACCCGAACGACGAACGAGGCACAGCCCGAGCGGCGGCTGGGCTAGAAAGCCCGGGAAAGGCCCGAGGAGCCAGGCCCAGAGACCTCTGAGGAGAAGGGGATCAACCAGAAGGCTTCCAGAAGCAAACCAAGACTGTGAGTACAGGGCCCAGGGAGGGAGACTGAAGCCAGGGAAAGGCCCGAGGAGCCAGGCTGAGACAGAGGCACAGAGACCTCTGAGGGGGAGGGGAACAGCCCGAAGGCACCGGGAAACAGCGGCTCACAGACCCAGACCTGAGAAGGGTGAACCCAGAAGCCGAGGCCCAGGGACCACGGGGTCGGAGAGGGGGACCGGGAAAGTTCGCGAACAGGGAGAGGGAAACACCAAATCCGGGGCCCCAGAAAAGCTTATTCTAAGATCAACAATACTTTACCAAAAATGAGCGAATCAGAAGATCCACAACAGCCCCGCTTCCAGATTCCCCCCAACACCGCAAAAAAAGCTATAAAAGTGATCAAGCATGAGCAGATGAGAGAAAAACCAGAAACACTTTTTGCTGACTGTTACAACAATGGGACAAAAAGTAACCTCATTTTCTACTCAGATCAGCCAGTGGCTTGGATCACAGCAATAAAATCACACTATACCAATGTTAAGCTAGAAAATACCGCAAATGGGTCCATAATGAAAATTAACACACCAGGAGACAGTTCAACTACGACGGTCAACGCGTACAATACCGGAACAATATTAGTGCAAGGCAACCTCGACAAATTTGCAACGGCCTTCAGGACACTGAAAAAATTAACTAAGGGGGGAAGGAACAGCCCCAGAGTGGCCCGCACTCCCCCCAACATTGACAACTTACCAGGAGAAAATCTGCCTGGTCAGGAGGTGAACGAGCCACACAGTTCAAACCAGACACTAACCCCGGGGAACCACAGCCACACGATACAACTGACAAACCCCAGCATAACTACCAGGGAGGAAGCCACACATAGTCCCCCTACCATTCCCAGCTCACCAAGAGAAGAGCAGCATAGCCAGGAAGTGAGTGAGCCCTCCAGGGCCGACCAGCCTAGCCAGGAAGTGAGTGAGCCTTCCAGGGCCGACCAGACACATACCCCGGGATCACACAGCCAGATACAACCAAAAGATAAATTTAATCAATTAGAGATAGAGATGGTTAAACTTAGAGAGGACTTCCTCAAAATGAATGACGATCAAAATCAGGAGAGGGAGAGACACAAGAGAGAGCTGAAGCTACTTGAGAACCAGGTGAATCTACTTAGGAATCAGGTGAAAGAGCTGCAGGAAAAAGAAGAGAGCCATAGAGGAGAGATAACACCATTAGACCAGCAACCAGAGGCTAGAGATAAGACAAGACAGAGCCAGACGGAACGGCTGCACTCCCACACGGAACAAAAGCAACAGACACACAATACAAGGGGTGCCACACAGACCGACCAGCATACTGATTCGCAATCTTCCCCCACCACCGTGGAACCACAAGCGGGCCGCTCACAAGAGGTACGCACACACCAGACACCCCAGCCCAGCACACACACTATGAGTCCAAGCGAAAGCCACCAGACAGTAAACACAAACAAGGCTGACGTCGTAATACTCATAGACTCAAATGGGAAATTTCTATGGGAGAAAAAGCTATTCCCTAGAAGTAAAGTAGAAAAGATCTGGTGCCCAACAACAAACAGAGCCATGGGATGGCTGACCAAAGCCAGATTAGGCTCCCCCCAACGCATAATAATACACACGGGCACAAATGACCTAAAGACCCAACAGAAAGAAGTAGCAACATCGCTCAGAGCAATGATTAGGAAAGCAAGCAGTACATTTCCAAACACTAGAATCACTGCTTCCACAATATTGCCGAGAACAGACTTCAACAACAACACAATTCATGAGATAAATGCCAGCATAGCAAGAGACTGCGAATCAAACCACAACGTACACCTGGCCCAACACCCCACCCTCGATGAGGAATGTCTTTACGACCACGTCCACATCCAAAGGCAAAGAATATCGATCTTTGCTAAAGCCCTGAAGGACGTCGCTTTTAACCGGGTCCATACCCAGACGCCAAGAGGACCCCCCCCCGACCACCAGAGATCAGCGGGGTACATATCAGGAACACTACAAGGACCACCAACACACCAACCGAGACCAGAGAGGATCCCCATGCAAAACAACAATATCAGACCTGCACCACTCCTGTCCCACAGGGGAATAGGACTGCTCCCAGCCAGACAGAGGGAGAGATGCACAGGACGTACGCAATACCTCAGACAGAAACAATCCATTAAGAGACAATAAGTAGATGTGCAGCAGCATCTACTTCCGCCTTATGGATCAAGGACTAATTAATAGAAAGAACTGTAACCAAATTGTATTAACTTTTGTAGACAACTGATGTGATCTTTTTTTTCCCACACTTAGACACGACAAACACGTACCACTCTTTAACCTATCATAGAAAAAGATCAAACTTAACATGAAATCCTTATATATTTCGACCTGGAATATCCAAGGTCTACGCTCTTCACTGCGAGAAGTGAAAAGTAGGACCCCAGAGTTCATAGATGAAACTAAAGGCCTAGATATTATCATTTTACAGGAAACTTGGTATAAAGGAAAAGGACACACTGGCTGTCCCCAAGGGTACACTGAGCTGGTGGTCCCCTCCAATAAATTACCAAGTGTAACCCAAGGCAGAGACTCCGGAGGCATACTGATCTGGTTTAAAACAGAACTTAAGAATTACATCAAATTTATAAAAAAGGGCGAAAACCATATGTGGCTCAAACTTGAGAGGGAGATTATCTCAAACACCCAAGATGTTTACATTTGCGCACTTTATATCCCTCCAATCGATTCCCCGTACTTTAAAGAGGACACCTTCTCCAACATGGAGGGGGAAATTATCCAATACCAGGCCCAGGGGAACGTGTTGATCTGTGGGGACCTCAATTCAAGAACGGGCGAAGAACCAGACTTCACCAATAATCAGGGAAACAATTACGTTTTCGGGAATAACCACTTTGACATCCTTTCCCTTCCATACAGGCATAACTGCGACAAGCAGTCAAATACCAACGGAAAACAGCTACTACAGCTCTGTCGAAACCTGGGTCTGTACATTGTCAATGGTAGGTTCATAGGAGACCTCCTAGGAAGATCGACCTATTGCTCACCTCTTGGCTGCAGCACAGTAGACTATATGATTACAGACTTAGACCCATCCTCTTTCAGAGCATTCACAGTCAAACCACAAACAACACTGTCAGATCACAGTCAAATTACTATGTTCCTCAAAAAGACAGAAACAAACAACATAGAAACACAACCCAGTAAACTGTACAACACCAAAAAATCGTACAGATGGGCCAAAAACGACACGGAAAAATACCAGAAAACAATTAGCAATGCATCAACTCAAGCTCTCTTAGACACCTTTCTGGATAACATATACACTCACAATAAAGAAGGCGTAAACCGGGCAGTTAGTAAACTAAACAATATTTTTGATAATTTGGCAACAAATGCAAACTTGAAAGCTCGCAAGAACAAACCCAAAACAAAAAACTATGAAAAATGGTTTGACCGAGATTGCCATAACATGAGGAAAAAACTTAGAAAAATATCAAACCAAAAACACAGACATCCAGAAAACGAGGAACTACGCCTTACTTATTGTCAGACACTAACACAATACAGAAACACACTCAGAACCAAAAAAGAGCTATATATTAAGAATACACTCAGCTCCATGGAGGAATCCATTGATTCCAATTGTTTCTGGGAAAACTTGAAAACACTACACAAAAAACAACACGACGATTTGGCCATTCAAAATGGGGACACATGGGTAAACCACTTTGAAAAATTATACCAGAAAAACACACTAAGACCAGAGCAACACCAAATATGCAAAAAACTGGAAAAGCTAGAAATGGCCATAAAAGATAACCAAATCCCGCTGGACGCCATAATAACAGAAAAAGAACTTCTTGAAAAACTCAAGGACCTGCGACCAGGAAAAGCCTGCGGGACAGACGGCATACTAAACGAGATGATTAAACACACAGACAACAAAATAAAACTGGCTATCCTAAAACTCTTCAACTTGGTTCTGAGTGTCGGTTATTTCCCTGATATCTGGAACAAAGGACTCATAACGCCCATATACAAAAGTGGGGACAAAATCGACCCAAACAACTATCGAGGCATCTGTGTAAACAGTAACCTGGGGAAGGTATTGTGGTAAACCACTTTTATCGTTACACTATAGTTATCACTGTTGTATTGTTATCACCGTTATCACTGTTGTATCACGATACGAGGTCGCCTCTTGTCGCGCTGTTATACCTGGGCTGACCACCTCCGACTCCGCCCATGGCTCCACCTACCTGCCCAGGTATAAAGGTAGTCGACTGGCTGGTATTCCTCCTTGTTGGACCCGATCACCCACGAGGGTGGGCTCTGTTATTTAGTCAATAAAAACCTTTAGTTACGTTCCTAACTCGTCGCTTTTTATTGGACGAATTGATAGGTATATCAGGTATTCTGTAGCATCATAAACAAAAGACTTATAAACTTCCTTGAGGAGCACAATGTCTTGAGTAAAAGCCAAATTGGATTCCTGCCAAACTATAGAACATCCGATCATATCTTCACCCTACAGACCCTAATTGACAAACACGTTCACCATAACAAAAGCAAAATCTACGCATGCTTTGTAGATTTCCAGAAGGCTTTCGACTCCATCTGGCATGACGGTTTATTCCTGAAACTTATCGAAAGTGGGGTAGGAGGGAAAACATATGATGTAATTAAATCAATGTATACAAACAACAAATGTGCAGTTAAAATTGGAGACAAACAAACAAAATACTTCCCACAGGGGCGGGGGGTGACGCAGGGCTCGCCAATCTCACCGACACTCTTTAATATTTACATAAATGGATTGGCAAAACTACTTGAACAATCTACAGCACCCGGCCTCACCCTATATGAATCCAAGGTTAAATTCCTCCTCTATGCAGACGACCTGGTTCTGCTGTCACCTACTAAAGAGGGGCTACAGCAAAACCTGGACCTGCTGGAGTCGTACTGCCAGACTTGGGCCCTGACAATAAATCCCCAAAAAACCAAAGTCCTTGTGTTCCAGCAAAGATCCAAACATCAGGGACCCAAAATAAATTTCACAGTAGGAACAACCAAAATTGAACAAACCACTAACTACACATACTTGGGCTTAAAAATCAGTTCTACGGGAAACTTCAAACTGGCTGTGAATGAACTGAAAGAGAAAGCAAGAAGGGCTTTCTATGCCATCAAAAAATCAATCCAAATAGAAATCCCAATTAGCATTTGGCTCAAAATTTTCAAATCAGTAATTGAACCAATTGCACTCTATGGCAGTGAAGTATGGGGACCGCTAACTCAACAAGAATTTGCAAAATGGGACAAACACCCAATTGAGATCCTACATGCAGAATTCTGTAAAAGTATCCTCCGGACTCAAAGGAAAACAGTAAACAATGCATGCAGGGCGGAACTAGGCCAATATCCATTAATAATCACTATCCAAAAAAGAGCCACCAAATTTTGGAATCACCTACAAATGAGCAATCCCCAATGCTATCACTACGACGCCCTGAAATGCCAAGAGCTGACCATAAAGAAGAATACCCTCAGTCAACTAGTCCTGGGACTCAGTGAAGTAACTACTAACAATACTAACAATAACCAGCCCCAGGACAGTGACAGGGTAACACAAAGAATTCGACCCAACACAATCGTCGCTAAGCAAAAGGAAAAATATCTGACATATTGGGCAGAAACAACAAAAACCCAAAGCAAACTCAATTGCTACTTGGCCCTAAACAGACAATACAACATAGCTGATTACCTGACCATGGTAAAGGATAACAAACTGAGAAGAACCTTGACAAGGTACAGACTTAGCGAACATAGCCTAGCGATCGAAAAAGGCAGACACAGGCAGACCAGGCTGCCAAGAGAGGACAGGATATGCTCTCACTGCAGTCAGGGAGTGGTGGAGACAGAGATGCACTTCCTCACAGCTTGTGGAAAATATCAGGGCATCAGGGAGAATTTCGACCAAAAATTCTCACAAATATGCCCTGATTTCAGAAATCTGAATGACAACCAAAAACTCCCATTCCTACTGGGAGAGGAGAGAAGCTGTATAACACTGGCGGCACACTATGTTACAGCTTGCCATGAACAGAGGGACAACCAGTAAACTAAGAAAAGAATATATATAAACAATGCGAATGTATATTTATACACTCAGGGATATACCTGTTTATACACTGTATGAATAGAACTGCGTTTATCTGCTAAATCATAAATGTATTTTGATGCTTTGGCAACATAAGATGTAACTTATCATGCCAATAAAGCGATTTGAATTGTGAATTGTGAATTGTGAGTGTTTGACGGGACAGTGTAGAGGGAGTTTTACTCTGTATCTAACCCATGCTGTACCTGCCCTGGGATTGTTTGATAGGACTGTGTAGAGTGAGCTTTACTCTGTATCTAACCCGTGCTGTACCTGCCCTGGGAGTGTTTGATGGGACATTGTAGAGGGAGATTTACTCTGCATCTAACCCGTGCTGTACCTGTCCTGGGAGTGTTTGATGGGACAGTGTAGTGGGAGTTTTACTCTGTATCTAATGCGTGCTGTACCTGCCCTGGGATTGTTTGATGGGACAGTGTAGAGGGGGCTTTACTCTGTATCTAACCAGTGCTATACCTACCCTGGGAGCGTTTCATGGGACAGTGTAGAGGGAGCTTTACTGTGTATCTAACCCGTGCTGTACCTACCCTGGGAGCGATTGATGGGACAGTGTAGATGAGCTTTACTCTGTATCTAACCCGTGTTGTACCTGCCCTGGGAGTGTTTGATGGGACAGTGTAGTGGGAGTTTTACTCTGTATCAAATGCGTGCTGTACCTGCCCTGGGATTGTTTGATGGGACAGTGTAGAGGGAGCTTTGCTCTGTATCTAACCCATGCTATACCTGCCCTGGGAGCGGTTGATGGGACAGTGTAGATGAGCTTTACTCTGTATCTAACCCGTGTTGTACCTGCCCTGGGAGTGTTTGATGGGACAGTGTAGAGACAGCTTTACTCTGTATCTAACCCATGCTGTACGTGCCCTGGGAGTGTTTGATGGGACTGTGTAGAGGGAGCTTTACTCTGTATCTAACCCATGCTGTACCTGCCCTGGGAGTGTTTGATGGGAGAGTGTAGAGGAGCTTTACTCTGTATCAAACCCGTGCTGTATCTGCCCTGGGAGTGTTTGATTGGACGGTGTAGAGAGAGCTTTACTCTGTATCTAACCCACACTGTACCTGCCCTGTGAGTGTTTGATGGGACAGTGTAGAGGGAGCTTTACTCTGTATCTAACCCGCACTGTACCTGCCCTGGGAGTATTTGATGGGCAGTGTAGAGGGAGCTTTACTGTGTATCTAACCCGTGCTGTACCTGCCCTGGGACTGTTTGATGGGCTGTGTCGAGGAAGCTTTACTCTGTATCTAACTCGTGCTGTATCTGCCCTGGGAGTGTTTGATGGGACAGTATAGAGGGAGCTTTACTCTGTATCTAACCCGTGCTGCACTTGCCCTTGGAGTGTTTGATGCGACAATGTAAAGGGAGCTTTACTCTGTATCTAACCCGTGCTGCAGCTGCCCTGGGAGTGTTTGATGGGACAGTGTGGAGGGAGCTTTACTCTGCATCTAACCTGTGCTGTACCTGCACTGGGTGTGTTTGATGGGACAGTGTAGAGAGAGCTTTACTCTGTATCTAACCCATGCTGTACCTCCCCTGGGAGTGTTTGATGGGACTGCGTAGAGGGAGCTTTACTCTGTATCTAACCCGTGCTGTACCTGTCCTGGGAGCGTTTGATGGGACAATGTAGAGGGAGCTTTACTCTGTATCTAACCCGTGCTGTACCTGCCCTGGGACTGTTTGATGGGACAGTGTAGAGGGAGCTTTACTCTGTATCTAACCCGTGCTGTACCTGCGCTGGGAGTGTTTGATGGGACAGTGTTGAGGGAGCTTTACTCTGTATCTAACCCGTGCTATACCTGTCCTGGGAGTGTTTGATGGGACAGTGTAGAGGGAGTTTTACTCTGTATCTAATCCATGCTGTACCTGCCCTGGGAGTGTTTGATGGGAAAGTGTAGAGGGAGCTTTACTCTGTATCTAATCCGTGCTGTACCTGCCCTGGAAGTGTTTGATGGGAAAGTGTAGAGGGAGCTTTACTCTGTATCTAACCCATGCTGCACTTGCCCTGGGAGTGTTTGATGGAACTGTGTAGAGGGAGCTTTACTCTGTATCTAAGCGATGCTGTACTTGCCCTGGGAGTGTTTGATGGGACTGTGTGGAGGGAGCTTTACTCTGTATCTAACCCGTGCTGTACCTGCCCTGGGACTGTTTGATGGGACTGTGTAGAGGGAGCTTTACTCTGTATCTAACCCGTGCTGTAGCTGCCTTGGGGTTGTTTGATGGGACAGTGTAGAGGAAGCTTTACTCTGTATCTAACCCGTGCTGTACCTGTCCTGGGAGATTTTGATGGGACAGTGTAGAGGGAGTTTTACTCTATATCTAACCCATGCTGTACCTGCCCTGGGAGTGTTTGATGGGAAAGTGTAGAGGGAGCTTTACTCTGTATCTAATCCGTGCTGTACCTGCCCTGGAAGTGTTTGATGGGAAAGTGTAGAGGGAGTTTTACTCTGTATCTAACCCATGCTGCACCTGCCCTGGGAGCGGTTGATGGGACAGTGTAGATGAGCTTTACTCTGTATCTAACCCATGTTGTACCTGCCCTGTGAGTGTCTGATGGGACAGTGTGGAGACAGCTTTACTCTGTATCTAACCCATGCTGTACCTGCCCTGGGACTGTTTCATGGGACTGTGTAGAGGGAGCTTTACTCTGTATCTAACCCGTGCTGTACCTGCCCTGGGAGTGTTTGATGGGAGAGTGTAGAGGAGCTTTACTCTCTATCTAACCCGTGCTGTATCTGCCCTGGGAGTGTTTGATGGGACAGTGTAGAGGTAGCAATACTCTGTATCAAACCCGTGCTGTGCCTGACCTGGGAGTGTTTGATGGGACAGTGTAGAGGGAGCTTTACTCTGTATCCAACCCGTGCTGTACCTGCCCTGGGAGTGATTGATGGGACAGTGTTGAGAGAGCTTTACTGTGTATCTAACCCATGCTGTAGCTGCCCTGGGAGTGTTTGACGGGACAGTGCAGAGGGAGTTTTACTCTGTATCTAACCCGTGCTGTACCTGCCCTGGGAGTGTTTGATGGGACAGTGTAGTGGGAGTTTTACTCTGTATCTAGTGCGTGCTTTACCTGCCCTGGGATTGTTTGATGGGACAGTGTAGAGGGAGCTTTTCTCTGTATCTAACCCGTGCTATACCTGCCCTGGGAGCATTTGATGGGACAGTGTAGAGGGAGCTTTACTCTGTATCTTACCCGTGCTGTACCTGCCCTGGGAGCGGTTGATGGGACAGTGTAGATGAGCTTTACTCTGTATCTAACCCGTGTTGTACCTGCCCTGGGAGTGTTTGATGGGCCAGTGTAGAGTGAGCTTTACTCTGTATCTAACCCATGCTGTACCTGCCCTGGGAGTGTTTGATGGGACAGTATAGAGGGAGCTTTACTGTGTATCTAACCCGTGCTGTACCTGCCCTGGGACTGTTTGATGGGACTGTGTAGAGGGAGCTTTACTCTGTATCTAACTCGTGCTGTATCTGCCCTGGGAGTGTTTGATGGGACAGTATAGAGGGAGCTTTACTCTGTATCTAACCCGTGCTGCACCTGCCCTGGGGCTGTTTGATGGGACTGTGTAGAGAGAGCTTTACTCTGTATCTAACCCGTGCTGGACCTGCCCTGGGAGTGTTTGATGGGACAGTGTAGAGGGAGCTTTACTCTGTATCTAACCCATGCTGCACTTGCCCTGGGAGTGTTTGATGCGACAATGTAAAGGGAGCTTTACTCTGTATCTAACCCGTGCTGTACCTGCCCTGGGAGTGTTTGATGGGACTGTGTAGAGGGAGCTTTACTCTGTATCTAACCTGTGCTGTACCTGCCCTGGGTGTGTTTGATGGGACAGTGTAGAGAAAGCTTTACTCTGTATCTAACCCGTGCTGTACCTGCCCTGGGAGTGTTTGATGGGACAGTGCAGAGGGAGTTTTACTCTGTATCTAACCCATGCTGTACCTCCCCTGCGAGTGTTTGATTGGACTGTGTAGAGGGAGCTTTACTCTGCATCTAACCTGTGCTGTACCTGTCCTGGGAGCGTTTGATGGGACAGTGTAGAGGGAGCTTTACTGTGTATCTGACCCGTGCTGTACCTGCCCTGGGACTGTTTGATGGGACAGTGCAGAGGGAGCTTTACTCTGTATCTAACCCGTGATGTAGCTGCCTTGGGGTTGTTTGATGGGACAGTGTAGAGGGAGCTTTACTCTGTATCTAACCCGTGCTGTACCTGCCCTGGGAGTGCCTGATGGGAGAGTGTAGTTTGAGCTTTACTCTGTATCTAACCTGTGCTGTACCTGCCCTGGGAGTGTTTGATTGGGCAGTGTAGAGAGAGCTTTACTCTGTATCTGACCCGTGCTGTACCTACCCTGGGACTGTTTGATGGGACAGTGTAGAGGGAGCTTTACTCTGTATCTAACCCATGCTGTACCTGCCCTGGGACTGTTTCATGGGACTGTGTAGAGGGAGCTTTACTCTGTATCTAACCCGTGCTGTACCTGCCCTGGGAGTGTTTGATGGAGAGTGTAGAGGAGCTTTACTCTCTATCTAACCCGTGCTGCAGCTGCCCTGGGAGTGTTTGATGGGACAGTGTAGAGGTAGCATTACTCTGTATCAAACCCGTGCTGTGCCTGACCTGGGAGTGTTTGATGGGACAGTGTAGAGGGAGCTTTACTCTGTATCCAACCCGTGCTGTACCTGCCCTGGGAGTGATTGATGGGACAGTGTTGAGAGAGCTTTACTGTGTATCTAACCCGTGCTGTAGCTGCCCTGGGAGTGTTTGACGGGACAGTGTAGAGGGAGTTTTACTCTGTATCTAACCCGTGCTGTACCTGCCTTGGGAGTGTTTGATGAGACAGTGTAGAGGGAGTTTTACTCTGTATCTAGTGCGTGCTTTACCTGCCCTGGGATTGTTTGATGGGACAGTGTAGAGGGAGCTTTTCTCTGTATCTAACCCGTGCTATACCTGCCCTGGGAGCGTTTGATGGGACAGTGTAGAGGGAGCTTTACTCTGTATCTTACCCGTGCTGTACCTGCCCTGGGAGCGGTTGATGGGACAGTGTAGATGAGCTTTACTCTGTATCTAACCCGTGTTGTACCTGCCCTGGGAGTGTTTGATGGGACAGTGTAGAGTGAGCTTTACTCTGTATCTAACCCATGCTGTACCTGCCCTGGGAGTGTTTGATGGGACAGTATAGAGGGAGCTTTACTGTGTATCTAACCCGTGCTGTACCTGCCCTGGGACTGTTTGATGGGACTGTGTAGAGGGAGCTTTACTCTGTATATAACTCGTGCTGTATCTGCCCTGGGAGTGTTTGATGGGACAGTATAGAGGGAGCTTTACTCTGTATCTAATCCGTGCTGTACCTGCCCTGGGGCTGTTTGATGGGACTGTGTAGAGAGAGCTTTAATCTGTATCTAACCCATGCTGGACCTGCCCTGGGAGTGTTTGATGGGACAGTGTAGAGGGAGCTTTACTCTGTATCTAACCCATGCTGCACTTGCCCTGGGAGTGTTTGATGCGACAATGTAAAGGGAGCTTTACTCTGTATCTAACCCGTGCTGTACCTGCCCTGGGAGTGTTTGATGGGACTGTGTAGAGGGAGCTTTACTCTGTATCTAACCTGTGCTGTACCTGCCCTGGGTGTGTTTGATGGGACAGTGTAGAGAAAGCTTTACTCTGTATCTAACCCGTGCTGTACCTGCCCTGGGAGTGTTTGATGGGACAGTGCAGAGGGAGTTTTACTCTGTATCTAACCCGTGCTGTACCTGCCCTGGGAGTGTTTGATGGGACTGTGTAGAGGGAGCTTTACTCTGTATCTAACCTGTGCTGTACCTGCCCTGGGTGTGTTTGATGGGACAGTGTAGAGAAAGCTTTACTCTGTATCTAACCCGTGCTGTACCTGCCCTGGGAGTGTTTGATGGGACAGTGCAGAGGGAGTTTTACTCTGTATCTAACCCATGCTGTACCTCCCCTGGGAGTGTTTGATGGGACTGTGTAGAGGGAGCTTTACTCTGCATCTAACCTGTGCTGTACCTGTCCTGGGAGCGTTTGATGGGACAGTGTAGAGGGAGCTTTACTCTGTATCTGACCCGTGCTGTACCTGCCCTGGGACTGTTTGATGGGACAGTGTAGAGGGAGTTTTACTCTGTATCTAACCCGTGATGTAGCTGCCTTGGGGTTGTTTGATGGGACAGTGTAGAGGGAGCTTTCCTCTGTATCTAACCCGTGCTGTACCTGCCCTGGGAGTGTTTGATGGGAGAGTGTAGTTTGAGCTTTACTCTGTATCTAACCTGTGCTGTACCTGCCCTGGGAGTGTTTGATGGGACAGTGTTGAGAGAGCTTTACTGTGTATCTAACCCGTGCTGTACCTGCCCTGGGAGCATTTGATGGGACAGTGTAGAGGGAGCTTTACTCTGTATCTTACCCGTGCTGTACCTGCCCTGGGAGCGGTTGATGGGACAGTGTAGATGAGCTTTACTCTGTATCTAACCCGTGTTGTACCTGCCCTGGGAGTGTTTGATGGGCCAGTGTAGAGTGAGCTTTACTCTGTATCTAACCCATGCTGTACCTGCCCTGGGAGTGTTTGATGGGACAGTATAGAGGGAGCTTTACTGTGTATCTAACCCGTGCTGTACCTGCCCTGGGACTGTTTGATGGGACTGTGTAGAGGGAGCTTTACTCTGTATCTAACTCGTGCTGTATCTGCCCTGGGAGTGTTTGATGGGACAGTACAGAGGGAGCTTTACTCTGTATCTAACCCGTGCTGCACCTGCCCTGGGGCTGTTTGATGGGACTGTGTAGAGAGAGCTTTACTCTGTATCTAACCCGTGCTGGACCTGCCCTGGGAGTGTTTGATGGGACAGTGTAGAGGGAGCTTTACTCTGTATCTAACCCATGCTGCACTTGCCCTGGGAGTGTTTGATGCGACAATGTAAAGGGAGCTTTACTCTGTATCTAACCCGTGCTGTACCTGCCCTGGGAGTGTTTGATGGGACTGTGTAGAGGGAGCTTTACTCTGTATCTAACCTGTGCTGTACCTGCCCTGGGTGTGTTTGATGGGACAGTGTAGAGAAAGCTTTACTCTGTATCTAACCCGTGCTGTACCTGCCCTGGGAGTGTTTGATGGGACAGTGCAGAGGGAGTTTTACTCTGTATCTAACCCATGCTGTACCTCCCCTGCGAGTGTTTGATTGGACTGTGTAGAGGGAGCTTTACTCTGCATCTAACCTGTGCTGTACCTGTCCTGGGAGCGTTTGATGGGACAGTGTAGAGGGAGCTTTACTGTGTATCTGACCCGTGCTGTACCTGCCCTGGGACTGTTTGATGGGACAGTGCAGAGGGAGCTTTACTCTGTATCTAACCCGTGATGTAGCTGCCTTGGGGTTGTTTGATGGGACAGTGTAGAGGGAGCTTTACTCTGTATCTAACCCGTGCTGTACCTGCCCTGGGAGTGCCTGATGGGAGAGTGTAGTTTGAGCTTTACTCTGTATCTAACCTGTGCTGTACCTGCCCTGGGAGTGTTTGATTGGGCAGTGTAGAGAGAGCTTTACTCTGTATCTGACCCGTGCTGTACCTACCCTGGGACTGTTTGATGGGACAGTGTAGAGGGAGCTTTACTCTGTATCTAACCCATGCTGTACCTGCCCTGGGACTGTTTCATGGGACTGTGTAGAGGGAGCTTTACTCTGTATCTAACCCGTGCTGTACCTGCCCTGGGAGTGTTTGATGGGAGAGTGTAGAGGAGCTTTACTCTCTATCTAACCCGTGCTGCAGCTGCCCTGGGAGTGTTTGATGGGACAGTGTAGAGGTAGCATTACTCTGTATCAAACCCGTGCTGTGCCTGACCTGGGAGTGTTTGATGGGACAGTGTAGAGGGAGCTTTACTCTGTATCCAACCCGTGCTGTACCTGCCCTGGGAGTGATTGATGGGACAGTGTTGAGAGAGCTTTACTGTGTATCTAACCCGTGCTGTAGCTGCCCTGGGAGTGTTTGACGGGACAGTGTAGAGGGAGTTTTACTCTGTATCTAACCCGTGCTGTACCTGCCTTGGGAGTGTTTGATGAGACAGTGTAGAGGGAGTTTTACTCTGTATCTAGTGCGTGCTTTACCTGCCCTGGGATTGTTTGATGGGACAGTGTAGAGGGAGCTTTTCTCTGTATCTAACCCGTGCTATACCTGCCCTGGGAGCGTTTGATGGGACAGTGTAGAGGGAGCTTTACTCTGTATCTTACCCGTGCTGTACCTGCCCTGGGAGCGGTTGATGGGACAGTGTAGATGAGCTTTACTCTGTATCTAACCCGTGTTGTACCTGCCCTGGGAGTGTTTGATGGGACAGTGTAGAGTGAGCTTTACTCTGTATCTAACCCATGCTGTACCTGCCCTGGGAGTGTTTGATGGGACAGTATAGAGGGAGCTTTACTGTGTATCTAACCCGTGCTGTACCTGCCCTGGGACTGTTTGATGGGACTGTGTAGAGGGAGCTTTACTCTGTATATAACTCGTGCTGTATCTGCCCTGGGAGTGTTTGATGGGACAGTATAGAGGGAGCTTTACTCTGTATCTAATCCGTGCTGTACCTGCCCTGGGGCTGTTTGATGGGACTGTGTAGAGAGAGCTTTAATCTGTATCTAACCCATGCTGGACCTGCCCTGGGAGTGTTTGATGGGACAGTGTAGAGGGAGCTTTACTCTGTATCTAACCCATGCTGCACTTGCCCTGGGAGTGTTTGATGCGACAATGTAAAGGGAGCTTTACTCTGTATCTAACCCGTGCTGTACCTGCCCTGGGAGTGTTTGATGGGACTGTGTAGAGGGAGCTTTACTCTGTATCTAACCTGTGCTGTACCTGCCCTGGGTGTGTTTGATGGGACAGTGTAGAGAAAGCTTTACTCTGTATCTAACCCGTGCTGTACCTGCCCTGGGAGTGTTTGATGGGACAGTGCAGAGGGAGTTTTACTCTGTATCTAACCCATGCTGTACCTCCCCTGGGAGTGTTTGATGGGACTGTGTAGAGGGAGCTTTACTCTGCATCTAACCTGTGCTGTACCTGTCCTGGGAGCGTTTGATGGGACAGTGTAGAGGGAGCTTTACTCTGTATCTGACCCGTGCTGTACCTGCCCTGGGACTGTTTGATGGGACAGTGTAGAGGGAGTTTTACTCTGTATCTAACCCGTGATGTAGCTGCCTTGGGGTTGTTTGATGGGACAGTGTAGAGGGAGCTTTCCTCTGTATCTAACCCGTGCTGTACCTGCCCTGGGAGTGTTTGATGGGAGAGTGTAGTTTGAGCTTTACTCTGTATCTAACCTGTGCTGTACCTGCCCTGGGAGTGTTTGATGGGACAGTGTTGAGAGAGCTTTACTGTGTATCTAACCCGTGCTGTACCTGCCCTGGGAGTGTTTGATGGGTCAGTGTAGAGGGAGATTTACTCTGAATCTAACCCGTGCTGTACCTGTCCTGGGAGTGTTTGATGGGACAGTGTAGTGGGAGTTTTACTCTGTATCTAACGCGTGCTGTACCTGCCCTGGGATTGTTTGATAGGACAGTGTAGAGGGAGCTTTACTCTGTATCTAACCCGTGCTATACCTGCCCTGGGAGCGTTTGATGGGACAGTGTAGAGGGAGCTTTACTCTGTATCTAACCCGTGCTGTACCTGCCCTGGGAGCGGTGGGTGGGACAGTGTAGATGAGCTTTACTCTGTATCTAACCCGTGCTGTACCTGCCCTGGGAGTGTTTGATGGGACAGTGTAGAGGGAGCTTTACTCTGTATCTAACCCATGCTGCACTTGCCCTGGGAGTGTTGATGCGACAATGTAAAGGGAGCTTTACTCTGTATCTAACCCGTGCTGTACCTGCCCTGGGAGTGTTTGATGGGACTGTGTAGAGGGAGCTTTACTCAGTATCTAACCTGTGCTGTAACTGCCCTGGGTGTGTTTGATGGGACAGTGTAGAGAAAGCTTTACTCTGTATCGAACCCGTGCTGTACCTGCCCTGGGAGTATTTGATGGGACAGTGCAGAGGAAGTTTTACTCTGTATCTAACCCATGCTGTATCTCCCCTGGGAGTGTTTGATGGGACAGTGTTGAGGGAGTTTTACTCTGTATCTAACCCATGCTGTACCTGCCCTGGGAGTGTTTGATGGGAAAGTGTAGAGGGAGCTTTACTCTGTATCTAATCCGTGCTGTACCTGCCCTGGAAGTGTTTGATGGGACAGTGTAGAGGGAGTTTTACTCTGTATCTAACCCATGTTGTACTTGCCCTGGGAGTGTTTGATGGGACTGTGTAGAGGGTGCTTTACTCTGTATCTAAGCCAAGCTGTACTTGCCCTGGGAGTGTTTGATGGGACTGTGTGGATGGAGCTTTACTCTGTATCTAACCGGTGCTGTACCTGCACTGGGAGTGTTTGATGGGAGAGTGTAGTTTGAGCTTTACTCTGTATCTAACCTGTGCTGTACCTGCCCTGGGAGTGTTTGATGGGACAGTGTTGAGAGAGCTTTACTGTGTACCTAACCCGTGCTGTAGCTGCCCTGGGAGTGTTTGATGGGACAGTGTAGAGGGAGATTTACTCTGAATCTAACCCGTGCTGTACCTGTCCTGGGAGTGTTTGATGGGACAGTGTAGTGGGAGTTTTACTCTGTATCTAATGCGTGCTGTACCTGCCCTGGGATTGTTTGATGGGACAGTGTAGAGGGATCTTTATTCTGTATCTAACCCGTGCTATACCTGCCCTGGGAGCGTTTGATGGGACAGTGTAGAGGGAGCTTTACTCTGTATCTAACCCGTGCTGTACCTGCCCTGGGAGCGGTTGATGGGACAGTGTAGATGAGCTTTGCTCTGTATCTAACCCGTGCTGTACCTGCCCTGGGAGTGTTTGATGGGACAGTGTAGAGGGAGCTTTACTCTGTATCTAACCCATGCTGCACTTGCCCTGGGAGTGTTTGATGCGACAATGTAAAGGGAGCTTTACTCTGTATCTAACCCGTGCTGTACCTGCCCTGGGAGTGTTTGATGGGAGAGTGTAGTTTGAGCTTTACTCTGCATCTAACCTGTGCTGTACCTGCCCTGGGAGTGTTTGATGGGACAGTGTTGAGAGAGCTTTACTGTGTATCTAACCCGTGCTGTACCTGCCCTGGGAGTGTTTGATGGGACAGTGCAGAGGGAGTTTTATGCTGGATCTGACCCATGCTGTACCTGCCCTGGGACTGTTTGATGGGACAGTGTAGAGGGAGCTTTACTCTGTATCTAACCCGTGCTGTACCTGCGCTGGGAGTGTTTGATGGGCAGTGTTGAGGGAGCTTTACTCTGTATCTAACCTGTGCTGTACTTGCCCTGGGAGTGTTTGATGGGAATGTGTAGAGGGAGATTTACTCTGTATCTAAGCCATGCTGTACTTGCCCTGGGAGTGTTTGATGGGACTGTGTGGAGGGAGCTTTACTCTGTATCTAACCCGTGCTGTACCTGCCCTGGGAGTGTTTGATGGGAGAGTGTAGTTTGAGCTTTACTCTGCATCTAACCTGTGCTGTACCTGCCCTGGGAGTGTTTGATGGGACAGTGTTGAGAGAGCTTTACTGTGTCTCTAACCCGTGCTGGACCTGCCCTGGGAGTGTTTGATGGGACAGTGTAGAAGGAAATTTACTCTGAATCTAGCCCGTGCTGTACCTGTCCTGGGAGTGTTTGATGGGACAGTGTAGTGTGAGCTTTACTCTGTATCTAATGCGTGCTGTACCTGCCCTGGGATTGTTTGATGGGGCAGTGTAGAGGGAGCTTTACTCTGTATCTAACCCTTGCTATACCTGCCCTGGGAGCGTTTGATGGGACAGTGTAGAGGGAGCTTTACTCTGTATCAACCCGTGCTGTACCTGCCCTGGGAGCGGTTGATGGGACAGTGTAGATGAGCTTTACACTGTATCTAACCCGTGTTGTACCTGCCCTGTGAGTGTCTGATGGGACAGTGTGGAGACAGCTTTACTCTGTATCTAACCCATGCTGTACCTGCCCTGGGAGCGTTTGATGGGACAGTGTAGAGGGAGCTTTGCTCTGTATCTAACCCGTGCTGTACCTGCCCTGGGAGCGGTTGATGGGACAGTGTAGATGAGCTTTACTCTGTATCTAACCCGTGCTGTACCTGCCCTGGGAGTGTTTGATGGGACAGTGTAGAGGGAGCTTTACTCTGTATCTAACCCATGCTGCACTTGCCCTGGGAGTGTTTGATGCGACAATGTAAAGGGAGCTTTACTCTCTATCTAACCCGTGCTGTACCTGCCCTGGGAGTGTTTGATGGGACTGTGTAGAGGGAGCTTTACTCTGTATCTAACCCGTGCTGTACCTGCGCTGGGAGTGTTTGATGGGACAGTGTTGCGGGAGCTTTACTCTGTATCTAACCCGTGCTATACCTGTCCTGGGAGTGTTTGATGGGACAGTGTAGAGGGAGTTTTACTCTGTATCTAACCCATGCTGTACCTGCCGTGGGAGTGTTTGATGGGAAAGTGTAGAGGGAGCTTTACTCTGTATCTAATCCGTGCTGTACCTGCCCTGGAAGTGTTTGATGGGACAGTGTAGAGGGAGTTTTACTCTGTATCTAACCCATGCTGTACTTGCCCTGGGAGTGTTTGATGGGAATGTGTAGAGGGAGATTTACTCTGTATCTAAGCCATGCTGTACCTGCCCTGGGAGTGTTTGATGTGACTGTGTAGAGGGAGCTTTACTCTGTATCCAACCCGTGCTGTAGCTGCCTTGGGGTTGTTTGATGGGACAGTGTAGAGGGAGCTTTACTCTGTATCTAACCCGTGCTGTACCTGCCCTGGGAGTGTTTGATGGGAGAGTGTAGTTTGAGCTTTACTCTGCATCTAACCTGTGCTGTACCTCCCCTGGGAGTGTTTGATGGGACAGTATAGGGGGAGCTTTACTCTGTATCCAACCCGTGCTGTACCTGCCCTGGGAGTGTTTGATGGGACAGTGTAGAGGGAGCTTTACTCTGTATCTAACCCGTGCTGTACCTCCCCTGGGAGTGTTTGATGGGACTGTCTAGAGGGAGCTTTACTCTGTATCTAACCCGTGCTGTACCTGTCCTGGGAGCGTTTGATGGGACAGTGTAGAGGGAGCTTTACTCTGTATCTAACCCGTGGTGTCTGTTAAGTCTGTGTGTCCCAGTTAAGCTTATTATAAAGCACTGGACACAGACCACAAGAATAACTTTAACAGATCTTTTCTATTCGGAGGTCAGGGCTGAGCTGCCCAGCAAATCCCTACACAACACTTATATACCGCTGTGGTCACCACCGGTATTACAGTATACAGCAGCCAAGAGAAAGTAGTACATCTCTTAAGGTAGTTCTCTGAAGGTGGAACAGGTTACAGACACCAGAATCCTCCCTTTTTAGCTTAACAGTTATATCCCCATTTAACATAACATAATAACATATATATATATACAACTTCATGCAAAACAGTTCAAAGATTCAGTCTCTGAGGAGGCCTCCTGATTTGAGTTGGATAACGCCTTTCAGGGCTCTCTGATTCTCGTTGCTGGGTTGACTCATCTAGTTGGTCTCTTGTGGATTGGACATCATCATCAGGTACATTCACTTCTGAGGTAGATGCTTCAGGTTAACTAACTTCTTCCACGGTTGTCTCTGCCGTAACCATAGGTTCGACCCTTGTTCTCGATTCTACCAGTTGGTCAGCATGACGCCGTATTACATTTTCACCAATATCTACCGTGTACATCAGGGGTCCTTGTCTGGCCCAAATTGTTCCAGATTGCCATTTCTCGTTTTTATAGTCCCGGGCTAACACTGGTTGTCCTATTTCGAAACTCCAAGTGGTCTTGTTATTTATATGCTGGAACTGTTTGTTTTCAACTTCCCTCCGCACATTTGGTTTTAACAAGTCCAACCTGGACCACAACCTCCTGTTATAGAACATCATGGCAGGACTTTGGTTTGTCACTGCATGAGTGGCGTTTCGATATGCCAGTAGGAATTTGTCCACCTTGTGTTGTAGTGGGATCTGATCTTCGCTCATGGCCTTTATTGCTTTTTTGAACGTTTGTACAAATATCTCGGCCAACCCGTTTGTAGCCGGATGATATGGGGCAGAGGTATGATGTTTCACCCCATTCTTCTTCATGAATTTCTGGAATTCTTCTGACACGAACTGCAGTCCGTTGTCTGAACATATTTGTTCTGGCCATCCATTTCTTGCAAATATCGTTCTTAGCACCGCGATCGTCTTTTCCGAGGTAGTGGTAGTCATCTTAATCACTTCTGGCCATTTAGAATGTGCGTCCACCGCAATTAAAAACATGGAGTCCATGAATGGACCAGCAAAGTCAATATGTACACATTGCCATGGGGTTGCAGGCCATTCCCATGGATGCAGCGGTGCAATCGGAGGTGCATTTTGCACTTTTTGGCACCCTGAGCAGCTTTTCGTCAGATCCTCTATCTGTTGTTCGATACTCGGCCACCACACATAAGCCCTAGCAAGGCTTTTCATCTTGACTCCCCCCAGATGACCTTCATGCAGTTCCTTTAGAACTCTCTCTCTTAACTTAGGAGGAATAATCACCCTTGTTCCATACATCAATGTTCCTTGACAGACGGACAGCTGGTCTCGTCTTGCTGAGAATGGCGGTAACAGTGGATCACCATGTGCTGGCCATCCCTTCACTGTCACTTCGTAGACCCGGGACAGTGTCGGGTCATTCCTGGTTTCTCTTTCAATACTTGCATTGGTGACTGGTAAACATTCGATGATGGTCAAGTGAAATAACTCAACAGGGTCAACCGTCGGTGCCTCCTTCTCTGTAGGTAGTGGCAGGCGCGACAGCCCATCAGCATTACCATGCTGCTTTGTACCTTTGAATTCAATCTGATATTGATGTGCCCCTAGGAAAAGGGACCATCTCTGGAGTCTCTGTGCTGTCATCACCGAAACACCCTTCTTAGGGTTAAAAATGGATACCAACGGCTGGTGGTCTGTCAGAAGCGTAAACTTTTGGCCCTGCAGGTAATGATTAAACTTCTTTACTCCCCACACAAGGCTGAGAGCCTTCCTATCTATCTGAGCATAGTTGCGCTCAGCGGAGGTCAATGATCTGGATGCGAACGCGACTGGCCTCTCCAGGCCATTTGGCAACTTGTGTGAGAGTACTGCCCCAATACCATATGGAGAAGCATCACAAGCCAAACGAATAGGCAGCGTTGGGTTGAAGTGAGCCAACACTTCCTCTGAGGTGATCAATGCCTTGCTTTTGCGAAAGGCCCTCTTACAGTCCTCGCTCCACTTCCATGGTACTCCCTTCTGCAAAAGAGCGTTCAGCGGGTGCAGCACCGTGGATAAATTTGGCAGAAACTTATGGTAATAGTTAATCAACCCCAGGAACGACCTCAACTGGGATACATTATCCGGAGCGGGAGCCTTCACAACAGCTTCGATCTTGTCAGGAGACTTATGAAGCCCCTCCTGGTCAATGACATGACCACAGTACGAGATCCGCTTCTGAAAGAACTCACATTTCTGGCGATTAACTCGAAGTCCATATTCTTTCAATCTGGTGAGCACCGGTTCCAAATTTGCAAGGTGTTCCTCGTCATCATCTCCTGTAATCAAAATATCGTCCAGGTAACATTGTGTGCCTGGAATTCCCTGTAATACCTGCTCCATGGCCCTCTGCCAAATTGCTGGAGCCGATGCCACTCCAAAAACCAGTCTATTATACAGGTACAAACCTCTATGCGTGTTGATCGTGATGGTGTGGAGATGCCGGAGTTGGACTGGGGTGGACAAATGTAAAAAGTCACACGACACCAGGTTATAGTCCAACAGCTTTATTTGAAATCACAAGCTTTCGGAGCGCTGCTCCTTCTTCAGGTGAAGTGGAGAAATGCATAAAGACACAGCTTATATAGTCAGAGAATCATGTCAGATGTTTACAGGTAACCTTTCCAACTGCCATTTATCACACCTCGGCAGAGAGATAATCACAGCAGTCAAAGGTGTGAATGGTGTCCAAACAGGTCAGTCAGGGAAACATTACATCAAAGAACAATGAGGTGGGGTCACAAGGGGTCAAATATTGCAGATGCTGGGGTCTGTATGAAAAACAAAAAAACAGACAAAAAACATTTTTTTTGGCTGGAAATCACAGCAGGTCCGGCCGCATCTGTGTAGAGAGAACAAGCCAATGTCGACTCGAGTCTGGATGACCCTGCATCAGGTGGGGTCACATGTAGCGTGACATGAACCCAAGATCTCGGTTAAGGCCGTCCTCATGGGTGCGGAACTTGGCTATCAGTTTCTGCTCGACGATTTTGCGTTGTCGTGTGTCTCGAAGGCCACCTTGGAGAATGCTTACCCGAAGATCGGAGGCTGAATGTCACACCTTTGACTGCTGTGATTATCTCTCTGCCGAGGTGTGATAAATGGCAGTTGGAAAGGTTACCTGTAAACATCTGACATGATTCTCTGACTATATAAGCTGTGTCTTTATGCATTTCTCCACTTCACCTGAAGAAGGAGCAGCGCTCCGAAAGCTTGTGATTTCAAATAAAGCTGTTGGACTATAACCTGGTGTCGTGTGACTTCTTACATTTGTTGATCGTGAGATACTGGCGTGACTCTTCCTCAACTTCCATCTGTAAGTACGCCTGCGCCAGGTCTATCTTGGTGAAGTGTTTCCCGCCAGACAACGAAGCGAAGATATCCTCAATCCGCGGAAGCGGATACTGCACCGTGTGAAGCACCGGATTAAATGTGATCTTGAAATCTCCACAGATGCGAACCTTCCCCGGTTCCCCCGGCTTGTTGCTCGATGAACGCTTCATGACGGGAACAATGGGCGTGGCCCACTCACTCCAGTCTACCTTAGACAGTACTCCTGAACATTCTAGCCCTTCCAGCTCAGCTTCCACAGCAGGTCGTATCGCATAAGGTACCGGTCTGGCTTTGAAAAATTTCGGGTTTGCATGTTCTTCAACCTTGATGTTTGCCGCAATTCCTCTCAGTGTTCCCAGTCCCTGTTGGAACACCTCTTTAGCATCGTCCAATATTTTGGACAATCGTTTAGGTTTGACATCTTTTTGACCGGAATCTACCGTTAGTGCTTTTAAGGAATGCCAGTCCATATTTATTTTCCTAATCCACTCCCGTCCCAGTAGTGGTGGACCTCCCTCAGGTAGCACATATATGTCCATTCCTCGGCTTTCTTTGCCCTTGTGGACCACCTTTACCTCTATCTTCCCGATGGGGCATACTCTTTGCCCCGTGTATGTTTTCAATACAATCTCCGTATCCCGTAGGGGAATATGTGGGAATAACCTTTTGTAATCTTGCTTATTCATGACCGTCAATGCCGATCCAGTGTCCAATTCCATCTTCACTTGGACTCCTGCTATCTGAAGTGTGACCCAAATTGTTTGGAGGTCTGCTTCCTTACCAACATTGTGTACTCTTAGACTACCCAGTTCATTACTGCTGGAGTCTGAATCTGACTTCTGTTCGTTCGAACTGTTCTCTGTCACCTTGTGTACCTTTCTGTACTTTTCCTGTGGTGACTTTTTGTTGCTGGTCTTCTTTCCTGACCGGCATACTTTAGCTATGTGACCAAGCCTGCCACATTTTCTGCATTCCTGATTTTTGAACCAGCACTGGTTCTGATCGTGCGTTGTCTTTCCACAACGATAACATTTTACTGTACCCAAGACCATTTGATTGGTGCTGAGTTCCGGTGACCGTAGCTGCATTTCCGCCGTGCCTCTCGCTGCGGCTTCGTGCGATGCTGCAATAGTGACAGCTTTATCAAGTGTAAGATCATTCTCCTCAAGCAGTCGCTTTTGTGTTCCTTCTTTTAACAATCCACACACAAATTTATCTCTCAGCGCATCTGCTAGTCCTGTTCCAAACTGACAGTGCTTTGCTAGCTTACGCAGTTCAATTAAAAATTCAGCGTTGCTTTCGTCTTTCAGCTGCGTTCTTCTGTAAAATTTCAATCGTTCCGCTATCATCAGCGGCGTGGGGTTTAAATGATTTTTCAGGACAGTAACAATATTCGCGAAAGTCTGATCCGCCGGTTTATTTGGTGATAGAAGGTGCTTCAATAGCCCGTATGTCTTCGCACCCATTGAGCTTAATAAGGTTAGTGCTTTCTCATCATCTGGTACCTTATTTGCTTTACAATAAACTTCCATGCGTTCTACATACGTGGTCCAATCTTCGATATCGCTATCAAAGGTATTAATGTTCCCATGTTTAGGCATCCTTGCAAGTTTTTTAAATTTTTCTTTTTCTCAAAATGGCGGCTTCCCGCGCTTGTCTTCTTCCCCCGCCTACTAAAATGGCGGCTTCCCGCGCTTGGCGGTCTTTCCCGTGCTCGTCTTCTTCCCCCGCCGACTACAATGGCGGATTCCCGCGGTTGCCTTCTTCCCCCGCTGGCTGCAATGGCGATTGCCGTGCTGCTGCCGTTCTCGCCTCCCCAGCGGTTCTCAATTCCCCGACGCTGCTTTGCCTTGCAGCCCCGCTTGCAGCCCGGTCCTTTACACCGGCTGCATTTGAGTTCTCCGTGGCTCTCATACCTTAAGCTGCCCCAGTCGCTGCGCCTCTCGGCCTCGATTGCAGCCCGGCCCTTTTCACCGGCCGTGGTCGAGTTCTCTGCCCTTTTTCCTCCATTTTCCCTCCCCCACTCCACAGTCAACGTGGCCGACTTTCTGCTCGTGTCGCTGATCGGCTTACCCACCACCGCGGTAGAAGGGATGATCACTGCCTGTCGCTGATGGAGGGCTTCGTGGTCAGAATTTTTCTTTTTAACCCGGGTTCTCGATGCCTCCCGTGCGATGGTGCTCAGCAGGATGATGAAGGCGGATGCCTCTTCTCGACGCCCATTCTGAGGACGAAGCTGCCTTGGATGTAAAACTGCCGCAGGGTAAGATCGGACTCGTCGCCACTGTTAAGTCTGTGTGTCCCAGTTAAGCTTATTATAAATCACTGGACACAGACCACAAGAATAACTTTAACAGGTCTTTACTATTCGGAGGTCAGGGCTGAACTGCCCAGCAAATCCCTACACAACACTTATATACCGGTGTGGTCACCACCGGTATTACAGTATACAGCAGGCAAGAGAAAGTAGTACATCTCTTAAGGTAGTTCTCTTAAGGTGGAACAGGTTACATACACCACAGTGTCCCTGCCCTGGGACTGTTTGATGGGACAGTGCAGAGGGAGCTTTACTTTGTATCTAACCCGTGCTGTACCTGCCCTGGGAGTGTTTGATGGGGCAGTGTAGAGGGAGCTTTACTGCGTATCTAACCCGTGCTGTACCTGCCCTGGGAGTGTTTGATGGGACAGTGTAGAGGGAGCATTACTCTGTATCTAACCCGTGCTGTGCCTGACCTGGGAGTGTTTGATGGGACAGTGTAGAGTGAGCTTTACTCTGTATCTAACCCGTGCTGTACCTGCCCTGGGAGTGTTTGATGGGACAGTGTTGAGAGAGCTTTACTGTATATCTAACCCATGCTGTACCTGCCCTGGGAGTGTTTGATGGGACAGTGTAGAGGGAGTTTTACTCGGTATCTAACCCGTGCTGTACCTGCCCTGGGAGTGTTTGATGGGACACTGTAGAGGGAGCTTTACTCTCTATCTAACCCGTGCTGTACCTGCCCTGGGAGTGTTTGATGGGACAGTGTTGAGAGAGCTTTACTGTGTATCTAACCCGTGCTGTACCTGCCCTGGGAGTGTTTGACGGGACAGTGTAGAGGGAGTTTTACTCTGTATCTAACCCATGCTGTACCTGCCCTGGGATTGTTTGATGGGACTGTGTAGAGTGAGCTTTACTCTGTATCTAACCCGTGCTGTACCTGTCCTGGGAGCATTTGATGGGACAGTGTGGAGGGAGCTTCACTCTGTGTCTAACCCGTGCTGTACCTGCCCTGGGAGTGTTTGATGGGACTGTGCAGAGGGAGCTTTACTCTGAAGCTAACCCGTGCTGTACCAGCCCTGGGAGTATTTGATGGGACAGTGTAAAGGGAGCTTTACTCTGTATCTAATCCGTGCTGTACCTGTCTTGGGAGCGTTTGATGGGACAGTGTACAGGGAACTTTACTCTGTATCTAACCCGTGCTGTACCTGCCCTGGGACTGTTTGACGGGACTGTATAGAGGGAGCTTAATCTGTATCTAACCCGTGCTGCACCTGCCCTGGGAGTGTTTGATGGGACAGTATACAGGGAGCTTTATACTGTATCTAACCCATGCTGTACCTGCCCTGGGAGTGTTTGATGGGACAGTGTAGAGGGAGCTTTACTCTGTATCTAACCCATGCTGTACCTGCCCTGGGAGTGTTTGATGGGACAGTGTAGAGGGAGCTTTACTCTGTATCTAACCCGCGCTGTACCTGCCCTGGGAGTGTTTGATGGGACAGTGTAGAGGGAGCTTTACTCTGTATCTAACCCGCGCTGTACCTGCCCTGGGAGTGTTTGATGGGACAGTGTAGAGGGAGCTTTACTCTGTATCTAACCCGCGCTGTACCTGTCCTGGCAGTGTTTGATGGGACAGTGTAGAGGGAGCTTTACTCTGTATCTAACCCGTGCTGTACCTGCCCTGGGAGTGTTTGATGGGACAGTGTAGAGGGAGCTTTACTCTGTATCTAACCCGTGCTGTACCTGCCCTGGGAGTGTTTGATGGGACAGTGTAGAGGGAGCTTTACTCTGTATCTAACCCGCGCTGTACCTGCCTTGTGAATGTTTGATGGGACTGTGTAGAAACATAGAAACATAGAAGATAGGAGCAGGAGTAGGCCATTCGGCCCTTCGAGCCTGCTCCGCCATTCAATGACCTCATGGCTGATCATCCAAATTCAGTACCCGGTCCCTGCCTTCTCCCCATATCCCGTGATCCCTTTAGCCTTAGGAAATATATCCAACTCCTTCTTGAATATATTTAATGAATTGGCCTCTACTGCCTTCTTTGGCAGAGAATTCCACAGGTTCACCACTCTCTGGGTGAAGTAATTCCTCCTCATCTCTGTCCTAAATGGCTTACCCCTTATCCTTAGACTGTGACCCCCTGGTTCTGGACTCCCTGACCATCGGGAACATCCTTCCTGCATCTAGTCTGTCCAGGCCTGACAGAATTTTATAAGTTTCGATGAGATCCCCTCTCAATCTTCTAAACTCCAGCGAGTATAAGCCCAATCGACCCAATCTCTCTTCATACGTCATTCCTGCCATCCCAGGTATCAGACTGGTGAATCTTCGCTGCACTCCTTCCATGGCAAGAACATCCTTCCTCAGATAAGGCGACCAAAACTGCACACAGTAATCAAGATGTGGCCTCACCAAGGCCCTGTACAACTGCAGCAAGACATCCTTGTTCCTGTACTCAAACCCTCTCGCTACGAAGGCCAACATACCATTTGCCTTCTTAACCGCCTGCTGCACCTGCATGCTTACCTTCAGCGACTGGTGCACAAGGACACCCAGGTCTCGTTGCACTTCCCCTTCTCCCAATCTAGTGCCATTTAGATAATAATCTGCCTTCCTGTTTTTGACACCAAAGTGGATAACCTCGCATTTATCCACGTTATATTGCATTTGCCATGCTTCTGCCCAATCACCCAACCTGTCCAAATCATACTGGAGTTTCTCGGCATCCTCCTCGCAGCACACACGCCCACCCAGCTTTGTGTCGTCTGCAAACTTGGAGATATTACATCTAGTACCCTCGTCCAGATCATGAATATATATTGTGAATAGCTGGGGTCCTAGGACCGATCCCTGTGGTACCCCACTAGTCATTGCCTGCCATTCGGAAAAAGAGCCGTTTATTCCAACTGTTTGCTTTCTGTCTGCCAACCAGTTCTCTATCCAAGTCAATACCTTGCCCCCAATCCCATGTGCCTTAATTTTACACGCTAGTCTCTTAGACGGGACCTTATCGAAAGCCTTTTGAAAATCCAATTGCACCACATCCACTGGTTCTCCCTTATCTATTTTACCAGTTACATCCTCAAAAAATTCCAGTAGTCAAGCACGATTTACCTTTTGTAAAGCCATGTTGACTTTGTCCGATCCGGTCACTTTTTTCCAAGTAGAGGGAGCTTTACTCTGTATCTAACCCGTGCTGTACCTGCACTGGGAGTGTTTGATGGGACAGTGTATAGGGAGTTTTACTCTGTATCTAACCTGTGCTGCACCTGCCCTGGGAGTCTTTGATGGGACAATGTAAAGGGAGCTTGACTCTGTATCTAACCCATGCTGTAGCTGCCCTGGGAGTGTTTGATGGGACAGTGTAGAGGGAGATTTACTCTGTATCTAACCCGTGCTGTAGCTGCCCTGGGAGTGTTTGATGGGACAGTGTAGAGGGAGCTTTACTCTGTATCTAACCCGTGCTGTAGCTGCCCTGGGAGTGTTTGATGGGGCAGTGTAGAGGGAGATTTACTCTGTATCTAACCTGTGCTGGAACTGCCCTGGGAGTGTTTGATGGCACAGTGTAGAGGGAGCTTTCCTCTGTATCTCACCTCTGCTGGAACTGCCCTGGGAGTGTTTGACGGGACTGTGTAGAGGGAGCTTTACTCTGTATCTAACCTCTGCTGGAACTGCCCTGCGAGTGTTTGACAGGACAGTGCAGAGGGAGCTTTACTCTTTATCTAACCCGTGCTGTACCTGCCCTGGGAGTGTTTGATGGGACAGTGTAGAGAGAGCTTTACTCTGCATCTAACTCGTGCTGTACCTGCCATGGGAGTGTTTGATGGGACAGTGTAGAGGGAGCTTTACTCTGTATCTAACTAGTGCTGTACCTGCCCTGAGAGTGTTTGTTGGGACAGTGTAGAGGGAGCTTTACTATGTATCTAACCCGTGCTGTACCTGCCCTGGAAGTGTTTGATGGACAGTGTAGAGGGAGCTTTACCCTGTATCTAACCCGTGCTGTACCTGCCCTGGGAGTGTTTGATGGGACAGTGTAGAGGGAGCTTTACTCTGAATCTAACCCGTGCTGTACCTGCCCTGGTAGTGTTTGGTGGGACAGTGTCGAGGGAGCTTTACTATGTATCTAACCCATACTGTACCTGCCCTGGGAGTGTTTGATGATACAGTGTAGAGGGAGCTTTACTCTGTATCTAACCCGTGCTGTACCTGCCCCAAGAGTGTTTGATGGGACAGTGTAGAGGGGGCTTTACTCTGTATCTAATCCGTGTTGTACCTGCCCTGGGAGTGTTTAATGGGACAGTGTAGAGGGAGCTTTACTCTGTATTTAACCTAGGCTGGAACTGCCCTGGGAGTGTTTGATGGGACAGCGTAGAGGGAGCTTTACTCTGTATCTAACCCATGCTATACCTGCCCTGGGAGTGTTTGATAGGACAGTGTAGCGGGAGCTTGACTCTGTAACTAACCCATGCTGTGCTGGCCCCGGGAGTGTTTGATGGGACAGTGTAGAGGGAGCTTTATTCTGTATCTAACCCGTGCTGTACCTGCCCTGGGAGTGTTTGATGGGACAGTGTAGAGGGAGATTACTCTGTGTCTAACCCATGCTGTGCTGGCCCTGGGAGTGTTTGATGGGACAGTGCAGAGGGAGCTTGACTCTGTAACAAACCCATGCTGTGCTGGCCCTGGGAGTGTTTGATGTGACAGTGTAGAGGGAGCTTCACTCTGTATCTAACCCGTGCTGTAGCTGCCCTGGGAGTGTTTGATGGGACAGTGTAGAGGGAGATTTACTCTGTACCTAACCTGTGCTGGAACTGCCCTGGGAGTGTTTGATGGCACAGTGTAGAGGGAGCTTTCCTCTGTATCTCACCTCTGCTGGAACTGCCCTGGGAGTGTTTGACGGGACTGTGTAGAGGGAGCTTTACTCTGTATCTAACCTGTGCTGGAACTGCCCTGCGAGTGTTTGACAGGACAGTGCAGAGGGAGCTTTACTCTTTATCTAACCCGTGCTGTACCTGCCCTGGGAGTGTTTGATGGGACAGTGCAGAGAGAGCTTTACTCTGTATCTAACTCGTGCTGTACCTGCCCTGGGAGTGTTTGTTGGGACAGTGTAGAGGGAGCTTTACCCTGAATCTAACCCGTGCTGTACCTGCCCTGGAAGTGTTTGATGGACAGTGTAGAGGGAGCTTTACCCTGTATCTAACCCGTGCTGTACCTGCCCTGGGAGTGTTTGATGGGACAGTGTAGAGGGAGCTTTACTCTGAATCTAACCCGTGCTGTACCTGCCCTGGGAGTGTTTGATGGGACAGTGTAGAGGGAGATTTACTCTCTATCTAACCTGTGCTGGAACTGCCCTGGGAGTGTTTGATGGCACAGTGTAGAGGGAGCTTTCCTCTGTATCTCACCTCTGCTGGAACTGCCCTGGGAGTGTTTGACGGGACTGTGTAGAGGGAGCTTTACTCTGTATCTAACCCGTGCTGTACCTGCCCTGGGGGTGTTTGATGGGACAGTGTATAGAGAGTTTTACTCTGTATCTAACCCGTGCTGTACCTGCCCTAGGAGTGTTTGATGGGACAGTGTCGAGGGAGCTTTACTCTGTATCTAACCTGTGCTGTTCCTGCCCTGGGAGTGTTTGATGGGACAATGTAAAGGGATATTTACTCTGTATCTAACCCGTGCTATACCTGCCCTGGGACTGTTTGATGGGACTGTGTAGAGGGAGCATTACTCTGTATCTAACCCGTGCTGTACCTGCCCTGGGAGTGTTTGATGGGGCAGTGTAGAGGGAACTGTACTCTGTATCTAACCTGTGCTGTACTGCCCTGGGAGTGTTTGATGGGACAGCGTAGAGGGAGCTTTACTCTGTATCTAACCAAGCTGTACCTGCCCTGGGAGTGTTTGATAGGACAGTCTAGCTGGAGCGTGACTCTGTAACTAACCCATGCTGTGCTGGCCCTGGGAGTGTTTGATGGGACAGTGTAGAGGGAGCTTTACTCTGTATCTAACCCGTGCTGTAGCTGCCCTGGGAGTGTTTGATGGGACAGTGTAGAGGGAGATTTACTCTGTATCTAACCTGTGCTGGAACTGCCCTGGGAGTGTTTGATGGCACAGTGTAGAGGGAGCTTTCCTCTGTATCTCACCTCTGCTGGAACTGCCCTGGGAGTGTTTGACGGGACTGTGTAGAGGGAGCTTTACTCTGTATCTAACCTGTGCTGGAACTGCCCTGCGAGTGTTTGACAGGACAGTGCAGAGGGAGCTTTACTCTTTATCTAACCCGTGCTGTACCTGCCCTGGGAGTGTTTGATGGGACAGTGTAGAGGGAGATTTACTCTGTATCTAACTAGTGCTGTACCTGCCCTGGGAGTGTTTGTTGGGACAGTGTAGAGGGAGCTTTACTATGTATCTAACCCGTGCTGTGCCTGCCCTGGAAGTGTTTGATGGACAGTGTAGAGGGAGCTTTACCCTGTATCTAACCCGTGCTGTACCAGCCCTGGGAGTGTTTGATGGGACAGTGTAGAGGGCGCTTTACTCTGAATCTAACCCGTGCTGTACCTGCCCTGGTAGTGTTTGGTGCGACAGTGTACAGGGAGCTTTACTATGTATCTAACCCGTACTGTACCTGCCCTGGGAGTGTTTAATGGGACAGTGTAGAGGGAGCTTTACTCTGTATTTAACCTAGGCTGGAACTGCCCTGGGAGTGTTTGATGGGACAGCGCAGAGGGAGCTTTCCTCTGTATCTAACCCATGCTGTACCTGCCCTGGGAGTGTTTGATAGGACAGTGTAGCGGGAGCTTGACTCTGCAACTAACCCATGCTGTGCTGGCCCCGGGAGTGTTGGATGGGACAGTGTAGAGGGAGCTTTACTCTGTATCTAACCCGTGCTGTACCTGCCCTGGGCGTGTTTGATGGGACAGTGTAGAGGGAGATTTACTCTGTGTCTAACCCATGCTGTGCTGGCCCTGGGAGTGTTTGATGGGACAGTGTAGAGGGAGCTTGACTCTGTAACTAACCCATGCTGTGCTGGCCCTGGGAGTGTTTGATGGGACAGTGTAGAGGGAGCTTTACTCTGTATCTAATCCGAGCTGTAGCTGCCCTGGGAGTGTTTGATGGGACAGTGTAGAGGGAGCTTTACTCTGTATCTAACCCGTGCTGCAGCTGCACTGGGAGTGTTTGATGGGACAGTGTAGAGGGAGATTTACTCTGTATCTAACCTGTGCTGGAACTGCCCTGGGAGTGTTTGATGGCACAGTGTAGAGGAAGCTTTCCTCTGTATCTCACCTCTGCTGGAACTGCCCTGGGAGTGTTTGACGGGACTGTGTAGAGGGAGCTTTAATCTGTATCTAACCTGTGCTGGAACTGCCCTGCGAGTGTTTGACAGGACAGTGCAGAGGGAGCTTTACTCTTTATCTAACCCGTGCTGTACCTGCCCTGGGAGTGTTTGATGGGACAGTGCAGAGAGAGCTTTACTCTGTATCTAACCCGTGCTGTACCTGCCCTGGGAGTGTTTGTTGGGACAGTGTAGAGGGAGCTTTACCCTGAATCTAACCCGTGCTGTACCTGCCCTGGAAGTGTTTGATGGACAGTGTAGAGGGAGCTTTACCCTGTATCTAACCCGTGCTGTACCTGCCCTGGGAGTGTTTGATGGGACAGTGTAGAGGGAGCTTTACTCTGAATCTAACCCGTGCTGTACCTGCCCTGGGAGTGTTTGATGGGACAGTGTAGAGGGAGATTTACTCTCTATCTAACCTGTGCTGGAACTGCCCTGGGAGTGTTTGATGGCACAGTGTAGAGGGAGCTTTCCTCTGTATCTCACCTCTGCTGGAACTGCCCTGGGAGTGTTTGACGGGACTGTGTAGAGGGAGCTTTACTCTGTATCTAACCCGTGCTGTACCTGCCCTGGGGGTGTTTGATGGGACAGTGTATAGAGAGTTTTACTCTGTATCTAACCCGTGCTGTACCTGCCCTAGGAGTGTTTGATGGGACAGTGTCGAGGGAGCTTTACTCTGTATCTAACCTGTGCTGTTCCTGCCCTGGGAGTGTTTGATGGGACAATGTAAAGGGATATTTACTCTGTATCTAACCCGTGCTGTACCTGCCCTGGGACTGTTTGATGGGACTGTGTAGAGGGAGCATTACTCTGTATCTAACCCGTGCTGTACCTGCCCTGGGAGTGTTTGATGGGGCAGTGTAGAGGGAACTGTACTCTGTATCTAACCTGTGCTGTACTGCCCTGGGAGTGTTTGATGGGACAGCGTAGAGGGAGCTTTACTCTGTATCTAACCAAGCTGTACCTGCCCTGGGAGTGTTTGATAGGACAGTGTAGCTGGAGCGTGACTCTGTAACTAACCCATGCTGTGCTGGCCCTGGGAGTGTTTGATGGGACAGTGTAGAGGGAGCTTTACTCTGTATCTAACCCGTGCTGTAGCTGCCCTGGGAGTGTTTGATGGGACAGTGTAGAGGGAGCTTTCCTCTGTATCTCACCTCTGCTGGAACTGCCCTGGGAGTGTTTGACGGGACTGTGTAGAGGGAGCTTTACTCTGTATCTAACCTGTGCTGGAACTGCCCTGCGAGTGTTTGACAGGACAGTGCAGAGGGAGCTTTACTCTTTATCTAACCCGTGCTGTACCTGCCCTGGGAGTGTTTGATGGGACAGTGTAGAGGGAGATTTACTCTGTATCTAACTAGTGCTGTATCTGCCCTGGGAGTGTTTGTTGGGACAGTGTAGAGGGAGCTTTACTATGTATCTAACCCGTGCTGTGCCTGCCCTGGAAGTGTTTGATGGACAGTGTAGAGGGAGCTTTACCCTGTATCTAACCCGTGCTGTACCAGCCCTGGGAGTGTTTGATGGGACAGTGTAGAGGGCGCTTTACTCTGAATCTAACCCGTGCTGTACCTGCCCTGGTAGTGTTTGGTGGGACAGTGTAGAGGGAGCTTTACTATGTATCTAACCCGTACTGTACCTGCCCTGGGAGTGTTTAATGGGACAGTGTAGAGGGAGCTTTACTCTGTATTTAACCTAGGCTGGAACTGCCCTGGGAGTGTTTGATGGGACAGCGCAGAGGGAGCTTTCCTCTGTATCTAACCCATGCTGTACCTGCCCTGGGAGTGTTTGATAGGACAGTGTAGCGGGAGCTTGACTCTGCAACTAACCCATGCTGTGCTGGCCCCGGGAGTGTTTGATGGGACAGTGTAGAGGGAGCTTTACTCTGTATCTAACCCGTGCTGTACCTGCCCTGGGAGTGTTTGATGGGACAGTGTAGAGGGAGATTTACTCTGTGATACGCTTATCAATTACTTCATAAAAGGTGATGAGTCGAAGAAGAGATGATGAGTCGAAAGAAGAGATGAATAAGGCTTTTATTAGCTAAGAAGAGACCATGCTTCTTCGTGAGTGACTGAACAAGTCTGAACGAAACCCACACAGTGGTGGGTGGAGTCAGCTGAGGCATGCCTCCATACACAGCGCCACCCAGAGGTGGCAATATACAATACAGTGGTTTACCACATTCACCCCTTGTTTAATGTGAAGTCCGGCGGGGTGAAGGGTACTACAAGTTAAGTCTATCAGGAGGCCTTGTCTGACGTCCTGATCGTCGTGGTGGCGGCGGTGGTGTTGCAGCATCCGACGTCGGGTCTGGTGTCTGGGTGGTTGGCGAAGATTCCTGGGGCTTTGGCATGCCGTCTGCAGGGGTTGGGTTGGGAGGGGTGGTGGGGGATAACAGTGGTAAGGGGGATAACGGTGGTAAGGGGGATAACGGTGGTAATTCAGGGGTACCCGAGGGTGCGAGATCTCGTATGGAGACCGTGTCCTCCCGCCCGTCTGGGTATGTCACCCAGGCATACTGGGGGTTGGCGTGTAGGAGGTGCACCCGCTCGACCAGGGGGTCCGTTTTATGCGTCCTCACGTGCCTCCGCAGTAGGACGGGCCCAGGAGAAGTCAACCATGCCGGTAGCGAGGTTCCCGATGTAGACTTCCGGGGGAAAACGAACATTTTCTCATGAGGGGTCGCATTAGTGGCAGTACAAAGCAGTGACCGAATGGAGTGAAGCGCTGCAGGGAGGACCTCCTGCCAGCGGGAGGTCGGAAGGCCCTTAGATTTTAGTGCTAAGAGGACTGCCTTCCAAACCGTCGCGTTCTCCCTTTCCACCTGGCCGTTCCCCCGGGGGTTGTAACTGGTGGTCCTGCTCGTGGCGATACCTCTTGTCAGCAGGTACTGCCGAAGTTCGTCGCTCATGAACGATGAGCCCCTGTCGCTATGTATATAGCTGGGGAACCCGAACAGAGCGAAGATGTCATTCAGACACTTGATGACCGTGGTACTGGTCATGTCTGGGCAAGGGATGGCAAAGGGGAAACGGGAGTACTCATCAACTATGTTGAGGAAGTACACATTGCGGTCAGCGGAGGGGAGGGGCCCTTTAAAATCGACGCTCAGGCGTTCGAAGGGGCGGGTGGCCTTGATCAGGCTTGCTCTGTCCGGCCTATAGAAGTGCGGTTTGCACTCGGCGCAGATTTGGCAGCTCTTGGTCATGGTCCTGACCTCCTCGATGGAGTAGGGCAGGTTACGGGATTTGATAAAATGGAAAAACCTGGTGACCCCCAGGTGGCAGAGGTCATTGTGGAGGGACTGCAGCCTATCACTCTGCGCGTTGGCGCATGTACCACGTGATAGGGCATCTGGGGGCTCATTGAGTTTCCCTGGCCGATACAAGATATCATAATTGTAGGTGGAGAGTTCGATTCTCCACCTCAAGATCTTGTCGTTCTTGATTTTACCCCTCTGCTTATTATTAAACATAAAAGCTACTGAACGCTTGTTCAGTGAGCAGGGTAAATCGTTTCCCGGCCAGGTAATGCCTCCAGTGACGCACCGCTTCTACAATAGCCTGGGCCTCCTTTTCGACGGAGGAGTGTCTCGTCTCGGGGCCCTGGAGGGTCCTTGAGAAAAAGGCCACGGGTCTGCCCGCCTGGTTAAGGGTCGCGGCTAGGGCGAAGTCGGAGGCATCGCTCTCCACTTGGAAGGGGATGGACTCATCCACCGCGTGCATTGCGGCCTTCGCGATATCGTTCTTGATAAGAGTGAAGGCTGCACACGCCTCTGGTGTCAGGGGGAAGGAGGTGGCTTTGATGAGGGGCCTGGCTTTGTCTGCATAGAGGGGCACCCACTGGGCGTAGTAGGAGAAAAACCCCAGGCATCTCTTCAGTGCTTTTTGGCAGTGGGGAAGGGGTAGCTCCATTAGGGGGCGCATTCTGTCGGGGTCGGGCCCGATGACTCCGTTCTCCACCACGCAGCCGAGGATGGCCAGGCGCTTGGTGTGAAACATACATTTTTCCTTATTGTACGTTAGGTTCAGCCGTTGGGCCGTACGGAGGAAATTTGCTAGATTAACGTCGTGGTCCTGCTGGTCGTGGCCGCAGATGGTGACGTTATCCAAATAGGGGAAGGTTGCCCGCAGCGCGTTCTGGTCAACCATTCAGTCCATCTCCCTTTGGAAGACCGAAACCCCGTTGGTGACGCCGAAGGGGACCCTAAGGAAGTGGTAGAGGCGGCCGTTTGCCTCGAAGGCAGTATACTGGCGGTCCTCATGGCGGATGGGCAGCTGGTGGTACGCTGACTTAAGGTCGATGGTGGAGAATACTTTGTATTGCGCAATCTGATTGACCATATCAGATATGCAAGGGAGGGGGTACGCGTCCAGCTGGGTGTACCGGTTTATGGTTTGGCTGTAGTCGATTACCATGCGGCGTTTTGCAGTGGTTTTAACGACTACAACCTGGGCTCGCCAGGGGCTAGTGCTACCTTCGATAATGCCCTCCTTCAAGAGCCGCTCCACCTCAGAGCTGATAAAAGCTCTGTCCCCGGCACTGTACCGCCTGCTTTTGGTAGCGATGGGTTTACAGTCGCGGGTGAGGTTAGCGAACAGGGGAGGGGGGGACTTTTAATGTGGAAAGGCTGCAGGTGGTTTGCAGCGGGCGATTTAAAAGTTGTTGGTTGCAGACTGTGAGTGGGGGGAGGGGTCCACCGTATGCTAGTGTGACACTCTTAAGGTGGCACTGAAAATCCAACCCTAGCAGGACGGCAGCGCAAAGACGGGGCAGGAGTAGCAGTTTAAATTTTTGATATTCAGTGCCCCCTACTGACAGGGTCACCACACAGTAGCCGCTGATGTCCATTGACTGGGACTTGGACGCCATAGAAATGCGATGGTGCGTTGGCAGAATCGTGAGGGAGTGGCTACGTACCGTGTCGGGGTGGACGAAACTCTCTGTGCTCCCGCTGTCGATCAGGCAACTGGTGGCGCGGCCGTTTACCACGATATCCATCATGGAGCTGGATAGATGGTGAGGGTGGCCTTGATCCAGCGTCACGGAGGCCAGTATGTGGCTTAGTGAGTCACTATAGTCATCCGCCGAGACGGTGATCGGTTCCGGTGACGAAATGGCGGTTGAGTGCGTTGGATACGATGGCGGCGGATGCCATGCGGCCGGGGGTACACAAAATGGCGGATAAGATGGCTGCTTCCACGGCCCGCACGCTGCGCTGCTGGCTGGCTTCCCCTTGCAGGCGTTAGCGTAATGGCCTTTCTTCCCGCAGCCCGAGCAGGTAGCTGTCTTAGCTGGGCAGTGCGCTCTGGGATGTTTTAACTGGCCACAGAAATAGCATTTTTGGGCCTGGTTACTGGGCATCGAAGCAGTTCTTACCGGAGGCTGCTGTCTCGGTTGGGTCGCTGCAGCGGTTGGTGCCGGGGGCGGCGGTCCCGTGTCCCACGGTTTCGATTGCCATGTCTCGGCGCCGTTACGGGGGTATGCCTCGAGGTTTCGGTGGGCCTCCTCTAACGAGAGCGCAAGGGCAATGGCCGTCTTCAGGTCGGGTTCCTTGCTTTCTAGCAGTCTCTGCCGGGTGTGGTCTGACTGGAGGCCCCTGACGAAGGCATCACAGGCGAGTCCCTGCGCATGCTCCACAGCCGTTACCGCTTTACAATCGCAGTCTCTGCAGAGTGCCAGTAGCGCCCGTGCAAATGCCCCTACCGATTCTCCCGGTTGCTGCCTGCGGGATCCCAAGAGGTGTCGGGCGTAAATTGTGTTCACTGGGCGCGTATATTGCCCTTTTAGTAGCTCGAGGGCCGCCACGTACGTATTAGAGTCCCGGATTAGCATATATACTTGATGGCTCACCTGGGCGGTCAAAATTTTCAGTTTGTGATCCTCCTCTGTAACCTGTGAGATTGCGAGGAAGGATTCAAAGCAGCTCAGCCAGTGTTCAAACTTGGCTGATGCACCCACATCTTGAGGGTCGAGGTCCAGGCGTGGTGGTCTGAGGGCTCTCAGCAATGTCTGCTGTATCCGTTGCTGTTGTTGCTCCTCAGGTGTCGCCATTTAACTTTTAGCTAATAAAATTGATACGCTTATCAATTACTTCATAAAAGGTGATGAGTCGAAGAAGAGATGATGAGTCGAAAGAAGAGATGAATAAGGCTTTTATTAGCTAAGAAGAGACCATGCTTCTTCGTGAGTGACTGAACAAGTCTGAACGAAACCCACACAGTGGTGGGTGGAGTCAGCTGAGGCATGCCTCCATACACAGCGCCACCCAGAGGTGGCAATATACAATACAGTGGTTTACCACACTCTGTGTCTAACCCATGCTGTGCTGGCCCTGGGAGTGTTTGATGGGACAGTGTAGAGGGAGCTTGACTCTGTAACTAACCCATGCTGTGCTGGCCCTGGGAGTGTTTGATGGGACAGTGTAGAGGGAGCTTTACTCTGTATCTAATCCGAGCTGTAGCTGCCCTGGGAGTGTTTGATGGGACAGTGTAGAGGGAGCTTTACTCTGTATCTAACCCGTGCTGCAGCTGCCCTGGGAGTGTTTGATGGGACAGTGTAGAGGGAGATTTACTCTGTATCTAACCTGTGCTGGAACTGCCCTGGGAGTGTTTGATGGCACAGTGTAGAGGAAGCTTTCCTCTGTATCTCACCTCTGCTGGAACTGCCCTGGGAGTGTTTGACGGGACTGTGTCGAGGGAGCTTTACTCTGTATCTAACCTGTGCTGGAACTGCCCTGCGAGTGTTTGAGAGGACAGTGCAGAGGGAGCTTTACTCTTTATCTAACCCGTGCTGTACCTGCCCTGGGAGTGTTTGATGGGACAGTGTACAGAGAGCTTTACTCTGTATCTAACTCGTGCTGAACCTGCCATGGGAGTGTTTGATGGGACAGTGTAGAGGGAGCTTTACTCTGTATCTAACTAGTGCTGTACCTGCCCTGAGAGTTTTTGTTGGGACAGTGTAGAGGGAGCTTTACTCTGTATCTAACCCGTGCTGTACCTGCCCTGGAAGTGTTTGATGGACAGTGTAGAGGGAGCTTTACCCTGTATCTAACCCGTGCTGTACCTGCCCTGGGAGTGTTTGATGGGACAGTGTAGATGGAGCTTTACTATGTATCTAACCCGTGCTGTACCTGCCCTGGAAGTGTTTGATGGACAGTGTAGAGGGAGCTTTACCCTGTATCTAACCCGTGCTGTACCTGCCCTGGGAGTGTTTGATGCGACAGTGTAGAGGGAGCTTTACTCTGAATCTAACCCGTGCTGTACCTGCCCTGGGAGTGTTTGATGGGACAGTGTAGAGGGAGCTTTACTCTGAATCTAACCCGTGCTGTACCTGCCCTGGTAGTGTTTGGTGGGACAGTGTAGAGGGAGCTTTACTATGTATCTAATCCGTGTTGTACCTGCCCTGGGAGTGTTTGATGATACAGTGCAGAGGGAGCTTTACTCTGTATCTAACCCGTGCTGTACCTGCCCCAGGAGTGTTTGATGGGACAGTGTGGAGGGGGCTTTACTCTGTATCTAATCCGTGTTGTACCTGCCCTGGGAGTGTTTGTTGGGACAGTGTAGAGGGAGCTTTACCCTGTATCTAACCGGTGCTGTACCTGCCCTGGAAGTGTTTGATGGACAGTGTAGAGGGAGCTTTACCCTGTATCTAACCCGTGCTGTACTTGCCCTGGGAGTGTTTGATGGGACAGTGTAGAGAGAGCTTTACTCTGTATCTAATTCGTGCTGTACCTGCCCTGGGAGTGTTTGATGGGACAGTGTAGAAGGAGCTTTACTCTGTATCTAACTCGTGCTGTACCTGCCCTGGGAGTGTTTGTTGGGACAGTGTAGAGGGAGCTTTACTCTGTCTCTAACCCGTGCTGTACCTGCCCTGGAAGTGTTTGATGGACAGTGTAGAGGGAGCTTTACCCTGTATCTAACCCGTGCTGTACCTGCCCTGGGAGTGTTTGATGGGACAGTGTGGAGGGAGCTTTACTCTGAATCTAACCCGTGCTGTACCTGCCCTGGTAGTGTTTGGTGGGACAGTGTAGAGGGAGCTTTACTATGTATCTAACCCGTACTGTACCTGCCCTGGGAGTGTTTGATGATACAGTGTAGAGGGAGCTTTACTCTGTATCTAACCCGTGCTGTACCTGCCCCAGGAGTGTTTGATGGGACAGTGTAGAGTGGGCTTTACTCTGTATCTAATCCGTGTTGTACCTGCCCTGGTAGTGTTTAATGGGACAGTGTAGAGGGAGTTTTACTCTGTAACTAACCCATGCTGTGCTGGCCCCGGGAGTGTTTGATGGGACAGTGCAGAGGGAGCTTTACTCTGTATCTAACCCGTGCTGTACCTGCCCTGGGAGTGTTTGATGGGACAGTGTAGAGGGAGATTTACTCTGTATCTAACCCATGCTGTGCTGGCCCTGGGAGTGTTTGAAGGGACAGTGTAGAGGGAGCTTTCCTCTGTATCAAACCAGTGCTGTAGCTGCCCTGGGAGTGTCTGATGGGACAGTGTAGAGGGAGCTTTCCTCTGTATCTAACCCGTGCTGTAGCTGCCCTGGGAGTGTTTGATGGGACAGTGTAGAGGGAGCTTTACTCTGTAACTAACCCATGCTGTGCTGGCCCTGGGAGTGTTGGATGGGACAGTGTAGAGGGAGCTTTACTCTGTATCTAACCCGTGCTGCAGCTGCCCTGGGAGTGTATGATGGGACAGTGTAGAGGGAGCTTTACTCTGTATCTAACCCGTGCTGTATCTGCCCTGGGAGTGTTTGATGGGACAGTGTAGAGGGAGATTTACTCTGCATCTAACCTGTGCTGGAACTGCCCTGGGAGCGTTTGACGGGACTGTGTAGAGGGAGCTTTACTGTGTATCTAACCTGTGCTGGAACTGCCCTGTGAGTGTTTGACAGGACAGTGCAGAGGGAGCTTTACTCTTTATCTAACCCGTGCTGTACCTGCCCTGGGAGTGTTTGATGGGACAGTGTAGAGGGAGATTTACTCTGTATCTAACCCGTGCTGTACCTGCCCTGGGAGTGTTTGATGGGACAGTGTAGAAGGAGCTTTACTCTGTATCTAACCCGTGCTGTACCTGCCCTGGGAGTGTTTGATGGGACAGTGTTGAGAGAGCTTTACTCTGTATCTAACTCGTGCTGTACCTGCCATGGGAGTGTTTGATGGGACAGTGTAGAGGGAGCTTTACTCTGTATCTAACTAGTGCTGCACCTGCCCTGGGAGTGTTTGTTGGGACAGTGTAGAGGGAGCTTTACTATGTATCTTACCCGTGCTGTACCTGCCCTGGAAGTGTTTGATGGACAGTGTAGAGGGAGCTTTACCCTGTATCTAACCCGTGCTGTACCTGCCCGGGGAGTGTTTGATGGGACAGTGTAGAGGGAGCTTTACTCTGAATCTAACCCGTGCTGTACCTGCCCTGGTAGTGTTTGGTGGGACAGTGTAGAGGGAGCTTTACTATGTATCTAACCCGTACTGTACCTGCCCTGGGAGTGTTTGATGATACAGTGTAGAGGGTGCTTTACTCTGTATCTAACCCGTGCTGTACCTGCCCCAGGAGTGTTTGATGGGACAGTGTATAGGGGGCTTTACTCTGGATCTAATCCGTGTTGCACCTGCCCTGGGAGTGTTTAATGGGACAGTGTAGAGGGAGCTTTACTCTGTGTTTAACCTAGGCTGGAACTGCCCTGGGAGTGTTTGGTGGGACAGCGTAGAGGGAGCTTTACTCTGTATCTAACCCATGCTGTACCTGCCCTGGGAGTGTTTGATAGGACAGTGTAGCGGGAGCTTGACTCTGTAACTAACCCATGCTGTGCTGGCCCCGGGAGGGTTTGATGGGACAGTGTAGAGGGAGCTTTACTCTGTATCTAACCCGTGCTGTACCTGCCCTGGGAGTGTTTGATGGGACAGTGTAGAGGGAGATTTACTCTGTATCTAACCTGTGCTGGAAATGCCCTGGGAGTGTTTGATGGCACAGTGTATAGGGAGCTTTCCTCTGTATCTCACCTCTGCTGGAACTGCCCTGGGAGTGTTTGACGGGATTGTGTAGAGGGAGCTTTACTCTGTATCTAACCCGTGCTGTGCCTGCCCTGGGAGTGTTTGGTGGGACAGTGTAGAGAGAGCTTTACTCTGTATTTAACTCGTGCTGTACCTGCCCTGGGAGTGTTTGATGGGACAGTGTAGAAGGAGCTTTACTCTGTATCTAACTCGTGCAGTACCTGCCCTGGGAGTGTTTGTTGGGACAGTGTAGAGGGAGCTTTACTCTGTATCTAACCCGTGCTGTACCTGCCCTGGAAGTGTTTGATGGGACAGTGTAGAGGGAGCTTTACTCTCTATCTAAACCGTGCTGTACCTGCCCTGGTAGTGTTTGATGGGACAGTGTAGAGGGAGCTTTACTATGAATCTAACCCGTGCTGTACCTGCCCTGGGAGTGTTTGATGTTAGAGTGTAGAGGGAGCTTTACTCTCTATCTAACCCGTGCTGTACCTGCCCTGGGAGTGTTTGATGGGACAGTGTAGAGGGATGTTTACTCTGTATCTAACCTGAGCTGGAATTGCCCTGGGAGTGTTTGATGGCACAGTGTCGAGGGAGCTTTACTCTGTATCTAACCTGTGCTGGAACTGCCCTGGGAGTGTTTGGCGGGACAGTGTAGAGGGAGCTTTACTCTGCATCTAGCCCGTGCTGTACCTGCCCTGGGAGTGTTTGATGGGACACTGTCAAGGGAGCTTTACTCCGTATCTAACTCGTGCTGTACCTGCCCTGGGAATGTTTGATGGGACAGTGCAGAGGGAGCTTTACTATGTATCTAACCTGTGCTGTACCTGCCCTGGGAGTGTTTGATGGGGCAGTGTACAGGAAGCTTTACTATGTAACCCGTGCTGTGCCTGACCTGGGAGTGTTTGATGGGACAGTGCAGAGGAAGCTTTACTCTGTATCTAACCCGTGCTGTGCCTGACATGGGAGTGTTTGATGGGACAGTGTAGAGGGAGATTTACTCTGTATCTAACCCGTGCTGTTACTGCCCTGGGAGTGTTTGATGGGACAGTGTCGAGGGAGTTTCACTCTGTATCTAACCCGTGCTGTACCTGCCTGGGAGTGTTTGTTGAGACTGTGTAGAGGGAACTTTACTCTGTATCTAACCCGTGCTGTACCTGCCTGGGAGTGTATGTTGGGACTGTGTAGAGGGAGCTTTACTCTGTATCTAACCCGTGCTGTACCTGTCCTGGGAGCGTTTGATGGGACAGTGTAGAAGGAGCTTTACTCTGTATCTAACCTGTGCTGTATCTGCCCTGGGACTGTTGATGGGACTGTGTAGAGGGAGCATTACTCTGTATCTAACCCGCACTGTACCTGCCCTGGGAGTGTTTGATGATACAGTGTAGAGGGAGCTTTACTCTGTATCTAACCCGTGCTGTACCTGCCCTGCTAGTGTTTGGTGGGACAGTGTAGAGGGGGCTTTACTCTGTATCTAATCCGTGCTGTACCTGCCATGGGAGTGTTTAATGGGGCAGTGTAGAGGGAGCTTTACTCTGTATTTAACCTAGGCTGGAACTGCCGTGGGAGTGTTTGATGGGACAGCGTAGAGGGAGCTTTACTCTGTATCTAACCCATGCTGTACCTGCCCTGGGAGTGTTTGATGGGACAGTGTAGAGGGAGCTTTACTCTGTATCTAACCCGTGCTGTAGCTGCCCTGGGAGTGTTTGATGGGACAGTGTAGAGGGAGATTTACTCTATATCTTACCTGTGCTGGAACTGCCCTGGGAGTGTTTGATGGCACAGTGTAGAGGGAGCTTTCCTCTGTATCGCACCTCTGTTGGAACTGCCTTGGGAGTGTTTGACGGGACTGTGTAGAGGGAGCTTTACTCTGTATCTAACCTGTGCTGTACCTGCCCTGGGAGTGTTTGATGGGACAGTGTAGAGAGAGCTTTACTCTGCATCTAACTCGTGCTGTACCTGCCATGGGAGTGTTTGATGCGACAGTGTAGAGGGAGCTTTACTCTGTATCTAACTAGTGCTGTACCCGCCCTGGGAGTGTTTGTTGGGACAGTGTAGAGGGAGCTTTACTATTTATCTAACCCGTGCTGTACCTGCCCTGGGAGTGTTTGATGGGACAGTGTAGAGGGAGCTATACTCTAAATCTAACCCGTGCTGTACCTGCCCTGGTAGTGTTTGGTGGGACAGTGCAGAGGGAGCTTTACTATGTATCTAACCCGTACTGTACCTGCCCTGGGAGTGTTTGATGATACAGTGTAGAGGGAGCTTTACTCTGTATCTAATCCGTGTTGTACCTGCCCTGGGAGTGTTTAATGGGACAGTGTAGAGGGATCTTTACTCTGTATTTAACCTAGGCTGGAACTGCCCTGGGAGTGTTTGATGGGACAGCAAAGAGGGAGCTTTACTCTGTATCTAACCTATGCTGTACCTGCCCTGGGAGTGTTTGATAGGACAGTGTAGCGGGAGCTTGACTCTGTAACTAACCCATGCTGTGCTGGCCCCGGGAGTGTTTGATGGGACAGTGTAGAGGGAGCTTTACTCTATATCTAACTCGTGCTGTACCTGCCCTGGGAGTGTTTGATGGGACAGTGTAGAGGGAGCTTTACTCTCTATCTAAACCGTGCTGTACCTGCCCTTTGAGTGTTTGATGGGACAGTGTAGAGGGAGCTTTACCCTGTATCTAACCCGTTCTGTACCTGACCTGGGAGTGTTCGATGGGAGAGTGCAGAAGGATCTTTACTCTCTATCTAACCCGTGCTGTACCTGCCCTGAGAGTGTTTGATGCGACAGTGTAGAGGGAGATTTACTCTGTATCTAACCTGAGCTGGACCTGCCCTGGGAGTGTTTGACGGGACAGTGTGGAGAGAGCTTTACTCTGTATCTAACTCGTGCTGTACCTGCCCTGGGAGTGTTTGATGGGACAGTGTAGGGGGAGCTTTACCCTGTATCTAACTCGTGCTGTAACTGCCCTGGGAGTGTTTGATGGGACAGTGGAGAGGAAGCTTTACTCTGTATCTAACCCGTGCTGCACCTGCCCTGGGAGTGTTTGATGGGACAGTGTCGAGGGAGCTTTACTCTGTATCTAACTCGTGCTGTACCTGCCCTGGGAGTGTTTGATGGGACAGTGTAGAGGGAGCTTTACTCTGTATCTAACTCATGCTGTACCTGCCCTGGGAGTCTTTGATGGGACAGTGTAGAGGCAGCTTTACTCTGTATCTAACTCTTGCTGTACCTGCCCTGGGAGTGTTTGATGGGACAGTATAGAGGGAGCTTTACTCTGTATCTAACCCTTGCTGTACCTGCCCTGGGAGTGTTTGACGGGACAGTGTGGAGAGAGCTTTACTCTGTATCCAGCTCGTGCTGTACCTGCCCTGGGAGTGTTTGATGGAACAGTGTAGGGGGAGCTTTACCCTGTATCTTACTCGTGCTGTAACTGCCCTGGGAGTGCTGATGGGACAGTGTAGAGGGAGCTTTACTCTGTAACTAACCCGTGCTGTACCTGCCCTGGGAGTGTTTAATGGGACAGTGTCGAGGGAGCTTTACTCTGTATCTAACTCGTGCTGTACCTGCCCTGGGAGTGTTTGATGGGACAGTGTAGAGTGAGCTTTACTCTGTATCTAACTCGTGCTGCACCTGCCCCGGGAGTCTTTGATGGGACAGTGTAGAGGGAGCTTTACTCTGTATCTAACTCGTGCTGTACCTGCCCTGGGAGTGTTTGATGGGACAGTGTAGAGGGAGCTTTACTCTGTATCTAACCCTTGCTGTACCTGCCCTGTGAGTGTTTGACGGGACAGTGTAGAGGGAGATTTACTCTGTATCTAACCCGTGCTGTATCTGCCCTGGAAGTGTTTGATGGTACAGGGTAGAGGGAGCTTTACTCTGTACCTAACCCGTGTTGTACCTGCCCTGGGAGTGTTTGATGGGACAGTGCAGAGGGAGCTTTACTCTGTATCTAACCCATGTTGTACCTGCCCTGGGAGTGTTTGATGGGACAGTGCAGAGGGAGCTTTACTCTGTATCTAACCCATGCTGTACCTGCCCTGGGAGTGTTTGATGGGACAGTGTAGAGGGGGCTTTACTCTGTATCTAACCTGTGCTGTACCTTTCCTGGGAGTGTTTGATGGGACAGTGTAGAGAGAGCTTTACTCTGCATGTAACCAGTGCTGTACCTGCCCTGGGAGTGTTTGCTGGGACAGTGTAGAGGGAGTTTTACTCTGTATCTAACCCATGTTGTACCTGCCCTGGGAGTGCTGATGGGACAGTGTAGAGGGAGCTTTACTCTGCATCTAACCCGTGTTGTACCTGCCCTGGGAGTGTTTGATAGGACAGTGCAGAGGGAGCTTTACTCTGTATCTAACTCGTGCTGTACCTGCCCTGGGAGTGTTTGATGGGACTGTGTAGAGGGAGCTTTACTCTGTATCTAACCCATGCTGTACCTGCCCTGGGAGTGTTTGATAGGACAGTGTAGCGGGAGCTTGACTCTGTAACTAACCCATGCTGTGCTGGCCCTGGGAGTGTTTGATGGGACAGTGTAGAGGGAGCTTTACTCTGTATCTAACCCGTGCTGTAGCTGCCCTGGGAGTGTTTGATGGGACAGTGTAGAGGGAGATTTACTCTGTATCTAACCTGTGCTGGAAGTGCCCTGGGAGTGTTTGATGGCACAGTGTAGAGGGAGCTTTCCTCTGTATCTCACCTCTGTTGGAACTGCCCTGGGAGTGTTTGACGGGACTGTGTAAAGGGAGCTTTACTCTGTATCTAACCTGTGCTGGAACTGCCCTGCGAGTGTTTGACAGGACAGTGCAGAGGGAGCTTTACTCTTTATCTAACCCGTGCTGTACCTGCCGTGGGAGTATTTGATGGGACAGTGTAGAGAGAGCTTTACTCTGCATCTAACTCGTGCTGTACCTGCCATGCGAGTGTTTGATGGGACAGTGTAGAGGGAGCTTTACTCTGTATCTAACTAGTGCTGTACCTGCCCTGGGAGTGTTTGTTGGGACAGTGTAGAGGGAGCTTTACTATGTATCTAACCCGTGCTGTACCTGCCCTGGGAGTGTTTGATGGGACAGTGTAGAGGGAGCTTTACTCTGAATCTAACCCGTGCTGTACCTGCCCTGGTAGTGTTTGGTGGGACAGTGTAGAGGGAGCTTTACTCTGAATCTAACCCGTGCTGTACCTGCCCTGGAAGTGTTTGATGGACAGTGTAGAGGGAGCTTTACCCTGTATCTAGCCCGTGCTGTACCTGCCCTGGGAGTGTTTGATGGGACAGTGTAGAGGGAGCTTTACTCTGAATCTAACCCGTGCTGTACCTGCCCTGGGAGTGTTTGAAGGGACAGTGTAGAGGGAGATTTACTCTGTATCTAACCTGTGCTGGAACTGCCCTGGGAGTGTTTGATGGCACAGTGTAGAGGGAGCTTTCCTCTGTATCTCACCTCTGCTGGAACTGCCCTGGGAGTGTTTGACGGGACTGTGTAGAGGGAGCTTTACTCTGTATCTAACCCGTGCTGTACCTGCCCTGGGAGTGTTTGATGGGACAGTGTAGAGAGAGCTTTACTCTGTATCTAACTCGTGCTGTACCTGCCCTGGGAGTGTTTGATGGGACAGTGTAGAAGGAGCTTTACTCTGTATCTAACTCGTGCTGTACCTGCCCTGGGAGTGTTTGTTGGGACAGTGTAGAGGGAGCTTTACTCTGTCTCTAACCCGTGCTGTACCTGCCCTGGAAGTGTTTGATGGACAGTGTAGAGGGAGCTTTACCCTGTATCTAACCCGTGTTGTACCTGCCCTGGGAGTGTTTGATGGGACAGTGTAGAGGGAGCTTTACTCTGAATCTAACCCGTGCTGTACCTGCCCTGGTAGTGTTTGGTGGGACAGTGTAGAGGGAGCTTTACTATGTATCTAACCCGTACTGTACCTGCCCTGGGAGTGTTTGATGATACAGTGCAGAGGGAGCTTTACTCTGTAACTAACCCGTGCTGTACCTGCCCCAGGAGTGTTTGATGGGACAGTGTAGAGTGGGCTTTACTCTGTATCTAATCCGTGTTGTACCTGCCCTGGTAGTGTTTAATGGGACAGTGTAGAGGGAGCTTTACTCTGTAACTAACCCATGCTGTGCTGGCCCCGGGAGTGTTTGATGGGACAGTGTAGAGGGAGCTTTACTCTGTATCTAACCCGTGCTGTACCTGCCCTGGGAGTGTTTGATGGGACAGTGTAGAGGGAGGTTTCCTCTGTATCTAACCCGTGCTGTAGCTGCCCTGGGAGTGTTTGATGGGACAGTGTAGAGGGAGCTTTCCTCTGTATTTAACCCGTGCTGTAGCTGCCCTGGGAGTGTTTGATGGGACAGTGTAGAGGGAGCTTTACTCTGTAACTAACCCATGCTGTGCTGGCCCTGGGAGTGTTTGATGGGACAGTGTAGAGGGAGCTTTACTCTGTATCTAACCCGTGCTGTAGCTGCCCTGGGAGTGTTTGATGGGACAGTGTAGAGGGAGCTTTACTCTGTATCTAACCCGTGCTGTAGCTGCCCTGGGAGTGTTTGATGGGACAGTGTAGAGGGAGATTTACTCTGTATCTAGCCTGTGCTGGAACTGCCCTGGGAGTGTTTGACGGGACTGTGTAGAGGGAGCTTTACTGTGTATCTAACCCGTGCTGTAGCTGCCCTGGGAGTGTTTGATGGGACAGTGTAGAGAGAGCTTTACTCTGTATCTAACTCGTGCTGTACCTGCCCTGGGAGTGTTTGTTGGGACAGTGTAGAGGGAGCTTTACTATGTATCTTACCCGTGCTGTACCTGCCCTGGAAGTGTTTGATGGACAGTGTAGAGGGAGCTTTACCCTGTATCTAACCCGTGCTGTACCTGTCCGGGGAGTGTTTGATGGGACAGTGTAGAGGGAGCTTTACTCTGAATCTAACCCGTGCTGTACCTGCCCTGGTAGTGTTTGGTGGGACAGTGTAGAGGGAGCTTTACTATGTATCTAACCCGTACTGTACCTGCCCTGGGAGTGTTTGATGATACAGTGTAGAGGGTGCTTTACTCTGTATCTAACCCGTGCTGTACCTGCCCCAGGAGTGTTTGATGGGACAGTGTATAGGGGGCTTTACTCTGTATCTAATCCGTGTTGTACCTGCCCTGGGAGTGTTTAATGGGACAGTGTAGAGGGAGCTTTACTCTGTATTTAACCTAGGCTGGAACTGCCCTGGGAGTGTTTGGTGGGACAGCGTAGAGGGAGCTTTACTCTGTATCTAACCCATGCTGTACCTGCCCTGGGAGTGTTTGATAGGACAGTGTAGCGGGAGCTTGACTCTGTAACTAACCCATGCTGTGCTGGCCCCGGGAGGGTTTGATGGGACAGTGTAGAGGGAGCTTTACTCTGTATCTAACCCGTGCTGTACCTGCCCTGGGAGTGTTTGATGGGACAGTGAAGAGGGAGATTTACTCTGTATCTAACCTGTGCTGGAACTGCCCTGGGAGTGTTTGACGGGACTGTGTAGAGGGAGCTTTACTGTGTATCTAACCTGTGGTGGAACTGCCCTGTGAGTGTTTGACAGGACAGTGCAGAGGGAGCTTTACTCTTTATCTATCCCGTGCTGTACCTGCCCTGGGAGTGTTTGATGGGACAGTGTAGAGCGAGCTTTACTCTGCATCTAACCCGTGCTGTACCTGCCCTGGAAGTGTTTGATGGACAGTGTAGAGGGAGCTTTACTCTGAATCTAACCCGTGCCGTACCTGCCCTGGTAGTGTTTGGTGGGACAGTGTAGAGGGAGCTTTACTATGCATCTAACCCGTACTGTACCTGCCCTGGGAGTGTTTGACGATACAGTGTAGAGGGAGCTTTACTCTGTATCTAACCCGTGCTGTACCTGCCCCAGGAGTGTTTGATGGGACAGTGTAGAGTGGGCTTTACTCTGTATCTAATCCGTGTTGTACCTGCCCTGGTAGTGTTTAATGGGACAGTGTAGAGGGAGCTTTACTCTGTATCTAACCCGTGCTGTAGCTGCCCTGGGAGTGTTTGATGGGACAGTGTAGAGGGAGATTTACTCTGTATCTTACCTGTGCTGGAACTGCCCTGGGAGTGTTTGATGGCACAGTGTAGAGGGAGCTTTCCTCTGTATCGCACCTCTGTTGGAACTGCCCTGGGAGTGTTTGACGGGATTGTGTAGAGGGAGCTTTACTCTGTATCTAACCCGTGTTGTACCTGCCCTGGGAGTGTTTGATGGGACAGTGTAGAGAGAGCTTTACTCTGCATCTAACTCATGCTGTACCTGCCATGGGAGTGTTTGATGCGACAGTGTAGAGGGAGCTTTACTCTGTATCTAACTAGTGCTGTACCTGCCCTGGGAGTGTTTGTTGGGACAGTGTAGAGGGAGCTTTACTATGTATCTAACCCGTGCTGTACCTGCCCTGGGAGTGTTTGATGGGACAGTGTAGAGGGAGCTTTACTCTGAATCTAACCCGTGCTGTACCTGCCCTGGTAGTGTTTGGTGGGACAGTGTAGATGGAGCTTTACTATGTATCTAACCCGTACTGTACCTGCCCTGGGAATGTTTGATGATAGAGTGTAGAGGGAGCTTTACTCTGTATCTAACCCGTGCTGTACCTGCCCCAGGAGTGTTTGATGGGACAGTGTAGAGAGGGCTTTACTCTGTATCTAATCCGTGTTGTACCTGCCCTGGGAGTGTTTAATGGGACAGTGTAGAGGGATCTTTACTCTGTATTTAACCTAGGCTGGAACTGCCCTGGGAGTGTTTGATGGGACAGCAAAGAAGGAGCTTTACTCTGTATCTAACCCATGCTGTACCTGCCCTGGGAGTGTTTGATAGGACAGTGTAGCGGGAGCTTGACTCTGAAACTAACCCATGCTGTGCTGGCCCCGGGAGTGTTTGATGGGACAGTGTAGAGGGAGCATTACTCTGTATCTAACTCGTGCTGTACCTGCCCTGGGAGTGTTTGATGGGACAGTGTAGAGGGAGCTTTACTCTGTATCTAACCCGTGCTGTACCTGCACTGGAAGTGTTTGATGGGACAGTGTAGAGGGAGCTTTACTCTCTATCTAAACCGTGCTGTACCTGCCCTTTGAGTGTTTGATGGGACAGTGTAGAGGGAGCTTTACCCTGTATCTAACCCGTGCTGTACCTGACCTGGGAGTGTTTGATGGGAGAGTGTAGAGGGATCTTTACTCTCTATCTAACCCGTGCTGTACCTGCCCTGAGAGTGTTTGATGGGACAGTGTAGAGGGAGATTTACTCTGTATCTAACCTGAACTGGACCTGCCCTGGGAGTGTTTGACGGGACAGTGTGGAGAGAGCTTTACTCTGTATCTAACTCGTGCTGTACCTGCCCTGGGAGTGTTTGATGGGACAGTGTAGGGGGAGCTTTACCCTGTATCTAACTCGTGCTGTAACTGCCCTGGGAGTGTTTGATGGGACAGTGGAGAGGGAGCTTTACTCTGTATCTAACCCGTGCTGTACCTGCCCTGGGAGTGTTTGATGGGACAGTGTCGAGGGAGCTTTCCTCTGTATCTAACTCGTGCTGTAACTGCCCTGGGAGTGTTTGATGGGACAGTGTAGAGGGAGCTTTACTCTGTATCTAACTCATGCTGTACCTGCCCTGGGAGTCTTTGATGGGACAGTGTAGAGGCAGCTTTACTCTGTATCTAACTCGTGCTGTACCTGCCCTGGGAGTGTTTGATGGGACAGTATAGAGGGAGCTTTACTCTGTATCTAACCCTTGCTGCACCTGCCCTGGGAGTGTTTGACGGGACAGTGTGGAGAGAGCTTTACTCTGTATCCAGCTCGTGCTGTACCTGCCCTGGGAGTGTTTGATTGGACAGTGTAGGGGAAGCTTTACCCTGTATCTTACTCGTGCTGTAACTGCCCTGGGAGTGCTGATGGGACAGGGTAGAGGGAGCTTTACTCTGTACCTAACCCGTGTTGTACCTGCCCTGGGAGTGTTTGATGGGACAGTGCAGAGGGAGCTTTACTCTGTATCTAACCCATGCTGTACCTGCCCTGGGAGTGTTTGATGGGACAGTGTAGAGGGGGCTTTACTCTGTATCTAACCTGTGCTGTACCTTTCCTGGGAGTGTTTGATGGGACAGTGTAGAGAGAGCTTTACTCTGCATGTAACCAGTGCTGTACCTGCCCTGGGAGTGTTTGCTGGGACAGTGTAGAGGGAGTTTTACTCTGTATCTAACCCGTGTTGTACCTGCCCTGGGAGTGCTGATGGGACAGTGTAGAGGGAGCTTTACTCTGTATCTAACCCGTGTTGTACCTGCCCTGGGAGTGTTTGATAGGACAGTGCAGAGGGAGCTTTACTCTGTATCTAACTCGTGCTGTACCTGCCCTGGGAGTGTTTGATGGGACTGTGCAGTGGGAGCTTTACTCTGTACCTAACCCGTGCTGTACCTGCCCTGAGAGTGTTTGAAGGGACAGTGTAGAGGGAGCTTTACTCTGTATCTAACCCGTGCTGTACCTGCCCCAGGAGTGTTTGATGGGACAGTGTACAGAGGGCTTTACTCTGTATCTAATCCGTGCTGTACCTGCCCTGGGAGTGTTTAATGGGACAGTGTAGAGGGAGCTTTACTCTGTATTTAACCTAGGCTGGAACTGCCCTGGGAGTGTTTGATGGGACAGCGTAGAGCGAGCTTTACTCTGTATCTCACCCATGCTGTACCTGCCCTGGGTGTGTTTGATAGGACAGTGTAGCGGGAGCTTGACTCTGTAACTAACCCATGCTGTGCTGGCCCTGGGAGTGTTTGATGGGACAGTGTAGAGGGAGCTTTACTCTGTATCTAACCCGTGCTGTAGCTGCCCTGGGAGTGTTTGATGGGACAGTGTAGAGGGAGATTTACTCTGTATCTAACCTGTGCTGGAACTGCCCTGGGAGTGTTTGATGGCACAGTGTAGAGGGAGCTTTCCTCTGTATCTCACCTCTGTTGGAACTGCCCTGGGAGTGTTTGACGGGACTGTGTAAAGGGAGCTTTACTCTGTATCTAACCTGTGCTGGAACTGCCCTGCGAGTGTTTGATGGGACAGTGCAGAGGGAGCTTTACTCTTTATCTAACCCGTGCTGTACCTGCCCTGGGAGTATTTGATGGGACAGTGTAGAGAGAGCTTTACTCTGTATCTAACTCGTGCTGTACCTGCCATGGGAGTGTTTGATGGGACAGTGTAGAGGGAGCTTTACTCTGTATCTAACTAGTGCTGTACCTGCCCTGGGAGTGTTTGTTGGGAGAGTGTAGAGGGAGCTTTACTATGTATCTAACCCGTGCTGTACCTGCCCTGGGAGTGTTTGATGGGACAGTGTAGAGGGAGCTTTACTCTGAATCTAACCCGTGCTGTACCTACCCTGGTAGTGTTTGGTGGGACAGTGTAGAGGGAGCTTTACTCTGAATCTAACCCGTGCTGTACCTGCCCTGGAAGTGTTTGATGGACAGTGTAGAGGGAGCTTTACCCTGTATCTAACCCGTGCTGTACCTGCCCTGGGAGTGTTTGATGGGACAGTGCAGAGGGAGCTTTACTCTGAATCTAACCCGTGCTGTACCTGCCCTGGTAGTGTTTGGTGGGACAGTGTAGAGGGAGCTTTACTATGTATCTAACCCGTACTGTACCTGCCCTGGGAGTGTTTGATGATACAGTGTCGAGGGAGCTTTACTCTGTATCTAACCCGTGCTGTACCTGCCCTGAGAGTGTTTGATGGGACAGTGTCGAGGGAGCTTTACTCTGTATCTAACTCGTGCTGTACCTGCCCTGGGAGTGTTTGATGGGACAGTGTAGAGGGAGCTTTACTCTGTATCTAACTCATGCTGTACCTGCCCTGGGATTCTTTGATGGGACAGTGTTGAGGCAGCTTTACTCTGTATCTAACTCGTGCTGTACGTGCCCTGGGAGTGTTTGATGGGACAGTGTAGAGGGAGCTTTACTCTGTATCTAACCCTTGCTGTACCTGCCCTGGGAGTGTTTGACGGGACAGTGTGGAGAGAGCTTTACTCTGTATCCAGCTCGTGCTGTACCTGCCCTGGGAGTGTTTGATGGGACAGTGTAGGGGGAGCTTTACCCTGTATCTAACTCGTGCTTTAACTGCCCTGGGAGTGCTGATGGGACAGTGTGGAGGGAGCTTTACTCTGTAACTAACCCGTGCTGTACCTGCCCTGGGAGTGTTTGATGGGACAGTGTCGAGGGAGCTTTACTCTGTATCTAACTCGTGCTGTACCTGCCCTGGGAGTGTTTGATGGGACAGTGTAGAGTGAGCTTTACTCTGTATCTAACTCGTGCTGTACCTGCCCTGGGAGTCTTTGATGGGACAGTGTAGAGGGAGCTTTGCTCTGTATCTAACCCGTGCTGTACCTTTCCTGGGAGTGTTTGATGGGACAGTGTAGAGAGAGCTTTAATCTGTATGTAACCAGTGCTGTACCTGCCCTGGGAGTGTTTGCTGGGACAGTGTAAAGGGAGTTTTACTCTGTATCTAACCCGTGTTGTACCTGCCCTGGGAGTGCTGATGGGACAGTGTAGAGGGAGCTTTACTCTGTATCTAACCTATGTTGTACCTGCCCTGAGAGTGTTTGATGGGACTGTGTAGAGGGAGCTTTACTCTGTACCTAACCCGTGCTGTACCTGCCCTGAGAGTGTTTGAAGGGACAGTGTAGAGGGAGCTTTACTCTGTATCTAATCCGTGCTGTACCTGCCCTGGGAGTGTTTGATGGGACAGTGTAGAGGGAGCTTTACTCTGTATCTAATCCGTGCTGTACCTGCCCTAGGAGTGTTTGATGGGACAGTGTAGAGGAAGCTTTACTCTGTATCTAACCCGTGCTGTACCTGCCCTGGGAGTGTTTGATGGGACAGTGTAGAGGGAGCTTTTCTCTGTATCTAATCCGTGCTGTACCTGCCCTAGGAGTGTTTGATGGGACAGTGTAGAGGGAGCTTTACTCTGTATCTCACCCGTGCTGTACCTGCCCTGGGAGTGTTTGATGGGACTGTATCTACAAAATGCACTGCAGCAACTCGCGCAGGCTTCTTTGGCAGCACCTCCCAAACCCGCGACCTCTTCCAGCTAGAAGGACAAGGGCAGCAGGTGCATGGGAATACCACTACCTCCAAGTTCCCCTCCAAGTTAAACACCATCCTGACTTGGAAATATTTCGCCGATCCTTCATCGTCACTGGGTCAAAATCCTGGAACTCCCTTCCTAACAGCACTGTGGGAGTACCATCACCACACGGACTGCAGCGGTTCAAGAAGGCGGCTCACCACCACCTTCTCAAGGGAAACTAGGGATGGCCAATAAATGCTCTGCCATCCAGCGACGTCCACATCCCAGGAATCAATTTTAAAAAATTCCTACCACAGTCGTTAAATATAGGAATAACACTATTTAATATATATACATAAATACATAAGTACATAATTATACATGCAAAAACACATTTTGTCCAACTTTAATTAGTTTATCCTGTCTGATATAAACCAGCCCCACAGTCACTGACACCAATCACCTCTTGTCTGTTATAAACCAAACCTACAGTCACTGACACCAATCTCTTCCTGTATGATATTAACAAACCCCACAGTCACTGACACCAATCTCCTCCTGTCTGATATAAACCAACCCCACAGTCACTGACACCAATCTCCTCCTGTCTGATATAAACCAAACCCAGAGTCACTGACACCAATCTCCTCCTGTCTGATATAAACCAACCCCACAGTCACTGACACCAATCTCCTCCTGTATGATATAAACCAACCCCACAGTCACTGACACCAATCTCCTCCTGTCTGATATAAACCAACCCCACATTCACTGACACCAATCTCCTCCCGTCTGATATAAACCAACCCCACAGTCACTGACACCAATCTCCTCCTGTCTGATATAAACCAGCCCCACAGTCACTGACACCAATCTCCTTCTGTCTGATATAAACCAACCCCACAGTCAGTGACACCAATCTCCTCCTGTCTGATATAAACCAGCCCCACAGTCACTGACACCAATCTCCTCCTGTCTGATATAAACCAACCCCACAGTCACTGACACCAATCTCCTCCTGTCTGATATAAACCAGCCCCACAGTCACTGACACCAATCTTCTCCTGTCTGAGATAAACCAACCCCACAGTCACTGACACCAATCTCCTCCTGTCTGATATAAACCAACCCCACAGTCACTGACACCAATCTCCTCCTGTCTGATATAAACCAGCCCCACAGTCACTGACAGCAATCTTCTCCTGTCTGATATAAACCAACCCCACAGTCACTGACACCAATCTCCTCCTGTCTGACATAAACCAGCCCCACAGTCACTGAAACCAATCTCCTCCTGTCTGATATAAACCAACCCCAGTTACTGACACCAATCTCCTCCTGTCTGATATAAACCAACCCCAGTCAATGACACCAATCTCCTCCTGTCTGATATAAACCAACCCCAGTTACCGACACTAATCTCCTCCTCATAGAGTCATAGAGTCATAGAGTTTTACAGCACAGAAAGAGGCCCTTCGGCCCATCGCGTCCACGCCGTCCATCAATCCCTGTCCAGTCTAATCCCATTTTCCAGCATTTGGTCCATAGCCTTGTATGCAATGGCATTTCAAGTGCCCATCCAAATGCTTCTTGAATGTTGTGAGGGTTCCTGCCTCTACCACCCTTTCAGGCAGTGAGTTCCAGATTCCAACCACCCTCTGGGTGAAAAAGTTCCTCCTCAAATCCCCCCTAAATCTCCTGCCCCTTACCCTGAATCTATGCCCCCTTGTTATTGACCCCCCTACTAAGGGGAAAAGCTCCTCTTTATCTACCCTATCTACGCCCCTCATCATTTTGTACACCTCAATCAGGTCCCCCCTCAGCCTCCTTTGCTCCAAGGAAAACAACCCCAGCCTGTTGAGTCTTTCTTCATAGCTGAGGCGCTCCATCCCAGGTAACATCCTGGTGAATCTTCTCTGCACCCTCTCCAAAGCAATCACATCCTTCCTATAGTGAGGCGACCAGAACTGCACACAGTACTCCAGCTGTGGCCTCACCAGCGTTTTGTACAGCTCCATCATAACCTCCCTGCTCTTATATTCTATGCCTCTGCTAATGAAGGCAAGTATCCCATATGCCTTTTTAACCACCTTATCTACCTGTTCCGCTGCCTTCAGGGATCTATGTACATGTACACCAAGGTCCCTCTGACCCTCTGTACTTCCTAGGGTCCTACCACTCATTGTGTATTCCCTTGCCTTATTTGTCCGTCCAAAATGCATCACCTCGCACTTTTCCGGGTTAAATTCCATTTGCCACTTTTCCGCCCATCTGACCAACCCGTTAATATCGTCCTGTAGCCTGAGGCTTTCCTCCTCACAATTTACCACCCCACCAATTTTCGTGTCATCCGCGAACTTACTGATCATACCCTTTACATTCTCATCCAAATCATTAATGTAGATCACAAACAGCAAGGGACCCAGCACCGATCCCTGAGGTACCCCACTGGACACAAGCTTCCAGTCACAAAAGCAACCTTCGACCATCACCCTCTGCCTCCTGCCACTCAGCCAGTTTAGGATCCAACGCGCCAAGGCCCCCTGGATCCCATGGGCTCTTACCTTCTTGATCAGTCTCCTATGTGGGACTTTGTCAAAAGCTTTACTGAAGTCCATGTAAACCACATCCACAGCATTTCCCTCATCCACACACCTAGTCACCCCCTCGAAAAATTCAATCAGATTGGTCAGACATGATTTACCCTTGACAAAGCCATGCTGACTATCCCCGATTAATCCTTGCCTCTCCAAGTGGAGACTAATTTTGTCCCTCAGAATTTTTTCCAATAATTTCCCTACCACAGATGTTAGGCTCACTGGCCTGTAATTCCCTGGTTTATCCCTGCTACCCTTCTTGAATAATGGTACTACGTTAGCTGTTCTCCAGTCCTCTGGTACATCCCCTGTGGCCAGAGAGGTTCTGAAAATTTGTGTCAGAGCCCCTGCAATCTCCTCCTTTGCCTCACACAACAGCCTGGGATACATCTCGTCCGGGCCTGGGGATTTATCCACTTTTTGGCCTGCTAAAACCGCTAGTACCTCCTCCCTCTCGATGCTAATATGTTCAAGTATGTCACAGTCCCCTTGCCCGACTTCTATGTCTACATCGTCTTTCTCCATAGTGAACACAGAGGCAAAAAATTCATTTAAAACCCCACCTACTTCATCTGGCTCTACACACAGCTTGCCACTTTGGTCCCTAATGGGCCCTACCCTTTCCCTGGTTATCCTCTTGCCCTTAATATACTTATAAAACATCTTAGGATTTTCCTTTATTTTGCTTGCCAGTGTTATTTCATGGCCCCTCCTCGCCCTCCTAATTTCCTTTTTAAGTATGCCCCTGCACCTTTTATACTCCTCTAGGGCTTCCTCCGTCTTTTGTCTTTTGTAACTGCCAAAAGCCCCCCTTTTTTTCCTAATGCATTTTTGTATATCCCTTGTCATCCAAGGTTCCCTTTGCTTGTTGGTCCCACCCTTGACCTTTACAGGAACATGTTGGCGTTGTACTCTCTCTATTTCCCTTCTGAAAGCCTCCCACTGTTTTGATGTGGATTTTCCTATAAGTAGCTGCTCCCAGTCCACTTTGGCCAGAACCTGTCTTATCTTATTAAAATCGGCCTTCCCCCAATTTAGAACCCTTATTTCCGGGCCGTCTTTGTCTTTTTCCATGACCACCTTAAATCTCACCGAATTATGGTCACTATCGCCAAACTGCTCTCCTACAGACACTTCCACCACCTGCCCGGCTACATTCCCTAGAATTGGGTCCAGTACCGCCCCCTCTCTTGTAGGACTTTCTACATGTTGGCTCAAAAAGCTCTCCTGGATGCACTTTAAGAATTCTGCACCCTCTAAGCCTTTCACACTCTGACTATCCCAATTTATATTGGGGAAGTTGAAATCCCCCACTATTATTACCCTATTATTTTCACACTTTTCTGAGATTTGCCTACATATCTGTTCCTCTATCTCCCCCTGACTGTTTGGGGGCCTATAGTACACTCCCAGCAAAGTGCTTGACCCCTTTTTGTTTTTAAGTTCTACCCATATGGCCTCATTAGAGGAACCTGCTAATATATCATCCCTCCTTACAGCAGTAATTGACTCCTTAATTAATATTGCAACACCCCCTCCCCTTTTACACCCCCCTCTGTCTCGCCTGAAGATTCTATACCCCGGAATATTCAGCTGCCAGTCCTGACCCTCCCTCAACCATGTCTCCGTGATAGCAACAATATCGTACTCCCATGTGTTCAACAACAACTTCAGTTCATCCACCTTATTTGCAAGACTCCTTGCATTAAAATAAATGCCTTCCAGCCCTGCCATATTCCCTTTTGCCTTCACATCTTTACTCTGCCTTCCCTGCTGACTTGTTTTTTCCTCCGTATTTGGCTGTACATCACCCCCTACTATAGCTCCACTCTGTATCCCATCCCCCTGCCGAGTTAGTTTAAACCCCCCCCAGCAGTGCTAGCAAACCTCCCCGCAAGGATATTGGTTCCCCTCTGGTTCAGGTGTAAACCGTCCGACTTGTACAAGTCCCACCTGTCCCAGAAGCAGACCCAGTGATCCAGGAAACTAAAGCCCTCCCTCCTGCACCATCCCTTTAGCCACGCATTCATCTGTTCTATCCTCCCATTCCTATACTCACTGGCACGTGGCACCGGGAGTAATCCAGAGATTGCAACCTTTGAGGTCCTGCTCCTTAATCTTGCCCCTAGCTCCCTAAATTCTTGCTGCAGGACCTCATCCCTCTTTTTACCTATGTCGTTGGTACCAATGTGGACCACGACCTCTGGCTGTTCACCCTCCCCCTCCAGAATGCCCTGCAGCCGCTCAGTGACATCCTTGACCCTGGCACCAGGGAGGCAACAAACCATCCTGGATTCACGTCTACGGCCGCAGAAACGTCTATCTGTTCCCCTTACTATAGAATCCCCTACCACTATTGCTCTCCCACTCTTTTTCCTCCCTTCCTGGGCAGCAGGAGCACCCCCAGTGCCAGGAAGCTGGCTGCTGCCGCCTTCCCCTGGTGAGTCATCCCCCTCAACAGTATCCAAAGCGGTATACTTGTTTGAGAGGGGAATGGTCACAGGGGTTTTCTGCACTACCTGCCTACTTCTATTGCTCCACCTGATGGTCACCCCTTTCCTTTCTTCCTGTGCAGCCCTTCCCTGCGGTGTGACCAACTCACTAAACGTGCTATCCATGAACTTCTCAGCATCGTGAATGCTCAACAACCCATCCACCTGCAGCTCCAGCTCCTCAATGCGGTCTGCTAGTAGCTGCACATGGATGCATTTCCTGCACACGTAGTCACCAGGGGCAGTGTCCCTGAATTCCCACATGGAGCAGGAGGAGCACATCACGGGGCTGGGCTCTCCTGGCATGACTTACCCTTTAATTAATTTAAATTAATTTACTATCACCAATTAAAGATATCTCTAAGGCGCTTGTATAGTCTACCAACAGTACCTGCTACACCAGAAAAGACCCTAGTAACTATAAACTACAGAGTTAAAGTTTAAAAAAGAGAAATACTCACCAACCAATCACTTACCTGCTCCCTGATGACGTCACACACTGATTTCTTTTTACCTCTCTCCCCGCTGCTGAGTTGGTGTGCCTCGCTGGTCGCCGGTTTTTATACCCGGCTCCTCCTCCGCTGCTCCCGCTGCTCCGAGTGCTCTCGGGCCTCGCTGGTCGCCGGTTTTTATACCCGGCTCCTCCTCCGCTGCTCCCGCTGCTGAGTTGGTGTGCCTCGCTGGTCGCCGGTTTTTATACCCGGCTCCTCCTCCGCTGCTCCCGCTGCTCCGAGTGCTCGCGGGCCTCGCTGGTCGCCGGTTTTTATACCCGGCTCCTCCTCCGCTGCTCCCGCTGCTGAGTTGGTGTGCCTCGCTGGTCGCCGGTTTTTATACCGGGCTCCTCCTCCGCTGCTCTGAGTGCTCTCGGGCCTCGCTGGTCGCCGGTTTTTATACCGGGCTCCTCCTCCGCTGCTCCGAGTGCTCTCGGGCCTGGCTGGTCGCCGGTTTTTATACCGGGCTGCTCCCGCTGCTCCGAGTGCTCTCGGGCCTCGCTGGTCGCCGGTTTTTATACCGGGCTCCTCCTCCGCTGCTCCGAGTGCTCTCGGGCCTGGCTGGTCGCCGGTTTTTATACCGGGCTGCTCCCGCTGCTCTGAGTGCTCTCGGGCCTCGCTGGTCGCCGGTTTTTATACCGGGCTCCTCCTCCGCTGCTGCCGCTGCTCCGAGTGCTCTCGGGCCTCGCTGGTCGCCGGTTTTTATACCGGGCTCCTCCTCCGCTGCTCCCGCTGCTCCGAGTGCTCTCAGGCCTCGCTGGTCGCCGGTTTTTATACCGGGCTCCTCCTCCACTGCTCCCGCTGCTCCGCGTGCTCTCGGGCCTCGCTGGTCGCCGGTTTTTATACCGGGCTCCTCCTCCGCTGCTCCCGCTGCTCCGAGTGCTCTCGGGCCTCGCTGGTCGCGGGTTTTTATACCGGGCTCCTCCTCCGCTGCTCCCGCTGCTCCGAGTGCTCTCGGGCCTCGCTGGTCGCCGGTTTTTATACCGGGCTCCTCCTCCACTGCTTCCGCTGCTCCCGCTGCTCCGAGTGCTCTCGGGCCTCGCTGGTCGCCGGTTTTTATACCGGGCTCCTCCTCCGCTGCTTCCGCTGCTCCCGCTGCTCCGAGTGCTCTCGGGCCTTGCTGGTCGCCGGTTTTTATACCGGGCTCCTCCTCCGCTGCTCCCGCTGCTCCGAGTGCTCTCGGGCCTCGCTGGTCGCCGGTTTTTATACCGGGCTCCTCCTCCGCTGCTCCCGCTGCTCTGAGTGCTCTCGGGCCTCGCTGGTCGCCGGTTTTTATACCGGGCTCCTCCTCCGCTGCTCCCGCTGCTCCGAGTGCTCTCGGGCCTCGCTGGTCGCCGGTTTTTATACCGGGCTCCTCCTCCGCTGCTCCCGCTGCTCCGAGTGCTCTCGGGCCTCGCTGGTCGCCGGTTTTTATACCGGGCTCCTCCTCCGCTGCTCCCGCTGCTCCGAGTGCTGTCTGATATAAACCAGCCCCACAGTCACTGACACCAATCTCCTCCTGTCTGATATAAACCAAACCCAGTCACTGACACCAATCTCTTCCTGTCTGATATAAACCAACCACACAGTCACTGACACCAATCTCCTTCTGCCTGATATAAACCAACCCCACAGTCACTGACACAATTCTCATTCTGTCTGATATAAACCAGCCCCACAGTCACTGACCCCAATCTCCTCCTGTCTGATATAAACCAACCCCACAGTCACTGACACCAATCTCTTCCTCTCTGATATAAACTGACCCCACAGTCACGGATGCCAATCTCCTCCTGTCTGATATAAACGAACGCCACAGTCACTGATACCAATCTCCTGCTGTCTGATATAAAGCAACCCCAGTCACTGACGCCAAACTCCTACTGTCTGATATAAACCAACCCCACAGTCACTGACACCAATCTCCCCGTCTGATATAAACCAGCCCCACAGTCACTGACACCAAATCTCCTCCTGTCTGATAGAAACCAGCCCCACAGTCACTGACACCAATCTCCTCCTGTCTGATATAAACCAACCCCACAGTCACTGACACCAATCTCCTCCTGTCTGATATAAACCAGCCCCACAGTCACTGACACCAATCTCCTCCTGTCTGATATAAACCAGCCCCACAGTCACTGACAGCAATCTCCTCCTGTCTGATATAAACCAGCCCCACAGTCACTGACAGCAATCTCCTCCTGCCTGATATAAACCAATCCCAGTCACTGACACCAATCTCCTTCTGTCTGATATAAACCAACCCCAGTAACTGTCACCAATCTCCTCCTGTCTGATATAAACCAGCCCCACAGTCACTGACACTAATCTCCTCCTGTCTGATATAAACCAACCCCACAGTCACTGACACCAATCTCCTCCTGTCTCATATAAACCAACCCCAGTCACTGACACCAATCTCCTCCTGTCTGATATAAACCAACCCCACAGTCACTGACTAAATCTCACCCTGTCTGATATAAACCAACACCAGTCACCGACACCAATCTCCTCCTGTCTGATATAAACCAGCCCCACAGTCACTGACACCAATCTCCTCCTGTCTGATATAAACCAACCCCACAGTCACTGACACCAATCTCCTCCTGTCTGATATAAACCAACCCCACAGTCATTGACACCAATCTCCTCCTGTCTGATATAAACCAACCCCACAGTCACTGACACCAATCTCCTCCTGTCTGAAATAAACCAACCCCAGTCACTGACACCAATCTCCTCCTGTCTGATATAAACCAAACCCAGTCACTGACACCAATCTCTTCCTGTCTGATATAAACCAACCACACAGTCACTGACACCAATCTCCTTCTGCCTGATATAAACCAACCCCACAGTCACTGACACAATTCTCATCCTGTCTGATATAAACCAGCCCCACAGTCACTGACCCCAATCTCCTCCTGTCTGATATAAACCAACCCCACAGTCACTGACACCAATCTCTTCCTCTCTGATATAAACTGACCCCACAGTCACGGATACCAATCTCCTCCTGTCTGATATAAACAAGCCCCGCAGTCACTGACACCAATCTCTTCCTGTCTGATATAAACCAACCCCACAGTCACTGACACGAATCTCCTCCTGTCTGATATAAACCAACCCCACAGTCACTGACGCCAATCTCCTCCTGTCTGATATAAACCAGCCCCACAGTCACTGACACCAATCTCTTCCAGTCTGATATAAACCAGCCCCACAGTCACTGACACCAATCTCCTCCTGTCTGATATAAACCAGCCCCAGTCACTGACACCAATCTCCTCCTGTCTGATATAAACGAACGCCACAGTCACTGATACCAATCTCCTCCTGTCTGATATAAAGCAACCCCAGTCACTGACGCCAAACTCCTACTGTCTGATATAAACCAACCCCACAGTCACTGACACCAATCTCCCCGTCTGATATAAACCAGCCCCACAGTCACTGACACCAAATCTCCTCCTGTCTGATAGAAACCAGCCCCACAGTCACTGACACCAATCTCCTCCTGTCTGATATAAACCAACCCCACAGTCACTGACACCAATCTCCTCCTGTCTGATATAAACCAGCCCCACAGTCACTGACACCAATCTCCTCCTGTCTGATATAAACCAGCCCCACAGTCACTGACAGCAATCTCCTCCTGTCTGATATAAACCAGCCCCACAGTCACTGACAGCAATCTCCTCCTGCCTGATATAAACCAATCCCAGTCACTGACACCAATCTCCTTCTGTCTGATATAAACCAACCCCAGTAACTGTCACCAATCTCCTCCTGTCTGATATAAACCAGCCCCACAGTCACTGACACTAATCTCCTCCTGTCTGATATAAACCAACCCCACAGTCACTGACACCAATCTCCTCCTGTCTCATATAAACCAACCCCAGTCACTGACACCAATCTCCTCCTGTCTGATATAAACCAACCCCACAGTCACTGACTAAATCTCACCCTGTCTGATATAAACCAACACCAGTCACCGACACCAATCTCCTCCTGTCTGATATAAACCAGCCCCACAGTCACTGACACCAATCTCCTCCTGTCTGATATAAACCAACCCCACAGTCACTGACACCAATCTCCTCCTGTCTGATATAAACCAACCCCACAGTCATTGACACCAATCTCCTCCTGTCTGATATAAACCAACCCCACAGTCACTGACACCAATCTCCTCCTGTCTGAAATAAACCAACCCCACAGTCACTGACACCATTCTCCTCCTGTCTGATATAAACCAGCCCCACAGTCACTGACACCAATCTCCTCCTGTCTGAAATAAACCAACCCCACAGTCACTGACACCATTCTCCTCCTGTCTGATATAAACCAGCCCCACAGTCACTGACACCAATCTCCTCCTGTCTGATATAAACCAACCCCACAGTCTCTGACACCAATCTCCTCCTGTCTGATATAAACCAACCCCAGTCACTGACACCAATCTCCTCCTGTCGGATATAAACCTGCCCCACAGTCACTGACACCAATCTCCTCCTGTCTGATATAAACCAACCCCACAGTCACTGACACCAATCTCCTCCCGTCTGATATAAACCAGACCCAGTCACTGACACCAATCTCCCACGTCTGATATAAACCAACCCCAGTCACTGACGCCAATCTCCTCCTGTCTGATATAAACCAACCCCAGTCACTGACACCAATCTCCTCCCGTCTGATATAAACCAGCCCCACAGTCACTGACACCAATCTCCTCCTGTCTGATATAAACCAGCCCGTCACGAACACCAATCTCCTCCTGTCTGATATAAACCAACCCCACATTCACTGACACCAATCTCCTCCCGTCTGATATAAACCAACCCCAGAGTCACTGACACCAATCTCCTCCTGTCTGATATAAACCAACCCCACAGTCACTGACACCAATCTCCCCGTCTGATATAAACCAGCCCCAGTCACTGACACCAATCTGCTCCTGTCTGATATAAACCAACCCCACATTCACTGACACCAATCTCCTCCTGTCTGATATAAACCAACCCCACAGTCTCTGACACCAATCTCCTCCTGTATGATATAAACCAACCCCACAGTCACTGACACCAATCTCCTGTCGGATATAAACCAGCCCCACAGTCACTGACACCAATCTCCTCCTGTCTGATATAAACCAACCCCACAGTCACTGACACCAATCTCCTCCTGTCTGATATAAACCAGCCCCACAGTCACTGACACCAATCTCCTCCTGTCTGATATAAACCAACCCCACAGTCACTGACACCAATCTCCTCCTGTCTGATATAAACCAACCCCACAGTCACCGACACCAATCTCCTCCTGTCTGATATAAAGCAGCCTCACAGTCACAGACACCAATCTCCTCCGGTCTGATATAAACCAACCCCACAATCAGTGACACCAATCTCCTCCTGTCTGATATAAACCAGCCCCACAGTTACTGACACCAATCTCCTCCTGTCTGATATATACCAGCCCCACAGTCATTGACACCAATCTCCTCCTGTCTGATATAAACCAACCCCACAGTCACTGACACCAATCTCCTCCTGTCTGATATAAACCAACCCCACAGTCACTGACACCAATCTCCTCCTGTCTGATATAAACCAACCCCACAGTCTCTGACACCAATCTCCTCCTGTCTGATATAAACCAACCCCAGTCACTGACACCAATCTCCTCCTGTCGGATATAAACCTGCCCCACAGTCACTGACACCAATCTCCTCCTGTCTGATATAAACCAACCCCACAGTCACTGACACCAATCTCCTCCCGTCTGATATAAACCAGACCCAGTCACTGACACCAATCTCCCACGTCTGATATAAACCAACCCCAGTCACTGACGCCAATCTCCTCCTGTCTGATATAAACCAACCCCAGTCACTGACACCAATCTCCTCCCGTCTGATATAAACCAGCCCCACAGTCACTGACACCAATCTCCTCCTGTCTGATATAAACCAGCCCGTCACGAACACCAATCTCCTCCTGTCTGATATAAACCAACCCCACATTCACTGACACCAATCTCCTCCCGTCTGATATAAACCAACCCCAGAGTCACTGACACCAATCTCCTCCTGTCTGATATAAACCAACCCCACAGTCACTGACACCAATCTCCCCGTCTGATATAAACCAGCCCCAGTCACTGACACCAATCTGCTCCTGTCTGATATAAACCAACCCCACATTCACTGACACCAATCTCCTCCTGTCTGATATAAACCAACCCCACAGTCTCTGACACCAATCTCCTCCTGTATGATATAAACCAACCCCACAGTCACTGACACCAATCTCCTGTCGGATATAAACCAGCCCCACAGTCACTGACACCAATCTCCTCCTGTCTGATATAAACCAACCCCACAGTCACTGACACCAATCTCCTCCTGTCTGATATAAACCAGCCCCACAGTCACTGACACCAATCTCCTCCTGTCTGATATAAACCAACCCCAGTCACTGACACCAATCTCCTCCTGTCTGATATAAACCAACCCCACAGTCACCGACACCAATCTCCTCCTGTCTGATATAAAGCAGCCTCACAGTCACCGACACCAATCTCCTCCGGTCTGATATAAACCAACCCCACAATCAGTGACACCAATCTCCTCCTGTCTGATATAAACCAGCCCCACAGTTACTGACACCAATCTCCTCCTGTCTGATATATACCAGCCCCACAGTCACTGACACCAATCTCCTCCTGTGTGATATAAACCAACCCCACAGTCACTGACACCAATCTCCTCCTGTCTGATATAAACCAACCCCACAGTCACTGACACCAATCTCCTCCTGTCTGATATAAACCAACCCCACAGTCACTGACACCAATCTCCTCCTGTCTGATATAAACCAGCCCCACAGTCACTGACACCAATCTCCTCCTGTCTGATATAAAACCCCACAGTCACTGACACCAATCTCCCCCCGTCTGATATAAACCAACCCGTCAGACACCAATCTCCCCCCGTCTGATATAAACCAACCCCAGTCACTGACGCCAATCTCCTGTCTGATATAAACCAACCCGTCACTGACACCAATCTCCCCCCGTCTGATATAAACCAACCCCAGTCAGACACCAATCTCCTCCTGTCTGATATAAACCAACCCCAGTCACTGACACCAATCTCCTCCCGTCTGATATAAACCAGCCCCAGTCACTGACACCAATCTCCCACGTCTGATATAAACCAACCCCAGTCACTGACGCCAATCTCCTCCTGTCTGATATAAACCAACCCCAGTCACTGAAACCAATCTCCTCCCGTCTGATATAAACCAGCCCCACAGTCACTGACACCAATCTCCTCCTGTCTGATATAAACCAGCCCGTCATGAACACCAATCTCCTCCTGTCTGATATAAACCAACCCCACATTCACTGACACCAATCTCCTCCCGTCTGATATAAACCAACCCCAGTCACTGACACCAATCTCCTCCTGTCTGATATAAACCAACCCCACAGTCACTGACACCAATCTCCCCGTCTGATATAAACCAGCCCCAGTCACTGACACCAATCTGCTCCTGTCTGATATAAACCAACCCCACATTCACTGACACCAATCTCCTCCTGTCTGATATAAACCAACCCCACAGTCATTGACACCAATCTCCTCCTGTATGATATAAACCAACCCCACAGTCACTGACACCAATCTCCTGTCGGATATAAACCAGCCCCACAGTCACTGACACCAATCTCCTCCTGTCTGATATAAACCAACCCCACAGTCACTGACACCAATCTCCTCCTGTCTGATATAAACCAACCCCACAGTCACTGACACCAATCTCCTCCTGTCTGATATAAACCAGCCCCACAGTCACTGACACCAATCTCCTCCTGTCTGATATAAACCAGCCCCACAGTCACTGACACCAATCTCCTCCTGTCTGATATAAACCAGCCCCACAGTCACTGACACCAATCTCCTCCTGTCTGATATAAACCAACCCCACAGTCACTGACACCAATCTCCTCCTGTCTGATATAAACCAGCCCCACAGTCACAGACACCAATCTCCGGTGTTTGTGAGACTGAAGTTGTTTACAATCCTGATGAGCTTTTATGCTATTCCTAGTTGAGTTCGAGATCTCCAATGAAACACTCCACACCTTAATTCCCCTGAGCACAGGCTTTATTTTTAATATGTAGATTCTACAGTAATACAACTCCTATACTAAATGAGTGCAAAATATTTACATGGGAGATTCTACAAAGGAATACTTCTTGTAACATTCTTACATTATAGTTATATCGTAAGACTCATAATCTAACAAGCTGTATCCATGAACTCAGACTTTGATCATTGCCAAGCCTGGGAGGCACGAAAGGATGTTCGACTCTTTTAAAAGGCCAATTAGAATGACATTGTCATCAATCGATGTCACATTACCGAGAGAGCCCCCTGTTTAAAGGGGCACAAACAATCAACTCCCAATTATAATTAAATCAGATCAGAATACTGTTGCTGATGTTGACAATTGACTCCAGTCCCTCCAGTGCCCACCGGTCACGGAAGGCCTCCAGCGTCCCGGCGGACACCGCGTGCTCCCTCTCCAGGGACAGCCCGAAGGATGTTCCACCTTGGCTGTAGCCGTCAGCTTTCTTCTTCCCGGGGTGCTCTCTGACCTGAGCTGCAAACTGTTCCTGTATTTAAAGCCCAATCAGGTACAGCCCATGTGACCCTGGTTACCTCGGCCAATCAAACCATTGAGCTGAAAGACATTCATCAAACAAAGCATTCCATTGGATGGCTGTTTAGGGTTCATCGAGTAACCGCTTCCTGTTCATTGGAGCTACGAGGAATCTGCGAGTCAGAACAATGTCAGAGTTTGCTTTTACTGGGGCATTTCAAGAAACAAATGGCCTTCACGGTTCGGCTCAGTCCACACAGGCAGAGTTCTCAGCTCTGCTGGTTCTGTTCACACGAGGTCTGTTTCAGCTTAAAAGGGATAATTAGAGCCTGATCTGTCTGAGGTGATTACAAGCTAATAATTCACTAGACACGGGTCTTTAATACAAAGTCCACTAATATTAAACATACATGTATATAAAACAAAGCAAGACTTTACTTTTATGTTCTTACCGTCCACTCCTGGAGGCCCCACTCCCTGAGCCTACAACCTTCAGCAGGGTCAGTGGTGGAGTTCCACAGCGGGAGTGATCTCAGAGTAACTCTCGGGTTCGCACCCCCGTGGATGTTCCGGGTTGTGTATTTTTAGTTATCCTGGTGTCTAACACACACACATCAATAAAACAGGGAATTCCTGGAAACACGCTGCAGGTCCTTCTTTATCTGGAGATCAAATGTCTGTTGTATAATTGTACCAGCAGTTAACAAACTCCTGTGAACTCCTCCATCTGCTATTTTAATGCAGAATTTAACCAATTTATTTTAAACGTTTTTTTTTAATGGGTTAACGCCTGCCTTAAAATGATAGACTCAGGACTGTCACATAAACATGTCAAATGATTACCAGTCATCTTTAGACTGGAAACTTAAACCTGTTTCACTTTCAATCAGGAACAAATCACACGTTCTGTTCTGACGAAAGGTCATCGACCTGAAACATTAACTCTGTTTCTCTCTTCACAGATGCTGCCTGACCTGCTGAATTTCTCCAGCATTTTCTGTTTTTATTTTAGGAACAGATCGCAGTTTGGCACCAATCTCTGATATGACAGCACATTTCCAGCATTCAACGTTGTTCTTCCTGAGTCAAAACACAGTTGTAAAGGAGCCTTCTGTTCCGTGTCTAGGAGCTCTGAACCATGGCAGAGAGTGGCTGGGACACATTTCTTACAGGCCTCAAGATAAACCCGTACAGCAACCTTGCTGTCAGTGAAGAGAAACATGAAAGACCAAAGTGCCGTTTGCCCTCTCACTGTGGCCCTGAAGGACTGTGTCACGCTAAAGTTCTGTTCCCGCCGTACGATTCTCCCCCAGATTGTCCTTTCTGAGCTCCAGCCAGGTGACGCTAAACATCCAGGTGGGAAAGGCAAAAATCTACACGAATGCAATGAAAACAAAGCTGATTTATTTGACAGATATCCAGAGCACGGTGGCATAGTGGTTAGCACTGTTGCCTCACAGCGCCAGGGACCCGGGTTCGAATCCGGCCTCGGGCGACTGTCTGTGTGGAGTTTGCACATTCTCCCCGTGTTTGCGTGGGTTTCCTCCGGGTGCTCCGGTTTCCTCCCACAGTCCAAAGATGTGCGGGTTAGGTTGATTGGCTATGATAAATTGACCCTTAGTGTTAGGGGGATTAAATACGTGGGGTTACGGGGATAGGGTGGGATATGTGTTGGTGTAGGGGTTACGGGGATCGGGTGGGATATGCGTCGGTGCAGGCTCGATGGGCCGACATGGCCTCTATCTGCACTGTGGGGTTTCTGTGATTCTGTGTGAATATTAATCTCCAGCCCAGTTATAGGGTCATTAACCTCAGCAGAAACAACTTCCAACTGTCAGAATGAACATGGTTCAGTCCTGGGTGTGATTAACAGCAGCAATAACAGCAGAATCCTGCAGTCACTTGTGAAGTCGCTGGTGTCTCAGCAGGTTGGATGACTGAGTGAATCCCTTCCCACACACAGACCAGGTGAACGGCCTCTCCCCAGTGTGAACTCGCTGGTGTGACAGCAGGGTGGATGACTGAGTGAATCCCTTGCCATACTCAAAACAGGTGAACGGTCTCTCCCCAGTGTGAACTCGCTGGTGTGTCAGAACATCAGATGAATTAGTGAATCCCTTCTCACACACTGAACAGGTGAATGGCCTCTCCCCAGTGTGAATGCGCTGGTGTGTCAGAAGTTTGGATGGTCGATTAAATCCCTTCCCACACATGGAACAGGTGAACGGCCTCTCTCCAATGTGAATGCGCTGGTGTCTCAGGAGCTTGGATGAAAGAGTGAATCTGTTCTTACACACGGAGCAGGTGAACAGGCGCTCTCTAGTGTGAATGTGCTGGTGTTTCACAAGCTCAGATGAACGAGTGAATTTCTTCCCACACATGGAGCAGGTGAACGGTCTCTCCCCGGTGTGAACTCGCTGGTGTATCAGCAAGCTGGTTCTCTGAGTGAATCCCTTCCCATACACGGAGCAGTTGAATAGCCCCTCCCCAGTGTGAACTCGCTGGTGTCTCAGAAGGTTGGATGAATGAGTGAATCCCTTCTCACACACGGAGCAGGTAAATGGCCTCTCCCCAGTGTGACTGCGTTGATGAGTTTCCAGCTTCGATGGAGAACTGAATCCCTTCCCACAATCCCCACATTCCCACGGTTTCTCCATGGTGCGGGTGTCATTGTGACTCTCCAGGTTGGATGATCAGTTGAAGCCTCGTCCACACACAGGACACATGTACGGTTTGTCCCCACTGTGAATGGTGCGATGTTTTTTCAGGTTGTGTAACTGGTTAAAATTCTTACCACAGTCAGTGCACTGGAACACTCTCACTCGGGTGTGTGTGTCTCGGTGCTTTTCCAGTCACTGTGATGTTTGAAATCTTTTCCCACAGACAACCATTTCTCCTTCTATATTACAAGGCCAATGATATTCAGGTCCTGATGAATCGTGTCATTCTGTCAGATCTTGATGTGATGTTTGGTTTGAATTTCTCGTCTGCACATCCTCCCCTTCTAATGCCCTGTAAAAGCAGTTTACAAAAGTCATGACTGTAAATACAGGACAGAAATTTGGATTTTTCTCCCTTTCTCTCCTGAAGGTGCTGCGTGATGGTGGGGTTTGGCCCCAGTCACTCTTTGCCCTCCAGTACCTCACCAATAGCAATTCTGAGCTGTGAGCCGATACAGTGAGCTGCCAGCATTTCGACCATGGGGAGCAGCACAGCCGCCGTCCCTGGCTGATTCTGTCTGGAAAAGCTGAGGTCAATGGTAGCACACCAACAACAACTTGCATTTACATAGCGCCTTTAATGTAGTAAAACTTTCCAAGGTGCTTCACAAGATCGGAATTAGGCAAAAATTGACCTTAGGGCCGAGGCAACTGAAGGCACGGCCACCAATGGTGGAGCGAAGGAAGTGGGGGATGCACAACAGGCCAGAATTGGAGGAATGCAGAGTTCATAGAATCAGAGAATGGTGCAGCCCTTCGGCCCATTGTCCCAGAGCCAGCTCTTTGAATTTAGGCCCACTCCTCTGCTTTATCCCCACAGACCCGCAATTTGTTTCCCAATTCAAGTAGTTCTCCAATTCCCCTTTGAAAGTTGCCATTGAATCTGCTTCCACCACCACTTCAGGCAGTGCCTTCCAGGTCATAACAACTCGCTGCTTAAATTCTTTCCTCATGTCGCCGCTGGTTCTTTTGACAATGACCTTAAATCTGAGTCCTCTGGTTACCGACCCTTCTGACACTGGAGTCAGTTTCTCCTTATTAAGAGGGTTGTAAACATCTGGTCCACTTGGCACTGAAGTGTCTGAAACTCATAATAGGAACTCCAGGGAAACAAAATACTAACAAATGTTAAACTGTTCTGTTGACAAATGAAATCTCAATTTAACTTTTAGAAGATAAATTGTTTAACGGGTTCACACCGACTCACTCGAGTGGCGGACTCAGGTTCCACCCCTCAAACACCGTGATTGGTTGCCGAACTCGCTGCTCCCTTGGCCCTCCGGCCCCTGAGCTCTCTTCCTATTGGTTCCCAGGGCCATCAATCACCACTCGCCCACATTACGCTGCCAGATGAGGTTCAGGAGATCAGAGGAAGAAAATAAATGAGGTAATGAATCTGAGTTGGGAAATACAATGAGAGAAACATGATTCAATTGGTAAACCAACCTATTTAAAATCAACTCAAATGAATTGTTGCCATTAATATATTCTTTTTGCGCCAAGTGGGAAACAAATTATGTTTTCCCACACACGGAGCAGGTGAACGGCCTCTCCCCAGTGTGACTGCGTCAATCTATTTTCAGCTCAGACGGGTAATTGAATCACTTCCACAGTCCCCACATTTCCACGGTTTCTCCGTGGTGCGGGTGTCCTTGTGTCTCTCCAGGTTGGACGATGGGTCAAAGCCTCATCCACACACACAACACGTGTACGGTTTCTCCCCGCTGTGAACGGTGTGATGATTTTTCAGTCAGTGCACTGGAACACTCTCACTCGGGTGTGCGTGTCTCAGTGCTTTTCCAGTCACACTGATGTTTGAAATCTTTGCCCACAGAAAGCACAGACAAAAATTTCTCCTTCCACAGTCAAAGACCGATGATATTTGGGTCCTGATGAATGGAGTGACTCTGTCAGATCTTGATGTGACGTTTGGTTTGAGTTTGCGGAGTGTAAATGCTGCCCTTCTCACAGCCTGTAAAAGGAGTTTACAAAAGCCATCACTGTGAGTCCAGGATAGAAATTGACAAGATTCTCTCCTCCTGGTTCCTGGCCAAGGGGGCCGTGCATGCGCCCTACTGCCCCCTGAGCCTCTCAAGCTGACGGCCGTTGCCCCGGGCCTATCACCGGGAGAAAGCCCCGCAGCTCCCGCCCCGCTTGGGGCAAACGCCCGGCCCGGAGGCTCTTGTTCAGGGCCTGAGGCTCACCCCGGGTGTGTGTGAATCGGATAATGTTGAATGTTGAGTGTTTTAATAATGGGGCCCGGGGCCTACCCGCAATTTATTAATCTCCCGACCCTGCTCCCGCCGACCTGCAGCTCCGCCTGGTGACCGCGCGAGGCTTTCTTTGTAAACTCGGTGAGGGACACGTGACCCGGGCCCGCAGCCTGATTGACGGGAGCTTCCGACCAATAGGGAGCGAGCGGGGCGGGGCTGGAGGAGCGAGCCGGCGGCGGGTCCTCCAACCAATCAGGGAGCCCGAGGGGCGGGACTAGCGCCGGTTGATTGTCTGATCCGCAGGGCAGCGAGTTTCTCCAGTCCCTTGTTCAGGGCCCGGGGCCAGGGGAAGCTGTGGGCCTTTATTCCCCTTATTGGACACAAGGCTCTTTGTCTCACAACACACTGGCTCAGGTTTTAACAATCGGTTTATAGGGAATAGTGAATTGAAAATTGCAAAACTGAGATTGTTAGAGTTACACAGGATTACACAGGATATACAGCACAGAAACAGGCCATTCGGCCCAACCAGGCCATGCCGGCGTTTATGCTCCACACATAGAAAGATAGAAGATAGGAGCAGGAGTAGGCCATTCGGCCCCTCGAGCCTGCTCCGCCATTCAATGAGATCATGGCTGATCATCCAAATTCAGTACCCTGTCCCTGCTTTCTCCCCATATCCCTTGATCCCTTTAGCCTTAAGAAATATATCTAACTCCTTCTTGAATATATTTAATGAATTGGCCTCAACTGCCTTCTGTGGTTGCCTCACACGAGCCTCCTCCCGTCTTTCTTCATCTAAATCTATCACCATAACCCTCTATTCCCTTCTCCCACATATGCTTGTCCAGCCTCCCCTTAAATGCATCGATACTATTCGCTTCAACCACTCCCTGTGGTAACGAGTTCCACCTTCTCACCACTCGCTGGGTAAAGAAGTTTCTTATGAATCCCTATTGGATTTCTTGGTGACTATCTTATATTGATGGCCTCTAGTTATGCTCTTCCCCACAAGTGGAAACATTCTCTCTGTATCCACTCTATCAAAAAATTTTCATAATTTTAAGGACCTCTATTAGGTCACCCCTCAGCCTTTTTTCGAGAAAAGACCCAGCCTGTTCATCCTTTCCTGATATGTATACCCTCGCATTTCTGGTATCGTCCTTCCAAATCTTCTCTGCACCCTCTCCAGGCCTGTAAGAAATGTGTCCCAGCCGCTCTCTGCCATGGTTCAGAGCTCCTAGGCATGGAACAGAAGGCCCCTTTACAACAGTGCCTCTATATCCTATTTATAATATGGTGACCAGAACTGGACGCAGTTCTCTAAGGGCTGAATTTTGCTGGCACTCAGAGTGCGGGTTTGGAGGCGAGTCCGCTGTCAAAATCACAAAAACTGACAGCGGGTCGGTATCCCGCTCTGAACCGCCTCCTTGTGAGTTTCCCAGCCAATTTAGATACTTTAAAGCTTGTTAAAAGGTAGTTAGAGCACCATTTTCCCAAGTACTTACCATTTCCCCAGGTCTTTAACGAGGTTCCCGGAGAGCGGCGATCACGTCAGGTCAGTATGTCGGGTTCTCAATGACTGTGGATTGCTGTGAATAGGTGAAAGCTGCAGAAGTGGTCTAAAACCTACCATTTCACAGCTGTTCACTTCCCAATCTTAGAATCTGGAGCATTAATGATTTGGAACCCACTTTGGAGCTTTATGCAAACATGATTTCCCTTTCATAAAACCATGTTGACTCTGCCTAATCATATTATCATTTTCTAAGTGCCCTGTTCCACTTCCTTAATAATGGATTCCAGCATTTTCCCGAGGACTGATGTCAGGCTAACTGGCCTGTAGATCCCTGTTTTCTCTCTCCCTCCTTTCTTGAATAGCGGGGTTACATTTGCTACCTTCCATTCCACGAGGACCTTTCCAGAATCTAGTGAATTTTGCAAGATCACGACCAATGCATCCACTATCTCTGCAGCCACCTCTTTTAGAACCCTAGGATGTAGGCGGTCAGGTCCAGGGGATTTGTCGGCTTTTAGTCCCATTAGTTTCTCAAGTACTTTTTCTCGACTGATATGAATTACTTTAAGTTCCTCACTCTCATTAGCCCCTTGGTTCCCCACTATTTCTGGAATCTCAACCTTCTCCAGTGTAGCTCACGTGGCTCCAGCTCGCACAGCCTAAGCCCAGGCTGTCCGCAGTGCGGCCGCAACATGCCCGTGGACTTGCACGAGTGGTTGGGACCTCTCGCCCTGACCAAGGTGGACGAGAAGCCTGCGCAGCCCCTCCGTGTCAAGTATGACAACGTGGACAGAGATGTGCTGGGCAAAGTGCTGAGCCCGGCCCAGGTATTGACTGCAGCTGAGAGCTGAACACACAGGAACCGCTCCAGTGCCTGGAGCCAGCAACAAGAGGCAACAAAAGCAAGGAAGGCACAGAGTACAAAAGCAAGGAAGTTATGATGAACATTCATAAAACACTGGCTCGGCCTCAACTGGAGTATTGTGTCCAATTCTGGGCCCCGCACATTAGGAAGGATGTGAAGGCCTTAGAGAGAGTGCAGAAAAGATTTACAAGAATGGTTCCAGGGATGAGGGACTTCAGTTATGTGGATAGACTGGAGAAGCTGGGGTTGTTCTCCTTAGAGCAGAGTCGGTTGAGAGGAGATTTGATTGAGGTGTTCAAAATCATGAGGGTTTTGGACAGAGTAGAGAGAAACTGTTCCCATTGGCGGAAGGGTCGAGAACCAGAGGACACAGATTTAAGGTGATTGGCAGAAGAACCAAAGGCGACATGAGGAAAAACTTTTTTACGCAGCGAGTGGTTAGGATCTGGAATGCACTGCCTGAAAGGGTGGTGGAGGCAGATTCAATCACAGCTTTCAAAAGGGAATTGGATAAGTACCTGAAAGAAAAACATTTGCAGGGTTACAGGGAAAGGGCGGGGAGTGGGACTAGCTGAAGTACTCTTGCAGAGAACCGGCACGGGCTCGACGGGCTGAATGGCCTCCTTCTGTGCTGTAACCATTCTATGATTTTAAGCTTATATTGTGGTTAATAACAGACAAAACCTGTTCTTTCCCCTGATCTGATTACAGATTCCAACCAGTCGATTCAGTGAATGGAATGTCTTATCAGTGTTGCCATGGCGACCTGTCTGCAGTGAAACACCTGTTTGAGTTTCTAACTCAGACTAAACTTCTCTTTCCCATAATACACATTATATCAGACATTTGATCTCAATGTATTTTAACCATGTTATGTTAATATCTCTAAAATCTACAGGGAGATCAGATACACAAATCTTTAAAAGTTGGAGGACAAGTTTATAAAGTGGTTTAAAAATGTTACCCGAGGTTTTTTATAAATGGGGCGTAGAAAACAAAACCATTGGTTCGGTTGCAGTTAGAATAAGTTTTGGGCATCTTACACTAGGAAGGATGTCGGGGCCACAGAGAGGCTGCAGAATAAATTCCCTGAGGTTATACCACGGATGAGAGGCTTTAGTTATCAGAGAATCATAGAATGATACAGCACAAAGGGCGGCCATTCGGCCCATCATGCTTGTGCCAGCTCTTTGGGAGAGCTATCCAATTAGTCCCACTCCCTTGCTCTTTCCCCATATCCCAGTAAATGTTTTCCCTTCAAATATTTATCCAATTCCCTTTTGAAAGTTACTCTTGAATCTGCTTCCACCACCCTTTCAGGCAGTGCATTTCAGATCATAATAACTCGCTGGGTAAAGAAATGTTTCCTCATGATGACCTGTCTGCAGTGAAGCGCCTGTTTGAGTTTCTAACTGAGGCGAACTTCTCTTTCCCAGGGGGAGAGACGAGAGAAACTGGGGCACTTCTCGTTGGAACAAAGCAGGGTGAGAGGAGATGTGAGCAAGGTGTTTAAACTTGATCAACGACACCAACCAAAATATCAGAGACACTCCCTGTCCTTCAGGACCTGTGTCTAGGGGAGAAGCTGATGGGTTTATCAGATCATCTTTGGGTTAAATGTTGTGCTCGTGGAGCTGAGCCCCTAGTGTCAGCATCAAACACTCTCCAGTCGGGTACAGCACGGGTTAGATACAGAGTAAACCCATCAGCCGCTCCCCGACACAGATACCGAGGGGCAGGGAGTGTCTGGGACAATGACATTTCTCACTCAATAAGGTATAAATTGATCCTGTGCCTCTCTCCATTAATCCTGGGCTCCACACGGGGCGAATCCTGCTCCTGTTTCCCTTCCTGTAACAGCACTGAGCTAAACCCAGCCCATAATGAGCAGGGCCCAGGGAGGCTGGTTGCTAGGCACTGCAGTGATGTCATAAAGCAGGGCCATTCAGCCCAGCTGGTCGTCTCCTTGTCCCTTTAAAGGTGGAGAGCCGGGACACCCTGTCTCCAAACACATCCCACCTGTTCATACTGAGAATCCCCGGGGAAGGCCCAAGGCCCAGAGTGTGCAACACAACCAAGGGGGAAAGAGGAGGAGAGAAGGGGAGGTAAATCAAGGAGTCGGGACTGAGGGACACCAAGCTTCAGTTTTAGAGCCTGTAGACTTCAGGAGGGGGAAGAGTGAGTTCAGTAGTTTTAGGATCCAGGGAGAGAACAAGGAGCAGATGGGGAGACTGGTGTGGATTCCAGCACAGTGAGGATGTAGGGGGAGGGAGATTGTGTCGGGCCGTGTATTAGGGGTGTAGGAGGGACAAGAGAGGAAAGGTCAGAGGAGCAATTACTGCAGCAGTGCCCATAAATAGTGAGAGAGAGAGAAGGTGGGGGTTCGAGTGGACCAGGGACAGTCTGTTAAACTCTCTGTTTGCTGTGACCAGTTTTTCTTCAGTTAAAAATGGCCCAGTGACACAAACAGCCCATTAAACTCCACCAATGGCCTTTGGTCTGGTGAGGTCTCCCTTTGTGAAACATCGGCTGTTGTTAAAGCTTTTCACTCTGACACGCTCACACTGAGAAATGAGCTGCAGAACTGCCGACACCGTCAGCTTTAAGGAGACGTTTCCCTTTGGAGATCGGATTGTCCATTGAGTCTGATTAAACTGATGTTAAAGTAACAAGGCTGCTTTGCCCCGTGACAATAACAGATTATCAGAATATTTCCCATAGGTTAAAATCCAATATTACAGGGACTCACTGCCCTGGATGGTTGAAGTGGACCCTGTGATATAATAGAATTTTCTGTCCTGTCAGACTTGGACATCTTGTAGATCCATCTTTTAACAAGTTGTGGCAACTCAGTTCTCAGATGGATTCCACTCAGTTTGTAACAAGTCCTCAATCAGCTCGTCTTATTGTCGAGATATCAAGGACTCGACACACTGCGTGTGTGGGAAACAAAGCTCATTTAATTGACATTGATACAGATTAAACTCCAGTCCAGTTATAGGGGTTACTGACATCAGCTGAAACAAACCCCAACTGTCAGAATGAACATGGTTCAGTCCTGGATGTGATTAACAGCAGAATCCAACCCCTGCAGCCACATGTGAACTCGCTGGTGTCTCAGCAGGTTGGATGATAGACTGAATCCCTTCCCACACACGGAGCAGGTGAACGGCCTCTCCCCAGTGTGAACTCGCTGGTGTCTCAGCAGGTTGGATGATAGACTGAATCCCTTCCCACACACGGTGCAGGTGAACGCCCTCTCCCCAGTGTGAGTGTGTTGGTGTGCCAGCAGATACTTTGCACTTTCAAGAAGTCAAACAGGCGCTTCACTGCAGACAGGTCGCCATGGCAACACTGATAGAACGTTCCACTGAATCGACTGGTTGGAAACTAATCGGATCGGGAGAAACAACAGAGTTTGCCGTTATTAACCACAATATAAGCTTAAACCAGAGTGAGTAATACATTAGGTTATAATGTGTGATGAAAGGTTCTGACGGAAGGTCAGTGACCTGAACCGTTAACTCTGTTTCTCTCTCCACAGACGCTGCCTGACCTGCTGAGGATTTCCAGCATTTTCTCTCTTTATTTCAGATTTCCAGCATCCGCAGTATTTTGCTTTTGTAATTGGATGGATCTTTCAGAGAGCCACACAGGCACGATGAGCCGAATGGCCTCCTTCTGTGCTGTATCATTCTAGGATCCTGTGAAGTGTCGGTTAATGCAATTTAAGAAGCATCAACAGGTTTGTGTCAGAATTTAACTGAGTATCGAGCCAACATGTCCAGGTTATGTAAACTGGGCCTGTTCACACTGGAAAGAGAAGGTGGAGAGGTGATAGGATTGCTGTTTTTAGGATTCTAAAGGGACTGGATAATGTAGAGCACGACAAGTTATTTCACCCTGTCCAGCACAGTAGAACCAGAGGACACGGCCTGCGCTTGAAGGGGGTAAATTCAAATCCAATCTGTGGAAACAATATTTCATTTAGTGAGTGGTCAATCTATGGGACAAGCTCCCTAGGGAGACGGTGGAAGCAGTTCGTGTTGATTCATTCAAATGTAAATTGGACCGATTTCATTCATAGAATAAGACTTTGGGACACAGTGTGTGAGTAATTTGAGACATGACGTGTGGTCAGTGTAGAATGCTCGGGAGGAAGAGGTGACTTTGGTCCGATGGCTTCTCAAGCTCTCCACCACTGGGGTTTTCCTCACCTCATGTCTGGGTCTGTTGTAGACTCATTGATAGTGATTGATCGCTGTGATTAGTCAACAACTTCATTATCGTTGTATCACAGGACTCCCAGGGTGGTAGTAGGCCAATTAGATCAGAACCGAAATAATCCAGAGTAAGAGAGGAGAAACGGTCCAAAAATGGAGCAGTCAGTAACAGGACATCAATTAGTCTCCTCCTATCATGGAGACATCACAGGCTCGACACAAAGTGTGTTTGAAACAAAGCTGATTTATTTGACATTTATCCAGAATATTAATCTCCAGCCCAGTTATAGGGTTATAAACATCAGCAGAAACAAACCCCAACTGATAGAATGAACATAGTTCAGTCCTGGATGTGATTAACAGCAGCAATAACAGCAGAATCCAACCTCTGCAGTCAGTCGTGAACACGCTGGTGTCTCAGTAAGGAGGATGACTGAGTGAATCCCTTCCCACACACGGAGCAGGTGAACGGCCTCTCCCCGGTGTGAACTCGCTGGTGTGTCAGCAGGTTGGATGAATCAGTGAATCCCTTCCCACACATGGAGCAGGTGAATGGCCACTCCCCAGTGTGAACAGGTTGGTGTGCCAGCAGGTTGTAGGAATCCATGAATCCCTTCCCACACGTGGAGCAGGTGAATGGCCTCTCTCCAGTGTGAACTCGCTGGTGTGTCAGCAGGTAGGATGAATCAGTAAATCTTTTCCCACATACAGAGCAGGTGAACGGCCTCTCCCCAGTGTGAGTGCGTTGGTGTTTCAGCAGACCACTTGTGCTTTTAAAGCTCTTCTCACAGTCAGAACATTCAAAAGGTCTCTCATCAGTGTGAACATGTCGGTGTTCGCTGAGGTGGGATGACTGAGTGAATCCCTTCCCACACACAGAGCAGGTGAACGGTCTCTCCCCGGTGTGAACTCGCTGGTGTGTCAGAAGGTCGGATAAATCAGTGAATCCCTTCCTGCATTCAGTGCACATGAATGGCCTCTCCCCAGTGTGAAATCGCTGGTGTCTCAACAGGTGGGATGATCGGGTGAATCCCTTCCCACACACGGAGCAGATGAACGGCCTCTCCCCAGTGTGAGTGCGTTGGTGTTTCAGCAGGTGCTGTTTGCTTTTAAAGTTCTTCTCACAGTCAGAACATTGAAACGGTCTCTTATCAGAGTGAACAAGTTGGTGTGTCAGAAGGTGGGACGAACAAGTGAATCCTTTCCCACACATTGAGCAAGTGAACGGCCTCTCCCCAGTGTGGGTGCGTCGGTGTATCAATAAATCCTTTTTACTTTTAAAGCACTTCTCACAGTCAGAACAATTAAAAGGTTTGTTATCAGAGTGAACAAGTTGATGTGTCAGAAGGTGGGATGACTGAGTGAATCCCTTCCCACACATGGAGCAGGTGAACGGCCTCTCCCCAGTGTGAACTCGTTGGTGTGTCAACAGATCCTTTGTGCTTTTAAAGCTCTTCTCACAGTCAGAACATTTAAAAGGTCTCTTATCAGTGTGAACTCGCTGGTGTGTCAGGAGGGTTGATAATGCAGTAAATCCCTTCCCACATTCAATGCAGGTGAACGGTCGCTCTCCAGTATGAACTCGCTGGTGTGTATAGAGGCTGGATGACTGAGTGAATCCCTTCCCACACACGGTGCAGGTAAACGGCCTCTCCCCAGTGTGAGTGCGTCGATGAGTTTCCAGCTCAGATGGGTAATTGAATCCCTTCCCACAGTCCCCACATTTCCACGGTTTCTCCATGGTGCGGGTGCCCTCGTGTCTCTCCAGGTCGGACGATCAGTTGAAGCCTCGTCCACACACACAACACGTGTACAGTTTCACCCCACTGTGAATGGGGTGATATTTTTCAGGCCGTGTAACTGGTTAAAGCTCTTTCCACAGTCAGTGCACTGGAACACTCTCACTCGGGGGGGTGTGTCTCGGTGCCTTTCCAGTCACGCTGATGTTTGAAATCTTTCCCCACAGACAGAACAGACAAACATTTCTCCTTCCACATTCAAAGACTGATGATATTCGGGTCCTGATGAATGCAGTGACTCTGTCAGGTCTCGATGTGATGTCTGGTCTGAGTTTGCGGTGTGTAAATGCTGCCCTTCTCACAGCCTGTAAAAGGAGATTACAAAAACCATCACTGTGAGTCCAGGATAGAAATTGACAAGATTCTCTCCTCCTGGTTCCTGGCCAAGAGGGCCGCACATGCGCCCTGCTGCCCCCTGAGCCTCTCAAGATGGCGGCCGTTACCCCGGGCCTGTCACCGGGAAAAAGCCCCGCAGCTGCCGCCCCACTCGGGGCAAACGCCCGGCCCGGAGGCTCTTGTTCGGGGCCTGAGGCCCACCCCGGTGTTTATAAAGCCTCCCCGCCGGTTCTATTGCTCCCCTGCACTCTGCTGTCTCCTCCCCGCTCCGGAATCTTCTCTCCACCTTCCGCCGCCATCACCCGACTGGTGGCACTGCGCACGCGCGGAACCCGCCCCGCACCGAGCTCTCCCCGCGCCTGCGCACACCAGGCCCTGCAGCATTGATAGGGCCTATTCTCACGCGCGGAGTGTTCTGGGTAACAGCCATCGCCATTTTAGATCAACAACAAGGTGGCAGAAAAGTGAGTGGAATAGCTGAAGACAGAGATAACTTTGGAGGAGGGACTAGGAGGAGGATGAGCGGTGTGACACAGAGCTTGAGAATCTACTAAACGGAGTGACTTGCTAAACAGAGTGGTAAGGGGAATTTGGTGAGAATGGGAATTGGATGCTGAGGGGGAAGGAGGTGCTCAGTAATTTAAACCAGGAGCAACAGTAAATAATAAATAATCGCACCGGAGGACACAGAAAAAAGTGACATTATAATCAACACACAGCAGAGCAAATTAACATAAGTATATCGGTAAGAATATCGATATCCCTTTGTGTGTTTAGTCTCTTTAGTGTTTAGTGTTAAGCTTGACTTAGTAAGGATTTATTAGTGCAAGTAAATGTAAGTCAAAGGAAAACGAGGTAAGTGATTAAATTCTAACTGCTTTTAAAGACGCTCATAACTGATAAATAGCGAAGTAATTAATCACAGTTCAAGAAGTAAACTACAGATAACAAAAAATAAATTCATTCATTAATAAAGACCAGGCAGTGTGTGGGGATTGTAGTATGTGGGAGTTTGTGAACAACGAGACTGTCCCAGACTGTCACATCTGCAGCAAATGTCTCTGCCTCATGACATTCCAGCTCAGAGTCGGTGAGCTGGAGTCCAAGCTAGAGACACTCCGACATATAAGGGAGGAGCAGGAATTACTGGATAATTTACTCGAGTACAGTCACACACCAGAAGAAAGCACAGGTGCAGGAAGGGGAGAGTGTGACTGTCAGTCAGCCGAGTAAGGGGAATGTAGGAGAAGTAGTGAAGGAAGTCCAGCAGACACTGCTCCTGTCCAACAGGTACAAAGTACTCAATACCTGTGAGGATAAGGAGAAAGACTGGGAAGGACAGCTAGAATGCTGCCCAAGGCACCATGGAACAGGAGGCTGTCCAACGGGTGGAGAAGCAGAGTGGAAACATTGTCGTATAGGGGATTCTATAATTAGAAGGATAGATAGTAGTCTTTACAGTCAGGATTGAGAGTCCCGGAGGGTGTATTGCTTTTCTGTTGTCAGGATAAGGGATATCTCAAAATGGCTGGAAATGAATCTGGACACCAAATCCAGGGACCACTTACATTGTCACACCAAATCCAGGGACCCACGTTAAAATAATTCACGCACAGGCATCTCCCACCCTTTAAAATGAAGTTCGGGACCTGGAACGTCAGGACCCTCATGGACCCCAACAGTGACAGACCGGAACGTTGCCCGGGAGCTCAGACGTTTCGACATTGACATCGCCGCCCTAAGTGAGACCCGGCGGGCAGGGGAAGGCCAGCTCAAGGAGCAAGGTGGTGGCTACACCTTCTTCTGGAAAGGCAAGCCTGAAGAAGAACGCCGGCTCCATGGGGTAGGCTTAGCCATAAAGAATGAACTAGTTGGGCGTCTCAGAGACCCTCCTAGCGGTATAAACGTGCGCCTCATGACTCTTCAGCTTATCCTAGCCCAGAACCAATACGCTACGGTCATCAGTGCGTATGCCCTAACACTGGAAGCCCCAGACGAGACCAAAGAGGAATTCTACGCCAGCCTCGAACAATCCCTGACCCGAGTCCCAACGGGCGACAAGCTGATCCTCCTTGGCGACTTTTAACGCCAGAGTTGGAAAGGACACAGACTTCTGGGGAGGTGTGATCGGCAGAGAGGGGGTAGGGAAAGCCAACTCCAATGGTACCCTCCTCCTGTCGAAATGCTTAGAACATGACCTTGTCATAGCCAAAACCTTGTTCCGTCAGAGAGACAAGTACAAGGCTTCATGGCAGCACCCTCGCTCCAAGCACTGGCATCTGCTGGACTATGTCATCGTCCGAGCAAAGGACCGCAAGGACAACTGCATCACCCGTGCCATGACAGGAACTGATGACTGCTGGACAGACTACTGCCTAATCCGTTCTGTCATCTCCATCAATGTAGCCCCAAAACAACGGCGGCAACAGAAACAATGCTGCAGGAAAATTAACGCCAGAGCACTCAAAGACCCCGCTAAGAAAGCCCTATTCAGGCTGCGCCTCACAAACAACCCGACGACTCCCAGTGATGCAGAGACACAGAGTGCCCACAGTGCCTGGTCTGCACTCAAGGCCTCCATAATCAGCACCTGTGAAGAGACGCTCGGTCACTCGACCAGGAAACACCAAGACTGGTTTGAAGAGAACAACCAGGAGATCCAGGAGCTAATATGCCGCAAGCGCAAGGCATTCCTGATCTGGAAACAGCAACAGAACTCAAGAGCAAGAAAGCAGCTCTACAGACGCCTGAAGGCTGAGGTCCAACAAAAAACTTGCGACCTAAAGAACAGATGGTGGGTGGAGAAAGCGCAGGAGATCCAGCAGCTAGCCGACAAACATGACGTGCGTGGATTCTTTAGCGCAGTCAAGACCGCCTACAGCCCAAGCACCCAAGGCCCTACCCCTCTGCGGGCCAAGAACGGAGAGGTACTCATCAAGGACAGAGATGCAGTCAGTGCCCGCTGGAAGGAGCACTTCGAAGATCTCCTTAACCGCGACTCTGTCTTCGACGCGAGTGTCCTCAACTCCATCCCGCAGCATGCTACCCGCCACCATTTCAGCACAACCCCAGCCTGGCATGAGGTTGAAAAGGCCATCCGACAACTGAAGAACAAGGCCTCGGGAGCAGATGGAATCCCCGCCGAGGCACTAAAGCATGGCGGAGAAGCACAACTGGCGCGAATTCATGAACGAATTTCTCTTATCTGGAAGGAGGAGAGCATGCCAGGGGATCTCAGAGATGCCATAATTGTGACCATCTTCAAGAAAGGTGACAAGTCCGATTGCGGTAACTACAGTGGAGTTTCCCTGCTGTCTGCCACAGGGAAAGTCATCGCAAGAATCCTCCTCAATCACCTGCTCCCAGTGGCCAAAGAGCTCCTCCTAGAGTCACAATGTGGATTCCGCCCACTAAGGGGCACAATGGACATGATCTTCACCGCACGTCAATTACAAGAGAAATGCAGGGAACAGCACCAACCGCTGTACATGGCCTTCTTTGATCTCACAAAGGCCTTCGACACTGTCAACCATGAGGGATTATGGAGTGTCCTCCTCAAATTCGGCTGCCCTCAAAGGTTTGTCACCATCCTCCGCCTGCTTCATGACGACATGCAAGCTGTGATCCTGACCAACGGTTCCACCACAGACCCAATTCATGTATGGACCGGGGTCAAGCAAGGCTGTGTCATTGCACCAACGCTCTTCTCGATCTTCCTTGCTGCAATGCTCCATCTCACCCTCAGTAAGCTCCCCACTGGAGTGGAGCTAATTTACAGAACAAACGGGAAACTGTTCAACCTCCATCGCCTGCAGTCCAGATCCAAGGTTGTCCCATCCTCTGTCGTCGAATTACAGTATGCAGACGACGCTTGCGTCTATGCACACGCTGAGGTCGAACTCCAAACCATCGTCAACACCTTCACCGAAGCGTACGAGAGCATGGGCCTTATACTAAACATCCGTAAGACAAAGGTCCTCTACCAACCTGCCCCCGCCACACAGTACTACCCCCCCCCCCCCGATTATCAAAATCCACGACAAGGCCTTGGACAACGTGGACCACTTTCCATACCTCGGGAGCCTACTGTCAACAAGGGCAGACGTTGACAACGAAGTCCAACACCGCCTTCAGTGTGCCAGTGCAGCCTTCAGTCGCCTGAGGACGAGTGTTTGAAGACCAGGATCTCAAACCCAGCACTAAGCTCATGGTCTACAGAGCAGCAGTAATACCCGCCCTGCTGTATGCCTCAGAGACATGGGCCATGTACAGCAGGCACCTCAAAGCCACCAACGCTGCCTCCGCAAGATCCTGCAAATCCATTGGCAGGATAGACGCACCAACATCAGTGTTCTTGCTCAGGCCAACATCCCCAGCATCGAAGCTTTGACCACGCTCGATCAGTTCCGATGGACGGGTCACATTGTCTGCATGCCCGATACAAGACTCCCAAAACAAGCGCTCCACTCGGAGCTCCGGCACGGTAAGAGAGCCCCAGGTGGGCAGAGGAAATGCTTCAAGGACACCCTCAAAGCCTCCTTGAAAAAGTGTAAGATCCCCACCGACACCTGGGAATCCCTGGCCCAAGACCGCACAAAGTGGAGGAGAAGCATCCGGGAAGGTGCCGAACACCTCGAGTCTCTTCGCCGGGAGCAAGCGGAAGCCAAGCGCAGGCAGCGCAAGGAGCGCACGTCAACCCAAGCTCCCCACCCACCCGCCCCTTCAACCACCGTCTGCCCCACCTGTGACAGAGACTAGGTCCCGCACTGGACTCATCAGTCACCTGAGAACTCATTTTTAATGTGGAAGCAAGTCATCCTCGGTTCCGAGGGACTGCCTAAGAAGAAGGAGGAGGAGCAGAGTGGAAACACTGTCATATAGGGGATTCTATAATTAGAAGGATAGGTAGTAGTCTTTACAGTCAGGATCGAGAGTCCCGAAGGGTGTGTTGCCTTTCTGTTGTCAGGGTAAGGGACATCTCAAAATGGCTGGAAATGAATCTGGACACCAAATCCAGGGACCACTTACATTGTGACACCAAATCCAGGGACCACTTTCACAGACTATAAATGGAAATCAGAGAGCCTCAGTATGGGGAATGGTCATGGTGGTGATAAGTGCTCCAGTGAGGGTGAAAGGCGGGTAATGGATGAAGATATGACGGTGGAATCAGATGGTGACAGGTTATTTTCAGAAGCCGTTTTCAGGCAGGCTGATGATTGGGATGTAACCAGCCCAACACCTGGATCCGCCTGTTCTTGTCCCCAAATCCCAAAGTGTATGTATTTTTCTGTGAGAACTGTAGAGATGTGAAAGAAGGGAAAAATCAGACTCCAGCCAGAAAGAATGTTCCTTGAATGAACAATTCATGAGGCTGTTCCGTGACTCGTCTGTGTGAGGTTAATAAACATGAAATGAAAAAAGATGCGTCCAGTGACACCTGTGTTGTTAATAGTGGTTTCTAACCCTAATCACTAATGCCTAAGTCTAACCTCCAATTGACTACCCCAACCACTAGCCCCAATCATAACCAATAACCACTAGCCCCAACCACTAGCCCCAATCCTAACCAATAACCACTACCCCCAACCACTGACCCCAATCCTAACCAATAACCACTACCGCCAACCACTGACCCCAATCCTAACCAATAACCACTACCCCCAATCCTAACCAATAACCACTACCCCCAACCACTGACCCCAATCCTAACCATTAACCACTGGCCCCAATCCTAACCATTAACCACTAACCCCAACCACTGGCCCCAATCCTAACCATTAACCACTAACCCCAATCCTAACCAATAACCAAGAGCCACAAACACTAACCCCTAAACCTACACCCTAACCCCAGCCCCTAACAAAGGATCATTGACAGGGATCAATGGAGCAGCTAAAGACCTGATAATGGAAGTATTTGAAATAATTATCTCGATGAAAGAAATAGTGCAAGGTATGTTAGTAACAAGAAATTAAATCAACTAGACCATCAAGCTCAGAAATTACTAATACAAAGATCAGAACCTTTCAAAGGTTATCATGTGCAGTACTTGTGGAGGAGGTTTACTAACTCGAATCCACAAAGGGTTAAATTATACAGATAATAACAGATTTCAAAACTTATGCAAGATAGTTCTATAAAGCTATGGTGTGGAGATGCCGGTTTGGATTGGGGTGGAAAAATGTAAGAAGTCACACAACACCAGGTTATAGTCCAACAGTTTTATTTGAAATCACAAGCTTTCGGAGCGCTGCTCCTTCGTCGGGTGAAGTGGAGAGATGCATAAAGACACAGCTTATATAGTCAGAGAGTACTGCCAGATGATTACAGGTAATCTTTCTAACTGCCATTTATCACACCTCGGCAGAGAGATAATCACAGCTGTGATTATTTCTCTGCCGAGGTGTGATAAATGGCAGTTAGAAAGATTACCTGTAATCATCTGACATTATTCTCTGACTATATAAGCTGTGTCTTTATGCATCTCTCCACTTCACCCGACGAAGGAGCAGCGCTCCGAAAGCTTGTGATTTCAAATAAAACTGTTGGACTATAACCTGGTGTTGTGTGATTTCTTACTAGAAAGCTATGGTTCAAAGGAATTGCAGCTGAGTGTACTCTTTTGTGCTAACAAATAAACTGTAACAACTTAAAACATTAAAGGAAACTTAATAATTAAATTAACATTTCATTACCTGTGGTGATAAGCACTCCAGTACCTGCGGTGTGCAGATGAGTGTACTCTTTTGTAGGGACCATAAACAAAGAAACTGTAACTTAAAAAACCATTAAATGAAACTTAACAAATTAAATTAAAATTTAGTTGGCCACCCTATGCCTGAGACAAAGAGCCTTGTGTCCAATAAGGGGAATAAAGGCCCACAGCCTCCCCTGGCCCCGGGCCCTGAACAAAGGACTGGAGAAATTCGCTGCCCTGCGGATCAGACAATCAGCCGGCGCTAGTCCCGCCCCTCGCGCTCCCCGATTGGTTGGAGGACCCGCCGCCAGCTCCCTCCTCCAGCTCCCTCCTCCAGCCCCGCCCCGCTCGCTCCCTATTGGTCGGAAGCTCCCGTCAATCAGGCCGTGGCCCCGGGTCACGTGTGCCCGATGAGATCACGTGCTCGGTCCAACTGACGCCGCTCGGTCCGGGGCCTCGCGGACTCTCAGGTTTTTCTATTTCTCTTTATTCTCTCCCGATCCACCCCTCCCCCCACCCCGCGCGATTCTCCACCCAATCGGAGCGGAGAAAACTCACTTTGCGTCACCGATCGCGAGTCTGTAACCGGCACCAAGTCCTTTCCCCGGAATGTCCCGCGCCGACTCCGTCCGACAGGATAAGAGTGCGCAGGCGCAACTCCGAGTGGGGGAGGGGGGTTGGTGTCCTCTGGGCATGCGCGGTTATTACATTTGGTGACCGGGAGGGGTCGCTGTGCCGGACTCGGCCCAAACCGCCGGCCCGTGTGCGCATGCGCGGATGCTCTGTCCCCAGTAGGAGCAGGAGTGGCCATTCGGCCCCTCGGGCCTGCTCCACCATTCACTGAGATGGCTGATCATCACCTCAACTCCATTCACCGGCCCTATCGCATATCCTTGGTGCCCTTACTGGTCAGAAATCTATCCACTTCTGTTTTGAATATACCCAATGACTGAGCCTCCACAGCCCTTTGGGGTAGAGAATTCCAAAGATTCACCACCCTCTGAGTGAAGACATTTCTCCTCATCTCAGTCCTGAATGGCCGACCCTTTATCCTGAGGCTGTGGCCCCTGGTTCTAGACTCCCCAGCCAAGGGAAACATTCTCCCAGCATCCACCCTATCAAGCCCTGTAATAATTTTGTATGCTTCAATGAGATCCCCTCTCATTCTTCTGAATTCAAGAGAATACAGGCCTAGTTTACTCAATCTCTTCTCATACGACAGTCCCGCCATCCCAGGAATCAATCTTGTGAACCTTCGTTGCACTCCCTCTATGGCAAGTATATCCTTCCTTAGGTAAGGAGACCAAAATTGTACACAGTATAATTGGAGTAAGATTTCTTTAGTCCTGTACTCAAATCCTCTTGTAAAGTCAATCAACCATCAGTCAGAAGAGGCCGCTGGTGAGACCAGTGAAGAAAGACTTGCATTTCTATAGCGCCTTTCACCACCACTGGACGTCCCAAAGTGTTTTACAGCCAATGAAGTACTTTTGAAGTGTAGTCACTGTTGTAATGTAAGAAATGCAGCAGTCAATTAGCGCACAGCAAGCTCCCACAAACAGCAATGTGATAATGACCAGATAATCTATCTTTTTATGTTGATTGAGAGATAAACATTGGCTAGGAGACTGGGGATAACTGCCCTGCTCTTTCCCACATTACAACAGTGGCTACTTCATTGTAGTACTTCATTGGCTGTAAAGCACTTCAAGACATCTGGTGGTAATGAAAGCACTATATAAATGCAAGTCTTTCTTTCTTGAACTAGTGCCATGGGATCTTTTACATCCACCTGAGAGAGCAGATGGGGCCTCAGTTTAACGTCTCATCCGAAAGACGGCACCTCCGACAGTGCAGCACTCCCTCATCACTGCACTGGAGTGTCAGCCTAGATTTTTGTGCTCAAGTCTCTGGAGTGGGATTTGAACCCACAACTTTCTGCCTCAGAGGAGAGAGTGCTACCAACTGAGTCACAGCTGACACTAAAGAACAAGCAGTTCTGACGACAGGTCATCGACCTGAAACGTTAACTCTGTTTCTCTCTCCACAGATGCTGTCTGACCTGCTGAGTATTTCCAGCAGTTTCTGTTTTTATTAAAAGAAACGAGGGAGTGATTGCTGACAGGAAGAATGTTGGGTCGTCCTGCGCATGTGCACCTCCCTGGTGACTGAGGCAAAACACTGACTCGCCCCCACCTGAGCCGCGCACGCGTACCAGATGTTGCGACTCCGCATGCGCGCCTGATGTTCCAACCACGGGGTTTTGTGTGCTGAGCATGCGCGTTGCGGACCGATCGGGACGGGCGATTGTGGAGCAGGAGGGAGAGCGTGGGGGCCATGAGCACATGCGCGGGACTCAGCGTCAACAGAGCGCTTTCTGGAGCGCTGGGGCTTGTGGGTATTACAGCCGCCATTACTGCTGATCCTTTCAACCAACCTGTGCAGCAGCTGGGGCCTGAAAATCAGCTTCACTGCCCCTGGGTTCGGAAAGGGGAAAATTAAACAACAGTTTGCCTCTGATCCTTTTCTGATCTCAATTTACAGGGTTATAGAAGTGGAGCAGTTACAGGTGGGAGGCTCAGACCAAAATCACGTCAAGATCTGACAGAGTCGCTCGATTCATCTGGACCTGAATATCATCGGCCTTTGCACATGGAAGGAGAAAGCAGCGATCGCAGCGATGACAAACCGCACACGTGTTCGGTGTGTGGACGCGGATTCAGCCGATCGCCTGACCTAGTGAGACACATACACTGTCACACCGGGGAGAAACCGGGTAAAGGTGGGGACGGCGGGAAGGGATTCAGTTCCCTGCCTGCATTGGAAGTTCAACGGCGCAGTCGCACCAGGGACAGTCTGTTCACCTGCTCCGTGTGTGGAAAGGGATTTGTTCGTTCATCCCACCTGCAAACACACCAGCGAGTTCACACTGATGAGAGACCATTTCAGTGTTCTGACTGTGGGAAGAGCTTTAAAAGCCCCGGGGAACTGAAGGGACACCAGCTTGTTCACACTGATGAGAGACCATTTCAATGTTCTGACTGTGGGAAGAGCTTTAAAAGCCCCAGGGAACTGAAGGGACACCAGCTTGTTCACACTGATGAGAGACCATATCAGTGTTCTGACTGTGGGAAGAGCTTTAAAAGCCCCGGGGAACTGAAGGGACACCAGCTTGTTCACACTGATGAGAGACCATTTCAATGTTCTGACTGTGGGAAGAGCTTTAAAAGCCCCAGAGAACTGAAGGGACACCAGCTTGTTCACACTGATGAGAGACCATTTCAGTGTCCTAACTGTGGGAAGAGCTTTAAAAGCCCCCAGGATCTGAAGCAACACCAGCGAGCTCACACTGATGAGAGACCCTTTAAATGTTCTGACTGTGGTAAGAGCTTTAAAAGCTCCAGGGAGCTGAAGGGACACCAGCGAGTTCACACTGGGGAGAGACTATTTAAATGTTCTGAGTGTGGGAAGAGCTTCAAAATCCCCATGGAGCTCAAGCAACACCAGCGCCTCCACACTGGGGAGAGGATATTCATCTGCTCTGAATGTGGGAAGGAATTCACTGAATCATCCAAACTGCAGACACACCAGCTTGTTCACACTGACGAGAGACCCTTTAAATGTTCTGACTGTGGGAAGAGCTTTAAAAGCTCCGGGGAGCTGAAGAGACACCAACACCTACACACTGGGGAGAAGCCATTCACCTGCTCCGTGTGTGGGAAGGGATTCACTCAGTCATCCCACCTGCTGGCACATCAGCGAGTTCACACTGGAGAGAGACCATTCACCTGCTCCGTGTGTGGGAAGGGATTCACTCAGCCCTCCAACCTGCTGGTACACCAGCGAGCTCACACTGACGAGAGACCCTTTAAATGTTCTGACTGTGGGAAGAGCTTTAAAAGCTCCGGGGAGCTGAAGGGGCACCAGCGAGTTCACACTGGGGAGAGGCCATTCACCTGCTCCGTGTGTGGGAAGGGATTCACTCATTCATCCAGCCTCCTGTCACACCAGCTTGTTCACACTGACGAGAGACCCTTTAAATGTTCTGACTGTGGGAAGAGCTTTAAAAGCTCGAAGACCCTTAAGAGACACCAGCGTCTTCACACTGATGATAGAATCTAACAGCACAGAAGGAGGTGATTCGGCCCATCGTGTCTGTGCCGGCTCTTTGAAAGAGCTGTCCAATTTAGTCCCAAACCCCAGCTTTATCCCCAGAACTCTGCAAACTAGTCTTCTTCAAGTACATGTCCAATTACCGTTTGAAAGTTCCTGTGGAACCTGATTCCAGCATCCTTTCAGATGGTGCGTTCCAGATCTTAACAACCCTCTGTGTGAAAACAATTCTCCTCATTCCCCTCTACTTCTTTTAGCAACTATTTTAAATCTGTGACCTTTGGTTACTGACCCACTTGCCAGAGTGAACAGTTTCTCCCTACTTGCTCGATCAAAACCCCTCATCATTTTGAACACCTCTATTAGGTCTCCTCTTAACCTTCTCTGCTCTAAGGGGAACAATCCCAGCTTCTCCAATCTCTCCACATAACTGAAGTCCCTCATCCCTGGTACCATCCTGGTCAACCTCCTCTGCACCCTCTCCAAGGCCTTGACATCCTTCCTAAAGTGTGGTGCCCAGATCTGTACACAAGACTCCAGCTGAGGCCAAAACTCTGCAGCTGTACAAAACCCTGGTTAGACCACACCTGGAGTACTGTGAGCAGTTCTGGGCACCACACCTTAGGAAGGATATATTGGCCTTGGAGGGAGTGCAGCGTAGGTTTACCAGAATGATACCCAGACTTCAAGGGTTAAGTTACGGGGAGAGATTACACAAATTAGGGTTGTAGTCCCTGGAATTTAGAAGGTTAAGGTGTGATCTGATCGAAGTTTTCAGGTTATTAAGGGGAACAGATAGGGTAGATAGAGAGAAACTATTTCCGCTGGTTGGGGATTCTAGGACTGGGGGCATAGTCTAAAAATTAGAGCCAGACCTTTCAGGAGTGAAATTAGGAAACACTTCTACACACAAAGGGTGGTAGAAGTTTGGAACTCTCTTCCGCAAACAGCAACTGATGCGAGATCAATTGTTAATTTTAAATCTGAGATTGATAGGTTTTTGTTACCCAAAGGTATTAAGGGATATGGGCCAAAGGCAGGTGTATGGAGTTAGATCGCAGATCAGCCATGATCTCATTGAATGGTGGAACAGGCTCGAGGGGCTGAATGGCCTCCTGTCCTATGTTCCTCGCTAGTGATTTGTAAAGGTTTAGTGTAACTTCCTTGTGTTTGTATTCAATGGCCCTATTTACAAAGCCAAGTATCCCATACGCTTTCTGAACCGCCTCACCAACTTGCCGCGGCACTTTCAAAGATTTGTGATTATGGACCCCCAGGCCCCTCTGCTCTTGCACCCTCTCAAAATAGTCCCATTTAGATTATACGGCCTCTCCCTGTTGTTTCTCCCAAAGTGCATCACTTCACACTTATCCTCATTTAATTTCATCTGCCTTGTGTCTGCTCATTTCACAGTCTGTCTCTGTCCTCCTGAAGTCTGCTACTACTATGCTCACTATTTACTACATTGCCAAGTTTTGTATCATCTGTAAACTTCAAACTTGTACACCTATACCCAAGTCCAGGTCAGTTATATATAACAAGAAAAGCAATGGTCCTAATCCCGACCCCTGGGGGAACCCACTGCATACTTCCCTCCAGTCAGAAAAACATCCCTCAGCACTACTCACTGTCTCCTATCCCTTAGCCAATTATATACCCAAATTACCATCAGCCCTTTAATTCCCTGTGCTTCTATTTTCCGAGTAAGTCTCTTACATGGTACTTTATCAAATGCCTTTTGAAAGTCCATATATACAACATCTGCTGCACTACCTTCATCAACCCTCTGTTACTTCATCAAAGAACTCAATCAGGTTAGTCAGACATGATTTACCTTTAACAAGTCCATACTGGCTGCCCCTTATTAACCCATGCTTCTCCAAGTGAGAATTAATTTTGTCCTTGACAATGGTCTCTAGTCGTTCACCCACCACTGACATTAGACTGATTGGCCTGTAGTTACCAGGTTTATCCCTCTCCCCTTTTTTAAACAGGGTGTAACATTTGCAATCCTCCAGTCCTCTGGCACCACTCCCATATATCTGAGGGAGATTGAAAGATTGTGGTCGGAGCTTCTGCTATCTCCACCCTAGCTTCCCTCAGCAATCTAGAATGCATCCCATCTGGTCCGGGTGACTTGTTAACTTTGAGTGATGACAACCTATTTAGCACCTCCTTTCTATCTATTTTTATCCAATTTCTCTACTCCCCCCTCCTCTACTGCGACATTAACTTCATCCTCTTTTGTGGAGACAGATGCTAAGTACTCATTCAGTACCTCAGCCACGCCCTCTGCCTCCGTATGATGAGCTCCTATTTGGTCCCTAATCGGCCCCACCGTTCCTTTAACTATCCTTTTACTTTTCATATGTTTATAGAAGATTTTGGGTTCCCTTTTATGTTACCTGCTAATCTTTTCTCATATTCTCTCTTTGTCCTTCTTATATCCTGTTTCAATTTCCCCCGCACTCTCTGTATTCTGCCTGGTTTTTGACTGTATTCTGTACCTGACATTTGTCGTAAACCTCCTTTTTCTGTTTTATTCTAACCTTGATATCCTTTGTCATCGGGAGCTCGAGCTTTGGATGCCCCATCTTTCCTCCTTATGGGAATATGCTTGGTTTGTACCCGAACTGTCTCAGCCTTGAAGGCCTGCCATTGGTCATTCACTGTTTTCCTGGACAATCTTTGTTTCCAGTCCACCTGTGCTCGATCCCTTCTCAAATAACTGAAATTGGCTCTCTTCCAGCTGGGTATTTTCACCGTTGATTTTTCTTTGTCCCTTTCCATAACTACTTTAAACCTAATGATATTGTGATCACTGTTAACCAGATCCCTCCTGCCCCAGAACCGATGAGAGACCCTTTAAATGTTCTGACTGTGTAAAGAGGTTTCAGAGTTCATCCAACCTGCTGAGTCACCAGCGAGTTCACACAGATCTTCAAAGAAAGGAAGATGTTTTAGAAAGGCTGGCGACACTAAAAGTTCGCAGCCATCTCAGAGTAGTGTCCCTTTAATTACAATCTCACAGAACAAGGAGAATCACTGTCTCTTTAACTACCACAAATCCCTGTGTGGAGGAGAGGGGGAGATACAGTCTGTCCCAGTAACTGTTGCAGAACAGAATTAGCGACCCTGTCCCATAAGGGCTTGACCCTCCCCCACTCCCTGCTTTTCCTCAAGTGTCTCATCCTTAAAATTCTCATCCTTGTTTTCAAATCCCTCCGTGGCCTCGTCCCTCCCTATCTGCAATTTCTTTCAGCCCCCACAACCCCCCCCCCCCCCCCGAGATATCTGCGCTTCTCTAATTCCGGCCTCTTGAACATCCCCGATTTTAATCGCTCCACCATTGGCGGCCGTGCCTTCAGTTGCCTGGGCCCTGAACTCTGGAATTCCCTCCCTAAACCTCTCCATCTCTCTACCTCTCTCTCCTTTAAGATGCTCCTTAAAACCGACCTCTTTGACCAAGCTTTTGGTCGTCTGCCCGAATATCTCCTTATGTGGCTCGGTGTCAAATTTTGTTTTATAACAATCCTGTGAAGAGACTTGGGACCTTTTACTACATTAAAGGCGCTTTATAAATACAAGTGGTTGTTGTTGTTTCCTGAAACTAATAATAAATTCCCCAGAGGGAAAAAAACTTGTCCTTTTACTCCCAAATATTAAAAAGTTTGTTCGACAGAAGCACGGGGTTTATCTGCTTTTATTGATGAATTTAAAAAGTCTCTATTAAAACCTGAGTCGGTGTGTTGTGAGACAAAGGGCTAGAAATTCGGTATCGCCCCGTTTGGGGCGCTAGTCCTGGCGAAGCGCAAAGTTTAGCGCCAGGCGCAATTTAGCGCCACCTCGCGTGATATTGGGCTGCAGCGCCCCTGAAGGTGATTGCGGTGCTAAATCAGGCGCTGCACGATACTCTTAAGCCGCTAACCCGGCGGCGCAACCCAATTTCGCGGCGGCGGGGCGCAGCGCAGGTGCTGTCAATAATCACTTTCCCCGAGACACACTGGCGCCAGCCAGCTCTTAAAGGGGCGGGTCAATTAGCATCAGCAGACACACTCACTGCCTTGTAGGCCTGAAAATTGGTGTGAACCTACCTGTGGCGCACCAGCCTGGCAAGACATGGAAAGGGTGAGGCAGAGGGCGGAGCGCTTCACTGATGGGGCATTGGATGCTCTGGCTGGCGCAGTGGAGCACCAGCGAGCTGTTCTGTACCCCGAGGATGGGAGGAGGCCTCCTCAAGCCGACTACCGCCGAGCCTGGAGGGAGGTTGCCACAAGAGTGTCCTCCAGCAGCGTGGTGCACAGGACTCGTCTGCAATGCAGGAAGAAGTTCAACGACCTCACTCGGGTCGTCAGGGTGAGTACCTTTTTCATAATCTTCTTCATCCCTCCATCTGCACCTCACTTTATGGCCAGAGGGTGCGCGAGTCCCCAATGGCCATCTGTCAGCCAGCACACATGGCCCTTTCAGGAAACACACACGCACATGCAGCTCAGTGCATCATGTAAGGGCTATTCAACCATGGGGGACATGTATTGTCAGCTCAGTGCATCATGTAAGGGCTACTGAACCATGGGGGGCATGTAATGTCAGCTCAGTGCATCATGTAAGGGCTATTCAACCGTGGGGGACATGTAATGTCAGCTCAGTGCATCATGTAAGGGCTTTTTATCCATGGGCATGTAATGTCAGCTCAGTGCATCATGTAAGGGCTATTTAGCCATGGGGGGCATGTAATGTCAGCTCAGTGCATCATGTAAGGGCTATTCAACCATGGGGGACATGTATTGTCAGCTCAGTGCATCATGTAAGGGCTTTTTATCCATGGGCATGTAATGTCAGCTCAGTGCATCATGTAAGGGCTATTTAGCCATGGGGGGCATGTAATGTGCATATTGTAAGGGCTATTCAACCATGGGGGGCATGTAGTGTCAGCTCAGTGCAGCATGTTTCATCACTTCCCGTCCTTTCTCCTGCAGTCCAAGCTGGCCTGGAACCGGCGGGAACAACTTCGGATGGGAGGAGGCCGGCCTGACCTGCACACCCTGATGGAGCTGGAGGAATGAGTCCAGCTGATTCTGGGAAGCCGGATGAGTGGTCCTGTCGCCTCTGGAGCTGCCGACCCCAGTGTACACAGCGATGGTAAGGTTATCACCTTTTTGACCTCTCTCCTTCCACTTGTTCCCCCCACCAGCATTAATTTTCACTGTCGAACCAGTGCAGTGCATTGCAGCACTCATGCCTCCCTCGCTGCCACCCTGTCCTCACGCTAAAGCCACTCCTGTACCTCCCTGCTTTCAGGTGCTGATTCGCCAGGTGAGGAGGCGGGCCCTCAAGCTGCCACTGTGAGTGACTCTGGAGGCGACGAGCAGGAGGAAGCCGGACCATCCCAACCACCCTCAGGCGAGCCAGCCCAATGCCAGACTGGGGGGACAACTTCCCTGGAGGGGAGCGGGGGGGGGAAATCTCTGAGGAGGAACCAACTCCAGGCACCAGCGGGCTGCAGCAACGCAAGGGGGGTAGGGAAACTCGGGGGCCGTCTCCCCGGAGGGCGAGTCAGGCCGCCAGTGCTGCTGCACAGAGCGCAGAGGAGGTGTGTGCCTTCACAGAAATGAGCGCCCAGGCTGGGCTGAGGCACACTGAGCTCATGGCTGCATTGGCAAGGTTGCCTGAATCCATCGAGACACTGGCGAGGAGTGTTCAAGACTTCGGCGCAGCACAGGCCCGGAGTGCGCAGGACTTCGGGACAGCATTGAAAAGGGCTGTCCAGGGCTTCGCCGAAGCACTGGCACCTGCCACGCAAGTGCTGAGTGCTGCCACGCATTCACTCGCTGGTCTCATGCAGACGCAGATTGAGGCCATGCGAGCACTGTCTGCTGCCACCCTCGATGGATCAGGCAGGATTACCCGGGGCCCTCACAGCACCACATCAGGCCAGCAATCTGTGGACCATCCGATTGCTGCGCAGGCTGTGGTGCTGCCCCGTCAGAGTGCCAGTGTGTCGGCCGAACAGGGAGCTGCTGTCCGCTCTCAGGATGACAGCATTCCAGATGCCACCGCTGGCACATCTCCACTGCAGCTGCCACCACCTGCAGGACAGATTGCTTCCACCCATGCACAGGTGGAGCAGTCAGCAGCCGGGCCCTCTAGGCCCAGAGGTCGTCCAGGCCGCCCCTCAGGGGCATCTGCGCTTTCGGACAGTCAGCAGGCCTCCCCCAGCCTTGCTGCAGCCACTGGGGTCACATTAAGGAGGAGCTGCAGGGAGGGAAGGGGCCAGTCTCGAAAGAGACCCAGATCACCATCAAGGGGGAAACAGTAGAAGGTGCTGATGAAGCGTCTGTTGAGTAGGAATCAAGGCCAAGGAAGATGGTCGGAATGTGATTTATGTTTTGGACAGTCTCCCGGGTGTGAGAGGTAGTTATGTGTCAGTGTGTTAGTTTTGCTTTCTGTTGCCATTGCTTTTTCATGTTGGAAGGAACCACATTTTGTGTAATAAAACACTTTCTTCATTTACAATGGCCATGTCTGCTATTTACAGGCTTGGGGGTATCAGACCGGTTCCATTCCTGTTCTTGGAATGGCAGCAAGCATTCCGTGAGAGGGGCCTAGAAGCGACTTCTGATCAGCCTCTGACGTGCAGCCTGAAAAGAGCCGCTTGCGTAGGAGTTCAGGGCAGCAGTCATCTTCTCAGCCACCGACAGAGATGTCCTGCACCTTATCTGAGGCTGCAGATCTGGCTGAAGCAGCTGGCACAGCTCAGTAACCACCTCCTTTGTAAAGCGCAGCCTTCTGATACACTGCTCCTCCGACATGTTCATGTAGGAAAACTGCTGTCAGAAAACCCTGCCAGCGTAAGGTCTGGTGTGGCGACGTCTGTTGGCCCTCCTCCGTCTGGCCATGCCTGCCCCTCCATGTTTCTCTGTGCCCTTCCCCGATGATTCAGCAGCAGGATGTTCCCCTCCAATGCAGCCCCCATAATAAGTGCGCACAGGAAGTTTTCCCGTTGTAAATGCTCACCAACACCAAGGTGATGGTCAGAAGGCTGAAGTTCCTCTGCCAGCGCTGGCTCAGTGGTGAAATGGCTCGCAGTGTGCAGCTCAGCAACTCTCTGTAACTCTCGAGGAAGTTGTGAGCCAAAAAGGCTGGCGCTTTCAAACCACACCAGTACCCTTTAAATAACGCCCCTCCAGCCCGAGAGCGACTGGGGAAGGCTCCAGGTAAGCTGTCCTTATTAGCGCCAGGCGGTACGGAGGGGGGCGCTACTGAATTTCCGGTCCGGGGCGCCCAAAAGGCGTTGCACACTCAAATGACGTCATAATCTGCCTGCGGCCGTGAGCGGGCGCTAAGATTTTGCGCCAGCGCTAAGATTTTGCGCCAGCGCTAAATGCCAGCTCAATATGGGGAGAGGCGCTGGGTTCGCTGCGCCCAGGCAGAAATTGGTTAGCGCCCCACTTCTCGGCCTCTTTAGGTGCTAATCGGTGGCGCTACCAACCGAATTTCTCCCCCAAAGAGCCTTGTGTCCACTAACGGGAATAAAGGCCCACAGCCTCCCCGGCCCCGGGCCCTGAACAAGGGACTGGAGAAACTCGCTGCCCTGCGGATCAGACAATCAGCCGGCGCTAGTCCCGCCCCTCGGGCTCCGCGATTGGTTGGAGGACCCGCCGCCGGCTCGCTCCTCCAGCCCCGCCCCACTCGCTCCCTATTGGTCGGAAGCTCCCGTCAATCAGGCCGTAGGCCCGGGTCACGTGTTCGTTATAGACCAGTTAGCCTAACATCTGTGGTTGGCAAAATGTTGGAGTCCATTATTAAGGAAACAGTAACAGAGCATTTGGATAAACATAATTTAATAGGACAGAGTCAGCATGGTTTTATGAAGGGGAAGTCATGTTTGACAAATTTGCTCGAATTCTTTGAGGATGTAACATACAGGGTGGATAAAGGGGAACCAGTGGATGTAGTGTATTTGGACTTCCAAAAGGCATTTGACAAGGTTCCACACAAAAGATTACTGATCAAGATAAGAAATCACGGGATTGGGGGTAATATACTGGCATGGGTGGAAGATTGGCTATCTAACAGAAAACAGAGAGTTGGGATAAATGGTTCATTCTCGGGCTGGCAATCAGTAACTAGTGGTGTTCCGCAGGGGTCAGTGCTGGGACCCCAACTCTTTACAATCTATATTAACGATTTGGAGGAAGGGACCGAGTGCAACATATCCAAGTTTGCCAACGATACAAAGATGGGAGGGAAAGCAATGAGTGAGGATGACATAAAAAACCTGCAAAAGGACATAGACAGGCTGAGTGAGTGGGCAGAGATTTGGCAGATGCAATATAATGTTGAAAAGTGAGGTTATGCACTTTGGCAGAAAAAATCGAAGAGCAAGTTATTATCTAAATGGAGAGAAACTGCAAAGTGCTACAGTACAAAGGGATCTGGGGGTCCTGGTGCATGAAACACAAAAAGTTAGTATGCAGGTGCAGCAGGTGATCAGGAAGGCCAATGGAATCTTGGCTTTTATTGCAAGGGGGATGGAATATAAAAACAGGGAAGTCTTGCTGCAGTTATACAGGGTATTGGTGAGGCCACACCTGGAATACTGCGTGCAGTTTTGGTTTCCATATTTAAGAAAAGATATACTTGCTCTCGAGGCAGTTCAGAGATGGTTCACTCGGTTGATTCCAGAGATGAGGGGGTTGACATATGAGGAAAGGTTGAGTAGGTTGGGACTCTACTCATTGGAGTTCAGAAGAATGAGAGGTGATCTTATCGAAACATATAAGATTGTGAGGGGGCTTGATCGGGTGGATGCGGGGAGGATGTTTCCACTGATGGGTGAGACTAGAACTAGGGGGCATAATCTAAGAATAAGGGACTGCCCTTTCAAAACTGAGATGAGGAGAAACTTCTTCACTCAGAGGGTAGTAAATCTATGGAATTTGCTACCCCAGAGAGCTGAGGAAGCTGCAACATTAAATAAATTTAAAATGGAGATATACAGTTTCCTAGCAGATAAGGGAATTAGGGGTTACGGGGAGAGGGCAGGGAAGTGGACGTGAGTCTAGATTCGGATCAGCCATGATCCTATTGAATGGCGGAGCAGGCCCGAGGGGCCGTTTGGCCTACTCCTGCTCCTACTTCTTATGTTCTTATGTCAGCGACTTTACAAAGAAATCCTCGTGCGGTCGCCAGGCGGAGCTGCAGGTCGGCGGGAGTGGGGTCGGGAGATTAATAAACTGCGGGTAGGCCGCATCGCAGGGTTTATAATGTTGGAGAACGGCCTCAGGCCCGAATGAGATCCCACGGCCGAATGTGTTCCGCCGGCCAGCAGCGGTGAGGCTTATTCTCGGTGAAATGCCCGGGTTACGCGCCGCCATCTTGGTAGAGGAAAGACAGACCGGTTCCACCTGCAGCAGGGCGCATGCGTGGCCATCTTCTCTCCTGAGGCGGTCCCTGGGACCGAGGATGACGCGCTTCCACTAACAATGGGTTGTCAGGTGACTGATGAGCGCGGCACCAGGAAACCCGGACAGGAGAAACCACAACTGGATCGACACAGCAGAGCCGCCAATCCAGAGCCGGCTTGTATCAGGGCGGGCGCTGGATGCGGAAGTCGGTCCCTGGCTGCCTGTGTAGGTCTTTTTGTTGCTTCAGTTTGAGCTGGAGTGGAGATGGAGGAGAAGCTGTTGGGTTTAACCCCCAGTACTTCTGAGCCCAGGAGGACCCAACAATTTCCAATGTGAGACTGTCAAGGGAGGTGGATTCTGGGGGAGATTGGGTTGTTAAACAGACAGTGACCCTACAATGTAAAAGAGTATTGTTTTAGGAACAAGTATTTCTGTAAAGGCTTTTAATCCATTTTACATATGCAGATTTTTTAATTCATTCTTCGGCTGTGGGCGTCGCTGGTAAGGCCAGTATTTATTACCCATCCCTAGTGCCCATTGAAAAGGTGGTGGTGAGCCGCCTTCTTTAAACACTGCAGTCCGTGTGGTGAAGGTGCTCCCACAGAGCTGTTAGAGAAGGAGTTCCAGGATTTTGACCCAGCGACGATGAAGGAATGACGATCTATGTCTAAGTCAGGATGGTGTGTGACTTGCAGATGATGGTGTTCCCATGCACCTGCTGCCCTTTTCCTTTTAGGCGGTAGAAGTCGTGGGACAGGTAGGGAGGCAGGTTCCCTTCCATAAGAACACAAGAATTAGGAGCAGGAGTGGACCATACGGCCCCTCGAGCCTGCTCCGCCATTCAATAAGATCATGGCTGAACTTCGACCTCAACTTGACTTTCCCGCCCGATCCCCATATCCCTGAGGGACATCAGTGAACCAGTTGGGATTTTAATGACAATCCGGCAGCTTTCATTGTAACTTTTTTTCTGGTACCGGCCCCACAAACTCCCAGATTTATTGAGCTCAATTTCAAAACCTGTCTTTGTGTTTTTGTGGGTTCTCTCTCACGCTCCCTTTTTCCTGTTTTATATTCATTTTGCAGGGTATTAGAAGGGCAGGATTTGTAGACAGGAAATTTAACTCAAACGTCACATCAAGATCTGACAGAGTCACTCAATTCATCGGGACCTGAATATCATCAAACATAACATGGAAGCAAAAAGCACCGCTCACAGCGGGGAGAAACCGTCCACGTGTTCTGTGTGTGGACGAGGATTCAGTCGATCCTCTGGCCTGGCGAAACACAAGCGCAGTCACACCGGGGAGCAACCCTGGAAATGTAGGGACTGTGGGAAAGGATTCAATTACCCATCTGAGCTGGAAATTCATCGACGCAGTCACACCGGGGAGAGACCGTTCACCTGCTCCGTCTGTGGGAAGGGATTCACTCAGTCATGTGACCTGCTGACACACCAGCGAGTTCACACTGGGGAGAGACCGTTCACCTGATCTGTGTGTGGAAAGGAATTCAATCAGTCATTCACCCTGCTGAGACACCAACTTGTTCACACCAATGTGAGACCTTTTAAATGTTCTGACTGTGAGAAGAGCTTTAAAAGCAAAAAGGATCTGCTGACTCACCAGCGAGTTCGTACTGGGGAGAGGTCGTTCACCTGCTCCGTGTGTGGGAATGGATTCAACAGTACTTCCCACCTTCTGACACACCAGCGTGTTCACACTGGGGAGAGGCCGTTCACCTGTTCCGGGTGTGGGAAGAGATTCACTCATTCATCCAACCTGTTGAGACACCAGCGACTTCACAAGTGACGGCAGGGGTTGGATTCTGCTGTTATTGCTGCTGTCAATCACATCAAGAACTGAACCATGTTCACTCTGACAGTTGGGTTCACTCCTGCTGTTGAACGCCACCACTGACCCTACTGAAGGTTGTAGGCTCAGGGAGTGGGGCCTCCAGGAGTGGACGGTAAGAAAGCTGGGTTTCGGTATCCTGACAAATATATGGCGAGTAACCAGTGGAATTGTTACTAAGGAAATGACTGGTGTTTCACCGGCCAGCATAGGTCTATGGGTGAATGATGCCTGACTCCCTGAACTATCTTACATTGAACCCAGTTGAGATCAAGAGATCAGATGAATACGTGGCTAGAGGAATGGTGCAAGGGGGGAGGGATTCAAATTCCTGGGACATTGGAACTGGTTCTGGGGGAGGTGGGACCAGTACAAACTGGATGATTTGCACCTGGGCAGAACCGGGACCGATGTCCTAGGGGGAGTGTTTGCTAGTGCTCTGGGGGAGGGTTTAAACTAAAATGGCAGGGGTTTGGGAACCTGAGCAGGGAGACAGAGGAAAGGGAAACAAGGATAGAAGCAAAAGAAAGGAAGGAGAAAAACAAAGGTGGCAGTCAGAGAAATCAAGGGTTTAAATCAAACATGGCCACAGTAAATAATAATTCTAAAAGGTGCAAGAGTGTTAAAAAAAACGAGCCTGCAGGCCTTGTGTCTTAATGCGAGGAGCATTCGTAATAAGGTGGATGAATTAGCTGCGCAAATAGAGGTAAACGGATATGATATGATTGGGATTATGGAAACATGGCTCCAGGTTGACCAAGGCTGGGAACTCAACATCCAGGGATATTTAATATTCAGGAAAGATAGGCAAAAAGGAAAAGGAGGTGGGGTAGCATTGCTGGTTAAAGAGGGGATTAACACAATTGAAAGGAAGGATATTAGCTCTGATGATGTGGAATCTGTATGGGTAGAACTGAGAAATACCAAGGGGCAGAAAACAGTGGGAGTGGTATACAGACCTCCAAACAGTAATGGTTTCCTGGACCAATATGTCGAGGAACCAACTAGAGATCAGGCCATCTTAGACTGGGTATTATGTAATGAGAAAGGATTAATTAGCAATCTTGTGTGAGGCCTCTTGGGTCGGAGCGATCATAATATGATAGAATTCTTCATTAAGATGGAGAGTGGAGTAGTTGACTCAGAGACTAGGGTCCTGAATTTAAATAAAGGAAACTACGATGGTATGAGGCGTGAGTTGGGTAGGATTGATTGGGGAATGTTACTCAAAGGGTTGACGGTGGATAGGCAATGGCAAACATTCAAAGATCGCATGGATGAACTACAGAATTTGTTCATCCCTGTTGGGCATAAAAATAAAACGAAAAAGGTGACTCAACCGTGGCTAACAAGGGAAATTAGGGATAGCATAAGATCCAAGGAGAAGACATATAAATTGGCCAGAAATAGCAGCAAACCTGAGGATTGGGAGCAGTTTCGGACTCAGCAAAGGAGGACAAAGGGATTAATTAAGAGGGGGAAAATAGAGTATGAGAGTAAGCTTGCAGGGAACATAAAAACTGACTGTAAAAGCTTTTATAACTATGTGAAGAGAAAAAGATTGGTGAAGTCAAGCGTAGGTCCCTTGCAGTCAGAATCAGGGGAAATTATAATGGGGAACAAAGAAATGGCAGACCAATTAAATACATACTTTGGTTCTGTCTTCACAAAGGAGGACACAAATAACCTCCCAGAGATGTCGGGGAACCTAGGTTCTAATGAGAGGGAGGAACTGAAAGAAATCAGTATTTGTAGGGAAATGGTGTTAGGGAAATTGATGGGATTGAAGGCCGATAAATCCCCAGGGCTTGATAATCTACATCCTAGGGTACTTAAGGAAGTGGCCCTAGAAATAGTAGATGCATTGCTGGTCATCCTCCAAAATTCTATAGACTCTGGAACAGTTCCCATGGATTGGAGGGTAGCTAATGTTACCCCACTATTCAAAAAAGGTGGTAGAGAGAAAACGGGGAATTATAGACCGGTATGCCTGACATCGGTCGTGGGTGTTGGAAGAAATTTTAAAATGGCACCGTAGTGCCTGCTGAAATACTTGACATTCATTGACATTTTGCAGACACTGGCATAACAGACAGCTGACTTGATCTGCTTACACCAAACGTGTGATGTCACTGGTACAGAACAGTAATATAATTAAGTTGTTTGCTAACGGTATAATAATATAATCAACTTGTTTTTGACAGAATGTGATTAAGGGTTGCTAAGGTATCGGATTAGCCAAAGTTAAAGGATGCTAAAGTACCAGATTGGCCAAGGAATTAATGTAATATGGTATCTTTCCTGTTTTTAAATTGTATAAAAGGAGCGCAGCTGCTATTGTAAAGCTGAGAAGCTAGCGATTGCACCAAGGGGGTGTATAGCACTTCTCCCAGAGCGCTCTGTAAATAAAAGTGTACTCGCACATTCCAGCAAGGTCCGCAGTAGTCTGAGTTTATTGCTCTATAAGTCGAAGTTGGGTATACGTCGACCCTGTATATCACTGGGTCCGTTCAGGCTCCAATTCGGCGGTAACAAATTGGCGCTGCGAGCAGGGTCACCGGTGTTTTAGTACTCTGATCAAGTATAAGGACGCCGAGTGATCAAAGAATAAGTAAGTGGACTAGTGGAGTGTGGGACTACACTTGACATTTGTCTGTGATGAACTTATATTCGTATCTGTATTGACAAAATTTTAATCCTCAGGTCTTATTCGGGACTAACAGACTGATGTTAGGAACTTGTGGAGCGGGGTAAAACGTTACACGTCCGGGCACTCTTGAAAGACAGAGAAACCCAGACCTCTGAGAATGCCGTTTCGAGTACGTTAAAACGCCCGGGTATTCTTAGAAGAAAAGAATAGAGGGGCTTTCAAAAACGTGACTCCAGACAAAGAGGAAAGGTCGGTGGACTACTGATATCAGGTAAGGAGATTAAGAGGGGGCCCCCGGGCTCCCTCATCGATTCTTATATGACAGACAGGCATTCACTCATTTAAAAAATGCAGAAGGATGGATGGGACGTATCACAGACATTAGAACTTCAGAGAAATTGGCTGAGTAAACAGAAAAAGGATAAAACTAAAAAGGTGGGCGTGTTACTAGTACACCAATTGTCAGGACTGATAGAACAAGTAAATGTAATTAAGAAAATTGTTAAAGATAAAACACAGGACATTAAAACTCTCGAAACAAAGATAACTTGCCAAGATAAGGTAATTAAGGATTTAGGAAAGAGGGCTACATGTGAGGGCGGACGAATGAGTGGTTGGACGGATACTACTTCCCTTCCCCCATACGAGACACTAGATCCAACGGCTCCCATGTTTGAGGAAAAGGTCGAAAGTGTCGACATGGCCCCAGTAACCCGGGGTGGAACCGCCGCTGCACCAACAGTGAGTTATAAACCCTTTACCCCCGGGGAGAGACAACAAATCATGACAGTCCTGGGAAAACTCCAGACCCGTAGCCTGAACGCAAAGTTTTGGGCAGAACTCAACGCCGTTTGGGTGGGGCATCAGTTACATCTAAGAGACATCCATCAGTTAGTTCGGGCAGCCTGTCCGGCGGACAGGTGGCGACTTGTGGCGGGCGATCCCGGTGCAGGCGCCGCCGCAGCCGCAAGGGATTACGGTGGGGGACGCTGGACACATGCAGTAGCCCTCACTGCCGAAGTAGACGCCCAACAGGCACCCTTTGTTCTCTTTAAAACTGAAGTCCAACGGGTTTTAGGTGACTCCCCCACTAATTGGAGTAAAATTACAGCGACTAAACAACAAAAGGGAGAAGGGGCCTCAGAATATGGCGAGTGACTATTTAGTATTTACCAGGAAAGTCCGGGCCAACCAAACGCAGTCAGGACAGATCCGGCATTTATACAAGCATTTAAGGACGGCTTATCACCGGCACACCAAACAATCATAAAAATGGGAGTAGTGACCGCAAGAAATTATGATGACCTGGTAGAATGGGCATGTGAAATAGACGGAAACGGGATGAAGGATGAGATAGTGACAAAAGTTAAAGAAGAAAAAATAGCTGTGGTCGGCCAATTGGAAACTGGAGCAAGACCCAAAAAGGGACCTTGCCATAATTGTGGAAAGATGGGTCACTTTGCAAAAGAATGCAAGGGCAAAAAGAATGAGAGACAATGTAACTATTGTGGAAAAAGGGGACACTTGGAAGCCACTTGTTACAGCAAACATGGCAGGCCAACTAGCGGGCAAAATACGATTTCCGCCGAAGACTACAGGGAGTGGCAGGAGTATAAACGACAGCAACAGAATAAGTGACGTCCAGCGGCCCCCGTAAAAAGCAAAAAGGAGGGTAGGATTTATGTGTCTGCACTAGTAGGGGGCCGACAGTGTGAAATGCTAGTGGACACGGGAGCGTCAATATCCGTAACCGACCTTCCCCTCCCTACAACCAGTAAGATGATATATTTAACAGGGATCGGCGGCACCAAGGTGCCCGCCTTCCTAAGTACCACCCAAATGGTAGAAATAGACAATCTTTACATCCCGATGAGATTCTACGTATGTAAAAATAACGAGGGCACAATAATGGGTAATGATCTTATGAAAGAATACAAAATATTAATCGATTGTGGCAAGGGAAAACTAATGTGGCCAAAAACAGACGGCCACATAGCAAAGGTAGGACGACTCGCAAATAATACCGGCACGATTGGAGTAGCCACAGTAACCAAAAGAAACTGGCAATTAGATACAGGTGATTACGGGGCCATTTGCGCCTCCGTCCCCGGAGTTTGGGCAGAAACAAAACTAGACACAGGAAAAGCTGGTATTGACCCTATCAAGATCCCCAGACCAGAACATCAGCCACACCGCCAGTACCCCATAAAAACCGAGGCAAGAAAGGCAGTCATAGACATAGTAAAAGGACTTGGAGAGAAAGGCATCCTGAGAGAAACAACAAGTACCACCAATTCCCCTACATGGCCAGTAGGAAAACCTGACGGAAGCTATAGGTTAACTATAGATTACACTGCCCTCAACAAGGTCACCCCTAAGTTACACCCTATCGTCGCCAGCCCCTCAACCATCTTAAACGGTCTAGCCCCAGAACACCAAATCTTCACAGTCCTGGACATAGCCAACGGATTCTGGGCCTTACCCTTGGACCCAGAATCACAGGAAAAATTCACGTTTACGGTAGGGGACAAACAGTATACCTGGACCCGGCTCCCACAGGGGTTTCACAATAGCCCGGCTATCTTTCGCCGAGTCATGAGCGACATCTTAAAAAGGGTAGAACTGCCCAGTGGGAGTACGATTCTCCAGTATGTTGATGACATACTAATAGCTTCGGAAATGAAAGAAGGGCACCAGACGACCCTGTACCTAGTATTAAAAACATTGGAGACGGCTGGCCTAAAGGTGAGCCCCAAAAAGGCACAGATAGGAAAAACCCAGGTATTGTATCTGGGACACCTTATCTCCCAGGGACTTAAAGAAATGCCACCGGACAGAAAGGTCGCTGTCCAGAGTATGCCCAGGCCCGTAACAGTGAGGGGAGTAAGGAAGGTATTAGGCCTCTTTAATTATAGTAGAAATTTTATCCCAGGGTTCGCTAAAATAGCAGAACCCATACAGTGGCTAGTGAAAGGGGGCAAACCAGCACTGGACTCAATAGAATGGGGCCCAGAGCAGGAGGAAGCTTATATCCAACTGAAGTCAGAATTAATATCAGCCCCAGGATTGGGATTACCAGACATGTGCAAAGACTTCCACATACACTGCAATAATGAAGGGGGATTTTATACCACGGTGGTAACACAGGATCATGGGGACAAGCGCGGGCCAGTGGCATACTACTCCACTGCAGAAGGACCTGTAGTAACCGGGCTTTCACGGTCTATAGCCGCATTAGATTGTGCTGCCTGGGCCATAAAGGTCAGCGAGCCAATTGTGATGACAGGAAACATTATCCTTCACACCAAACACACCTTGGTAGAAATGCTGAACACGGGAAAATTGAGATCCGTCTCAAATATGAGACGAGCAAAATGGGAAGCGGTCCTCCTCCCTCCGAGTAAAGCAGTAACCATCATTAGGGATATGGGAGACAATCCGGCAGAAGGAATATTAGGAACCGGAGAGCCTCATAATTGTGGGGATGTAGATATGAACTTAGAAGAAGATAGAATAAAGGATACCCCTCTGGCGACGGCCGAAGGAACACTTTACGTAGATGGGTCGCGCAAATATATGGATGGACTACCCCGCACAGGGTGGGCCGTAGTTAATGACCGACTGGAAACAGTAGAGTCAGGGCGAATCGATGGGGGTTTGTCAGCCCAAGTGGCCGAGTTAGTGGCACTCACTAAGGCACTGGAGATGTCGGAAAATAAAGTAGTAAACATCTACACAGATAGTAGATACGCCTTTGGGGTAGTCCATGACTATATGACCGCCTGGGGCAGGAGAGGATTCATTACGACAGGAGGCAATCCTATAAAACATCAGAGAAGGATAGAGGCCCTCCTTGAGGCTAGTAATAAGCCCCAACAAGTTGCAGTAATAAAAATCAAGGCACACCAGAGAGAGCCGGACAGAACTAGCCCAGATTGGTTAAACCACCAGGGGAACCAAGCAGCGGACAAAGCTGCACAATTCGCGTTAGAACAAGAGGAGATTAGCGACACACCAGTGGCTAGCATAAGTAACCCAGGAGAGGAGATAAGTATTGAAGAACTGCACGAGGACACACCAGATGTTGAGAAAGGTATGTGGGAGAAACAAGGCGCTATACGAGGAAGCGATAACGTCTGGCGAAAGGATGATAAGGTAATGGCCCCAGAGTGCATACAAAACACTCTGTTGGAAATTCACCACGGGCTCTCTCACTCGGGAAGAGAGGCAATGACAGGAAGGGCGATGCAATTACCCGAAGGCATCATAACAGGTGGGGCCGATGTAGGTCCTCTAAAAGATAAATTAAAACGATACGTTTTGGAACTCAGCACTCAATTAAAGGAGATGCGTAAAAATATCCGTGACCAACAGCGGGAAAGGGACAAGGAGCTAGAACTTAACACGCTCCCGGACGTTCCCCCCGCCGGAGCGTGGGTCATGGTAAGAAATCTACCTGGCAAACCGGGGTTCGCGCCGAAATGGAGCGGACCCTATGAGATCATAATCAGTGGGGACACCTGTGCCTGTCTGGACATAAGGGGAAAGGGCATATGGAAACATTGGACTCAGTTGAAGTTATATAAAGGACATGAACGTGAATAATTACCCCCACTGTTCTGAATCTGTTCCACAGAAAAAAAAGGGAGACCCCTTCGGCAATAACTGGAAGAAGAATATTGCATCAAAAACATGTATAAGTTACTGTGTATAGTTGCGTTGATACGTATTGTCACGGGAGATGCGGCGACAGGACCGCATAGAAAACGGGGATTGCATGTAAATACGTTTTTATATATGTCATATAAGTATGCCAAACGGAGTGGGATAGATGCCTGTTGGGTATGTAGCCATACTCCCACTCATGCGAAAGGAGGGATACCCTTGCGACCAATACCCTTGAACCTCACAGATATGGCAGAATGGATAATTAATAGAAATCATACGAAACAGAAAAATACCACTTTATCCACCTTTGGAAAAACCTGGGAACAGAAATGGACTAGCCTAAGGAATGAGTTCCAGGGGGGAGGATATTCGTTAGAAAATTTTAAAGAATGGTATAAGCCAACATATAATTATACGAAAGAACCCCCCTTTTTAGTTCTTACCAATACGTCAGGAAAGGGCCAGCCGATCAGGGAAATATGTTGGGAGCGCGGTACAGAACAGACTGAAGGGATCAGAATTGATGTGGGGAAAGGTCATTGTATACAAAATTTTACCACATATAATGCAGGAAATTCCATGGAAAGCTGGTGGTTCAATACCACCAATTTGATGAATTTGACCAATAATAAACCATGGAATGGGACCAGGCGAACAAATACTGACAACCAGATGGGTTTTACCGTCTTCCACGCCAACATAAACCCCGAACAACCGGGACAGATAATGACAGCCTATAATGGGACATACTTCATATGGGGTCATAGAGCATACCCCTGGCTACCAGAGAATTGGGCAGGATCATGCTATTTGGGGTATGTAGTACCATATATACACCACATAAAGGAATTGAAAGACCACCACAAGCATAGTCGTACTAAAAGAGAACTTCCCACCTGGCAGGTGGTACTAGGAGCTATGTTCCCCACGGCTGGAATAGTGTTTACTTCTCAAGAAATATGGTTATTGGCAACCATAATTGAGGGAGTAGCCAATGACACGGCTGAATCCCTGAGAGAGATGAGTGCCAAAATGGTAGCCCTAAGAACTGTCGCCCTACAAAACAGAATGGCACTAGATTACCTACTAGCTGCACAGGGAGGTACATGTGCCATGATCGGAGCAGAATGCTGTACATACATCCCAGACAGTTCTGAAAATATTACCAACCTAGTGGACCATATTCAGAAACAAGTAGCTTTGCTCCATCAATCCAATATTGGAGGCGGATGGTTTGATTGGTTACTGGGAGGATCAGGCTGGGGTGCTTGGCTAGTGCAAATGATATTGATCATGGTTGTGATATGTATACTGCTGTGCTGTGCATTGAGTATCATTAAAATGTGCTGTCAAACTGCTGTGAAAGCTGTGCTGCCAGTAGCTTCTGTCGAAGAATACACCGACCTCCTGCCCAGAAATATGGGTGAAGAAGAAGAAACGTATGATGACGTGGCCGGAACGGCCGGTTCTCACGAGATGAGTCAGTGGTTGTAAACCAACCCTGTGAAGAAACAAAGAACGATGGTCATCTGGGAGCAAGAGGATCGTGCTCCAGGACCAAAAGGAGGGGCTGTTGGAGGAAATTTTAAAATGGCACCGTAGTGCCTGCTGAAATACTTGACATTCATTGACATTTTGCAGACACTGGCATAACAGACAGCTGACTTGATCTGCTTACACCAAACGTGTGATGTCACTGGTACAGAACAGTAATATAATTAAGTTGTTTGCTAACGGTATAATAATATAATCAACTTGTTTTTGACAGAATGTGATTAAGGGTTGCTAAGGTATCGGATTGGCCAAAGTTAAAGGATGCTAAAGTACCAGATTGGCCAAGGAATTAATGTAATATGGTATCTTTCCTGTTTTTAAATTGTATAAAAGGAGCGCGGCTGCTATTGTAAAGCTGAGAAGCTAGCGATTGCACCAAGGGGGTGTATAGCACTTCTCCCAGAGCGCTCTGTAAATAAAAGTGTACTCGCACATTCCAGCAAGGTCCGCAGTAGTCTGAGTTTATTGCTCTATAAGTCGAAGTTGGGTATACGTCGACCCTGTATATCACTGGGTCCGTTCAGGCTCCAATTCGGCGGTAACAGTGGGGAAAATGCTAGAGTCCATTATAAAAGATGTAATAGCAGAGCACTTGGAAAACTGACAGGATCGGACAAAGTCAACATGGATTTACAAAAGGTAAATCGTGCTTGACTAATCTACTGGAATCTTTTGAGGATGTAACTGGTAGAAGGGAGAACCAGTGGATGTGGTGTATTTGGACTTTCAGAAGGCTTTCGATAAGGTCCTGCATAAGAGATTAGCATGTAAAGTTAAGGCACATGGGATTGGGGGCAAGGTACTGACTTGGATAAAGAACTGGTTGGCAGACGGAAGCAAAGAGTTGGAATAAACGGCTCTTTTTCCGAGTGGTTGGCAGTGACTAGTGGGGTACCGCAAGGATCGGTCCTAGGACCCCAGCTATTCACAATATATATAAATGATCTAGACGAGGGAACTGGATGTAATATCTCCAAGTTTGCAGACGACACAAAGCTGGGTGGGCGTGTGTGCTATGAGGAGGATGCCGAGAATCTCCAGTATGATTTGGACAGGTTGAGTGATTGGGCAGAAGCATGGCAGATGCAGTATAATGTGGATAAATGTGAGGTTATCCACTTTGGTGGCAAAAACAGGAAGGCAGATTATTATCTGAATGGCAATAGATTGGGAGAAGGGGAAGTGCAACGAGACCTGGGTGTCCTTGTGCACCAGTCACTGAAGGTAAGCATGCAGGTGCAGCAGGCGGTTAAGAAGGCAAATGGTATGTTGGCCTTCGTAGCGAGAGGATTCGAGTACAAGAACAAGGATGTCTTGCTGCAGTTGTACAGGGCCTTGGTGAGACCACACCTTGAGTATTGTGTGCAGTTTTGGTCACCTTATCTGAGGAAGGATGTTCTTGCCATGGAGGGAGTGCAGCGAAGATTCACCAGACTGATACCTGGGATGGCAGGAATGACGTATGAGGAGAGATTGGGTCGATTGGGCTTATACTCGCTGGAGTTTAGAAGAATGAGAGGGGATCTCATTGAAACTTATAAAATTCTAACAGGACTGGACAGACTGGATGCAGGAAGGATGTTCCCAATGGCAAGGGAGTCCAGAACCAGGGGTCACAGTCTAAAGATAAGGGGTAAGCCATTTAGGACAAGGATGAGGAGGAATTTCTTCACCCAGAGAGTGGTGAACCTGTGGAATTCTGTACCACAGAAGGCAGTGGTGGCCAATTTATTAAATATATTCAAGCAGGAGTTGGATATATTTCTTAAGGCTAAAGGGATCAAGGGATATGGGGAGAAGGCAGGGACAGGGTACTGAATTTAGATGATCAGCCATGATCTTATTGAATGGCGGAGCAGGCTCGAGGGGCCGAATGACCTACTTCTGCTCCTACCTTCTATGTTTCTATGTTAAAGAGGAATTCAGTTTAAGAGGAATTCAGAGGCGATCTTATTGAAACATATAAGATTGCGAAGGGGCTTGATCGGGTGGATGCGGTGAGGATGTTCCCAATGATGGGTGAAACTAGAACTAGGGGGCATAATCTTAGAATAAGGGGCTGCTCTTTCAAAACTGAGATGAGGAGAATCTTCTTCACTCAGAGGGTAGTAGGTCTGTGGAATTTGCTGCCCCAGAAAGCTGTGGAAGCCACATCATTAAATAAATTTAAAACAGAAATAGACAGTTTCTTAGAAGTAAAGGGAATTAGGGGTTACGGGGAGCGGGCAGGAAATTGGACATGAGTCTAGGTTCGGAACGGTCATGGCCCTGTGGGTAGCGGAGCAGGCCCAGGGGCCGTGTAGCCTGGTTCTGCTCCTACTTCTTGTGTTCTAATTATGTGTTAGATTTCAGGAGATGGTTCTATTCCTGTTCCTGGCTGGGGTGGAGATCACCTTTTACAGAAGGTAAGTACTGTAGAAAATATTGGGACAGAGTGATCTCCTGGACGAGTTTCGATCGCCTAGGTGGGTTGGAGAGGAATTTCCCAGATTTTTTCTCCCAAATTGGCCATTGGGTTTTTTATCTGGTTTTTCGCCTCTCCCAGGAGATCACATGGGTTCGGGTGGGATGTAGAGTGATAGTAGATTTGAGGTTAGGATCAGATCAGCCATGATCTTATTGAATGGTGGAGCAGGCTCGGGCCGATTGGCCTACTCCTGCTCCTATTTCTTATGTTCTTATGTTCTTTATCAGCGAGTTCACACTGACGAGAGATCTTTTAAATGCTCGGACTGTGGGAAGTGTTATAAAAGATCCAAGGACCTGATGTGCCATCAGTGAGTTCACACTGACAAGAGATCTTTTAAATGCTCGGACTGCGGGAAGTGTTATAAAAGTTCTGAGGACCTGACGTGCCATCAACATGTTCACACTGACGAGACACCGTTCAGGTGCTCTCACTGCGGGACTCGGTTCAGGCGATCATCTGAAATCACTACACCAACGCACTCACACCGGGGAAAGGCCATTAACCTGCACGTCTGTGGGAAGGGATTCACTCAGTCATGCAACTTGCTGACACACCAGCGAGTTCACACTGGGGAGAGGCCGTTCACCTGCACTGTGTGTGGGAAGGGATACACTCGATCATTCAACCTGCTGAGACACCAGCGAGTTCACACTGGCGAGAGGCCGTTCACCTGCTCCGTGTGTGGGAAGGGATTCACTCAGTCATCCCACCTACTGATTCATCAGCGAGTTCACAAGTGACTGCAGGGGTTGGATTCTGCTGTTATTGCTGCTGTTAATCACATCCAGGACTGAACCATGTTCATTCTGACAGTTGGGTTCACTCCTGCTGTTGAACTCCACCACTGACCCTGCTGAAGGTTGTAGGCTCAGGGAGTGGGGCCTCCAGGAGTGGACGGTAAGAAAGCTGGCTTTTGGGATCCTGACAAATATTTGGCGAGGAACCAGAGGCACTCTTACTAAGGAAATGACTGGGGTTTCACCGGCCAGCGTAGGTCTAGGGGTGAATGATGCCTGACTCCCTGAACTATCTTACATTGAACCCAGTTCAGATCAAGATGAATTCAGTTTGCAGAAGAATAGAGAGAAATATCACCCACAGTTGAGGGAGACAAAAGCAGCCATCAGAGATCTTTGGAAAAGAAGATGGTGCTCAATTGTGGTAATAATGGCAAAATCTTTTCCCGCCCCGTCAGGAGGCAGAATCCCGTTAAAGATGGTTTCGGGCAGGGGTGGGCAGTGATTTGGGCTGGAGGGCCACTTAACAAGTTGTGGTGAGCTGTTGAGGGCCGCACACCAATGTTGCCCCTAAGGTGCGCGGCTGCACGGTGGCGCAGCAATGGTGAGGCCCCGCGCAGGCCGCTCACCAGCTCCTGCCGCTGGGAGAGAAACCGCGCAGCACATTTAAAGGGACAGCGCACGTTGGTGAGAGTAAAGTGTTCAATTGGTGAATCGGAAACAGTCCGACTCTTAGTGTTGAGCATCGCACCACTTCTACCCTCCCAATAATTTATCAACATAAATTCAGATAGGCCTCAGTTACTATCTTAAATACACAGAATGTGGTGTAAGATAGTAAAATCTGCCATTACTAAATGAATGAAATGAGTGATCGATCGATCGATGGATTATATGTTGGACTGAAAGTCCACGTGGCTGTTTGGCCGACCGGCTCGAGTCTTTTGAAGCACAAGTAGCTCTTTGTGGACACTGTTTCTGCTTCAAAAAACTGAAGAACATCAGAAGTCATTAACGGAGATGGGCACAGCATGCCAGCTCAACAAATGGCACCAAAGAATGGTGGGATGTGGGTTTATGCCCATTCTCCCTCACACTGCAAATCCTTAATCTCCACTGGACTGTCGGGAAGAAAGAGGGGGGTCAACAGAAAGTGAGCGTGTCCCCACAAGGAAGTCCATTTGGAGGGTGAGACCCCACGGGTCACAGTAGAACGGCAGGGTCAGAGCAAGCTGCCCACCTGTTCCCTCAGCTGAGAATGCTTTGGTTGTGTGCAGGGACCTAAAGAGAAAAAAACACACAACAAAAAGTAAAAGGCAAAAGAAAACTTCAAAAGGTTTGCTTAAGGTAAGAAAATATTATATTTGTAAAATAACTGCAGGTAGTTCTTTAGCTAAACTCTTACTTAGTCAAACAATTATATTCCAATAAGTGATATTGCAGCTTGCTGTTGATGATAATTAGAGATGTACTTTGTAGATAAATAGTGTACGAGGTTAAAAAGCAGAAAGCTTCCCAGTTGAGGATTCGTGTTGCTGCGGAACTGCTCAGGCTGTTTCCATAGTTATTTTATTGTCCTTTTGGCCATTTTTAGTAGTTGTCCTTCTAGTTCAGGTATGCTGGGGGTAATTTGAACCTCCCCCATCTGACGGGATTGAATTTTCTGCTCGTTTTACATCTTCCCCGATTTTGCCCTCCAATGATTTCAGTCGAAAGTGAAATCGGGCGGGGTGTAAAACAAGTGGCCGATCTGATCGCATTAGTTTCCCGCCGGGTGCGTGAGGTTAAAATCAGCCCCTGCTGTTTCCAAACACAAACCAAGCAAATTTCTCCTGACAATAGTTTGGTTCTGATCCTTAATAATGTTCCAGCTACTCTTATCACCACAATTGCTTTAATTCTGACATTTGGCCTGTGATCTGATCGCAAAGCAGTGATCTCTTCACATGCAGTGAGCAAATGGGAACAAACTGGAGGTCCATTGTACAGGAAGAAACCCAGACACGCGACGACCTTTTCTCTCATTTGAAGCTGTGCATTGCTGAAGAGGATAAGACAGCTTGTAATGTGGAGGACAATCTAGTGTCAGGCGGTGTGCTTGGAGATGTCCAAATATTTATCATCATCCAGTCTGGTCCTCCGCATTGAAAACTCTTGGAACATCTTGGATTTGTGAAACATTGAAGTTGATTTTATTGGAAATATCAAATTCAGCTCTGATTTGCAAACCTTTATTATCGCAATGCTCTTGCCATTGAGATGCATCAGTCAGCTGAATAAGGTAGATTTTGTAATTTTCAATGAATACAGGGTTCAGTTTCATATTTCCAAATATGATTGGCTTCCCAAGTCCATTAAACACCACAGATCAGATCATTCAGTCAGGCTCATTTTCAAAGAAAGGCTCAATTGCAACTGGTACATGGGCGAGAATGGAATGTCGATCCTTCTCTTGCAGCTGATCGGGGATCTTGGATGTGTTTGACGTTGCTGAGATTGCTGAGCTTAGACTTCTTGGGGCTGATTTTCATTCTGGGTGGACATCGGGTGAGCGGTGCGATGGTGCTGCCTGTCCAATGTCCTCGGCGAAAGGACCCAGCCATTTTACTGGCTGGGCCTCATCTGTGCAATATCCAGCTCCAACCGCTAAACCAGGGCTGACAGGGAGCTTGCAGATCGGAGGGCGGGGGGTGGGTGAAACTGGAAATCTGCCGGCTCCTCCATGGAATAGAGCCAGACACATTGATGCAGCAAATGGCAGATGATATTTGCCCGCCTCTGTTTGTGGTTGTGACTCCCCTGCTGCCTCGGAGACAATGACCCGCCTCCTGACGTTACATGGGCTGGGGTCAGGCTGGGGTCGGGTGCGGCGGATGTTCAGCCTCGAAGCCAGGCCTTGGCGGGCTGGATTGAATCTATTGGTGGGCTGGAAATGGCCCACGGGCTGTATTTAACCACCGCTGCCTTTGTCCGTATCATCAACAGCTCAACAGAGTCAGGGGTTGTTCCCCGAGATTGGAAGGCAGCTCATGGAGTTCCCATCAGAGCCAGGGAACTACAGGCCCATCAGTGTGACCTTGACCACAGGGAAGATGCTTGAAAGGATCCTAAGAGATGCTGTTTATGATCACCGGGGAGGAGAAGGGGCCGTTAGAGAGACTCACACCGCTTCTGGAAAAGATAGTCGCATCCCACAAGCCTGCTGGAATTTATTGAAGAAATGTAACCCTTTTAGCACCGATATCATTCTGGTGAATCTGCACCACGACCCCTCTCCACGGCCAATATATCCTTCCTGTGGTGCGGTGCCCAGATCTGAACACAATACTCTAGATGGGTTCTAACCAGAGCTCTGTACAGCTCCCACCTGCTGAGACAGCAGCGAGTTCACACTGGGGAGAGGCCGTTCACCTGCTCCGTGTGTGGGAAGGGATTCACTCGGTCATCTAGCCTGCGGACACACCAACGAGTTCACACTGGGGAGAGGCTGTTCTCCTGCTCCGTGTGTGGGAAGGGATTCACTCGGTCATCTAGCCTGCGGACACACCAGCGAGTTCACACTGGGGAGAGGCCGTTCTCCTGCTCCGTGTGTGGGAAGGGATTCACTCAGTCATCCAACCTGCTGACACACCAGCGAGTTCACCAGTGACTGCAGGGGTTGGATTCTGCTGTTATTGCTGCTGTTAATCACATCCAGGACTGAACCATGTTCATTCTGACAGTTGGGGTTTGTTTCAGCTGATGTTAGTAACCCCTGTAACTGGGCTGGAGTTTAATATTCTGGATATAAGTCAAATAAATCGCTTTGTTTCAAACACACTTTGTATCGAGTCCTTGATGTCTCTAAGATAAGAGGAGACTAATTGATGTCCTGTTACCGACTGTTCCATTTTGGGCCTTTTCACCTTTGTTAAAGAAAGACTTGTATTCATACAGCACCTTTCACAACTTCAGGACATCCCAAAGCACTTTACAGCCAATGAAGTACTTTTGAAGAGCAGTCACTGTTGTAATGTAGGAAATGCAGCAGCCACATTGCACACAGCAAGATCCCACAAACAGCAATGTGATAATGACCAAATGATCTGTTTTAGTGATGTTGGTTCAGGGAGAAATGTTGGCCAGGACTCCAGGGAGAACTCCCCTGCTCTTCGAAATAACATCATGGGATCTTTTACATTCACTTGAGAGGGCATAGAAACGTAGAAGATAGGAGCAGGAGTGGCCATTCGGCGCCTCGAGCCTGCTCCGCCATTCAATGAGATCATGGCTGATCATCCAAATTCAGTACCCTGTTCCTGCCTTCTCTTCATCGGGCCTCGCTTGAACGTCTCGTCCGAAAGACCTATTTCAGTGCCGCACTCCCTCAGTACTGCATTGGAGTGTCGGCCTAGATTGTGTTCGCAAGTCTCTAGAGGTGGACTTGATCCCACAACCTCCTGACTCAGAGACAAGAGAGAGAGAGAGAGAGAGAGAGAGTGCTCCCACTGAGACACAGCGAGAGAGAGAGAGAGTGCTCCCACTGAGACACAGCGAGAGAGAGAGAGAGAGAGAGTGCTCCCACTGAGACACAGCGAGAGAGAGAGAGAGAGAGAGAGAGTGCTCCCACTGAGACACAGAGAGAGAGAGAGTGCTCCCACTGAGCCACGACTAACACCCGATCATTACTCTGGATTATTTCAGTTCTCAAACGGTCAGTTACTCTCATGGACAAGTCCCAGCTCCCCATACCATCCAGAGTGCCTCTCCTAGCCTTGGTATCCAGGGGAGGTATCGGTAACACGCCCCTGTACCTGCCCTGGGAGTGTTTGATGGGACAGTGTAGAGGGAGCTTTACTCTGTATCTAACCCGTGCTGTATCTGCCCTGGGAGTGTTTGATGGGACATTGTAGAGGGAGATTTACTCTGTATCTAACCCATACTGTACCTGTCCCGGGAGTGTTTGATGGGACAGTGTAGAGGGAGCTTTACTCTGTATATCTAACATGTGCTGTACCTGCCCTGAGAGTGTCTCATGGGACAGTGTAGAGGGAGCTTTACACTGTATCTAACCCGTGCTGTACCTGTCCTGGGAGTGTTTGATGGGACAGTGTAGAGGGAGCTTTACTCTGTATGTAACCCGTGCTGTACCTGCCCTGGGAGTGTTTGATGGGACAGTGTAGAGGGAGCTTTAATCTGTATCAAATGCCTGCTGTACCTGCCCTGGGAGTGTTTGATGGGACAGTGTAGAGGGAGCTTTACTCTGTACCTAACCTGTGCTGTACCTACCCTGGGAGTGTTTGATGGGACAGTGTAGAGGGAGCTTTACTCTGTATCTAACCCGTGCTGTACCTGCCCTGGGAGTGTTTGATTGGACAGTGTATATCAGGGATTCTCTGAGGCCCCTCCTGTGTTATAAAAATTCCCCTGTAACACAACACAAGTGTTCATTGACTGTAAAGCGCTTTGGGACATCCTGAGATCACAGAAGCCTCTGTATAAATGCAAGTCTTTCCATTTCAAATCACTGTGCTTTATTTTTTGAAATAAATAGGTATTTGACGATTAAGTGCGGTAATAGTATGTTTTAAACTCCCTGCTCCTTGATTCTCCAATACAAGAGGCCCAGTGACCTCACAAGCTGCCTTGTGGCCGATTTCCTTCCAGCCCACGTGATCTGCTCACCTGAGCAAAGCCCAGCTCCCAGGCGGAGGTGGGGAGTGCACTGATTGGCCCTTTATCGCCCCGCCCACCCCGACCGCCACCAATCGGAGAGTGAGCAGGGTGCAGTGGGTGGGGCTGACCTTTGATTGACAGCTTGAGCTCCCGCTCGCGGCGCTTTGAATTTTGCTCCAACAATGGACGGCGGTTGGAGGCGGGACTTGGGCCAAGCGGATTGGCTGCTGGCCTTTGATTGACGGTTGACGGACCAATCCCTGGGGCCGCGGGCTGTCCTGCTCAGTGGCGCCGCCTGGTGTCAGGGCGAGCGGCGGCTGGAGCTGCGGGTCCTGCAAACTGCGCCTGCGCCCTGCTCCTGTTCCAGTGGGAGAAGGTGGTCAACGGGCTGGGCTCCTGGAATTGGGAATGGCCTCACCCTCCAATAAACCCCAGCCTGGATTTGTAGGGGGGAAGGGGGGAGATGGGGGCAACAGGCTGGATGGAGATGATGGGAATCTGGATCAACCCAATTGTCAGCGAGCGAGGGGCGGCTTCCGCAGCCTTGGCCCCATCGCGCCCCACATCGCTTCCCCCGCGGCTGCTCAATGGGAACTGAGCCGGCGCCCGGTGTGAGGGCTGCTTGTGGGAGAAAGAATGAAAGAGGGAGAGAGTTTCTGGGCCCACCCCTTGAAACCTTCTCACGGACCCCGGTTGAGAACCTCTGATCGACAAGAGGCGCTGCAGCAACTCGGCAAGGCTTCTTCGGCAGCACCTCCCAAACCCGCCACCTCCACCACCTAGAGGGACGAGGGCAGCAGTCGCAGGGGAACACCACCACCTCCAAGCTCCCCTCCAAGTCACACACCATCCCGACATGGAAATATATCGCCGATCCTTCATCGTCACTGGGTCAAAATCCTGGAACTCCCTCCCTCACCACACGGACTGCAGCGGTTCAAGGCGGCTCACCACCACCTTCTCAAGGGCAATTAGGGATGGGCAATAAACACTGGGCCATCCAGCGACGCTCACATCCCAGGATTTAAAAAGATTCCTACCACAGTCGTTAATATAGGAATAACACTATTTAATTAATATATATAAATCCATAAGTACATAAATATATATACATAATAAATATACAGACAAAAAATACATTTTCTCCAACTTTGACCAGTTTATCCTGTCTGATAAAAACCAACCCCAGTCACAGACACCAATCTCCTCCTGTCTGATATAAAACAACCCCACAGTCCCAGAAACCAATCTCCTCCCGTCTGATATAAACCAACCCCACAGTCACTGACACCAATCTTCTCCTGTCTGATATAAACCAACCCCACAGTCACTGACACCAATCACCTCCTGTCTGATATAAACCAATCCCACAGTCACTGACTGTATAATGATAAAGGTAAAGTAGTAAAAGCAGGTATAAATTGTCAGAAAACATATTTGAAAGTTCTTTATCTGAATGCACGCAGCATTCGTAACAAAATTGACGAGTTGACGGTACAAATAACTACACATGGGTATGATCTGGTGGCCATTACGGAAACATGGCTGCAAGATAATCATGACTGGGAACTAAACATTAAAGGGTATTTGACAATTAGGAAGGACAGACAGGAAGGAAAGGGAGGTGGGGTTGCTATGTTAATCAAGGATGGAATCACTGCAATAGTCAGAAATGATATTGGGTCAAAGGATCAGGATAGTGAAATAGTTTGGGTGGAGATAAGGAATAATAAGGGGAAAAAGTCACTAGTGGGCGTAGTCGATAGGCCTCCTAACAGTTGCAACTCTGTTGGTCGGAGTATAAATCAGGAAATAGTTGGGGCTTGTAATAAGGGAACAGCTATAATCATGGGGGATTTTAACTTTAATATTGACTGGACTAATCAAATTGGGCATGGCAGCCTTGAGGAAGAGTTCATAGAGTGTATTAGGGACGGATTCCTTGAGCAGTATGCAACTGAACCAACCAGGGGGCAGGCAATCTTAGATCTGGTCCTGTGTAATGAGACAGGATTAATAAAAAATGTCCTAGTAAAGGATCCCCTTGGAATGAGTGACCATAATATGGTTGAATTCCAAATTCAGTTTGAGGATGAGAGAGTTGGATCTCAAACCAGTGTACTGAGCTTAAATAAAGGAGACTATGAAGGTATGAGAGTAGAATTGACTAAAGTGGACTTGGAAAACAGATTAAAGTGTAAGACGGTTCAAGAGCAGTGGTCTACATTCAAGGAGATATTTCACATCTTTCAAGATGAATAGATTCCACTGAGGAAAAAGGGGAATAAAAGAAAAGACAGCCATCCGTGGCTTAGTAAAGTAATAAAGGATAGTATCCGACTGAAAACAAGGGCATATAAAGTAGCCAAATCTAGTGGGAGGATAGAAGATTGGGAAGCATTTAAAAGCCAGCAAACAATAACTAAAAGATTAATTAAGAAAGGGAAGATAGATTATGAAAGTAAACTAGCAAAAAACATAAAAACAGATAGCAAGAGTTTGTACAGCTATGTAAAAAGAAAAAGGGTAGCTAAAGTGAACGTTGGTCCCTTAGAGGATGGGACCAGGAAACTAGTGGGGGGGAACATGGAGATGGCAAAGACGCTGAACAAATATTTTGTATCAGTCTTTACAGTAAAGGACACTAAAAATATCCCAACACTGGACAAACAGGGGGCAATGGGGGGGGGGGGGGGGCGGGGAGGAGCTAAACACGATTAAAATCACTAAGGAGATGGTACTCAGTAAAATAATGGGACTTAAGGCAGATAAATCCCCCGGACCTGATGGCCTACATCCTAGGGTCTTGAGAGAAGTGGCGGTAGGGATTGTGGATGCATTGGTGATTATTTTCCAGAACTCCCTGGACTCAGGAAAGGTCCTGGCAGATTGGAAAACTGTTAATGTAACACCCTTATTTAAGAAGGGAAGTAGACAAAAAGCTGGAAACTATAGACCAGTTAGCCTAACATCTGTGGTTGGCAAAATGTTGGAGTCCATTATTAAGGAAACAGTAACAGAGCATTTGGATAAACATAATTTAATAGGACAGAGTCAGCATGGTTTTACGAAGGGGAAGTCATGTTTGACAAATTTGCTCGAATTCTTTGAGGATGTAACATACAGGGTGGATAAAGGGGAACCAGTGGATGTAGTGTATTTGGACTTCCAAAAGGCATTTGACAAGGTTCCACACAAAAGATTACTGATCAAGATAAGAAATCACGGGATTGGGGGTAATATACTGGCATGGGTGGAAGATTGGCTATCTAACAGGAAACAAAGAGTTGGGATAAATGGTTCATTCTCGGGCTGGCAATCAGTAACTAGTGGTGTTCCGCAGGGGTCAGTGCTGGGACCCCAACTCTTTACAATCTATATTAACGATTTGGAGGTAAGGACCGAGTGCAACATATCCAAGTTTGCCGACGATACAAAGATGGGAGGGAAAGCAGTGAGTGAGGAGGACATAAAAAACCTGCAAAAGGACATAGACAGGCTAAGTGAGTGGGCAGAGATTTGGCAGATGCAATATAATGTTGGAAAGTGTGAGGTTATGCACTTTGGCAGAAAAAATCAAAGAGCAAGTTATTATCTAAATGGAGAGAAACTGCAAAGTGCTACAGTACAAAGGGATCTGGGGGTCCTGGTGCATGAAACACAAAAAGTTAGTATGCAGGTGCAGCAGGTGATCAGGAAGGCCAATGGAATCTTGGCTTTTATTGCAAGGGGGATGGAGTATAAAAACGGGGAAGTCTTGCTGCAGTTATACAGGGTATTGGCGAGACCACACCTGGAATACTGCGTGCAGTTTTGATTTCCATATTTAAGAAAAGATATACTTGCTCTCGAGGCGGTTCAGAGAAGGTTCATTCGGTTGATTCCGGAGATGAGGGGGTTGACGTATGAGGAAAGGTTGAGTAGGTTGAGACTCTACTCATTGGAGTTCAGAAGAATGAGAAGCGATCTTATCGAAACATATAAGATTCTGAGGGGGCTTGATCGGGTGGATGCGGTGAGGATGTTTCCACTGATGGGTGAGACTAGAACTAGGGGGCATAATCTAAGAATAAGGGGCTGCCCTTTCAAAACTGAGATGAGGAAAAACTTCTTCACTCAGAGGGTAGTAAATCTATGGAATTTGCTACCCCAGAGAGCTGCGGAAGCTGCAACATTAAATAAATTTAAAATGGAGATAGACAGATTCCTAGCAGATAAGGGAATTAGGGGTTACGGGGAGAGGGCAGGGAAGTGGACGTGAGTCTAGATTCGGATCAGCCATGATCCTATTGAATGGCGGAGCAGGCCCGAGGGGCCGTATGGCCTACTCCTGCTCCTACTTCTTATGTTCTTATGTGCTTATGACACCAATCTCCTCCTGTCAGATATAAACCAACCCCACAGTCACTGACACCAGTCTCCTCCTGTCTGATAAAAACCAACCCCAGTCACTGACACCAATCTCCTCCTGTCTGATTAAAAACCAACCCCAGTCACTGACACCAATCTCCTCCTGTCTGATATAAACCAGCCCCACAGTCACTGACACCAATCTCCTCCTGTCTGATATAAACCAACCCCACAGTCACTGACACCAATCTCCTCCTGTCTGATATAAACCCCACAGTCACTGACACCAATCTCCTCCTGTCTGATATAAACCAGCCCCACAGTCACTGACACCAATCTCCTCCTGATATAAACCAGCCCCACAGTCACTGACACCAATCTCCTCCTGTCTGATATAAACCAACCCGTCGCTGACACCAATCTCCTCCTGTCTGATATAAACTAGCCAGTCACTGACACCAATCTCCTCCTGTCTGATGTAAACCAGCCCCACAGTCACTGACACCAATCTCCTCCTGTCTGATATAAACCAACCCCACAGTCACTGACACCAATCTCCTCCTGTCTGATATAAACCAATCCCACAGGCCCAGAAAGGTTAATCTCAGCTACTGATTGGACATGTTTCCATTCCCATGCCGAGGGGATTGCTGTACCAGGCGGGAGGGGCAACATTTGGGCACTCTCGATTCTCCATCAATTCCCATTCCCCTTCTTTCTGGTGGATACTGGAGGTGCCACTGTGTGTAACGTGCAAGTCAGTAATAATTGTACCAAAGATGAATTTAGCATTGAAGTAAAAGTTCATAATTTTATTGCAAACAAATTTCTGATGAGAGTCCCTGAATTAAGGGGCAAAATCAGACAGCGGTTCTTAAAGGGACACTGCAGTCCCAACAAGTCAATCCGCTACATTTCAAGAATATTAATAACCCCTATAACTGAGCTGGAGTTTAACATCAGCAGAAACATACCTCAACTGTCAGAATGAACACGGTTCAGTCCTAGATATGATTAATAGCCGCAATAACAGCATAATCCAACCGCTGCAGTCATTTGTGAACTCGCTGGTGTCTCAGCAGGTGGGATGACCGCGTAAATCCCTTCCCACACACGGAGCAGGTGAACGGCCTCTCCCCAGTGTGAACTCGCTGGTGTCTCAGTAGGGTGGATAACTGAGTGAATCCCTTCCCACACACGGAGCAGGTGAACGGCCTCTCCCCGGTGTGAACTCGCTGGTGTCTCAGCAAGATGGATGACCGAGTGAATCCCTTCCCACACACAGAGCAGGGGAACGGCCTCTCCCCAGTGTGAACTCGCTGGTGTGTCAGAAGCTCGGATGAATTAGTGAATCCCTTCGCACACACGGAACAAGTGAATGGCCTCTCCCCAGTGTGAACTCGCTTATGTATCAGAAGGTCAGATGTCTTAGTGAATCCCTTCTCACACACGGAACAGGTGAACGGCCTCTCCCCGGTGTGAATGCGCTGGTGCATCAGAAGGTTAGATGATCGATTAAATCCTTTTCCACAAATGGGGCAGGTGAATGGCCTCTCCCCGGTGTGAATGTGCTGGTGCATCAGAAGGTTTGATGAACGAGTGAATCGCTTCCCACACTCGGAGCAGGTGAACAGTCTCTCCCCAGTATGAGTGCATCGATGATTTTCCAGCTGTGACGGGGAACTGAATCCCTTCCCACAGTCCCCACATTTCCACGGTTTCTCCATGGTGTGGGTGTCCTCGTGTCTCTCCAGGTTGGACGATCAGTTGAAGCCTCGTCCACACACACAACACGTGTACGGTTTCTCCCCGCTGTGAATGGTGCGATGTTTTTTCAGGCTGTGTAACTGGTTAAAGCTCTTTCCACAGTCAGTGCACGGGAACACTCTCACTCGGGTGTGTGTGTCTCGGTGCTTTTCCAGTCACACTGATGTTTGAAATCTTTTCCCACAGACAAAACAGACAAACATTTCTCCTTCCACATTCAAAGTCCGAGGATATTCGGCTCCTGATGAATGGAGTGACTCTGTCAGATCTTGATGTGATGTTTGGTTTGAGTTTGCGGTGTATAAATGCTGCCCCTCTCACAACCTGTAAAAGGAGTTTACAAAAGCCATCACTGTGAGTCCAGGATAGAAATTGACAAGATTCTCTCCTCCTGGTTCCTGGCCAAGGGGGCCGCGCATGCGCCCTGCTGCCCCCTGAGCCTCTCAAGATGGCAGCCGTTCCCCCGGGCTTGTCACCGGAAGAAAGCCCCGCAGCTGCCGCCCCGCTCGGGGCAAACGCCCGGCCCGCAGGCTCTTGTTCGGGGCCTGAGGACCACCCCGGGTGTGTGTAAAGTGGATAATGTTGAGTGTATTAATAATGGGGCCTGGGGCTGCACTCGGGGTGTGGGCAGCCCACGTCCCCCCGGGGTTCATGAACCCGCTCCCTGAGCTCGGGGTGTGAGCAGCCCGCGTCCCCCTGGGGTTCATGAACCCGCTCCCTGAGCTCGGGGTGTGAGCAGCCCGCGTCCCCCCGGGGTTCTTAAAACCCGCTCCCTGAGCTCGGGGTGTGGGCAGCCCGCGTCCCCCCGGGGTTCATGAACCCGCTCCCTGAGCTCGGGGTGTGAGCGGCCCGCGTCCCCCCGGGGTTCATGAACCCGCTCCCTGAGCTCAGGGTGTGAGCAGCCCGCGTCCCCCCGGGGTTCATGAACCCGCTCCCTGAGCTCGGGGTGTGAGCGGCCCGCGTCCCCCCGGGGTTCATGAACCCGCTCCCTGAGCTCGGGGTGTGAGCGTCCCGCGTCCCCCCGGGGTTCATGAACCCGCTCCCTGAGCTCAGGGTGTGAGCGGCCCGCGTCCCCCCGGGGTTCATGAACCCGCTCCCTGAGCTCGGGGTGTGAGCGGCCCGCGTCCCCCCGGGGTTCATGAACCCGCTCCCTGAGCTCGGGGTGTGAGCGGCCCGCGTCCCCCCGGGGTTCATGAACCCGCTCCCTGAGCTCGGGGTGTGAGCGGCCCGCGTCCCCCCGGGGTTCATGAACCCGCTCCCTGAGCTCGGGGTGTGAGCGGCCCGCGTCCCCCCGGGGTTCATGAACCCACTCCCTGAGCTCGGGGTGTGAGCGGCCCGCGTCCCCCCGGGGTTCATGAACCCGCTCCCTGAGCTCGGGGTGTGAGCGGCCCGCGGGCCCCCGGCGCTCATGAACCCGCTCCCTGAGCTCTCTCACCTGATGTGTCAGCGGCTGCTGCCAAGGTCCGCGCATGCTCAGCTCACCTTCTGTTGTTCAGTTTGAAAGGTCAAGCCCCGCCCCTCACACACTCCGATTGGTTGGAGGACCAGCTGCCCGTCCGGTCCTCCAGACCCGCCCTGCTCTTCCTATTGGTCCAGAGCTCCCGTCAATCACCCGGGTGGTGTGAGCTGAGCATGCGCGGCCCTTGGCAGCAACCGCTGACACATCAGGTGAGAGAGCTCAGGGAGCGGGTTCATGAACCCCGGGGGGACGCGGGCCGCTCACACCCCGAGCTCAGGGAGCGGGTTCGTGAACCCCGGGGGGACGCGGGCCGCTCACACCCCGAGCTCAGGGAGCGGGTTCGTGAACCCCGGGGGGACGCGGGCCGCTCACACCCCGAGCTCAGGGAGCGGGTTCGTGAACCCCGGGGGGACGCGGGCCGCTCACACCCCGAGCTCAGGGAACGGGTTAAATTATTACACCAAGAAAGCAGTGTGAGTGTCGGAGCGCACTGTGGACAGGCTCTGCCCAGTACTCATGGTAAAATAGTGAAATCTTTGCTATTCCGATCTTCTACTTGATCGGCCCTTCCCTCAGACTGCTCAAGCAGGGCAGAGAGAAACAGAAATCTCCTGACAGAAGCAGCACCTGAAGTTACATTGAATGAAATACAGTCTGCCCACAAGGTCCACACACAGGCTTCGTTGCTATAGAAACGATCACAACATTTATATCGGACCCAATGAAAGGTCTAATCAGAAACTGAAATAACAACAGCAAATGCTGGAAAAACTCAGCAGGTCAGGCAACATCCGTGGCGAGAAATTTGAGTTGACGTTTCGGGTCGAAACGCTTCTTCAAAACTGGAAAGAAAATAAAATAGATCGAAGGCAAGACTGCGATCGAACAAAAGAAGAAAAACAGACAATAAAAGGTATTCGAAGCCAGACGAGATGGTAATAGGCCCGTGGAGACAAAAGGCAGCTGAGATTAGGTGTGAAGTGTACTGGCAGGTAAGAGACAGCTGCCAGGTGAGAGAGAGAAAGAAAAGGAAAGGAGGGGGGGGGGCGGGGAAAGGAGGACCCAAAACAAAGGGGTGGAAAAAATTATAAGTAAAAAAGTAATAGGGGCCGAGGTTATTATCTGAAATTGTTGAACTCGATATTGAGTCCGGAAGGCTGCAAAGTGCCTAATCGGAAGATGAGGTGCTGTTCCTCGAGTTTACGTTGAGCTTCCGTGGAACAATACAAGAGGCCAAGGACGGTGAGGTCCGAGTGGGAATGGAGCAGTGAATTAAAATGACAGGCGACCGGAAGCTCGGGGTCCCCCTTCCGGACTGAACAGAGGTGTTCCGCAAAGCAGTCACCCAATCTGCGTTTGGTCTCCCCAATGTAGAGGAGAAACTGGCCTGGGGCTCTTTTTACCAAGCTGCCGCCAATGACCGTCTCACAGACAGGCAGCAAATTCAACTGAACAGTATTGTATTGGCAAACAGGTGACTGAATGCTCGTGTATTTCAACTGCTATATTCCAGGATATGTGAAATATATCTGAGTTTATATGAAGGTTTATACAGGGATCTTAATCTTCTTGCAAGTGAAATTATTTTCCCAATGCAATCGAGAGTAATCTTCAGGTAACTAGTGTATCTCTCATGGCATTGCTCAGGGTGAATACAATCTGGTGTGGGGGTCAATGATTACTGTGATTGAAAAATGTTAAATGGTGATTTTATTATACACTATTACAGGAGTGTTAATATTATAGGGCTCAAATTCTATGAGCATGTGCAGATTTGCACAGAAGTTGTAATCAGTGGCCTTGATTATAATTAAAAATTCATCGAACTATGTAAAAACAAACAAAAATAAATAAATAAATGAACCCCGGGGTGACGCGGGCTGCTCACACCCCGAGTGCGGCCCCAGGCCCCATTATTAAAACACTCAACATTATCCGCTTCACACAACTACCCGCCAGTTTAAGACACAAACTCCGGGACAACCAGGAAGTGCTGGGAAAGTGCAGGAGGGTACTTAAAAAAGAAATTAGGAGAGCGAAGAGGGGGCATGAAAATACACTGGCGAGCAAAATAAAGGAAAATCCCAGGGTGTTTTGTAAGTATATTAAGGGCAAGAGGATAACCAGGGAAAGAGTAGGGCCCATTAGGGACAAAAGTGGCAATCTGTGTGTAGAGCCGGAAGATGTGGGTGAGGTTTTAAATGGATATTTTGCATCTGTTCACTATGGAGAAGGACGCTGTAGGCATAGAAATCAGGCAGGGGATTGTGATTCACTTGAACAAATTAGTATTGAGAGGGAGGAGGTACTAGCAGTTTTAGCGGGCTTAAAAGTGGATAAATCCCCAGGCCCAGATGAGATGTATCCCAGGCTGCTGTGTGAGGCAAGGGAGGAGATTGCAGGGGCTCTGACACAAATTTTCAGAACCTCTCTGGCCACAGTGGAGGTGCCAGAGGACTGGAGGACAGCTAACATAGTACCATTATTCAAGAAGGGTAGTAGGGTTAACCAGGGAATTACAGGCCAGTGAGCCTAACATCAGTGGTAGGGAAATTATTGTAAAAAATTCTGAGGGACAGAATTAGTCTCCACTTGGAGAGGCAAGGATTAATCAAGGATAGTCAGCATGGCTTTGTCGGGGGAGATCATGTCTAACCAATTTGATTGAATTTTTTGAGGGGGTGACTAGGTGTGTGGATGAGGGTAGTGCAGTTGATGTAGTCTACATGGACTTCAGTAAGGCTTTTGACAAAGTCCAGCATGGGAGACTGGTCAAGAAGGTAAGAGCCCATGGGATCCAGAGCAATTTGGCACATTGGATCCAAAATTGGCTTAGTGGCAGGAGGCAGAGGGTGATGGTCGAAGGTTGTTTTTGTGACTTGGAAGCCTGTGTCCAGTGGTGTACCGCAGGGATCGGCGCTGTGTCCTTTGCTGTTTGTAGTGTACATTAATGATTTAGATATGAATGTAGGAGGTATGATCAGTAAGTTCGCAGATGACATGAAAATTGGTGGGGTGGTAAATAGCGAGGAGGGAAGCCTCAGGCTACAGGACTATATAGACGGGTTGGTTAGATGGGCAGAACAGTGACAAATGGAATTTAACCCTGAAAAGTGTAAGGCGATGCATTTTGGGAGGACTAACAAGGCAAGGTAATACACAATGAATGGTAGGACCCTAGGAAGGACAGAGGATCAGAGGGACCTTGGTGTGCATGTACATAGATCCCTGAAGTCAGCAGGACAGGTAGATAAGGTGGTTAAAAAGGCATATGGGATACTTGCCTTCATTAGCCGAGGCATAGAATATAAGAGCAGAGAGGTTATGATGGAGCTGTACAAAACGCTAGTTAGGCCACAGCTGGAATACTGTGTGCAGTTCTGGTCACCACACTGTAGGAAGGATGTGATTACATTGGAGAGAGTGCAGAGGAGATTCACCAGGATGTTACCTGGGCTGGAGCGCTTCAGCTATGAAGAGAGACTGGACAGGCTGGGGTTGTTTTCCTCAGAGCAGAGAAGGCTGAGTGGGGACCTGATTGAGGTGTACAAAATTATGAGGGGCATAGATAGGGTAGATAGAAAGGAACTTATCCCCTTAGTAGAGGGGCCAATAACCAGGGGGCATAGTTTCAAGGTAATGGACAGCCAGTTTAGAAGGGATTTGAGGACAAACTTTTTCACCCAGAGGGTGGTTGGAATCTGGAACTCACTGCCTGAAAGGGTGGTAGAGGCAGGAACCCTCACAACATTCAAGAAGCATTTAGATGAGCACTTGAAACGCTATAGCATACAAGGCTACGGACCAAATGCTGGAAAATGCGATTAGAATAGACAGGGCTTGATGGCTGGCGCGGACATGATGGCCTCTTTCTGTGCTGTATAACTCTATGAGAAATGGGGACTGGTCAGGGAGCGTCTGTAAATGGAGGAGACATGGTGACTGGTCAGGGAGCGTCTGTAAATGGAGGAGAAATGGTGACTGGTCAGGGAGCGTCGCTAAATGGAGGAGAAATGGTGACTGGTCAGGGAGCGTCTGTAAATGGAGGAGAAATGATGACTGGTCAGGGAGCGTCTGCAAATGGAGGAGAAATGGAGACTGGTCAGGGAGTGTCTGTAAATGAAGGAGAAATGGTGACTAGTCAGGGAGCATCTGTAACTGAAGGGGAAAGGGAGATTGGTCAGGGAGCGTCTGTAAATGAAGGAGAAATGGAGACTGGTCAGGGAGCATCTGTAAATGAAGGGGAAAGGGAAATTGGTCAGGGAGTGCCTGTAAATGGAGGAGAAATTGTGACAGGTCAGGGAGTGCCCCTCACCAAAATTGTGAGATATTACAGAAGAAAAGCTTATAAGGAAGGACAGAGTATTGGAAAGAAGGTTAGAGCCAGAGTCAGCACCTTCTGGGAAGGAGAACCAGTGAGTGTAGAACTGAACCCAGCCAGAGTCAGCACCTTCAGGACAGGAGAGGGAGGGGAACCAATGAGTGTAGAACTGAACCCAGCCAGAGTCAGCACCTTCAGGGGAGGAGAGGGAGGGGAACCTGTGAGTGTAGAACTGAACCCAGCCAGAGTCAGCACCTTCAGGGGAAGAGAGGGAGGGGAACCAGTGAGTGTAGAACTGAACCCAGCCAGAGTAAGCACCTTCAGGGGAGGAGAGGGAGGGGAACCAGTGAGTGTAGAACTGAACCCAGCCAGAGACAGCACCTTCAGGGGAGGAGAGGGAGGGGAACCAGTGAGTTTAGAACTGAACCCAGCCAGAGACAGCACATTCAGGGGAGGAGAGGGAGGGGAACCAGTGAGTGTAGAACTGAACCCAGCCAGAGTCAGCAGCTTCAGGGAAGGAGAGGGAGGGGAACCAGTGAGTGTAGAACTGAACCCAGCCAGAGTCAGCACCTTCAGGGGAGGAGAGGGATGGGAACCAGTGAGTGTAGAACTGAACCCAGCCAGAGTCAGCACCTTCAGGGGAGGAGAGGGAGGGGAACCAGTGAGTGTAGAACTGAACCCAGCCAGAGTCAGCACCTTCAGGGGAGGAGAGGGAGGGGAATCAGTGAGTGTAGAATTGAACCCAGCCAGAGTGAGCACCTTCAGGGGAGGAGAGGGAGGGGAATCAGTGAGTGTAGAACTGAACCCAGCCAGAGTCAGCACCTTCAGGGGAGGGAGAAAATCGACCGAAAGGAAAAATGTTGGAGATGGTGCGATGGGTTTGAATTTCAGCACAGGGAGGAGGGAGAGTGTGTGGGACGGGGATTTACAGCTTTCGGGGAATTGTCTGTTCTGAATTTCTATCCTACTTTCCATGATGACTTTTGTAAACTCCTTTTACAGGGTATTGGAAGGGGAGGATTTGCAGACAGGAAACTCAAACCAAACATCACGTCAAGATCTGACAGAGTCACTCGATTCACCAGGACCTGAATATCATCGGCCTTTGAATGTGGAAGGAGGAATGTTTGTCTGGTCTGTCTGTGGGAAAAGATTTCAAACATCAGTGTGACTGGAAAAGCACTGAGACACACACACCTGAGTGAGAGTGTTCCAGTGCACTGACTGTGGAAAGAACTTTAACCAGTTACACAGCCTGAAAAAACATCGCACCATTCACAGCGGGAAGAAACTGTACACGTGTTGTGTGTGTGGACGAGGCTTCAACTGATCGTCCAACCTGGAGAGACACAAGGACACCCGCACCACGGAGAAACCGTGGAAATGTGGGGACTGTGGGAAGAGATTCATTTACCCATCTGAGCTGGAAACTCACTGACGCATTCACACTGGGGAGAGGCCGTTCACCTGCCCCATGTGTGGGAAGGGATTCATTGATCCATCCAACCTGCTGACACACCAGTGAATTCACACTGGGGAGAGGCTGTTCATCTGCTCCGTGTCTGGGGAAAATTTTGCTCATTCATCCAACCTGCTGACACACCAACGAATTCACACTGATAAGAAACCTTATAAATGTTCTGACTGTGAGAAGAGCTTCAAAAGCACAAAAGATCTGCTGACCCACCAACGCACTCACACTGGGGAGAGGCCGTTCCCCTGCTCCATGTGTGGGAAGGGATTCACTCAGTCATCCCACCTGCTGAGACACCAGCGAGTTCATATGTGACTGCAGGGGTTGGATTCTGCTGTTAATCACATTCAGGACTGAACCACGTTCATTCTGACAGTTGGGGTTTGTTTCAGCTGATGATAGTAACCCCTATAACTGGGCTGGAGTTTAATCTGTATCAATGTCAAATAAATTAGCTTTGTTTCCCACACACGCAGTGTGTCGGGTCCTTGATATCTCGACAATAAGACGAGCTGATTGAGGACTTGTTACAAACTGAGTGGAATCCATCTGAGAACTGAGTTCCCACAACTTGTTAAAAGATGGATCTACAAGATGTCCAAGTCTGACAGGACAGAAAATTCTATTATATCATAGGGTCCACTTCAACACTCCAGGGCAGTGAGCCCCTGTAACATTGGATTTTAACCTGTGGGAAATATTCTGATAACCTGTTATTGTCACAGGGCAAAGCAGCCTTGTTACTTTAACATCAATTTAATCAAACTCAATGGACAATCCGATCTCCAAAGGGAAACGTCTCCTTAAAGCTGACGGTGTCGGCAGTTCTGCAGCTCATTTCTCAGTGTGAGCGTGTCAGAATGAAAAGCTTTAACAACAGCCGATGTTTCACAAAGGGAGACCTCACCAGACCAAAGGCCATTGGTGGAGTTTAATGGGCTGTTTGTGTCACTGGGCTACAGGAGGCCATTTTTAACCGAAGGAAAACTGGTCACAGCAAACGGAGAGTTTAACAGACTGTCCCTGGTCCACTCGAACCCCCACCTTCTCTCTCTCTCACTATTTATGGGCACTGCTGCAGTAATTGCTCCTCTGACCTTTCCTCTCTTGTCCCTCCTACACCCCTAATACACGGCCCAACACAATCTCCCTCCCCCTACATCCTCACTGTGCTGGAATGCACACCAGTCTCCCCATCTGCTCCTTGTTCTCTCCCTGGATCCTAAAACTACTGAACTCAGACTTCCCCTCCTGAAGTCTACAGGCTCTGAAACTGAAGCTTGGTGTCCCTCAGTCCCGACTCCTTGATTTTCCTCCCCTTCTCCCCTCCTCTTTCCCCCTTGGTTGTGTTCCACACTCTGGGCCTTGGGCCTTCCCCAGGGATTCTCAGTATGAACAGGTGGGAGGTGTTTGGAGACAGGGCGTCCCGGCTCTCCACCTTTAAAGGGACAAGGAGACGACCAGCTGGGCTGAATGGCCCTGCTTTATGACATCACTGCAGTGCCTAGCAACCAACCTCCCTGAGCCCTGCTCATTATGGGCTGGGTTTAGCTCAGTGCTGTTACAGGAAGGGAAACAGGAGCAGGATTCGCTCCGTGTGGAGCCCAGGATTAATGGGGGGAGGTACAGGATCAATTTATACCTTATTGAGTGAGAAATGTCATTGTCCCGGACACTCCCTGTCCCTCGGTATCTGTGTCGGGGAGCGGCTGATGGGTTTACTCTGTATCTAACCCGTGCTGTACCCGACTGGAGAGTGTTTGATGCTGACACTGGGGGCTCAGCTCCACGAGCACAACATTTAACCCAAAGATGATCTGATAAACCCATCAGCTTCTCCCCTGGACACAGGTCCTGAAGGACAGGGAGTGTCTCTGATATTTTAGTCGGTGTCGTTGATCAATTTTAAACACCTCACTCACATCTCCTCTCACCCTGCTTTGTTCTAATGAGAAGTGCCCCAGTTTCTCTCGTCTCTCCTCCTGGGAAAGAGAAGTTCACCTCAGTTAGAAACTCAAACAGGCGCTTCACTGCAGACAGGCCATCATGAGGAAACATTTCTTTACCCAGTGAGTTATTATGATCTGAAATGCACTGCCTGAAAGGGTGGAGGAAGCAGATTCAAGAGTAACTTTCAAAAGGGAATTGGATAAATATTTGAAGGGAAAACATTTACCGGGATATGGGGAAAGAGCAGGGGAGTGGGACTAATTGGATAGCTCTCCCAAAGAGCTGGCACAAGCATGATGGGCCAAATGGCCGCCTTTTGTGCTGTATCATTCTATGATTCTCTGATAACTAAAGCCTCTCATCCGTGGTATAACCTCAGTGAATTTATTCTGCAGCCTCTCTGTGGCCCCGACATCCTTCCTAGTGTAAGATGCCCAAATCTTATTCTAACTGCAGCCGAACCGATGGTTTTGTTTTCTACGCCCCATTTATAAAAAACCTCAGGTAACATTTTTAAACCACTTTATAAACTTGTCCTCCAACTTTTAAAGATTTGTGTATGATCTCGCTGTAGATTTTAGAGATATTAACATAACCTGGTTAAAATACATTGAGATCAAATGTCTGATATAATGTGTATTGTGGGAAAGAGAAGTTTAGTCTGAGTTAGAAACTCAAACAGGTGTTTCACTGCAGACAGGTCGCCATGGCAACACTGATAAGACATTCCATTCACTGAATCGACTGGTTAGAATCTGTAATCAGATCAGGGGAAAGAACAGAGTTTGTCCATTATTAACCACAATATAAGCTTAAAATCATAGAATGATTACAGCACAGAAGGAAGCCATTTGGCCCGTCGAGCCCGTTCCGGCTCTCTGCAAGAGCACTTCAGCTAGTCCCACTCCCCCAACCTTTCCCCGTAGCCCTGCAAATATTTTTCTTTCATATACTTATCCAATTCCCTTTTGGAAGCCGTGATTGAATCTGCCTCCAACACCCTTTCAGGCAGTGCATTCCAGATCCTAACCACTCGCTGTGTAAAAAAGATTTCCTCATATCGCCTTTGGTTCTTTTGGCAATCACCTTAAATCTGTGTCCTTTGTTTCTCGCCCTACAGACACATCTCCCTTATCCTGTAACAGACCAGGGTTCCTGGGGACAGACCCACAGACCCATCTCCCTTATCCTGTAACAGACCAGGGTTCCTGGGGACAGACCCCACAGACACATCTCCCTTATCCTGTAACAGACCAGGGTTCCTGGGGACAGACACCACAGACCCATCTCCCTTATCCTGTAACAGACCAGGGTTCCTGGGGATAGACCCCACAGACCCATCTCCCTTATCCTGTAACAGACCAGGGTTCCTGGGGACAGACCCCACAGACCCATCTCCCTTATCCTGTAACAGACCAGGGTTCCTGGGGACAGACCCCACAGACCCATCTCCCTTATCCTGTAACAGACCAGGGTTCCTGGGGACAGACCCCACAGACCCATCTCCCTTATCCTGTAACAGACCAGGGTTCCTGGGGACAGACCCACAGACCCATCTCCCTTATCCTGTAACAGACCAGGGTTCCTGGGGACAGACCCCACAGACCCATCTCCCTTATCCTGTAACAGACCAGAGTTCCTGGGGACAGACCCCACAGACCCATCTCCCTTATCCTGTAACAGACCAGGGTTCCTGGGGACAGACCCCACAGACCCATCTCCCTTATCCTGTAACAGACCAGGGTTCCTGGGGACAGACCCCACAGACACATCTCCCTTATCCTTTAACAGACCAGGGTTCCTGGGGACAGACCCCACAGACACATCTCCCTTATCCTGTAACAGACCAGGGTTCCTGGGGACAGACCCCACAGACACATCTCCCTTATCCTGTAACAGACCAGGGTTCCTGGAGACAGACCCCACAGACACATCTCCCTTATCCTGTAACAGACCAGGGTTCCTGGGGACAGACCCCACAGACCCATCTCCCTTATCCTGTAACAGACCAGGGTTCCTGGGGACAGATACCACAGACCCATCTCCCTTATCCTGTAACAGACATGGGTTCCTGGGGACAGACCCCACAGACCCATCTCCCTTATCCTGTAACAGACATGGGTTCCTGGCGACAGACTCCACAGACCCATCTCCCCTCTCAATGGCGATTCAAAGATATTGTGTAAACCTTCACCTGAATGGGTCTGATTCGCCGATCCCCACCCGATCAGACAGACTCTGTCTGAAGGAGACTCTCAGATAAAGTCCGATCTTCTTCTCCTTTCGTATGATAGTAGCAAAGTAAATCAAATGTCAATATCTAAGTCAGATATCCAGGCCAAAGCTTCGTATGTAACAGTGTGGATATCTTGTCGGCTGCCTGTGAATTTCCTCTGAGGGCAGTGCTCAATGATGGGCTCCAGGGTCTGATCAGGAGCTCCAGAGTCACATGATGGGGATGCTTTAATCTTCCATCTATGGAGAAGGTGGCAGCATCTACCATGACCGTTTCTGAGGCGGTTGATGGTTGTCCACTGTTTGCGAGGAAGGTTTGATCCGATGACTATTAAACGCTCCCCAGGCTGCAGGTTCTGTGGCTGATGCCAGCCCTTGCCCTCTCCATTCGTTCTCAGGAGACTTTGTCCCGAGTTGAGAGTCTCTCTGGAGATGGTGCTGGAGTCGATGGGGTTTGAAACATTCACTCAGTGGGTCTCCTCACTGTGCTCTCACCCTCCACCTTTAATGATCACCAATGGGATTGGGTCGGTCCCTTTTGAACCGTTCAGGGTTCTGGGCAGGGGGTCCATTGCTCCCCTGGTGTTTCCATTGACTGTCGAACCCTTAGCTGCGAGTCTGTGCACTTCCCCAGATATCTAAGGGATTCGAGTGGTGGGAGAGAATACAAGGAGTCTCTTTATACAGAGGGTGTCCTTCTTTCACCCGATTGGGCTTCAAGGGGTGGAGGAGGTGACCCCGGGGCGGGGGGCTGATGCTGATCTGGACTTGTGTGGAGGGAGTGAGATATCGGGGCTGAAACTCCACTCCTGGTCCATCGCTGCCTACATTTCGCCCGGTGAATACGGCGGACTCCCCGGATTTACACTCTCCCCTCATTTAAACATAGATGGTGCAGTGTGGGAGGTGAGGGAGGAGTCTGCTCATTCCCGGGGGCAGATCAGACAAAGTGCTTTGAGTGGTGGGTCCAGCAGTGAAACTGAAACCAAACCAAAGGGAACAAATAAAGATCCAATCCAAGGGAACAAACAACGGGACAATGGGAAGAAACCACAACCGGCCCAAAAGTGGGATAATCTCCCCAAAAGGTCGGTGCAGACAGTTAGAAACTCCTCCTGGTGACTGTGTGCCTGCAGGACTCGGCTTCACTCCAGTGTTTAAAGGCACAGAGCGCTGGCTCACACCCAGGGGGCAATGTGTGGGAATTCCAGGGGCCGCGAGGACATGCCCGGAAATACCCCGGAGCAGTGAAAGCCCACTGGGCCCCAGGACAAGCTCATCGGAAAACCCAGGGCAAGGGCAAATTCAAAACGCAGTTTGCAGGCGTGATTCTCTATTCACACATCGAAGGTGAGAGAGATGCTGTGGGTCACACACTAAGCCCAGTAGCTGACAGATTAACAGACTGGGTTTTGTGTTTAGTGATCCCGGGTGTGTTACCAATACCTTCTCTGGATACCTAGGCTAGGAGAGGCTCTCTGGAATGTATGGGGAACTGGGACTTGTCCATGAAAGTAACCGAAGGTATGAGAACAGAAATAATCTAGAGTTAGAAAGCAGAAAAAGCCCAAAAATGGAGCAGTCGGTAAAAGGACATTAATTAGTCTCCTCTTATCTTGGAGAAATCAAATACTCAACACACTGTGTATTTGAAACATAGTTGATTTATTTGACAGATATTCAGAATATTAAACTCCAACCCAGTTATTGGGGTTATTAAGATCAGCAGATACAAATCCCAACTGTCAGAATGAACATGGTTCAGTCCTGGATGTGATTAACAGCTGCAATAACAGCAGAATCCAACCCCTGCAGTCGCTTGTGAACTCGCTGGTGTGACAGCAGGCTGGATGACCGAGTGAATCCCTTCCCACACTCAGAGCAGGTGAACGGCTTCTCCCCAGTGTGAACTTGCTGGTGTCTCAGGAGATCAGCTGTGCTTTCAAAGCTCTTCTCACACTCAGAACATTTAAATGGTCTCTTATCAGTGTGAACTAGTTGATGTGCAGCGAGGTGGGATGACTGAGTGAATCTGTTCCCACACACGGAGCAGGTGAACGGCCTCTCCCCAGTGTGAGTGCATTGGTGTTGCATCAGATGCTTTCTGCTTTTAAAGCTCTCCTCACAGTCAGAACATTTAAATGGTCTCTTATTAGAGTGAACAAGTTGGTGTGCAGAGAGGCTGGAGGAGTTAGTGAATCCCTTCCCACACACGGAGCAGGTGAACAGTCTCCCCAGTGTGAACGCCCTGGTGTTTAATCAGTTCCTCAGAGCTTTTAAAGCAGTTCGCACAGTCAGAACATTTAAACAGACTCTCGTCAGTGTGAACTCGCTGGTGTTTCAGCAGGTTAGGCGATTGATTGAATTCATTCCCACACACGGAGCTATTAAACTGTGGCAACAGTGTGAACACCTTGGTGTCTGAGCATGTTGCATAACAGACTGAATCCCTTCCCAAACATGGAGCAGGTGAACGGCCTCTCCCCAGTGTGAACACGCCGGGGTGTCAGAAGGTGGGATGATTTAGTGAATCCCTTCCCACACTCAGAGCAGGTGAACGGCCTCATGTACAGTCCAAGGGTTAGAATCCCCATGTACAGTCCGAGGGTTAGAATCCCCATGTACAGTCCCAGGGTTAGAATCACCGTGTACAGTCTCAGGGCTGGAATCCCCATGTACAGTCCCAGGGCTGGAATCCTCATGTACAGTCCCAGGGCTGGAATCCCCATGTACAGTCCCAGGGCTGGAATCCCCATTTACAGTCCCAGGGCTGGAATCCCCACGTACAGTCCCAGGGTTGGAATCCCCATGTACAGTCCCAGGGTTACAATCTCAATGTACAGTCCCAGGGCTGGAATCCCCACGTACAGTCCCAGGGCTGGAATCCCCATGTACAGTCCCAGGGTTGGAATCCCCATGTACAGTCCCAGGGTTACAATCTCAATGTACAGTCCCAGGGTTAGAATCCCCATGTACAGTCCCAGGGTTAGAATCCCCATGTACAGTCCCAGGGTTAGAATCCCCATGCACAGTCCCAGGGTCGGAATCTCCATGAACAGTCTCAGGGTCAGAATTCCCATGTACAGTCCCTGGGTTAGAATTCCCATGTACAGTCCCAGGGTGAGAATCCCCATGTGCAGTCCCAGGGTTAGAATCCCCATGTGCAGTCCCAGGGTTAGAATCCCCAAGTGCAGTCCCATGGTCGGAATCTCCATGAACAGTCTCAGGGTTAGAATCCCCATGTACTGTCCCAGGGTTAGAATCCCCGTGTACAGCCCCAGGGTTAGAATCCCCATGTACTGTCCCAGGGTCGGAATCTCCATGTACATTCCCAGGGTTAGAATCCCCATGTACAGTCCCAGGGTTAGAATCCCCGTGTACAGTCCCAGGGTTAGAATCCCCATGTATTGTCCCAGGGTTAGAATCCCCATGTACAGTCCCAGGGTTAGAATCCCCATGTACAGTCCCAGGGTTAGAATCCCCATGTACAGCCCCAGGGTTAGAATCCCCATGTACAGTCCCAGGGTTAGAATCCCCATGTACAGTCCCAGGGTTAGAATCCCCATGTACAGTCCCAGGGTTAGAATCCCCATGTACAGTCCCAGGGTTAGAATCCCCATGTACAGTCCCAGGGGTAGAATCCCCATTTACAGTCCCAGGGTTAGAATCCCCGTGTACAGTCCCAGGGTTAGAATCCCCATGTACAGTCCCATGGTTAGAATCCCCATGTACAGTCCCAGGGTTAGAATCCCCATGTACAGTCCCAGGGTTAGAATCCCCATGTACAGTCCCAGGGTTAGAATCCCCATGTACAGTCCCAGGGTTAGAATCCCCATGTACAGTCCCAGGGTTAGAATCCCCATGTACAGTCCCAGGGTTAGAATCCCCATGTACAGTCCCAGGGGTAGAATCCCCATGTACAGTCCCAGGGTTAGAATCCCCGTGTACAGTCCCAGGGTTAGATTCCACATGTACAGTCCCAGGGTTGTAATCCCCATGTACAGTCCCAGGGTTAGAATCCCCATATACAGTCCCAGGGTTAGACGCCCCATGTGCAGTCCCAGGGTCGGAATCTCCATCAACAGTCTCAGGGTTAGAATCCCCATGTACTGTCCCAGGGTTAGAATCCCCGTGTACAGTCCCAGGGTTAGAATCCCCATGTACTGTCCCAGGGTCGGAATCTCCATGTACATTCCCAGGGTTAGAATCCCCATGTACAGTCCCAGGGTTAGAATCCCCGTGTACAGTGTCAGGGTTGGAACCCCCATGTACTGTCCCAGGGTTAGAATCCCCATGTACAGTCCCAGGGTTAGAATCCCCATGTACAGTCCCAGGGTTGGAATCCCCATGTACAGTCCCAGGGTTAGAAACCGCATGTACAGTCCCAGGGTTAGAATCCCCATGTACAGTCCCAGGGTTAGAATCCCCATGCAAGGTCCTACGGTTAGAATGCCCATGTACAGTCCCAGGGTTGGAATCCCCATATACAGTCCCAGGGTCGGAATCTCCATGAACAGTCTCAATGTCAGAATCCCCATGTACAGTCGCAGGGTTAGAATCCCCATGTACTGTCCCAGGGTCGGAATCTCCATGTACATTCCCTGGGTTAGAATCCCCATGTACAGTCCCAGGGCTAGAATCCCCGTGTACAGTCCCAGGGTTAGAATCCCCATATATTGTCCCAGGGTTAGAATCCCCATGTACAGTCCCAGGGTTAGAATCCCCATGTACAGTCCCAGGGTTAGAATCCCCATGTACAGTCCCAGGGTTAGAATCCCCATGTACAGTCCCAGGGTTAGAATCCCCATGTGTAGTCCCAGGGTCGGAATCCCCATGTACAGTCCCAGGGTTAGAATCCCCATGTACAGTCCCTGGGTTAGAATCCCCATGTACAGTCCCAGGGTTAGAATCCCCATGTGCAGTCCCAGGGTTAGAATCCACATGTACAGTCCCAGGGTTGGAATCCCCATGTACAGTCCCAGGGTTATAATCCCCATATACAGTCCCAGGGTTAAACTCCCCATGTGCAGTCCCAGGGTCGGAATCTCCATGAACAGTCTCAGGGTTAGAATCCCCATATACTGTCCCAGGGTTAGAATCCCCGTGTACAGTCCCAGGGTTAGAATCCCCATGTACTGTCCCAGGGTCGGAATCTCCATGTACATTCCCAGGGTTAGAATCCCCATATACAGTCCCAGGGTTAGAATCCCCGTGTACAGTCCCAGGGTTAGAATCCCCATGTATTGTCCCAGGGTTAGAATCCCCATGTACAGTCCCAGGGTTAGAATCCCAATGTACAGTCCCAGGGTTAGAATCCCCATGTACAGTCCCAGGGTTAGAATCCCCATGTACAGTCCCAGGGTTAGAATCCCCATGTACAGTCTCAGGGTTAGAATCCCCATGTACAGTCCCAGGGTTAGAATCCCCGTGTACAGTCCCAGGGGTAGAATCCCCATGTGCAGTCCCAGGGTCGGAATCCCCATGTACAGTCCCAGGGTTAGAATCCCCATGTACAGTCCCAGGGTTAGAATCCCCATGTACCGTCCCAGGGTTAGAATCCCCATGTACAGTCCCAGGGTTAGAATCCCCATGTAGAGTCCCAGGGTTGGAATCCCCATGTACAGTCCCAGGGTTAGAATCCCCATGCACAGTCCCAGGGTTGGAATCCCCATGTACAGTCCCAGGGTTAGAATCCCCATGCACAGTCCCAGGGTTAGAATCCCCAAGTACAGTCCCAGGGTTAGAATCCACATGTATGGCCACTGGGTTAGAATCCCCATGTACAGTCCCAGGGTCAGAATCCCCATGTACAATCCCAGGGTTGGAATCCCCATGTACAGCCCCAGGGTTAGAATCCCCATGTACAGTCCCAGGGTTAGAATCCCCATGTACAGTACCAGGGTTAGAATCCCCATGTACAGTCTCAGGGTTAGAATCCCCATGTACAGTCCCAGGGTTAGAATCCCCATGTACAGACCCAGTGTTAGAATCCCCATGTACAGTCCCAGGTTTAGAATCCCCATGTACAGTCCCAGGGTTAGAATCCCCATGTACAGTCCCAGGGTTAGAATCCCCATGTACAGTCCCAGGGTCGGAATCTCCATGTACAGTCCCAGGGTCGGAATCTCCATGAACAGTCTCAGGGTTAGAATCCCCATGTACAGTCCCAGGGTTAGAATCCCCATGTACAGTCCCAGGGTTAGAATCCCCATGTACAGTCCCAGGGTCGGAATCTCCATGTACAGTCCCAGGGTCGGAATCTCCATGAACAGTCTCAGGGTCAGAATCCCCATGTACAGTCCCAGGGTTAGAATCCCCATGTACAGTCCCAGGGTTAGAATCCCCATGTACAGTCCCAGGGTTAGAATCCCCATGTACAGTCCCAGGGTTAGAATCCCCATGTACATTCCCAGGGTTGGAACCCGGCACCCGGAAGTGGAATTTCAGCCTCAGTGTTACAAGTTTCATCGGTTACAGGCTGGAGAGAGGAGTAATTCAAACTGACCCAGAACTGTTTGATTGGTTTAGTCTGTATATCACTGACGGGTCCTGTTAAATTTGAGTGGTCAGGTATTCAAATTCCCGTAAACTCTAATCCCGGATATAAAAGAGGGAAGAGCTGTGTTTAAATTAAAGAGTGTCCTTGGAGATTCTCTGAGTGAAGGGCCTGGTCAGCTTAAAACAGCTGAAAAATCGGTTGAAAATGTCCCATTAGCAGTTTTTGACCAATATCGACTCCCACATGGATGCGGAATTCTAGAATAAGGCAGGAACCGGTCAGGATTTGAAAGGTCTTTACAAAGGATTCGACGGACACTTACATTTGGGATGTTTATTTTGCCCACTCGAGGAGTTAGGTAGCAGACTTCCTCCTGTGAATGTAGAGCTGGATTAGTGGGCTAGGACATGTTTACTTGTTCATCTTTTGTTCACTACATTTGGTGAGTGAATTTAAATTGAAAACCAGGTTTGCAGGCGTGATGCTCTATTCACACATTAAAAGTGAGAGAGATGCTGTGGGACACACGCTAAGTCCAGTAGCTGAAAATGATTAACAGCCTGGGTTTTGTGTTTAGTGATCACCGTCTACAGTCCCAGGGTTAGAATCCCCATGTGTGAAAGAACGTTGTGCACAAACTAGAATTGTCTGTTCTGAATTTCTATCCTGTACTTACAGGGATGACTTTTGTAAACCCCTTTTATAGGGTACTAGCTGGATTGCCCGGCGGTGCCGAGGGAACTCAAGAACCCTGTGCGATGTTTATGAAACTGTTTATGAAACTGTTGGGATTGAAGAACTCTTCCTAAGCACCCAGGAGGTGGTTCTTTAACTTCATTTTTTGTTAATGGAGAACAAATAATTTTTAGATATGTAAATGAATTTGTCTGTCTGTGTGGGAATGAGAGCGAGAGAGGGGGGGAAGAGAAGAGGGAAAGAGAGAGGGGGAAGGAGAGAGAGAGAGAGGGGGAAGGAGAGAGAGAGAGAGGGAAGGAGAGAGAGAGGGGGGAAGGAGAGAGAGAGAGAGGGGGAAGGAGAGAGAGAGAGAGGGAAGGAGAGAGAGAGAGGGAAGGAGAGAGAGAGAGGGGGAAGGAGAGAGAGAGAGGGAAGGAGAGAGTGAGGGAAGGAGATAGAGAAGAGAGGAAGACACCCCGGGGAAGGGATTGGACTCAGAGCCCGGCAGGTGAAGAAGGGCGCCCGCCATTTGGTGAGGTCGGCGGGAAGTTTGAATCGCGGTGGCTGAAGGAAGGAAGAAGGCAAGATTGTGGATTCAAAATGTTAAAAAAAGGATCTAGAGAGAGGAGATGTAGGTGAAGCCGGAGGGTCTGATTGCATTTTGCTGTGTGTGGGTTGTGTGAGGAGATGGAGACTCTCTGCAGCCCTGCTGAACACCATCTGAGGTGAGTCTCTCTCTCTGCGCTTTGCTAAAGCTCTGAGCTCGGGGATTGATGTTGAGGCAGTGGGCCGCAGATCCCCGGCCTTCTCCTCCTCTTTCACACTGAGTGTGAGCTGAGCCCAGCCCCCCCCCCCCGGGTGTGTGGGGGGTGATTGGCCGGGGGCGGGGAGGAAGGAGGGAATGGCGCCGAGTCTCTCTCACACACTCCGAGCCCCCCGGGGCTGTAATAGAGCCGCCTTCTCTCTCCCCCGGGCTCTCGGGCCGTGCGGTTGATACCATGGCGAAGGGGTAGGACTGAGAGCCCGGCCTTGGTGACCCGGAGCCCCCGTGCGCCGCCGGTCACCTGCTCGCTGGGCGGGGAGGAAGGAGGGAATGGCGCCGAGTCTCTCGGTCGGGCTGACCCCTGATGGCCGCGAGGGTGTACTCCCGCTTCGGGAGAGAGAGAGATGGGGGGAAGGAGAGAGGGGGGGAAGGAGAGAGAGAGAGAGAGAAATTCCTGAATCAATACTAATGAATCAACAATTTCCTCACCTCCATTACCAGTTTTTTAGCTTCAGGCCCGGCTGGTCTTTAATGGCTGCCACTCACCTCAGCTCAGGTCCCGCTCCCACACTAATGGCAGTTTGAAGGATTAGGCCCCGCCCACAAATGCCATGAAATGCCCCCCCCATGACGCAGCGCGCTTCCCCCGTAGGATTGGTCAACCATCACGTCACTCAATGCTAAGGAGCAGTAGGATTGGTCAACCGCTAATGAGCGGATTTTGTCCATTTTGTGAACGTTTTTTGTATACTGTCCGAACAATTTTTGTCTGACCAAAAAGTAAATACACATATGACACTCCCCTAATCATAAGCTTTCTTTTGATATAACATATGTGTAGGTACGCTCTATAACTTTTGAGTTAAGTCCGGACAGACAGACAGACAGACGGATTGATCCTTTTCAATCATCACATCAAGATCTGACAGAGTCACTCCATTCATCAGGACCTGAATATCATCGGCCTCTGAATGTGGAAGGAGGAATGTTTGTCTGTTCTGTCTGTGGGAAAAGATTTCAAACATCAGTGTGACCGGAAAAGCACCGAGACACACATGCCCGAGTGAGTGTGTTCCAGAGCACTGACTGTGGAAAGAGCTTTAACCAGTTACACAGCCTGAATAAACATCGCACCATTCACAGTGGGGAGAAACCGTACACGTGTTCTGTGTGTGGACAAGGCTTCAACTGATCGTCCAACCTGGAGAAACACAAGGACACCAGCACCATGGAGAAACCATGGAAATGCGGGGACTGTGGGATGGGATTCATTTCCCCGTCCCAGCTGGAAACTCATCGACGCAATCACACTGGGGAGAGGCCGTTCACCTGCTCTGAGTGTGTGATGGGATTCGCTCAGTCATCCAACCTGCTGAGACACCGGCGAGTTCACACTAGGGAGAGGCCGTTCACCTGCTCAGTGTGCGGGAAGGGATTCACTAATTCAGCCCACCTTCTGAGACACCAGCGTGTTCACAATGACGAGAGACCTTTTAAATGCTCTGACTGTGCGAACTGCTTTAAAAGCTCTGAGGAACTGATTCAACACGAGCGAGTTCACACTGACGAGAGACCATTCAGTTGCTCTCACTGTGGGAAAAGATTCAGGCAGTCATCCCATCTCATTGTACACCAAAGCACTCACACTGGGGAGAGGCCATTCACCTGCTCCATGTGTGGGAAGGGATTCACTTGTTCATCCACCCTGCTGAGACACCAGCGAGTTCACACCGGGGAGAGGCCGTTCACCTGCTCCGTGTGTGGGAAGGGATTCACTAAATCATCCAACCTGCTGAGACACCAGCGAGTTCACATGTGACTGCAGGAGTTAGATTCTGATGTTATTGCTGCTGTTAATCACATTCAGGACTGAAATCATTCTGACAGTTGAGGTATATTTCTGTTGATGTTAATATCCACTATTACTAGGCTGGAGTTTAATATTCTGGATATATAGCTGATTGACTTGTTGGGGCTGCAGTGTCCCTTTAAGAATCGCTGTCTGTGATCTTTCCCCTTAATTTAGGACTTTCATAAGAAATTATTTGACAATAAAATTATGAATTTTACTTTAACCCTAAATTGACCATTGGTACAAAATCTACAATTTATTGTCTGAAAAGTTCCACTGATTAACATCTCCAATTAGAAAGTGCTGATTAATCCATGCTGACAATTCTTACTGACTTACACATTACACACAGTGGCACCTCCATTATCCACCAGAAAGAAGGGCAATGGGAATTGGTGGAGAATCCCCAAATGTTGCACCTCCTGTCTGGTATAGCAATCCCCTAAGCACGGGAATGGAGACAAGTCCAAACCAAGTAAAGGGCTGAGTTTATTCTTTCTGGGCCTGTGGGTTTGGTTTATATCAGACAGGAGGAGATTGGTGTCAGTGACTGGGATTGGTTTATATCAGACAGGAGGAGATTGGTGTCAGTGACTGTGGGGTTGGTTTATATCAGACAGGAGGAGATTGGTGTCAGTGACTGTGGGGTTGGTTTATATCGGACAGGAGGATATTGGTGTCAGTGACTGGGATTGGTTTATATCAGACAGGAGGAGATTGGTGTCAGTGACTGTGGGGTTGGTTTATATCAGACAGGAGGATATTGGTGTCAGTGTCTGTGGGGTTGGTTTATATCAGACATGAGGAGATTGGTGTCAGTGACTTTGGGGTTGGTTTATATCAGACAGGAGGAGATTGGTGTCAATGACTATCTCACCTGTACTGTACCTGCCCTGGGAGTGTTTGATGGGACAGTGTAGAGGGAGCTTTACTCCGTATCTAACCCGTACTGTACCGGCCCTGGGAGTGTTTGATGGGACAGTGTAGAGGGAGCTTTACTGTGTATCTAACCTGTGCTGTACCTGCCCTGGGAGTGTTTGATGGGACAGTGTAGAGGGAGCTTTACTCTGTATCTAACCCATGCTGTACCTGCCCTGGGAGTGTTTGATGGGACAGTGTAGAGGGAGCTTTACTCTGTATCTAACCCATGCTGTACCTGCCCTGGGAGTGTTTGATGGGACAGTGTAGAGGGAGCTTTATTCTCTATCTAACCCGTACTGTACCTGCCCTGGGAGTGTTTGATGGGACAGTGTAGAGGGAGCTTTATTCTCCATCTAACCCTTGCTGTCCCAGCCCTGGGAGTGTTAAATGGGACTTGGAAGAATGAGAGGTGATCTGTTTGAAACATACAAGATTCTGAGGGGGATTGACAGGGTAGATGCTGAGAGGTTGTTTCTCCTGGCTGGAGAGCCCAGAACTAGGGAGCATAGTCTCAGGATAAGGGGTCAGCCATATAAGACTGAGATGAGGAGGAATTTCTTCACTCAGAGGGTTGTGAATCTTTGGAATTCTCTGCCCCAAAGGGCTGTGGATGCTCAGTCGTTGAGTATATTCAAGGCTGAGATAGATTTTTGGACTCTAGTGGAATCAAGGGTTATGTGGATCAGGTGGGAAAGTGGAGTTGAGGTCGAAGATCAGCCATGATCTCATTGAATTGTGGAGCAGGCTCGAGGGGCCGTATGGCCCAATCCTGCTCCTAATTCTTATGTTCTGAAGCTGACCACTGTGTGTTTTTATTCATTCACATGATGTGGGCATCGCCAGCAAGGCCAGTATTTATTGCCCATCTCTAATTGCCCTCGAAGGTGGTGGTGAGCCGCCTTCTGAATACAACTGAGTGACTCGCTGGGCCATTTCAGAGGGCAGTTAAGAGTGAACCACATTGCTGTGGGTCTGGAGTCACCAATAGGCCAGACCAGGTAAGGACGGCAGATTTCCTGCTCTAAAGGACATTAGTGAACTAGATGGGTTTTTACACAATCTGATAGTTTCATGGTCACCATCACTGATACAAACTTTTCATTCCAGATTTATTTAGTGTTGTACTTCATCATTTTCTGGTGAATGAAACATCTTTAAAATCTGAGAGAGTGCGTCGTGAGACAAAGAGCCTTGTGTCCAATAAGGGGAATAAGTCACTGATGCGCTATCAATTACTCATAAAAGACTGAGAGTTAGAAGAGTAACTAAAGGCTTTTATTAACAACAGAATGGAGGTCTGCCTCGCGTGGTCGACCGGTCCAGGATACAAAGGGCTGGGGAGCAGTCACCTTTATACTAGGACCTGTGGGAGGAGTCAGCCGAGGCATGTCCAGGCATGTACACAGTGGAATACAAACAGGACAAACAGGAATACAAACAGTGGTTTACCACAGTCACCTCTGAGTCAGAAGGTTGTGGGTTCAAGTCCCACTCCAGGGACTTGAGCACATAAAGCTAGGCTGACACTCCAGTGCAGTGCTGAGAGATTGCTGCACTGTCAGAGGTGCCGTCTTTCGGCGGACACATTAAACTGAGGTCCTGTCTGCTCTCTCAGGTGGATGTAAAAGATCCCTTGGCACTATTTTGAAGAAGAGCAGGGGAGTTATCCCTAGTGTCCTGGCCAATATTTATCCCTCAACCAACATAACAAAAACAGATTATCAGGCCATTAGCACGTTGCTGTTTGAGGGAGCTTGCTGTGCGCAAATTGGCTGCCACGTTGCCCACATTACAACAGTGACTCCATTTCTAAAGTACTTCATTGGCTGTAAAGCGCTTTGAGACGTCCGGTGGTCATGAAAGGCGCTATAGAAATGCAAGTCTTTCTTTTTCTTTTAAAGCCCTACAGCCTCCCTTGGCCCCGGGCCCTGAACATTCTGAGGGGCGAGGGTGAACAGCTAGAGGTCGTGGTCCATATCGGTACCAACGACATAGGTAGAAAGAGGGATGAGGTCCTGCAGGCAGATTTTAGGGTGCTAGGAAAGAGATTAAAAAGCAAGACCTCAAAGGCAGTAATCTCCAGATCACTCCCGGTGCCACTCGCTCGTGAGTATAGAAATAGGAGGATAGAGCAGATAAACATGTGGCTGGAGAGATGGTGCAGAAGAGAGGGCTTTAGATTCCTGAGGCATTGGGACTGGTTCTAGGGGAGGTGGGACCTGTACAGGCCCGAAGGTTTGCACCTCAACAGGGCCGGAACCAATATCCTCACAGGGAGGTTTGCTAGTGCTGTTGGGGAGGGTTTAAACTGATTTGGCAGGGGGATGGGCACCAGGATGAAACATTAGAAAGGGGAAATAAAGTGCTCACAGGATTGGGAGAGGCAGAGATCACTAAAGTAAGATATAGTAAGGTATTAGGTGGGGTCAAACTAAGAGAGAATACAGGATGGTCTAAGATGGGTTTACAGTGTATGTATGTGAACGCATGAAGCGCAGTAAACAAGGTCAGTGAGCTGTAGGCACAAATAGCCACATGGGAATATGATGTGGTGGCAATAACTGAGACCTGGCTCAAAAAAGGGCAGGATTGGGTATTAAATATTCCTGGTTATAGTGTTCAGGAAAGATAGGGAAGGAAAGATCGGAGGTGGTGTGGCAGTATTGGTCAAGGAGAATGTTACAGTGCTGGAGAGGGAGGATGGCCTGGAGGGGTCGAGGACAGAATCTATATAGCTGGAGTTAAGAGATAATAGAGGTGCCATTACACTACTAGGTATATTCTATAGACCACCAAATAGTGGGGAAGATATGGAGGAGCAAATTTGCAGAGAAATTACAGAGAGAGCCAGAACTATAGAGTAGTGATAATGGGGGACTTCAACTATCCTAATATAGGCTGGGATCATAATAGTGTAAAGGGCAGAGAAGGGGAAGAATTTCTGAAGTGTGTTCAGGAGAACGTTCTTGATCAGTATGTTTCCAGCCCGGTGAGGGAGGAGGCATTGCTGGATCTGGTTCTGGAGAATGAGGTAGGTCAAGTGGAGCAAGTGTCAGTTGGTGAACATTTAGGGAACAGTGATCATAGTATCATAAGGTTTAGATTAGTTATGGAAAAGGACAGGGAGCAATCTAGAGTAAAAATGTTTAACTGGGGGAAGGCCAATTTCAGTGGGATGAGAACGGATCTGGCCCGGGTAAACTGGAATCAAAGATTGGCAACAAAACTGTAATGGAACAATGGGCTGCCTTTAAAGAGGAACTAGTTCAGGTACAGTTGAGGTACATTCCCACTAGGGGGAAAGTCAGGACTCCCTGGATGACGAAAGAGTTAGAGAATATGATGAAGCAGAAAAAGAGTGCCTGTGACAGATGTCAGGTTGCAAATACAACTGAGAATCAGGCTATATATAGAAAGGTCAGAGGAGAAGTGAAAAAGAAAATAAGAGGGGCAAAGTGAGGGTATGAGAATAGAATGGCAGCCACTATAAAAGGTAATCCAAAAGTCTTCTATAGGCATTTAAATAGTAAAAGGGTAGTAAGAGCAGGGGTGGGGCCAATTAGGGACCAAAAAGGAGACCTAGGCATGGAGGCAGAGGGTATGGCTGAGGTACTAAACGAGTACTTTGCATCTGTCTTCACCAAGGAAGAGGATGCTGCCATAGACACAGCGAAGGATGAGGTAGTGGAGACACTTGAAAGGATAAAAATTGATAAAGAGGAGGTATTAGAAAGGCTGGCTAAATCACCAGGAGTGGAGGGGATGCATCCTAGGATGCTGAGGGAATTGAGGGAGGAAATCGTGGAGGTACTGGCCATAATCTTCCAATCCTCCTTAGATATGGGGGTGGTGCCAGAGGACTGGAGAATTGCAAATGTTACACCATCGTTTAAAAAAGGGTGTAAAGATAAACCCAGCAACTACAGGACAGTCAGTTTGACCTCGGTAGTGGGGAAGCTTTTAGAAACAGTAATCAGGGACAAAATTAACAGACACTTCGACAAGTGTGGATTAATGCAATGTGCATGTAACCTTGGCATCACATCTCTAACTTTTTCCATGACTCCCCCACAGGACCATCCAGAGCCCCCGTCCCCACTCTGCAGGAGGAAGAGCCTGAGCAGCCAGACTCCTCAGAGGAATCTGCAACCTCTGAGGGTGCAGCGTCATCAGCAATAAGCGCACCCAGCACCAGCGCAGACACTCACACCTCGGTGGGACCTTAGGGACATAGAGTAGAGTTGTCACCTGGTGTATCACAGCTCACAAGTGAGCATCAGCAGATTGTGGAGACAGGGAGGGCGCAGGACTCTGCCAGCTCGGCTCAGCAGCATGTCGACCCTCTGCCTCTGGGTCCATCCGTAAGATCAGAGGTGATGGAACTCCAGGCACAGATGCAGGAGTCTCTGGCAGGTTTTGTCTCTAGGGTCGCTGCGAGTGTGGAGCGAATGGAGGAGGCCATAGCGAACATGAGCAGAGCTTTTGTGGAGTCATTGGCGCATGAACGCATCACCACGGAAAGGATGGCTACCTCCGAAAGGATGGCTACAGTAGAGGAGAGGATGGCTACGGCCATGGAGGAGCTAAGTCGCCAGAGTGTTGTAAACATGGTGAGTGTTCAGAATAGGCTGACATCTCTGGAGGAGCGATGGTCAGCTATTGAACAGAGAAACCAGGCCTTCATGGCAGGCCCTCTGAGTAGGACGGCCATTGTAGAAACGGGTCCCCATGGCCCCCCTGATGTGCAGCAAGCTGCTCTCAAGCCACTTGCAGGCACTGAGGGGGACCTGACCCATGAGAGGGGGGTTGGTGGCAGACCTCAAGGAAGTGGGAGCTCCTCTCCAAGCTCTCACACTTCCATGCCACTGCAGAGCCCTCGGCCAGAGCCCCGCCGGAGTACACACCCAACGGAGATAGAGGTCTCAACCCCTGCACAGCCGCAGGAGCAGTAGACTGTTGACGAGCCCTCACAGGCTCGCAACCCCAGAGGACGCCCACCAAAGGTGTCGATACAGGAGCAGCAGGAAAGTGAGCAAGGGGCCTCCACATCTGCTGAAGCCACAGGGGAACCACTACGTAGGAGCACGCGTAAGAGGAAAATAAAGCACTAATAGTCACAAGGGTAGTCACTTGGGTGAAATGTTGTGTTTATTTTTAAAATGCCATCAGTTGGTTATTGTAAATAAAATTTTTGATGGCAACTTCTGCAGTTGTGGCGTGTGTCATTTCGCAAATGGGGCTGGAGGTCCTCTAATGGCAAGAGAGGAAGGAAAAAAAGGCCTCCCATGCTTCTGGTAGGTGCCTCAGTTGAGGAAGCGCTGAGTGAGGGTGGCGAGAGGGGTCTCGCAGGAGGCCACACTGGAGAAGTGTGTGAGGCTCCAAACTTCCACAGCTGTGGTTATTGTAATGTATATACCTTTAAGGGGGGGGAACTACTTTTTACAGCTCATGTATACTGTAGTACCAGCAGTGACCACGCCTGTATATAGCACTGAGTAGTAATCTGTACAGTCAGTTCAACTGTGAGCCACGTTGAGTAAACACCTGTTGTACCGTTTCTGCTGCAGTCTGTATCTTATTATACCCAGACACAATATTGACGACAAGGCAAGTTCGAACCTACCTGCAACTCTGCATCACCTCCCGGGGATTCGTTCCTGGAGATCAGTGGACTGGAGGTCAAGGCCAGAGACTCGGGCATCGACCACGGGCAACCGCCCAGTCATCCAGCAGAGACTCGAGAATTGCGGGGGAGGCTGTCGAGAGCCAGGCTTGGCTTTCCAGTCGAGGTGGTCCAGTGAAATGGGCTGGCAACAGACAGTGCGCAGACCCTTCCCGGACAGCGGCGGGCTAGAGCCCGACCGAGCGGCACAGCAAAGGGCCGAGCAGCGTCGACGGGGGAGAGAGAGAGAGGGCAGAGCGCACAGGGCACAGCCGGTGTTCAGGGGCCGAGCAGCGTCGGAGAGAGGGAGAGAGAGATGCGCAGAAACCCGCGAGGCGCCGCCATTGCCACGAGGACCGCCGAGTGCGGCGTTGGCAGCAGCGGGGGAGGAAGGAACGCGCGGGAGATGCCATTTTAAGCCATTGGGAGACGCCATTTTAAACCACACCCAAAATGCTGAAGAGTGGCAGTATCACCGCATTTGACAATGAAGTCGAAGATTGGACTACATATGTCGAGCGAATAGAAGTGTACTGCAAGGCAAATGAGGTGTCAGATGACAAGAAAGCATCGGTATTGTTAAATTTAATGGGTGCAAAGACGTATGATTTATTACGAAATCTAGTAACCCCAATGAAGCCAATGGAAAAGAGTTTTGAAGACATAGTAACGATACTACAGGAACATTTAAACCCCACACCGCTGCTGATAGCAGAAAGATTCAAGTTTCACAAACAGAACCAGCATAAGGATGAAAGCAATGCTGATTATTTAACAGAACTGCGCAAACTATCGAAACACTGCCAGTTTGGAGCGGGACTGGCAGATACCTTAAGGGACAAGTTTGTGTGTGGGCTTCAAAGTGAAGGAACCCAGAAACAGCTTTTATCTGAAAAGGACCTTACGCTGGAAAAGGCTTTCAGCATTGCGGTATCATATGAAGCAGCAGCATGGGGCGCTGCAGAGATACAACAGAGACCGCAAGAATATGGCACAAACAAAATGTCATATGGAAGAGAGAAGTGCTATCACTGCGGCAGAACAACACACGACCAGAATGATTGCTGGTTCAAAGACAAAGTGTGCCGACAGTGTGGAAAAGTAGGACACACAGCACGAGTCTGCAGGTCGGGAAAGAAAACCAGCAATAAGAAACCTACCAAAGGAAAGTACAAGAAGGTACATAAGATGACGGAGAATAGTTCAGGCGAACAAAAGAGTGATAACGACTCCGAAAGCAGGGAACTGAGTTGTCTGAAACTACATAATGTGATCACAATGGAGGATCACCGAACCATTTGGGTCACTCTCAAGATAGCAGGAGTCCAGGTAAAGATGGAATTGGGCACAGGACCAGCCCTAACAGTCATAAACCGACGGGACTACGAGCGGCTATTCTCACACACCCTTGAGAGACACAAAAATTATTTTGAGGACGTACACGGGGCAAAAAGTCTACCCCAAAGGAAAAATAAGGGTGACCGTTATATGTAACGGTAAGGAAACACCAAAACTAGACCTGTATGTATTGCAAGATGGAAGACCACCATTACTGGGACGTGAATGGATCCGGAAAATACAACTGGATTGGCATTCCATACAGGCACTGACTGTGGCTGACAAAAAGGATGACGACGTCACACTTGGGCGACTGTCAAAGATCCTAACTGATGCGAAAGAAGTGTTCCAGCAAGGACTCGGAACACTAAAAGGCATGACAGCGGCGATTAAAATTGAAGAAAACGCAAGCCCAAAATTTTTTAAGGCCAGACCGGTACCTTATGCGATCCGCCCAGCCGTCGAAGCAGAGCTGGAGAGTCTGGAACGTTCAGGTTTACTGTCCAAGGTAGACTGGAGCAAGTGGGCTACACCCATCGTCCCTGTGATGAAAAAGTCATTGAGCAGCACGCCTGGGGAACCAAGGAAGGTTCGCATCTGTGGGGACTTTAAGGTAACAGTGAACCCGGTCCTTCACACCGTACAATATCCACTTCCGCGGATTGAAGATATTTTCGCCTCGCTATCTGGAGGGAAATGCTTCACTAAGATTGATCTGGCCCAGGCGTATCTGCAAATGGAGGTAGAAGAAGCATCAAAAAAATCCCTCACAATCAACACTCATAAAGGTCTCTACCAATACAACCGGCTGGTATTCGGGGTAGCATCAGCTCCGGCTATTTGGCAGAGGGCAATGGAACAAGTCCTGCAAGGGATCCCAGGGACCCAGTGTTATTTGGACGACATCCTGGTCACGGGCGAAAATGACAGTGATCACCTTGCCAACCTGGAGCAGGTGCTCACTAGATTGCAGGAATATGGGCTCCAAGCTAACCGCCCCAAATGCGAGTTTTTTAGAAAACAGATCTCGTATTGTGGCCACGTTATCGATAAAGAGGGGTTACATAAGTCCCCAGAGAAGATTGAGGCAGTAGTCAAGGTTCCAGCACCGGAAAATGTGTCACAACTGAGGTCGTTCCTCGGGCTGGTAAACTACTACCATAAGTTCTTGCCAAATTTGTCTACAATACTACACCCACTGAACACCCTACTGCAAACTGGGGTGCCATGGAAGTGGAGTGACGAATGTAGACGAGCTTTCCAGCAGAGCAAAATACTAATCACATCGAAAGAGGTATTGGCCCATTACAACCCAGCATTACCAATTCGGTTGGCATGTGATGCGTCAACCTACGGCATTGGAGCGGTGCTGTCGCACAAATTCTCGGATGGCTCAGAGAGGCCAATAGCCTTTGCGTCACGATCACTAACCTCAGCCGAGCGTAACTACACCCAGATTGACAGGGAGGCCCTCAGCCTAGTTTGGGGAGTGAAAAAGTTCAATCACTATCTGCATGGGCAGAAATTCACCTTGCTGACTGACCCCCAGCCTCTTGTCTCCATTTTTAATCTGAAGAAGGGCGTTCCGGTGATGAATGCGCAACGACTACAAAGCTGGTCACTTTTTCTAGGGGCGCACCACTATGAGATTGAATATAAGGGCACGAAACAGCATGGAAATGCTGATGGGCTTTCACGCCTGCCACTGCCTACTGCGGAGGAAGCACCAGCAGTGGATCCTGTCAAAATATTCCATTCGACTATAGTTGAATACCTACCGGTAACTAACGCTTGTATCGAAAAGGAAACCCGAAATGACCCGACACTGTCTCGGGTATATGACTTGACGGTGAAGGGATGGCCAGCACATGGCGACTCACTGTTGCCAGCATTCTCGACAAGGAGAGAACAGCTGTCAGTGTGCCGGGGGACCTTGATGTGTGGATCCCGAGTGGTAATTCCACCCAAGTTAAGGGATAGAGTGCTCAATGAGCTTCATGAGGGTCATCTGGGAGGGGTAAAAATGAAAAGCCTAGCCAGGGCTTATGTGTGGTGGCCGGGAATTAATAAACAGATCGAGGACCTGACCAAGAGCTGCTCAGGATGCCAGAAAGTCCAAAATGCACCACCACAGGCCCCTCTACACCCATGGGAGTGGCCCTCATCTCCATGGCAATGGGTGCATATTGATTTTGCTGGTCCATTCATGGACTCAAAGTTTTTAATAGCCGTGAATGCGCACTCGAAATGGCCTGAGGTCATCAAAATGTCCTCCACCACCACGGAGAAAACAATTGCAGTCCTATGGACCATTTTTGCCAGGAATGGCTTGCCAGAACAGATTTGCTCCGACAACGGACCACAGTTTGTGTCCGAAGAGTTCCGGAGGTTCTTGAAAAAGAATGGGGTAAGGCATTACACATCCGCCCCGTATCATCCAGCCACAAATGGATTGGCTGAGAGGTTCGTACAAACCTTTAAGAAGGCAATAAAGGCTATGTACAATGATAACATTCCGCTGCAGCACACGGTGGACAATTTCCTGTTCGCCTACCGGAATGCGACACATGCAGTCACCAACCAAGCCCCAGCCATGATGTTCTTTAACCGAAGGTTAAGATCTCGCCTGGATTTGCTGAGACCAAACGTACGAAGAGATGTTGTAAGCAATTCCAGCACATCCATGAGAAGCCAACAAGGAGCTTCAATGTAGAGCAACCCGTCTTGGCCTGCGACTACCGAACAGAAAAATGGCAGCCAGGAACGATATGCACACAGCAGGGCCCACTAATGTACACAGTGGACATTGGGGAGAGTGTCGTGAGACGCCATGCTACCAGATCCTAGAGTCACAAGAACAAGTCAACTCCATGCCTCGCCCATACGTACCTTGTGATGAACCCGACGTACAGGTCGCATCTACCCCAGAAACAGTAGCATCGGAAGCTGGTGAACCAACCGACGACAGGGGGCCAGAATCGCCTCCGCACCAAGAGCAAGACACTCAGGAAAGGCGCTATCCAGAAAGGATCAGGAGGCCTCCCCAAAGACTGAATATATAAATAGACTATTTTCAGCTAATGTTGCATGTTAAAAGTGTTCATTGTAATTAGTTTGATATTTAATTGTTAAATGAGTGTTATGGTACTGTTAATCTAAAAGGGGAGGAATTGTAATGTATATAGCTTTAAGGGGGGGAACTACTTTTTACAGCTCATGTATACTGTAGTACCGGCAGTGACCACACCTGTATATAGCACTGAGTAGTAATCTGTACAGTCAGTTCAACTGTGAGCCACGTTGAGTAAACACCTGTTGTACCATTTCTGCTGCAGTCTGTATCTTATTATACCCAGACACAACAGTTATGCCTTCTAAAGGTTCCCCCAGATCTGAGACAACAAAGTCCTGCCACCTTCAAATGATGACTGATCAAATATCCGCTTTAATGTTGGACCTACAGCTGATAGTCAGCAAGCCAATAGTGTTCATGTTAGGTTTCACAGGCATCATCCCCACCAGGCACATTTTACGTGGGAAATGGGTTAAACAGGCAAGGGTCTGTTAAAATGGGATTATAAAGGCCAATCAGTGCTGCTTTAGGGTCCTAAAGACCAGTCCCGCCTGTTGCAGGCGGGACTGATTCGGGTCAATCAGACACACCTAGGTTAAAATGGCATGGAGGCGGGAACCAGGCAGGGGGGTCGCGACCCCCAGGTTTTGCGATTTTAACCCCCCCCGCATGCCTAAAAGCCCGCCTCACGGCCCAATGTAAATCGAGGCCCTAGAGTACAAAAGTGTGGAAATTATGATGAACCTTTATAAAACACTGGTTCGACCCCAACTGGAGTATTGTGTCTAATTCTGAGCACCACACTTTAGGAAGGATGTGAAGGCCTTAGAGAGGGTGCAGAAAAGATTTCTGAGAATGATTCTAGGAATGTGGGACTTCAGTTAAGTTGATAGACTGGAGAAGCTGGGGTTGTTCTCCTTGGAGCAGAGAATGTTGGGAGGAGATTTGATGGAGGTGTTCAAAATCATGAGGGGTCTGGACAGAGTAGATAGAGAGAAACTGTTCCCATTGGCAGAAGGGTCGAGAATCAGAGGACACAGATTTAAGGTGATTGGCAAAAGAACCAAAGGCGATGTAAGAAAAAACTTTTTTCCGCAGCGAGTGGTTGAGATCTGGAATAGCAGACTCAATCTTATCTTTCAAAAGGGGGTTGGATAAGTATCTGAAGGAAAAAAATTTGCAGGGAAAGTGCAGGGGAGTGGGACTAGCTGAGAGTTGGCACGGCTCGATGGGCCGTATGGCCTTCTTCCGTGCTGTAATCATTCTATGATTCTGTGAAATCCCTCTGAATCCCAACCTTTACTGGTCTCTCACCTTTTAAAAAATATTCTGCTTTTCCATTCTTCCTACCAAAGTGGATAACTTCACATTTCTCCACATATACTCCATCTGCCACCTCCTTGCCCACTCACTGAACCAGTCTATATTTCTTTGCAGCCTATTTACGTCCTCCTCACAGCTTACTTTCACACCTATTACACTCGGATCCCTCATCTAACTCATTGAAGTAGCTGAGGGCCAAGCACTGATCCTTGTGGTACCCCACTAGTTACACCCTGCCACCCTGAAAATGACCCGTTTATCCGTACTCTCCGTTTTCTGTCCATTACCGAATCCTCAATCCATGTGAAGATATTACCCCCAAACCCATGAGCCCTAACCTTGTGTAACAACCTATTGTGTGGCACCTTATCAAATGCCTTCTGAAAATCCAAATATACTACATCCACTGGTTCCCCCTTATCTACCCTGCTAGTTACACCCTCAAAAGACTCCAATAGATTTTTCAAACACGATTTTCCTTTCATAAATCCATGTTGACTCTGTCTGATCATAGTGTGATTTCCCAAGTGCCCTTAATAATAGATTCTAGCATTTTCGCTACTATTGATGTCAGGCTAACTGACCTATAGTTCCCTGTTTTTTCTCTCCCTCCTTTCTTGAATAGCAGGGTTACATTTGAAAGAAATTTCCAAGAAGCAGTTTTTGACCAAATTTGACTCCCACAGGGATGGGGAAATCTATAATAAGCACAGAATCGGTCAGGATTTAAAATTTATTTTACAACAGATACGAAGGGCTCTTACATTTGGGATCTTTCTTTATTCTGTCCACTCAAGGAGTTAGAAAACAGATTTTCTCCTGTGAACATAGAGATGGCTTATTGGGCCGTGATCTGTTTACTTGTTCATCTTCTGTTAAATACATTTCCTGAGGGAATTAATATCTAAACCAGGTTTGCAGGCGTGATGCTCTATTCATACATCGAAGGTGAGAGAGATGCTGTGGGTCACACGTTAAGTCCAGTATCTGAAAGTGATTAACAGACTGGGTTTTGTGTTTAGTGATCCCAGGCGTGTTACCGATGCCTTCCCTGGATACCAAGACTAGGAGAGGCACTCTGGAATGTATGGGGAGCTGGGATTTGTCCATGAGAGCAACCAAAGGTATAAGAACTGAAATAATCTCGAGTTAGAAAGGAGAAAAGGCCCAAAAATGGAGCAGTTGGTAACAGGACATCAATTAGTCTCCTCTTCTCTTGGAGAAATCAAGGACTCGACACACTGTGTGTTTGATACAAAGCTGATTTTTTTGACAAATATCAAAATATTAAACTCCAGCCCAGTGATAGGGTTACTAACATAATCAGAAACAAACCTCAATTGTCAGAATGAACATGGTTCAGTCCTGCATGTGACTAACAGCAGAATCCAACCACTGCAGTCATTTGTGAACTCGCTAGTGTTTCAGCAGGTGGGATGACCAAGTGAATCTCTTCCCACACACTGAGCAGGTGAATGGTCTCTCCCCAGTGTGAACTCGCTGATGATTTAGCAGGTGGGATGACTGAATGAATCCTGTCCCACACATGGAGCAGGTGAATGGCCTCTCCCCAGTGTGAACTCACTGGTGTCTCAGCAGGGTGGATGAATCAGTGAATCCCTTCCCACACACGGAGCAGATGAATGCCCTCTCCCCAGTGTGAACTTGCTGGTGTGTCAGCAGGTGGGATGACTGAATGAATCCCTTCCCACACACTGAGCAGGTGAACTGCCTCTCCCCAGTGTGTACTCGCTGGGGTGTCAGCAGGTGGGAGGAATTAGCAAATCCCTTCCCACACACAGAGCAGGTGAATGGCCTCTCCCCGGTGTGAGTGTGTTGGTGTGTCAGCAGATCTCTTGTGCTTTTAAAGCTCTTCCCACACTCAGAACATTTGAAAGGTCTCTTTTCAGTGTGAACAAGTTGGTGTTTAGTGAGGTTGGCTAATCGAGCAAAAACCTTCCCACACACAGTGCAGGTGAATGGCCTCTCCCCAGTGTGAACTCGCATGTGTTCAGTGAGGCTAGATGACTGCCTGAACCTCTTCCCGCATTGAGTGCAACTGAATGGCCTCTCTCCGGTGTGAATTCGCTGGTGGTCAGTGAGGTTCAATAACTGCCCAAATCTCTTCCCGCAGCGAGAGCAACTGAACGGTCTCTCCCCAGTGTGAACTCGCTGGTGTGTCAGAAGGTGGGATGACTGACTGAATCCCTTCCCACACTCGGAGCAGATGAACGGCCTCTCCCCGGTATGAATGCGTCGATGAGTTTCCAGCCGGGACGGGGAGCTGAATCCCTTCCCACAGTCCCCACATTCTGGTATTTGTATTGTTGTTGTTGTTGTACTTGTAATGTCTGGAATGTTCCACCGGGGGGAACCACTAATGCTCCTCCCTGGCCCCGCCCCTCTTCTGGTATGTTCTACCAAGGGCTCGGTCAATGATGAACTCTGTTAACTCTGCCATGATTCTTACTTAATAAAAGCCTTCAGTCTTAAGCTTTAACTTCACGGATTCGGGCAGTTATTTGGCACATCAATGTTATTAAGTAACAACTTTTGGAAGATGGATCGATTTTTGAAACCAGAGCGTCTGGATATCGATCCGCATTCGGCAGACGCGTCGAAGAAATTTACGCATTGGCTGCGATGTTTTGAACACTTCATCGCATCGTTCGATTCGACAGTTAACAAGTTGGGTCTTCTAACCAACTTGGTAAGTCATCAAACTTACTCTATAATTGAAGATATTACTACATATGAAGAGGCCCTCGCAGCTCTTAAAGCCCAGTACCTTAAGTCGGTTAACGAAGTATACGCCAGGTATCTCCTGTCTACTCGCAGGCAATTACCCGAGGAATCTCTGGACGATTCCCTGCAGGACCTTAAGGCTTTGGCTAAGGGTTGCAACTACAAGGCTGTCTCTGCCATAGTGTATCAGGAAGAAGCCATCCACGATTCTTTCATATCTGGCCTCCGATCTAATTATATTAGACAGAGACTCCTCGAGAATGACTCGTTAGTTTTAAAAACGGTCGTCGCTGCTGCTCGGTCGTTAGATGTAGCCCAGAAGAATTCAGAAGTGTATGCATCAGCCCATGCATCTCTCTCAGCCTCGTGTGTTCCGAGTATGGAGGTATCCATAACACCAATGGAGCCCCCACTTAATCCTATTGTTGCGGCTGTGCCCCATGGGTCTAAGTGTTATTTTTGTGGCCAATCTAAACACCCCAGGCAAAGTTGCCCAGCCAGAGAGGCTACCTGTTTTAAATGTAAGAAATGGGGACATTTTAGTAAAGTGTGTAAGGGTAATCCTGTACCCGATGTCTTCTCTGCTGCCACCTATCGTTTTACTCTAGCCTCGGCTATGGTTGACCAGACCATACCATGTTCCTTGTCAAAATCTATGATGGACATTAAGATTAATGGTCGTCCTACTGGGTGTTTGATAGACTGTGGCAGTACTGAAAGTTTTATACACCCCAACCTTGTTAACTCCTGTTCATTGAAGGTGTATCCTACTCGGTGAAATTGTGATGGCGTCCAAATCCCTTACTTCGGAGGTAACTGGATATTGTAAAGTCACATTGACCGTTAAGGATACGGAGTATAAGGACTTTAAACTCCTCATATTACCTCAGTTGTGTGTGAACTTAATATTAGACTTGGACTTCCAGTGTCAGCATGAGAGCGTTACCCTTAAGTATGGTGGATCTCAGCTTCCGCTCACAGTCTGCGGCCTTTCTACTTTAAACGTAAGTCCGCCTTCTTTGTTTGCGAACCTTGCTCCTAATTGTAGACCTATAGCGACTGAGTCGACGGTACAGTTCAGGAGATAAAACATTTATAAAAGAGGAAGTGGAAAGGCTTCAATGGGAGGGAATCATCGAACACAGTGGTAGCCCGTGGCGTGCCCAGGTGGTGGTTAAAACTAATGAGAAGAAAAGACTTGTGGTCAATTATAGCCAGACTATAAACTTGTATACCCAATTAGATGCCTATCCTTTGCCTCGTATTTCTGAGATGGTGAACCAGATAGCTCAGTACCGCGTGTTCTCCACCATTGATTTAAAGTCTGCCTACCATCAACTCCCCATCAAAATAGAAGACCGACCTTATACGGCCTTCGAAGCTAATGGGCGCCTGTACCAATTCCTTCGGGTGCCCTTTGGAGTGACGAATGGGGTATCCGTCTTCCAACGGGAGATGGATCGTATGGTGGATGAATACGCGTTGGAAGCAACATTCCCGTACCTGGACAATGTTACCATCTGTGGGCGTGACCAACGGGAGCATGATCAAAATCTCGCGAAGTTCCTAGAGACTGCAAAGAGGTTAAACCTGACCTACAACGAAAACAAGTGTACCTTCAATACAACACGTTTGTGTATTCTTGGTTGCGTTGTGGAGAATGGGGTAATCGGGCCAGACCCTGAAAGATTACGCCCACTTAAGGAATTACCTTTACCTCACACTGTAAAAACTTTAAGAAGGTGTCTGGGATTCTTCTCGTACTATGCCCAGTGGGTGGCTAGCTACTCAGATAAAGTCCGACCTCTTATTAAGTCGACGTCTTTTCTGCTATTGGCGGAAGCTCAAGAGGCTTTCCTTAATATCATACGGGACATTGAGAAGGCAGTGGTATGTGCCGTGGATGAGAAGATCCCATTTCAAGTGGAAAGTGATGCATCTGATTTTGCGTTGGCAGCAACTCTTAACCAAGCTGGTAGACCAGTAGCTTTCTTCTCTCGTACATTGCAAGGACCAGAAGTTCGACATTCTTCAGTGGAAAAGGAGGCACAGGCGATTATCGAAGCAGTCAGGTATTGGAGACATTATCTCGCTGGCCAACGTTTTACACTCATTACTGACCAGCGATCTGTGGCCTTTATGTTCAACACTAAGCAGAGAGGCAAGATCAAAAATGATAAGATTTTAAGATGGCGAATAGAACTGTCAACATATGACTATGATATTCAGTACAGGCCTGGAGTATTTAATGAGCTATCGGATGCTTTGTCACGAGGAGTATGTGCTAGTCTAGGTACAGATAAGCTTCAAAGTCTCCACGACACACTCTGCCACCCTGGGGTTACCAGAATGAACCACTTCATTAAGTCCCACAATCTACCCTACTCTATTGAGGAGGTCCGGACAATGACCAGAACCTGTCATGTTTGTGCTGAATGCAAACCCCGCTTCTATAAGCCGTCCGAGCCAGCTCATCTTATTAAAGCAACTCGACCATTTGAGCGTTTAAGTCTCGATTTTAAAGGTCCCCTTCCATCGAGCGACCGTAATGTCTATTTTCTTAATATTATAGACGAGTACTCTCGGTTCCCTTTTGTTATCCCCTGTCCGGATGTGACTAGTGCTGTTGTAATTAAATGCCTCTGCCAACTGTTTTCCTTGTTCGGCATGCCTAACTATATACATAGTGATAGGGGTTCTTCCTTTATGAGCGAAGAATTACGACAGTTTTTGCTATCGAAGGGGATTGCAACGAGTAGAACTACCAGCTATAACCCTCGTGGTAATGGACAGGTCGAGAAAGAAAATGCGACAGTGTGGAAGGCTATCGTACTGTCTCTGAAGTCACGAGGCCTGCCAACCTCTCGCTGGCAGGATGTCCTGCCAGACGTGCTGCATTCCATAAGGTCTCTTTTGTGTACAGCGACGAATGCCACCCCTCATGAAAGGATGTTTAGTTTTCCAAGAAAAGCTACTAATGGAGTATCGTTACCCACATGGTTGATGACCACGGGCCCTGTGTTGTTGCGCAGACATGTGAGAGGCCACAAGACTGATCCACTGGTGGAGGAAGTACAACTCCTCCATGCTAATCCCCAGTATGCTTATATTCAATATCCGGATGGGCGAGAGGATACGGTCTCTATTAAAGATCTTGCACCTGCTGGATCTCGAAAAGAGTTCGACTCTGAGAGTAGAGTTTTCAATCGTGGTATTGGACCTTCAGAGACACAAACCCTCAGTGTGGAAAATACTGATGATTCTGGGAATTCGAATGAACCGGAGTTAGTACGCCAGGAGGAGCCTCAGCAAGAGTTACGTCGTTCCCAGAGGATTATCAGACCCCCTGACAGACTGAATCTATAGCAGGGGGTGAATGTGATGAAATAACTCTGTGTTCTGGTATTTGTATTGTTGTTGTTGTTGTTGTTGTACTTGTAATGTCTGGAATGTTCCACCGGGGGGAACCACTAATGCTCCTCCCTGGCCCCGCCCCTCTTCTGGTATGTTCTACCAAGGACTCGGTCGATGAAGAACTCTGTTAACTCTGCCATTATTCTTACTTAATAAAAGCCTTCAGTCTTAAGCTTTAACTTCATGGATTCGGGCAGTTATTTGACACATCAATTTTGGGGGTGTCCTTGTGTGTCTCCAGGTTGGATGATCAGTTGAAGCCTCGTTCACACACAGAACACGTGTACAGTTTCTCTCCGCTGTGAATGGTGCGATGTTTATTCACGCTGTGTAACTGGTTAAAGCTCTTTCCACAGTCAGTGCACTGGAACACTCTCACTTGTGTGTGTGTGTCTCGGTGCTTTTCCAGTCACACTGATGTTTGAAATATTTTCCCACAGACAGAACAGGCAAACATTTCTCCTTCCACATTCAAAGGCTGATGTTATTCCCTGTAAAAGTAGTTCACAAAAGACATCACTAAGTTCAGGATTAAAGTGCAGAACAGATTAATTCCAGTTTCTATGGAACATTCTATCCTCTCTTATTACATAGAATTACACAGATTGTACAGCACAGAAACAGGCCATTCGGCCCAACTGGTCCTCACGGTGTTTATGCTCCACACGAGCCTCCTCCCATCTCTCTTCATCTCACCCTATCAGCATCTCCTTCTATTCCTTTCTACCATGTGTTTATCCAGTTTATCTTAAATGCATTATGCTATTCACAAACATTCCTGTTTGTGGGACCTTGCTGTGTGCAAATTGGCTGTGCGTTTCCTACATTACAACTCTGAATCCACTTCAAATAGTACTTCATTGGCTGTAAAACACTTTGAGACGTCCGGTGGTCATGAAAGGTGCTATATAAATGCTATTCGCCTCAACTACTCCCTGTGGCAGCAAGTTCCACATTCTCAGCACTCTCTGGGTGAAGGACTTTAATCTAAATAGGACTTTCCTGGGCAGCCAATGAGCACTGCTGCCTCTTTTGTGCATTTCCTGGTGAGGCTAAATAGTTCATATTTTTGATCAGAATGAGCTGAGCTCGGCAGCATTAGTCCTGTTTTGCATCCTTTGGAGACCAGGTGTACGAGCAGAGTGAGCGCAGCCTTCACAGCAACCGCAATAAAATTATTACAGTTGTGAAGGAACTTTGTGTCAGTGCACAGGACCACAAACAAAGTATGTGTGTCGATTATTGTCTGACTGCGCTACTGTGACGTTTTAAAGGTGCTATATAAAGGTAAGTTGTTGTTTGGTGTGAGTTTTCGGTGTGTAAATGCTGCCCTTCTCACAGCCTGTAAAAGGAGTTTACAAAAGCCATCACTGTGAGTCCAGGATAGAAATTGACAAGATTCTCTCCTCCTGGTTCCTGGCCAAGGGGGCCGCGCATGCGCCCTGCTGACCCCTGAGCCTCTCAAGATGGTGGCCGTTACCCCGGGGCTGTCACCGGGAGAAAGCCCCGCAGCTGCTGCCCTGCTCGGGGCAAACGCCCAGCCCAGGGGCTCTTGTTCGGGGCCTGAGGCCCACCCCGGGTGTTTGTGAAGTGGATAATGTTGAGTGTTTTAATAATGGGGCCTGGGGCCGCACTCGGGGTGTGAGCAGCCCGCGTACCCCCGGGGTTCATGAACCCCGGGGGGACACGGGCTGCTCACACCCCGAGCTCAGGGAGCGGATTCATGAACCCCAGGGGGACGTGGGCCGCTCACACCCCGAGCTCAGGGAGCGGGTTCATGAACCCCGGGGGGACGCGGGCTGCTCACACCCCGAGCTCAGGGAGCGGGTTCATGAACCCCGGGGGGACGCGGGACGCTCACACCCCGAGCTCAGGGAGCGGGTTCATGAACCCCGGGGGGACGGGGGCCGCTCACACCCCGAGCTCAGGGAGCGGATTCATGAACCCCGGGGGGACGCGGGACGCTCACACCCCGAGCTCAGGGAGCGGGTTAATGTACCCCGGGGGGACGCAGGCTGCTCACACCCCGAGCTCAGGGAGCGGATTCATGAACCCCGGGGGGACGCGGGCCGCTCACACCCCGAGCTCAGGGAGCGGGTTCATGAACCCCGGGGGGACGCGGGCCGCTCACACCCCGAGCTCAGGGAGCGGATTCATGAACCCCGGGGGGACGCGGGCCGCTCACACCCCGAGCTCAGGGAGCGGGTTCATGAACCCCAGGGGGACGCGGGCCGCTCACACCCCGAGCTCAGGGAGCGGGTTCATGAACCCCAGGGGGACGCGGGCTGCTCACACCCCGAGCTCAGGGAGCGGGTTCATGAACCCCGGGGGGACGCGGGCCGCTCACACCCCGAGCTCAGCGAGCGGGTTCATGAACCCCGGGGGGACGTGGGCCGCTCACACCCCGAGCTCAGGGAGCGGGTTCATGAACCCCGGGGGGACGCGGGCTGCTCACACCCCGAGCTCAGGGAGCGGGTTCATGAACCCCGGGGGGACGCGGGCCGCTCACACCCCGAGCTCAGGGAGCGGGTTCATGAACCCCGGGGGGACGCGGGCCGCTCACACCCCGAGCTCAGGGAGTGGGTTCATGAACCCCGGGGGGACGCGGGCCGCTCACACCCCGAGCTCAGGGAGCGGGTTCATGAACCCCAGGGGGACGCGGGCCGCTCACACCCCGAGCTCAGGGAGCGGGTTCATGAACCCCAGGGGGACGCGGGCTGCTCACACCCCGAGCTCAGGGAGCGGGTTCATGAACCCCGGGGGGACGCGGGCCGCTCACACCCCGAGCTCAGCGAGCGGGTTCATGAACCCCGGGGGGACGTGGGCCGCTCACACCCCGAGCTCAGGGAGCGGGTTCATGAACCCCGGGGGGACGCGGGCTGCTCACACCCCGAGCTCAGGGAGCGGGTTCATGAACCCCGGGGGGACGCGGGCCGCTCACACCCCGAGCTCAGGGAGCGGGTTCATGAACCCCGGGGGGACGCGGGCCGCTCACACCCCGAGCTCAGGGAGTGGGTTCATGAACCCCGGGGGGACGCGGGCCGCTCACACCCCGAGCTCAGGGAGCGGGTTCATGAACCCCGGGGGGACACGGGACGCTCACACCCCGAGCTCAGGGTGCGGGTTCATGAACCCCGGGGGGACGCGGGCTGCCCTCACCCCGATTGCGGCCCCTGGCCCCATTATTACAACACTCAACATTATCCGCCCGCCGCTTCCTGGTTTCTCCCGATTCGCTCAGCAAAGGGGACCCACGCCAAACTCCGGGCCAGACAGGAAGTCAGGGAGCATCTGTAAATGGAGGAGAAATGGAGACTGGTCAGGGAGCGTCTGTAAATGGAGGAGAAATGGTGACTGGTCAGGGAGCGTCTGTAAATGGAGGAGAAATGGTGACTGGTCAGGGAGCGTCTGTAAATGCAGGAGAAATGGGGACTGGCCAGGGAGCATCTGTAAATGGAGGAGAATTGGTGACTGGTCAGGGAGCGTCTGTAAATGGAGGAGAAATGGGGACTGGTCAGGGAGCGTCTGTAAATGGAGGAGAATTGGTGACAGGTCAGGGAGCATCTGTAAATGGAGGAGAAATGGTGACTGGTCGGGGAGCATCTGTAAATGGAGGAGAAATGGTGACTGGTCGGGGAGCATCTGTAAATGTAGGAGAAATGGTGACGGGTTAGGGAGCATCTGTAAATGGATGAGAAATGGGGACTGGTCAGGGAGTGTCTGTAAATGCAGGAGAATTGGTGACAGGTCAGGGAGTGTCTGTAAATGGAGGAGAAATGGTGACTGGTCAGGGAGCGTCTGTAAATGGAGGAGAAATGGTGACTGGTCAGGGAGTGTCTGTAAATGGAGGAGAAATGGGGACTGGTCAGGGAGCATCTGTAAATGGAGGAGAATTGGTGACAGGTCAGGGAGCGTCTGTAATTGGAGGAGAAATGGTGACTGGTCAGGGAGCGACAGTAAATGGAGGAGAAATGGGGACTGATCAGCGTCTGTAAATGGAAGAGAAATGGAGACTGGTCAGGGCGCGTCTGTAAATGGAGGAGAATTGGTGACAGGTCAGGGAGCGTATGTAAATGGAGGAGAAATAGTGACAGGTCATGGAGCGTCAGTAAATGGAGGAGAAATGGAGATTGGTCAGGGAGCGTCTGTAAATGGATGAGAAATGGGGACTGGTGTAAGATCCAGATCACAGGCTCATACTGATTACCAAACAGGGCTTTAGAAGTTGTAAGACTTTTATTAAAGAGCTACAGTTTTAAAGCATAAGCAGATAGTACATATGGTTTAAGCTGAGTATAATAGACATATAACCCGTGACAGTAGGAGCGATCTACGACTCCCGAATCAGAATGCCACGACCGGACGGACGGGGAGGCAGTACTGTGGTCTCAGATTGGGTGGATTCCTGCAGTCTGCTGCAGTGGTCACTTCCGTTGGGTCATCTCTCAAGCTGTTGGAGGTGTGAGGCCATCAGCCACCTCAGAGGCTAAACTTGACCAAGGTGATAGTTCGTAGCCACCTCGGGGAAGCCTTCACCCCGACTGCCTGATTTCCTCTCGGTCGTCTATATTTATAGTTATTTTGGTGGGCTGGTAATCACCTGGTGTCAATCATTGTCCAATTGTGAAGCGGGAAGGCAACCCTCGCCGTCCCTTTCTGCATGACTGACAAGGCCTCCCTCTTATCTTTCTGAGGAATGTTTTGTCAAGTTTCTTCAAGGGCATTTTATGGCTTCGTGGCTCCTTGTTATCTAGCAGGTGCTATCCTCCCTGTTTCCTTGCATTTTACCATTCCCTTATCACTTCTATTTGTCTTTTGATGCTTGATCGTCGACCTTGCTGACATTTATGCTATCTTTTCCCGCTTGTCTGTTGTCAGTCTCTGTTCTAAGAATTAAAACCCATCCTTGAATCTAACAGCTATTTCTTACAATTCCCTTGGTGTTAGGAAAATTGATGGGACTGAAGGCCGATAAATCCCCAGGGCCTGATAATCTACATCCTAGGGTACTTAAGGAAGTGGCCCTAGAAATAGTAGATGCATTGCTGGTCATCTTCCAGAACTCGATAGACCCTGGAACGGTACCCATGGATTGGAGGGTAGCTAATGTTACCCCACTATTCAAAAAAGGTGGCAGAGAGAAAACAGGGAATTACAGGCCGGTAAGCCTGACATCGGTAGCGGGGAAAATGCTAGAGTCCATTATAAAAGATGTAATAGCAGAGCACTTGGAAAGCAGTGACAGGATCGGACAAAGTCAACATGGATTTACAAAAGGTAAATCATGCTTGACTAATCTACTGGAATTTTTTGAGGATGTAACTGGTAAAATAGATAAGGGAGAACCAGTGGATGTGGTGTATTTGGACTTTCAGAAGGCTTTCGATAAGGTCCCACATAAGAGATTAGCATGCAAAATTAAGGCACATGGGATTGGGGGCAAGGTATTGACTTGGATAGAGAACTGGTTGGCGGACAGAAAGCAAAGAGTTGGAATAAACGGGTCGTTTTCTGAGTGGCAGGCAGTGACTAGTAGGGTACCGCAAGGTTCGGTCCTAGGACCCCAGCTGTTCACAATATATATTAATGATCTGGACGAGGGAATTGGATGTAATATCTCCAAATTTGCAGACGACACAAAGCTGGGTGGGAGGGTATGCTGTGAGGAGGATGTTGTGAAACTCCAGTACGATTTGGACAGGTTGGGTGATTGGGCAGAAACATGGCAAATGCACTATAATGTGGATAAATGTGAGGTTATCCACTTTGGTGGCAAAAACAGGAAGGCAGATTATTATTTGAATGGCAATAGATTGGGAGAAGGGGAAGTGCAAAGAGACCTGGGTGTTCTTGTGCACCAGTCGCTGAAGGTAAGCATGCAGGTGCAGCAGGCGGTTAAGAAGGCAAATGGTATGTTGGCCTTCGTAGCAAGAGGGTTCGAGTACAGGAACAAGGATGTCTTGCTGCAGTTGTACAGGGCCTTGGTGAGACCGCACCTTGAGTATTGTGTGCAGTTTTGGTCGCCTTATCTGAGGAAGGACATTCTTGCCATGGAAGGAGTGCAGGTAAGATTCACCAGGCTGATACCTGGGATGGTAGGAATGAGGTATGAGGAGAGATTGTGTCGATTGGGCTTATACTCACTGGAGTTTAGAAGATTGAGAGAGAATCTCATCGAAACCTATAAAATTCTGTCAGGCCTGGACAGACTAGATGCAGGAAGGATGTTTCTGATGGCCGGGGAGTCCAGAGCCAGGGGTCATAGTCTAAGGATAAGGGGTAAGCCATTTAGGACTGAAATGAGGAGGAATTTCTTCACCCAGAGAGTGGTGAACCTGTGGAATTCTCTGCCACAGAGGGCGGTGGAGGCCAGTTCATTAAATATATTCAAGAAGGAGTTGGATATATTTCTTAAGGCTAAAGGGATCAAGGGATATGGGGAGAAGGCAGGGACAGGGTACTGAATTTGGATGATCAGCCATGATCTCATTAAATGGCGGAGCAGGCTCGAGGGGCCGAATGGCCTACTCCTGCTCCTATCTTCTATGTTTCTATGTTTCTTTGAGAAGGAAATATCCTTACTGACTTCTCACAATCGGCTCTTGACTAATCTAGCCAGCTCTTATTGCTCTCTCAACTTGGGCGTTAGTTAGTAGGGAGTCTTAAAGATTTCTCCCTTCCTTACAGTCCATTCCTTTGAGGAGAAGGAGCAACCTCTGACCCCTTACTCAAATTCAATTCACTGTTCCAGTGTTCCAGTTCTGCCCCGCCTGGGGTATCCTCTATTTCTTCTATCTTTCCTGATCTTACCCCGCCTGGGGTCTCCTCTACATTACTTCGGATCTTCTCTTTCGGTGTGCTCAGTTAATTTGTTAGTGCTGGTTAGTCATGGGCATGAGTACCCAATTGGCTTATGTATCAAAGTCTTACGACACACGTTACATATATGAAATACACTATCATTACAAGTTGGATAACTGCCAAAGAATGTGAAATAATATGAACCTAAGGGTGTGCTGATATATTAAGCCCAATATCCCACCAGTGTGAGTTGTCCTCTATGCTGTCAATTTCAATATCCATTCTCAAGTTGTCTTGCTGCAAAACATAAAAATGCTTTAGGGAGGAGTTCAGTTGCATCATGAGCTCACTGAAACCCACAAACAACAGGGGAATGTCGTATCCGAGTATCCGAATTGTGCCACATAATTGTGTAGCTCATACTTAAAAACGTGTTGGTTGATGGGACAGGTCCTGTTAGACCCGTAAAGCATGGTAGTTGCAGTAGTAGTGACACAGGAGGCACCACCAAAACCACCTCATACTGGATTTTCCCACACTCTGTTACCTACAAAACACAATTATTACAGTCACAGTTAAATTCAGTCTTACAATCATTTCAAGCGACATTGCAGTTTCACATCTAATCAACAAATCATGGACTTAAAAGATTCTCCAGATCTCTCTTTTACTCGTATCCATCTTGTGGATAATTCTTACTAAACATGATTTCTCTTTAGCCCTCGATTGTACCAATCCAGATTTCATGTAACTCTCCACTTCAACTTCAATTTCAATCCCTCTAACAGGTACCAGTGTCTTTAACTCTACTCTGATTGTTTCATTAATTAGATAGTTTCTCGATGGAGTATGTGTCAATGTTTAAAAGTTGTCTCGCTCTCCTGAGCCACATTAACCATTTCATGTCTTGCTGTTGTCAAGTAACTGAGCATGTCTGAGACCCGTTCTTCAGTGTAAATTCACCACACATTCCTGGATGGTAATTACTTCATACGTAACAAATCACATTTGCACACTCACACCGGTATCTCCATATTGTGCCATCCGTGCCCTCCGATACAAGCCTTTCTCAAGCTTTCAGGTGTCTTATCAAAAGATTGTAGTCATCTGGAGATCTTTGCTCATCTTCCTCTGCATGGTCCCGATGTCTTGGGTCGTGGCCAGACCATTCAGTTTTCTTTAAAGTTCATTAAAGGCAGGGACACAAATGTCTCCAAGAGAAAGCTATCAATTTACTATTCTTAACTACACTTTCCTGACTTTCACTAGAAAGTTTTGAAAATTCTCAATTGGTGGTGTAATTCTCCTGTTTCTATCTCACACCCTCAATCACTCATTTCCTCTCTCCATTTTACACATCCTATTAATCACTATTCATATCTCATTCATGAGCCCTGGAGGAACTTTACTGTCCAGTACAATATTTAAGATTGAAAACATAGATCAAACATTCTCACTTGGTCCAAGTTATTAACACTTTTTATTTATCATTATTTTAGAGGATATTTTATTTTCCCAAAAGTAACCTAATATATAGTGCCTGAGTCCATTTTGATATTACAAAATTATCCCAAAATCCAAACAGCAGTACAGTTGAACTGACAGGTTTTGTCAATGTTCAATTTCATTTCTATCACTTTATCTTCCATTTCCAATTTCAGAAACAAGTGATTCTCAGGCTAGGTGGCTTACACAGTGTTTTAACATTAGAGACAGAAGTGCTGCAGTTAGTTTACAAGGTAACTTCCATACAACAGAAGACAGAAGGGAATCCATTGTGACTCTGCTTAGAGCCCAAGGGGTTAATTTACCAAATCATAATTTTCCTTCTGTCACTGTGGGGAAATATTAACTTAAAATTAAGAAACTTAAATTTAGTAATGTCCAATATCTTTAAATGTCATACTAAAGTTGTTGCTTGGTGAACTTAAACAGCTGTCAGTGGGAAGTATAACTCCTTTGCAGGATTTTAAGAAGGTGGAGCAAAACATTATCAGGCGCACGCAATTACGTTATTTCACGTAAATTTTAAAAAACTTTCCCGATCGAAAGACAGTTGTGTTTTCACACTTTAATGAAACACGAACAGAACAGATAAAACAAAACAAAATAGCACATTCTTGCAGAAAACCGTAAATTACGTCATATTTCTTATTGTCCTTTCTTCAGATGTCTTTCCAAAATACTGTAAAAACATTGAATATAACTGGAGAAAAATTAGTTTTTCCACATTTAAACAAATCAAATCAAACTGCTTTAGAAGATTTCACCATAGCAACCGCGACTCCAAGGTTAAATCTTAGACTGAATTTGTTAAACAAACTTTTTGTTGCTTTTCTCAGTTTTTACACACCAGCTTAACTTAAATTAGCTCTGTAGTGTATGTACCTTTAAGAGCCCCTGTGTACTGTAATACCGGTAGTGACCACTCGGGTACGTAAGCCTGTATAGCATCTTGTATCTTTTAGTTCACCTCCAGACTTTGTTCAGTAAACACCTGTTAAACCAACTCCTGCATTCCGTGTCTCCATTAACACATGGATACAACAGTGGCGACGAATTGGAAATGGACTTACCTGCAATTCGGCAGCACCTCAAGGAGATCGATTCCTCAGACGAAGGTCGAAGAAGAAAAAAAACTGTGAGTTCACCAGCTAGCCAGGCTGGTGGCAGGTACTGCACTAATCCTTCCTGGCCAGCGGGCTGGGGCGCGATCGGGTGGCTCTGCAGCGGGGCCGAGCAGTGAGTCGGAAGGCAGAGGCAAACAGAGACGGAGGGTGGAGCACTCGGGAGACGGCCGGTGCTGCAAAGCAGGTCGGCGTTCGGACCAAGCAGAGGGAGGGAAAAGTCCCAGAGAGTCCGGCGGGAACGAGTCTCCAACTATTAAAAATATCTGTGTAAATAAAAACCGCGGAGAACAGCGTTGTCAGCAGCGGCAGCGGCGGGAAAGCGCGGGAGGCGCCATTTTTGATTTTCAGGATGCCTAAGACTGGCAATATTACTGCTTTCGATAGTGATATAGAGGATTGGACCACGTATGTGGAAAGAGTGGAGGTATATTGCACAGCGAATGAAGTAGAGGATGATAAAAAGGCATCGGTACTTCTAAATCTGATGGGCGCAAGGACATACGGGCTGTTACGAAACTTAATCACTCCAGCCAAACCGATGGACAAGAATTTTAAGGAGATTGTTGATACCCTACAGGAGCACTTAAACCCAACACCGCTGCTGATAGAGGAACGATTCAAATTCTTCAGGAGGAATCAGCAGAAGAATGAAATTAACGCTGATTACCTCACCGAATTAAGAAAGCTGTCAAAGCACTGCCAATTCGGGGCAGGACTGGTAGATTCTCTACAAGACAAATTCGTCTGCGGTCTCCTAAGTGAAGGAACACAGAAAAGGCTACTTTATGAGAAAGATTTGACACTGGACAAGGTTTTCAGTGTGGCTGTATCATACGAAGCAGCAGCAAGAGGAGCTGCAGAGATACAGCAAAAGCCACAGGACTTCAGCACCCATGAAATGACACGGGGTTTCGAGAGATGTTATCGCTGTGGCAGATCCACCCATGACCAGAGGGACTGCTGGTTCAAGGACAAAGCATGCAGGCAATGCGGAAAGATGGGACACATTGCATGTGTATGCCGATCTGGAAACAAAAAATCCACTGACAGAAAAAAAATCAATAAGGAAAAGTACAGAAAGGTACAAATGATGACGGACAGTAGCTCCGAAGACCAGAAGAGCGATAGCGACTCCGGAAACAAGAGACTAAGCTGTCTCAAATTACATAATGTAATTGCCAAAGAAGATTACCAGACCATTTGGGTTACCCTCACGATAGCGGGGTCCCCAGTTAAAATGGAGCTAGATACAGGATCAGCTCTGACCGTCATAAGTCGATGGGATTACGAGCGGCTATTTCCGCATATACCTTTGAAAGACACATCCATTATCTTGAAGACATATACGGGGCAGAAAGTATACCCCAGAGGGAAAATAAGGGTGCCTGTTGTATACACCGGCAAGGAAATACAGAAGTTGTATTTATACGTTCTGCAAGATGGTGGTCCACCGCTGTTGGGACGTGAATGGATCAGGAAGATACGTTTAGACTGGCACTCCATTCAGGCACTGACGGTGACCAGTAAGAAAAAAAATGATGATGACGTCATACCTGAACGATTAAAAGGCATCTTGGCCAACGCCAAAGAAGTGTTTCAACAGGAACTAGGAACCTTGAACGGCATCACCGCCTCAATAAAAGTAGAAGATGCGGCAATTCCCAAGTTTTTTAAGGCAAGGCTGGTGCCATACGCAATTCGTCCAGCAGTCAAGGCAGAGCTGGAGAATTTGGAAAAGGCAGGCGTGTTATCCAAGGTAGATTGGAGCGAGTGGGCAACACCCATCGTCCCGGTCATGAAGAAAACGTTGAATAATGATAAATCTGAAGAACAGAGAAAAATTCGCATCTGTGGGGACTTCAAGGTGACTGTAAACCCAGTCCTTCACACGGTACAGTATCCTCTTCCGAGGATAGAAGATATTTTCGTCTCACTATCCGGAGGGAAACGTTTCACCAAAATTGACTTGGCACAGGCATGTCTACAGATGGAGGTTGAGGAGGCCTCTAAAAAGTATCTCACGATAAACACACACAAAGGCCTGTACCAGTACAATCGACTGGTTTTCGGAGTAGCATCAGCTCCAGCTATCTGGCAAAGAGCTATGGAGCAAGTCCTGCAAGGGATTCCGGGGACTTAATGCTACCTAGACGACATCCTTGTAACAGGAGAAAACGACAACGAGCACCTTGCCAATTTGGAGCAGGTGCTCACTAGGCTGAGAGAACGGGGCCTACGAGCAAATCGCCCCAAGTGCGAATTTTTCCAGAAACAAATATCATATTGTGGCCATATAATTAACGAAGAAGGGTTGCATAAGTCACCTGAAAAAATTGAAGCGGTCATAAAAGCCCCAGCACCTGAAAATGTCTCACAATTAAGGTCATTCCTGGGATTGATAAATTACTATCATAAATTTTTACCGAACTTGTCAACTGTTCTGCACCCTCTTAACGCACTGCTACAAATGGGAGTAATTTGGAAATGGAGCGAAGACTGTAAACGTGCCTTCCATAAATGCAAAGGCTTGATCACGTCCAAGGAAGTGTTGGCTCATTACAACTCATCACTGCCAATCAGACTGGCGTGCGATGCATCCCCTTACGGCGTAGGAGCGGTATTATCGCATAGATTCCCTGATGGCTCAGAGCGGCCGATAGCTTTTGCGTCACGCTCATTGAACTCAGCTGAGCATAACTATGCCCAGATCGACAGGGAAGCACTCAGCCTGGTGTGGGGAGTGAAGAAATTCAACCATTACCTACACGGACAAAAATTTACCTTGTTGACTGACCATCAACCCCTCGTCTCCATATTCAACCCTAAAAAGGGCATTCCCATTATGACAGCGCAAAGGCTACAGAGGTGGTCCCTTTTCCTAGGGGCACACCAATATGACATAGAATACAAAGGATCAAAACAGCATGGGAATGCTGACGGTTTATCGCGCCTACCGTTGCCAACGGTAGAAGAGGCACCTACAGTGGACCCAGTGGAGATGTTCCACTCAACCATAGTGGAATGTCTACCAGTAACAAATTCTACCATTGAAAAGGAAACGAGAAATGACCCAACTCTCTCACGAGTCTACGATTTAACGGTGAAGGGATGGCCAGCACATGGCGAACCACTGTTGCCAGCATTCTCGCAAAGAAGAGAACAGCTGTCAGTGTGCCGAGGAACCTTGATGTGTGGATCCAGAGTGGTGATTCCACCCAAACTCCAGGATAAAGTGCTAAAGGAGCTTCACGAGGGGCATCTGGGTGGAGTGAAAATGAAGAACCTAGCCAGAGCGTTTGTGTGGTGGCCAGGTATCGATGGAGACATCGAAGAAATGACCAAGAGCTGTCTAGGATGCCAGAAGGTCCAAAACGCCCCACCACAAGCCCCTCTACAACCATGGGAGTGGCCCTCATCTCCATGGCAAAGGGTACATATCGACTTTGCTGGTCCATTTATGGACTCAATGTTCTTAATCGCGGTTGATGCACACTCCAAGTGGCCGGAGGTAATAAAGATGTCCTCCACCACCACGGAAAAAACCATCACAGTATTAAGGACCATATTTGCCAGGAATGGGCTGCCTGAACAGATCTGTTCTGATAATGGACCGCAATTTGTGTCCGAAGAATTCAGGAAGTTCTTAAAAAACAATGGGGTTAAGCACTACACGTCCGCCCCATACCATCCCGCCACCAATGGATTAGCTGAAAGGTTTGTCCAGACCTTCAAGAAGGCCATAAAGGCCATGGGTAATGAAGACATAAATCTACAACATAAGGTAGATAACTTCTTGTTTGCGTACAGGAATGCAACACATGTGGTAACAAACCAAACTCCCGCCATGATGTTTTTCAATAGAAGACTAAGATGCCGGCTGGATTTGATCAAGCCAAACATCAGAAGGGACGTAGAGAACCGACAATTTCAAGGCATGAATGAAAGGCCAACTAGAACCTTCCGGATAGGTCAACAAGTTTTGGCCCGGGACTACCGTACCGAGAAATGGCAGCCTGGAACTATTTGCACACGACTAGGACCGTTGATGTATACCGTGGACATTGGAGAAAGCATAATAAGGCGCCATGCTGACCAGATCATAGAGTCATCCGAAAAGGGACAACTTACACCACAACTCTATACGCCTAATGATGAAGCAGAGATACCCATAGTATCTACCTCCGATCCGGTGATACTGGAACCAGATGAACCCGACACTGGCATTCAAGCCGAATCGACCTTGCCAAAAGAACCTACTACACCACCGAAAACTACTACACCACCGAGGCGTTATCTGGACCGAGTCAGGAAGCCTCCAGAGAGACTGACTCATAATTGATTAACTGCAGCAAATGTGTAGCTTATTGTTCTTGTAAACATGTTAATTAATGATTACTTAAAATGTTATGTACTAATTATCTAAAAGGGGAGGAATTGTAGTGTATGTACCTTTAAGAGCCCCTGTGTACTGTAATACTGGTAGTGACCACTCAGGTATATAAGCCTGTATAGCGTCTTGTATCTTTTAGTTCACCTCCAGACTTTGTTCAGTAAACACCTGTTAAACCAACTCCTGCATTCCGTGTCTCCATTAACACATGGATACAACAAGCTCAAAGGTTTTTTTCCAATTCTTGGGGCACAATCTTATTCGCACATTCTTAAAACTTCCAAAATCCAAGACAAGTCAAAAGATTTAAACGCTTTTAACACAGACGCTTTTAAAGACAGACTTTTCAGACAAAAGAAATACTGTAACTTCTTAAACATTCATAGTCAGGAAAACATTCACACTTTAACACACATTTTCATACAAACTGAAATTCTAGCATTTTTTAAGGTTCCTTTCACTCAGCAATCTTGTGTTTTATTTGTCTCAGCACAAATGTTAATAACTTCGATGTCGGTAAAACTTTAAGTTTCTGTTTTTTTTTCTCTTTTTACATCGGTGTCCCAGCAGCTTTTCCTGGCTTTCCAAATCCCTGTTTTTTCCCTTCCTTTGCTGAGTTTTCAGATTGGTTAGCCAGCAAATTAGATATTTTTCCTTCTTTATCTCTCCCTCTCTCTCCTGCACTTTATGCTTTACCTCCCTCAGGCTATCTATCAACTGTTCCCGGTGATATGCCAATGCCATTGTATTTCTGGTTTTACCTTTCAACAAGCTCTTTACTGCTCCCTTCTTTCAGACAGAAAAAAAACACTATACACAGTCTAAGCAACGATCACGTGTGTTTGACCGGTCCCTCCGGTCATCCCAACCGGAACCTTACAACTCCTAACTCTGTGATCCCACTTCTGACACCACTGTAAGATTAGGATCACAGGCTCACACAGATTACCCAACAGGGCTTTAGAAGTTGTAAGGCTTTTATTAAAGAGCTACAGTTTTAAAGAATAATCAGATAGTACATATGGTTTAAACTGAGTATAATAGACATACAACCCGTGACAGTAGGAGCGGTCTACAACTCCCAAATCGGAATGACACGACCGGACGGACGGGGAGGCAGTACGGTGGTCTCGGATTGGGTGGATTCCTGCAGTCGGCTGCAGTGGTCACTTCTGTTGGGTCATCTCTCAAGCTGTTGGAGGTGTGAGGCCATCAGCCACCTCAGAGGCTAAACTTGATCAAGGTGTTAGGCCGTAGCCACCTCGGGGAAGCCTTCGCCCCTGACTGCCTGATTTCCTCTCGGTCGTCTATATTTATAGTTATTTTGGTGGGCTGGTAATCACCTGGTGTCAATCATTGTCCAATTGTGAAGCGGGAAGGTAACCCTCGCCGTCCCTTTCTGCATGACTGACAAGGCCTCCCTCTTATCTTTCTGAGAAATGTTTTGTCAAGTTTCTTCAAGGGCATTTTATGGCTTCGTGGCTCCTTGTTATCTAGCAGGGGCTATCCTCCCTGTTTCCTTGCATTTTACAATTCCCTTATCACTTCTATTTGTATTTTGATGCTTGATATTCGACCTTGCTGACATTTATGCTATCTTTTCCCGCTTGCCTGTAGTCAGTCTCTGTTCTAAGAATTAAAACCCATCTTGGAATCTAACAGCTATTTCTTACACTGGTCAGGGAGCATCAAAAAAAAAACTCCAGGAAGACGCGGGCTGCACACACCCCGAGTGCGGCCCCAGGCCCCATTATTAAAACACTCAACATTAGCTGACTCCCCACAACTACCCGCCTGTTTAAGATACAAACTCCAGAACAACCAGGAAGTGCTGGGAAATCCCCAGGGAGCATCTGTAAATGGAGGAGAAATGGTGATGGGTCAGGGAGAGTCTGTAAATAGAGGAGAAATGGAGACTGGTCAGGGAGCGTCCGCAAATGGAGGAGCCATGATGACTGGTCAGGGAGCGTCTCTAAATGGAGGAGAAATGGTGACTGGTCAGGGAGCGCCTGTAAATGGAGGTGAAATAGGTACTGGTCAGTGAGCGTCTGTAAGTGGAGGAGAAATGGAGACTGGTCAGGGAGCGTCTGAAAAAAATAAATAAATAAATAAAACCCGGGGGGACGCGGGCTGCACACACCCCGAGTGGGGCACCAGGTCCCATTATTAAAACACTCACCATTATCCGCTTCATAAGCACCCGGGGTGGGCCTCAGGTCCCGAACAAGAGCCCGCAGACCGGGCGTTTGCCCCGAGCAGGGCAGCAGCTGCGGGGCTTTCTCCCGGTGACAGGCCCGGGGTAACGGCCGCCATCTTGAGAGGCTCAGGGGGCAGCAGGGCGCATGCGCGGCCCCCTTGGCCAGGAACCAGGAGGAGAGAATCTTGTCAATTTCTATCCTGGACTCACAGTGATGGCTTTAGTAAACTCCTTTTACAGGTTGTGAGAAGGGCAGCATTTACACACCGCAAACTCAAACCAAACATCACATCAAGATCTGACAGAGTCACTCCATTCATCAGGACCCGAATATCTTCGGCCTCTAAATGTGGAAGGAGAAATGTTTGCCTGTTCTGTCTGTGGGAAAAGTGAGCTGAGCATGCGCGGGCCTTGGCAGCAGCCACTGACACATCAGGTGAGAGAGCTCAGGGAGCGGGTTCATGAACCCCGGGGGGACGCGGGCCGCTCACACTCCGAGCTCAGGGAGCGGGTTCATGAACCCCGGGGGGACGCGGGCAGCTCACACCCCGAGCTCAGGGAGCGGGTTCATGAACCCCGGGGGGACGCGGGCAGCTCACACCCCGAGCTCAGGGAGCGGGTTCATGAACCCCGGGGGGACGCGGGCAGCTCACAGCCCGAGTGCGGCCCCAGGCCCCATTATTAAAACACTCAACATTATCCGCCGCTCGCTTCCCGGTTTCTCCCGATTCGCTCAGCAAAGGGGCCCCACGCCAAACTCTGGGACAGACAGGAAGTCAGGGAGCGTCTGTAAATGGAGGAGAAATGGTGACTGGTCAGGGAGCATCTGTAAATGGAGGAGAAATGGTGACTGGTCAGGGAGCGTCTGTAAATGGAGGAGAAATGGTGATTGGTCAGGGAGCATCTGTAAATGGAGGAGAAATGGTGACTGGTCAGGGAGCGTCTGTAAATGGAGGAGAAATGGAGACTGGTCAGGGAGCATCTGTAAATGAAGGAGAAATGGGGACTGGTCAGGGAGCGTCTGTAAATGGAGGAGAAATGGAGACTGGTCAGGGAACGTCTGTAAATGGAGGAGAAATGGAGACTGGTCAGGGAGCATCTGTAAATGAAGGAGAAATGGGGACTGGTCAGGGAGCGTCTGTAAATGGAGGAGAAATGGAGACTGGTCAGGGAGCATCTGTAAATGAAGGAGAAATGGGGACTGGTCAGGGAGCATCTGTAAATGGAGGAGAAATGGAGACTGGTCAGGGAGCATCTGTAAATGAAGGAGAAATGGGGACTGGTCAGGGAGAGTCTGTAAATGGAGGAGAAATTGTGACATCAGGGAGCGTCTGAAATGGAGGAGAATGGTGACTGGTCAGGGAGCGTATGTAAATGGCGGAGTAATGGTGACTGGTCGGGGAGCATCTGTAAACAAAGGATAATTATTTATTATTTTGGGGCTTGGATTGTGTGAATAACTACATCACTAATTTCAATTAGATTCTTTTCCGTGCCCCAGCTCCTGTAAATACTGGCTGGAAAGGGGCCGGACTCTCAGGAGTCTCCACACTGCTGGCTGCTCGTGTGTCAGTGAGCTCCCATCAGATTAATGTGCTTCTGCTGTGTGTGTGTTTAACAACGTGCCCGAAGCTGTTTACAAAATGTGGTGAATCAGTGAGTGTAGAACTGAACCCAGCCAGAGTCAGCACCTTCAGGGGAGGAGAGAGAGGGGAACCAGTGAGTGTAGAACTGAATCCATTCAGAGTCAGCACCTTCAGGGGAGGAGAGCGAGGAGAACCAGCGAGTGTAGAACTTAAGCCGGTCAGAGTCAACACCTTCAGAGGAGGAGGAAAACTGTGAACAGACGAAAAAATGTTGGAGATGGTGCGATGGGTTTGGATTTCAGCACAGGGAGAAGGGAAAGTGTGTGGGGCGGGGATTTACAGCTTTGGGGGAACAAGAGAGACAAGAATGTTTCATAGAAACTAGAATTGTCTGTTCTGAATTTCTATCCTGTACTTACAGTGATGAATTTTGTAAACTCCTTTTACAGGGAAACTCAAACCAAACATCATGTCAAGATCTGACAGAGTCACTCCATTTATCAGGACCTGAGTATCATTGGTCTTTGAATGTGGAAGGAGAAATGTTTGTCTGTTCTGTCTGTGGGAAAAGATTTCAAACATCAGTGTGACTGGAAAAGCACTGAGACACACAAACCCGAGTGAGAGTGTTCCAGTGCACTGACTGTGGAAAGAGCTTTAACCAGTTACACAGCCTGAAAAAACATTGCACCATTCACAGAGGGGAGAAACCGTACACGTGTTGTGTGTGTGGACGAGGCTTCAACTGATCATCCAACCTGGAGAGACACAAGGACACCCGCACCATGGAGAAACTGTGGAAATGTGAAGACTGTGAGAAGGGATTCAATTCCCCGTCCCGGCTGGAAATTCATCGACGCAGTCACACTGGGGAGAAGCCGTTCACCTGCTCCGAGTGTAGGAAAGGATTCACTCAGTTATCCCACCTCACTACACATCAACTTGTTCACACTGATAAGCGACCATTTAAATGTTCTGACTGTGAGCAGAGCTTTAAAGGCACAGCTGATCTCCTGAGACACCAGCAAGTTCACACTAGGGAGAGGCTGTTCACCTGCTCCGTGTGTGGGAAGGGATTCACTCGGTCATCCAACCTGTTGACACACCAGCGAGTTCACACTGGGGAGAGGGCGTGCACCTGCTCCGAGTGTGGGAAGGGATTCACTTGTTCATCTCACCTGCTGAATCACCAGCGAGTTCACACTGGGGAGAGGCCGTTCACCTGCTCCGTGTGTCGGAAGCGATTCAAACGTTCATCCCACCTGCTGACACACCAGCGAGTTCACACTGGGGAGAGGCCGTTTACCTGCTCCGTGTGTGGGAAGGGATTCACTCAGTTATCCCACCTGCTGGCAAACCAGCGAGTTCACAAGTGACTGCAGGGGTTGGATTCTGCTGTTATTGCTGCTGTTAATCACATCCAGAACTGAACCATGTTCATTATGACATTTGGGGTTTGTTTCTTCTGATCTTAAACTTCAGCCCAGTTATTGGAGTTATTAATATTCTAGATATCTGTCGATTAAATCAGCTTTGCTTCAAATACACAGTGTGTTGAGTATTTGATTTCTCCAAGATAAGAGGAGACTAATTGATGTCCTGTTACCGACTGCTCCATTTTTGGGCCTTTTCTCCTTTCTAACTCTAGATTATTTCAGTTCTCATATCTTCGGTTACTCTCATGGACAAGTCCCAGCTCCCCATATCTTCCACAGTGCCTCCCCTAGCCTTGGTATCCAGGGAAGGTATCGGTAACACGCCCAGGATTACTAAACACAAAACCCAGTCTGTTAATCTGTCAGCTGCTGGGCTTAGTGTGTGTCCCACAGCATCTCTCTCACCTTCGATGTGTGAATAGAGCATCACGCCTGCAAACTGCGTTTTGAATTTGCCCTTGCCCTGGGTTTTCCGATGAGCTTGTCCTGGGGCCCAGTGGGCTTTCACTGCTCCGGGGTGTTTCCGGGCATGTCCTCGCTGCCCCTGGAATTCCCACACATTGCCCCCTGGGTGTGAGGCCAGCGCTCTGTGCCTTTAAACACTGGAGTGAAGCCGAGTCCTGCAGGCACATAGTCACCAGGAGGAGTTTCTAACTGTCCGCACCGACCTTTTGTGTAGATTATCCCACTTTTGGGCCGGTTGTGGTTTCTTCCCATTGTCCCGTTGTTTGTTCCCTTGGATTGGATCTTTGTTCCCTTTGGTTTGGTTTCAGTTTCACTGCTGGACCCACCACTCAAAGCACTTTGTCTGATCTGCCCCGGGAATGAGCAGACTCCTCCCTCACCTCCCACACTGCACCATCTATGTTTAAATGAGGGGAGAGTGTAAACCCGGGGAGTCCGCCGTATTCACCGGGCGAAATGTACCAGCGGCAGCGATGGACCAGGAGTGGAGTTTCAGCCCCGATATCTCACTCGCTCCACACAAGTCCAGATCAGCATCAGCCCCCCCGCCCCGGGTTCACCTCCTCCACCCCTTGAAGCCCAATCGGGTGAAAGAGGGACACCCTCTGTATAAAGAGACTCCTTGTGTTCTCTCCCACCATTCGAATCCCTCGGATATCTGGGGAAGTGCACAGACTCACAGCTAAGGGTTCGACAGTCAATGGAAACACCAGGGGGTCAATGGACCCCCTGCCCAGAACCCTGAATGGTTCAAAAGGGACCGACCCAATCCCATTGGTGATCATTAAAGGTGGAGGGTGAGAGCACAGTGAGGAGACCCACTGAGTGAATGTTTCAAACCCCATCGACTCCAGCACCATCTCCAGAGAGACTCTCAACTCGGGACAAAGTCTTCTGAGAACGAACGGAGAGGGCAAGGGCTGGGATCAGCCACAGAACCTGCAGCCTGGGGAGCGTTTAATAGTCATCGGATCAAACCTTCCTCACAAACAGTGGACAACCATCAACCGCCTCAGAAATGGTCATGGTAGATGCTGCCACCTTCTCCATAGATGGAAAATTAAAGCATCCCCATCATGTGACTGTGGAGCTCCTGATCAGACCCTGGAGCCCATCATTGAGCACTGCCCTCAGAGGAAATTCACAGGCAGCCGACAAGATATCCACACTGTTACACAGGAAGCTTTGGCCTGGATATCTGACTTAGATATTGACATTGGATTTGCTTTGCTACGAAAGAAGAAGAAGAAGATCGGAATTATCTGAGAGTCTCCTTCAGGCAGAGTTTGTCTGATTTGGGTCTGATTCGCCGATCCCCACCCGATCAGGTGAAGGTTTGCACAATTGCTTTGAGTCTCCATTGAGAGGTTAGGTGGGTCTGTGGGGTCTGTCCCCAGGAACCCTGGTCTGTTACAGGATAAGGGAGATGGGTCTGTCCCCAGGAACCCTGGTCTGTTACAGGATAAGGGAGATTGGCCTGTGGGATCTGTCCCCTGTGTTGTGTATGTACCTTTAAGAGAAGAACTGATTCTATACTGCAGTACTGGCAGTGACCACCCCTGTATATAAAGCCATAGCAGGCTTCTGTACTTCAGTCTTGAATTACTCTCTGTTCAGTAAATACCTGCTTTATTGTTCTCCTGCAGTCTGAGTATTATTGATCCTCGGACACTACACTGGCGACGGGCAGGTTTGAACTCACCTGCAGTACTGCATCACCTCACGGGGATCTTTTCCCTGAAGAGAAGCTTCTTGGAGGTCGAAGTCAGAACGGCGGGCGTCGACCGCGGGCAACCGCCCAGGGATCCATCGGAGAGTTGCAGGGGAGGCTGTGGAGAGCTGGGCCTGGCTCCCCAGTCGAGGTGTTCCAGCAAGTCGTGCTGGTAGCAGGTAGTGCGCTGACCCTTCCGAACTGCGGCGGGCTCGGGCTCGATCGAGCGGCACTGCAAAGGGGCCGTGCAGCGTCGTCGGGAGGAAAAGAGAGAGAGAGAGAGTGGAGCACACAGGGCGCGGTCGGTGCTCAAGAACAGGGCAGCGTGGAGAGGATAGAACGCGGGGTAGGAAAAGTGAGACGCGCCGAAGCCACGGGTCACTGCAATTACCCTGTAGAATGCTAGGAGCAGCGTGGCAGCAAGGGGAAGAAGGAAAAGCGCGGGAGGCGCCATTTTATTGCATTGGGGAAGAAGGAAAAGCGCGGGAGGCGCCATTTTATATCACCTAAGATGCCGAAGAGTGGCAGTATCACTGCTCTCGACAACGAGGTAGAAGGCTGGACCACGTATGTGGAAAGAATTGCAGTATACTGCAATGCCAATGAGGTGGCCAATGGAAAGAAGGCGTCAGTATTATTAAATTTGATGGGCGCGAGAACGTACGGCCTATTGCGGAATTTAATTACCCCAGCTAAACCAATGGAGAAAAGTTTTGAAGAGATTGTTAATATCTTACAGGAACACCTAAACCCTACACCGCTGCTGATAGCAGAAAGATTCAAGTTCCATAAAAGAAACCAGCACAAAGATGAGAACAATGCTGACTATCTTACGGAACTACGCAAGTTATCGAAGCACTGCCAGTTCAGAGCAGGACTGGCAGACACCTTACAGGATAAGTTTGTCTGCGGGCTCCAGAGTGAAGGAACCCAGAAATGACTACTTTCGGAAAAGGACCTGACGCTAGAACAGGCTTTCAGCGTGGCAGTATCCTACGAAGCAGCAGCACGGGGAGCTGCGGAAATACAACAGAAACCACAAGAATACAGCGCTAACGAAATGGCGTATGGAGCAGAAAAGTACTATCGCTGCGGCAGAACAACCCATGATCAGAAGGACTGCTGGTTTAAGGACAAAGTATGCAGGCAATGCAGGAAAATGGGACATATAGCAAGAGTCTGCAGGTCGGTAAAGAAAACCAACACTACAAGAACTACTAAGGAAAAGTACAAGAAAGTAAAAAAAATGACAGACAGTAGTTCGGAAGATCAGGAGAGTGATAATGATTCCGGGAGCAGGAGACTAAGTTGTCTAAAGTTACACAACGTGATCGCAAAGGAGGATCACTGAACCATTTGGGTCACCCTCATGATAGCAGGGTCCCAAGTAAAGATGGAATTGGATACAGGATCAGCCCTAACTGTCATGAATCGACGAGACTATGAGCAGCTATTCTCACACATACCCTTGAAGGACACGTCCATTGTATTGAAGACATACACGGGGCAAAAAGTCTACCCCAGAGGAAAAATAAGGGTGCCAGTTGAATACAACGGCAAGGAAACACAGAAACTGTATCTATATATACTACCGGATGGAGGACCACCACTATTGGGACGTGAATGGATCCGAAAAATACAATTGGATTGGCATTCCATTCAGGCGCTAACTGTGACTGATAAAAAGGATGATGACGTCACACCTGGACGACTGTCAAAAATTCTAACTGACGTGAAAGAGGTGTTCCAACAAGGACTTGGGACTCTAAAAGGAGTAACGGCAACGACAAAAATCGAAGATAACGCAAACCCAAAATTTTTTAAGGCCAGACCGGTACCTTACGTGATCCGCCCAGCCGTTGAAGCAGAGCTGCAGAGCCTGGAGCGTTCGGGTGTGCTGTCCAAGGTGGACTGGAGCGAGTGGGCCACACCCATTGTTCCTGTAATGAAGAAATCATTGAGCAGCACGCCTGGGGAACTGAAGAAGGTTCGCATCTGTGGGGACTTCAAGGTAACTGTGAACCCAGTCCTGCACACAGTACAATATCCACTTCCGCGGATAGAAGATATTTTCGCCTCACTATCTGGAGGGAAACGCTTTACAAAGATTGATCTGGCCCAAGCGTATCTACAAATGGAGGTGGAAGAAGCATCTAGGAAATGCCTCACGATAAACACTCACAAAGGCCTTTACCAGTACAATCGACTGGTATTTGGGGTAGCATCAGCCCCGGCTATTTGGCAGAGGGCGATGGAACAAGTCCTGCAAGGGATCCCGGGGACCCAGTGTTATTTGGACGACATCCTGGTTACGGGCGAAAATGACAGTGAACACCTTGCCAACCTGGAGCAGGTGCTCACGAGATTACAGGAATATGGGCTACGAGCCAACCGCCCCAAATGCGAGTTCTTCAGGAGACAAATCTTGTATTGTGGCCACATGATTGATGAGGAAGGGTTGCATAAGTCGCCGGACAAGATTGAGGCTGTAGTCAAGGCTCCAGCACCGGAAAATGTGTCGCAACTGAGGTCGTTCCTCGGGTTGGTGAACTACTACCATAAGTTCTTGCCGAATTTATCTACAATTCTGCACCCACTGAACGTCCTACTGCAAACTGGAGTAACATGGAAATGGAGTGATGAGTGTAAGCGTGCCTTTCAGAAATGTAAATGCCTAATCACTTCAAAAGAAGTATTGGCCCACTACAATCCAACACTACTGATTCGGTTAGCATGTGATGCGTCTCCCTACGGCATCGGAGCGGTGCTGTCACACAAATTCCTTGAAGGTTCAGAGAGGCCAATAGCCTTTGCGTCGCGCTCGCTAACTTCAGCCGAGCGTAACTATGCCCAGATTGACAGGGAGGCCCTCAGCCTGGTGTGGGGGGTGAAGAAGTTCAATCATTATCTGCACGGGCAGAAATTCACCCTACTGACTGATCATCAGCCCCTGGTCTCCATTTTTAACCCAAAGAAGGGTGTTCCGGTGATGACGGCGCAACGGCTGCAAAGATGGTCACTTTTTCTAGGGGCACATCAGTACGACATAGAGTACAAGGGTACGAAACAGCATGGAAACGCTGATGGGCTGTCACGCCTACCGTTGCCTACGTTAGATGAAGCACCTGCAGTGGACCCTGTTGAGATATTCCATGCGACCATAGTCGAATGTCTACCTGTTACAAACTCAAGTATAGAGAAGGAAACCCGAAATGACCCGACACTCTCTCGGGTCTATGATTTGACGGTGAAGGGATGGCCAGCACATGGCGACTCACTGTTGCCAGCATTCTCGACAAGGAGAGAACAGCTGTCAGTGTGCCGGGGGACCTTGATGTGTGGATCCCGAGTGGTAATTCCACCCAAGTTGAGAGATAGAGTGCTCAATGAGCTTCATGAGGGTCATCTGGGAGGGGTAAAAATGAAGAGCCTAGCCAGGGCGTTTGTGTGGTGGCCGGGAATCGATAAAGAAATCGAGGATATGACCAAGAGATGCACAGGATGCCAGAAGGTCCAAAACGCTCCACCACAGGCCCCGCTACATCCATGGGAGTGGCCCTCATCTCCATGGCAACGGGTACACGTTGATTTTGCTGGTCCATTTATGGACTCAATGTTCCTAATCGCTGTGGACGCCCATTCAAAATGGCCAGAGATCATCAAAATGTCCTCCACCACCACGGAGAAAACTATTGCAGTCCTACGGACCATCTTCGCCAGGAATGGCTTGCCAGAACAGATTTGCTCCGACAATGGGCCACAGTTTGTGTCCGATGATTTCCGGAGGTTTCTGAGGAATAATGGGGTGAAACATTACACATCTGCCCCATATCATCCAGCCACAAATGGATTGGCTGAGAGGTTTGTTCAGACCTTTAAAAAGGCAATAAAGGCAATGCATAATGACGACATACCACTACAACACAAGGTGGATAATTTCTTGTTTGCTTACTGGAATGCGACACATGCAGTCACCAACCAAACTCCAGCCATAATGTTCTTCAACCGAAGGCTACGATGTCACCTGGATTTGCTCAAACCAAACATAAGACGAGATGTTGAGGATAAGCAATTCCAGCACATAAATGAGAAGTCAACCAGGAGCTTCAAGATAGGGCAACCAGTATTGGCCCGCGACTACCGAACAGAAAAATGGCAGCCAGGAACGATATGCACACAGCAGGGACCACTAATGTACACAGTGGACATTGGAGAGAGCATCGTGAGACACCATGCTGACCAGATTCTAGAGTCACAGGAACAAGCCAAACCCATACCACGAGCAGGTGCACCTGGTAATCAACCCGAAGTACAGATTGCGTCTACCTCAGAAGCAGTGGTATTGGAAGCTGACGAACCAACCAATGACAATGAGCCAGAATCAACTCTGCCGCAAGAACAGGATACTCGAGAAAGGGGTTATCCAGTCAGGATCAGGAAGCCTCCTCAAAGACTGAACTTATAAATGATTATTTCAGTTGATGTATATAGTACAGAGAAAATTGTAATTGTAATTAGTTATTATTTAGTTGTTAAATGAATGTTATGTACTGTTTATCTAAAAGGGGAGGAATTGTTGTGTATGTACCTTTAAGAGAAGAACTGATTCTATACTGCAGTACCGGCAGTGACCACCCCTGCATATAAGGCCATAACAGGCTTCTGTATTTCAGTCTTGAATTACTCTCTGTTCAGTAAATACCTGTTTTATTGTTCTCCTGCAGTCTGAGTATTATTGATCCTTGGACACTACACCCAGGAACCCTGGTCTGTTACAGGATAAGGGAGATGGGTCTGTGGGGTCTGTCCCCAGGAACCCTGCTCTGTTACAGGATAAGGGAGATGGGTCTGTGGGGTCTGTCCCCAGGAACCCTGCTCTGTTACAGTTAAAGGAGATGGGTCTGTGAGGTCTGTCCCCAGGAACCCTGGTCTGTTACAGGATAAGGGAGATGGGTCTGTGGGTCTGTCCCCAGGAACCGTGGTCTGTTACAGGATAAGGGAGATGGGTCTGTGGGGTCTGTCCCCAGGAACCCTGGTCTGTTACAGGATAAGGGAGATGGGTCTGTGGGGTCTGTCCCCAGGAACCCTGGTCTGTTACAGGATAAGGGAGATGGGTCTGTGGGGTCTGTCCCCAGGAACCCTGGTCTGTTACAGGATAAGGGAGATGGGTCTGTAGGGTCTGTTCCCAGGAACCCTGGTCTGTTACACGATAAGGGAGATGGGTCTGTGTGGTCTGTCCCCAGGAACCCTGCTCTGTTACAGGATAAGGGAGATGGGTCTGTCCCCAGGAACCCTGGTCTGTTACAGGATAAGGGAGATGGGTCGGTGGGGTCTGTCCCCAGGAACCCTGGTCTGTGACAGGATAAGGGAGATGGGTCTGTGGGGTCTATCCCCAGGAACCCTGGTCTGTTACAGGATAAGGGAGATGGATCTGTCCCCAGGAACCCTGGTCTGTTATACGATAAGGGAGATGGGTCTGTGGGGTCTGTCCCCAGGAACCCTGGTCTGTTACAGGATAAGGGAGATGGGTCTGTGGGGTCTATCCCCAGGAACCCTGGTCTGTTACAGGATAAGGGAGATGGATCTGTCCCCAGGAACCCTGGTCTGTTACAGGATAAGGGAGATGGGTCTGTGGGGTCTGTCCCCAGGAACCCTGGTCTGTTACAGGATAAGGGAGGTGGGTCTGACACAGCCCTCCGCCCAGCATCACCTCTTATTACTGACTGGCAGCGATGCCCTTATTTATAGCGGGAGGACGGAGCTGTGGGAAAACAGCTCAGTGCAAGCAATAAGGATTGATTGTGAGCAGCACAGAGCCTATCAGATGTTGGGAGTATAAGAGCATTAACATAAACATAAGAATTAGGAGCAGGAGTGGCCATTCAGCTCCTCGAGCCTGCTCCACCATTCAATAAGATCATGGCTGATCACTGACTTAAACTCCACTTTCCTGCACTATCCCCATATCCCTTGATTCCCCGAGAGTCCAAAAATGTATCTATCTCAGCTTTGAATATACTCAAAGACTCAGCATTCACAGCCCTTTGGGGCAGAGAATTCCAACAATTCACAACCCTCTGAGTGAAGAAATTCCTCCTCATCTCGGTCTTAAATGGCCGACCCCTTATCCTGAGACTATGCCCCCTAGTTCTAGACACTCCAGCCAGGGGAAACAACCTCTCAGCATCTACCCTGTCAATCCCCCTCAGAATCGTACATGTTTCAATGAGATCACCTCTCATTCTTCCAAACTCCAGAGAGTATCGGCCCAATCTACACAATCTCTCATCATAGGACAGCCCTCTCATCCCAGGAATCAATCTAGTGAACCTTCGTTGCACCGTCTCCAAGGCAAGTATATCCTTCCTCGGATAAGGAGACCAAAACTGAGCACAGTACTCCAGGTGTGGTCTCACCAAGGTCCTGTATAATTGTAGCAAGACTTCCTTACCCTTATACTCCAACCTTCTTGCAATAAAGGCCAACATGCAATTTGCCTTCCTAATTGCTTGCTGTACCTGCATGCTAGCTTTCTGTGTTTCTTGCACAAGGACACCTAAATCTCTCTGGACACCAACATTTAATAGTTTCTCACATTAACAATATTCTGTTTTCCTATTCTTCCCACCAAAGTGAATAACCTCACATTTCCCCACATTATACTCCATCTGCCACCTTACTGCCCACTCACTAGTCTATCTATATCTGAGGAAATCTACATGATATAACTATCATCAAGTTAATACCTTTGTATACATGAGCTATCTGTACGCTAAAAGACAGGACCTTGCCAAATGCTGGATATGCAGCCACATCCCTGTGCACGCAGAGGGTGGAATACCTCTAAGGCCCATTCCCTTCGAAATAGAAGAGATGGTAGGGTGGTTATTACAGTCTAATACCACCTGGAATAAGGAGGCAGCCAGTACATTTCAGACCCAAAATAGTTTAAACCCAGATCAGTTGGAAAATGAATGGAAAGATGCAGGATACAACCTTATAAAATTTGAAGGGTGGTTTCATCCCCAATATGATAGTCGAAGGAATCCAGAAAGTCTATTAGTGACGTCAATGGGAATCATAAATAAAACAAAAGGAGAAGTCTGTCTGGTAAACGACAATGGAGAAGGATTGATGGTTGGATGGAGTGAGTGCAAATGTAACTACACTTTGACTAAAACTACTACTAAACCACCGGGTGCAGTCGAATGGCCATATTGGGGACGGTGGAACCTGTCCACAGTACAAAATTTGACTAGTAAAAAAATCTGGAAAGGAGAACACGGAATAGGAATGATGCACCAGATATGGAACAAATTTGAAGCCTATAATAACACCTATTTCACCTGTGGGCATAGAGCATACCCCTGGTTACCACAAAATTGGACTGGGTCATGTTATTTGGGATATGTAGTGCCTTATATACATCACATTCCATCTTTGGATAGCCACCCTGGGACACGAGCAAAACGAGCCATTACAGAAACTGAAAGGTTCTTTGCTATAGCATTTCCCTGGTATGGAACAGGGAAGTTAGCAAGAGAATCTATAAACATGGCAGCAGTGTTGGAACAAATAGCCAATGATACTGCTGATGCTCTTAGTGATGTAAACGCAGAAATGGTGGCTTTGCGCACTGTTGCCTTACAAAACCGCATGGCTCTGGACTATTTGTTGGCAAAAGAAGGGGACACATGTGCAATCATAAAAACCGAATGTTGCACCTATACCCCAGATAGCTCAGAAAATATCACCAATCTGGTAAACCACATAAAGAAGGCTGTAGAGAAACTACGTCAACCTGAGCCATGGTCCATGTGGGATTGGATTTCAGGATGGGGAGGAGCATTGGGAAAGCAAATTTTGGAAGCTTTTATCGCAATTGTGATGATAATAATTTTAATTAGTTTATTGATTGGTTGTTTAAAATTATTGTGCACAAAAGTCCTTTCCTTATTAACGTCAACTCCTCCAGTACCAATGATGTCTGAATATGAGGATATTAAGGGTGAGACCTTTGATGTAGAGTTTTTTAAACTTAGCGAAATAGATTGTCCTTAGAAAGGACAAAAGGGGGGAATGAGGAAATCTACATGATATAAGGGGTTAATTTCAAGTGCTTGCTGGGTAAAAGTTTTCAGACTTGACACTGGGCAAGTGTCGATGTGTAACTAGAGCTATTGTAAGTACTCGGACTGCAGCCAGGAACAGATGCCTGCCCACCTAATGAGAATGTAGAAGTGAAATAATGAGTTCCTTTGATGTACCAATGACCTGATAACTTGTGACCGAAAGCAAAGCTAGCCTCCCTATATATGATTAAAGAGGACCTCCGGTTACACGATTCATGCCCTGTTATAGATTAACGGTTGACTTATGTGTCCAGGATCCTTCTGTCAATATGTTATTTCTACCTGATGATTAATCTAAAATGTATCCTGATAGAGGAACAAAGGAATGTCAATCAAACTTGTTTGTTACACTGTATAAATATAGTACGCTCACGCTGTATCATTGGAATAATAGCCTCACCCCTTGAGTGGAGGTGCTGATTCCCCTTGCAAGAAAAGGAAAATAAAAGGCCTGTCCGTCTGACGAATCCAAGTGTGTATTGAGCCATTACACAGAGCTAAGAAGTAAGGCACTCCATCTGCCACCTTACTGCCCACTCACTAGTCTATCTATATCCCTTTGCAGACTCTGTGTTCTCCTCACAGCTTACTGTCCCACCTAGCTTTGTATTACCAGCAAACTTGGATACATTACACTCGGTCCCTTCATCTAGGTCATTAATATAGATTGTAAATAGCTGAGGCCCCAACACTGATCCTTGCGGCACCCCACTAGTTACAGCCTGCCAAACTGAAAAAGATCTGTTTATCCCTACTCTCTGTTTTCTGTCCATTAACCAATCCTCTATCCATGCTAACACATCACCCCCAACCCCATGCATAACAATCTTTTATGTGGTACCTTACCGAATGCCTTTTGGAATAACAGTGGTTTACCACATTCACCCCTTGTTTAAAAATGAGTCCGGCGGGGTGAAGTGTATTAAAAGTTTGTGTATTGGAGTCTCTCCGGAGGTCTTGTCTGCCGCTGTGATCGACGTGGCGACGACAGGGGTAGTGAAGCTTCCGGCGTCGAGTCCCGCGTAGGCTGGGGCACTGGTGTGTAGTCCTCGTGGGTGTCGAGCGGGTCGCGGGGCCCAGGCATGCCGTCTGCTGGGGTTGGATATTGGATCGTGGGGGGCGGTGGTAGTGGGTAGTGGGTTACTGGGGCCCCCAAGGGTGCGAGGTCTCGTATGGAGACTGTGTCCTCCCGCCCGTCCGGGTACGCAATGTAAGCATACTGGGGGTTGGCGTGGAGGAGGTCGACCCTCTCGACTAGGGGGTCCGTTTTATGGGTCCTCACGTGTCTTCTCAGTAGGATCGGCCCTGGGGACGTCAGCTATGGCGGTAGCAATGTCCCCGATGTGGACTTCCTTGGGAAGACAAACATTTTCTCATGAGGGGTGGCATTAGTGGCAGTGCAGAGCAGTGACCGAATAGAGTGGAGCGCATCGGGGAGCACATCCTGCCAGCGGGAGGTCGGAAGGCCCCTCGACTTTAAGGCTAGCAGGGCGGCCTTCCAAACTTTTGCATTCTCTCTTTCCACCTGTCCGTTCCCCCGGGGTTTCTAACTGGTGGTCCTGCTTGTGGCAATACCCCTAGCGAGCAGGTACTGGCGGAGTTCGTCGCTCATAAACGATGAGCCCTGGTCGCTATGGATATAGCTGGGGAAACCGAACAAGGTGAAGAAGTCGTTCAGACATTTAATGACCGTGGCACTGGTCATGTCCGGGCAGGGGATGGCGAACAGGAAATGGGAGTACTCATCAATAATGTTGAGGAAGTACACATTGCAGTCGGAGGAGGGGAGAGGCCCTTTAAAATCAACGCTCAGGCGCTCGAAGGGGCGAGTGGCTTTTATCAGGTGAGCCCTGTCTGGTCTATAAAAGTGCGGTTTGCACTCAGCGCAGACTTGGCAGTTCCTGGTCATGGTCCTGGCCTCCTTAATGGAGTAAGGGAGGTTGCGGGCCTTGATGAAGTGGAAGAACCTGGTGACCCCCGGGTGGCAGAGGTCATTGTGGAGGGCCCGCAGTCTATCGATCTGCGCGCTGGCGCAGGTGCCACGCGATAGAGCATCCGGGCGTTCATTGAGCTTCCCGGGCCGGTACAAGATCTCGTAATTGTAGGTGGAAAGTTCAATTCTCCACCTCAAGATCTTGTTGTTTTTGATTTTGCCCCTCTGCTTGTTGTTAAACATAAAAGCAACTGAACGCTGGTCAGTGAGCAGGGTAAATCGTTTTCCGGCCAGGTAGTGCCTCCAATGACGCACAGCCTCCACAATAGCCTGGGCCTCTTTCTCAACAGCGGAGTGTCTGGTCTCCGGGCCCTGGAGGGTTCGTGAAAAGAAGGCCACGGGTCTCCCCGCCTGATTAAGGGTAGCGGCCAGGGCAAAGTCGGACGCGTTGCTTTCCACCTGGAAGGGGATGGATTCGTCCACTGCGTACATGGTGGCTTTGGCAATGTCTTCCTTGATACGGTGGAAGGCTAAGCGGGCCTCTGCCGTCAAGGGAAAAGAGGTGGACTTGATCAGCGGACGGGCCTTGTCCGCATAGTAGGGGACCCACTGGGCATAATAGGAGAAAAACCCTAGGCACCTCTTCAGGGCCTTGAGGCAGTGGGGCAGTGGGAGTTCCATAAGGGGACGCATCCGGTCGGGGTCGGGACCGATGACTCCGTGTTCCACAACACAGCCAAGGATGGTGAGGCGGGTTTTGTGGAATATGCACTTCTCCTTGTTATACGTCAGGTTCAGGAGTTGGGCGGTGCAGAGGAATTTTTCGAGGTTTGCGTCATGGTCCTGCAAGTCATGGCCGCAGATGGTCACATTGTCCAGATATAGGAAAGTGGCCTGCAACGCATTTTGATCGACCATCCGGTCCATCTCCCTTTGGAAGACGGAGACCCTGTTGGTGACGCCAAAGGGAACCCTAAGGAGGTGATAGAGGCGGCCGTTTGCGTCAAAGGCAGTATGCTGGCGGTCCTCAGGGCGGATAGGGAGCTGGTGGTACGCTGATTTCAGGTCAATGGTCGAGAAGACGCGGTACTGCGCGATCTGGTTGACCATATCAGCTATGCGGGGGAGTGGGTAAGTGTCCAGCAGGGTGTAGCGATTTATTGTCTGGCTGTAGTCGATGACCAGGCGCTGCTTCTCGCCGGTCTTAACGACCACAACCTGGGCTCGCCAGGGGCTGGTGCTGCCCTCAATAATCCCTTCCTTCAGGAGCCGCTCCACTTCGGTTTTAATGAAAACCCTGTCCCCGGCACTGTATCGCCTGCTCTTTGTGGCGATGGGCTTACAGTCGGGGGTGAGGTTAGCAAACAGTGGGGGGGGGGTGACTCTGAGTGTGGAGAGGTTGCACCTGGTGCGCGGCGGGCAATTTGGAAGCTGCTGGCTGCGGACTGTGAGTGGGGGGAGGGGTCCACCGTACGCCATCGTAACACTTTTAAGGTGGCACTGAAAATCTAACCCCAGTAGAACGGCAGCGCAGAGGTGGGGCAGGACCAGAAGTTTAAAATTATCGTACACAGTCCCGTCTACTAAGAGTGTCACCACGCAGTAGCCGCCAATGTCCGCCGACTGGGACTCGGAGGCCATAGAAATCCGCTGGTGCGCAGGCAGGACTGGGAGAGAGCAACGCCACACCGTGTCGGGGTGGATGAAGCTCTCCGTGTTCCCAGAGTCAAAAAGGCAGGTTGTTTCGTGACCATTTACCTTAATGTCCATTGTGGACCGGGCCAGTTGGTGCGGTCTCGCTTGGTCCAGCGTAACGGAGGCCAGCGTAGGGGTCGGTGTGTCGCTGCGGGTATCAGATGAGGCGGTGTTGGGGGCCTGCTGTGTCCCGGCTGGCGTCCAAGATGGCGTCGTCCATGATCCCCATGTGGCTGGAGGCGTCCAAAATGGCTGCTGTTCCGGTGGTTCGCACATGGCTGGGGAGGCCCAAGATGGCGGCCCGCACGGCCCACACGCGGTGCTGCTGGGGTTCGGGGTGGCTTTGGCCCTGCAGACGCTGGCATAGTGTCCCTTCTTCCCGCAGCCCGAGCAGATCGCATTTTTCGCCGGGCAGCGCACTCTGGGGTGTTTGGCCTGGCCACAGAAGTAGCATTTCTGGCCTTGGGACACTGCTGCGGTAGTTGGGCCGTTGCTGGGATGTGGCTGGGGTGGCACGGCTCTATGAGACGGTCCTACCGTGTCCCAGGCTGTCGTTCCCCGCGGCGTCCACGGTGCAGAGGAGTAGGCATCCATGCCCTGGTAGGCTGCGTCCAATGATAGTGCGAGTTCAGAGGCCTTGTTGAGGTCAAGGTCACTCTGCTCCAACAGTCGCTGTCGGGTGTAATTGGACCTGTGGCCCGCTACAAAAGCGCCCCGGATAAGTTCCTCTGTGTACACGGCGGCCTTTACATCCTTACAACCACAGGCCCGGCCAAGCACAGACAGTGCCTGAAGGTATTCCTCGGTCGATTACCCAGGTTGTTGTTTACGACTCCCCAGGAGGTGCCTGGCATACACCTCGTTCACTGGGCACGTGTACTGGTCCTTGAGGAGCGTGAGAGCAGCCGTGTATGAGGTCGCGTCCTGGATGACCGAGTACGCTCGGTGGTTCACTTTGGAGGTCAGGACATCCAGTTTGTCCTCATCCGATTTGACCGTTGCAGCGGAGGCGATCAGGAATCTTTCAAAGCACCTAAGCCAGTGAGCAAACGTGATGGATGCGTCCGCCTCCCGATGGTCTAAGTCCAGGCATGCTGGTGTGAGGATCTTCTCCATTATAAAAAAATCTTGTTAATAAAATTGATGCGCTATCAATTACTCAAAAGACTGAGGTTAAGCGAGTAACTAACAGGCTTTTATTAACAAGAGAATGAAGGTGTGCCTCGAGTGGTCGACCAGTCCAGAATACAGAGGGACTGTGGAGCAGTCACCTTTATACCTGGACTCGTGGGAGGAGTCAGCCGAGGCATGTACAGACATGTACACAGTGGAATACAAACACCCACACAGGCAGGTATAACAGTGGTTTACCACAACTAGTTCGGCCTCAACTGGAGTATTGTGTCCAATTCTGTGCACCACACTTTAGGAAGGATGTGAAGGCCTTCGAGATGGTGCAGAAAAGATTTACGAGAATGGTTCCAGGGATGAGGGACTTCAGTTATGTGGATAGACTAGAGAAGCTGGGGTTGTTCTCCTTAGAGCAGAGATGGTTGGAAGGAGATCTGATAGAGATGTTCAAAATCACGAGGGGTCTAGACAGAGTAGATAGAGAGAAACTGTTCCCATTGGCGGAAGGGACGAGAACCAGAGGACACAGATTTAAGGTGATTGGCAGAAGAACCAAAGGTGACATCAGGAAAAACTTTTTTACACAGCGAGTGGTTAGGATCTGGAATGCACTGCCTGAAAGGGTGGTGGAGGCAGATTCAATCACGGCTTTCAAAAGGGAATTGGATAAGTATCTGAAAGAAAAATATTGCAGGGCTACGGGGACAAGGCGGGGGAGTGGGACTAGCGGAAGTGGTCTTGCAGAGAGCCAGCACGGGCTCGACAGGCCAAATGGCCTCCTTCTGTGCTGGAACCATTCTATGATTCTAAGCTTATATTATGGTTAATAACAGACAAAACCTGTTCTTTCCCCTGATCTGATTACAGATTCCAACCAGTCGATTCAGTGAATGGAACGTCTTATCAGTGTTGCCATGGTGACCTGTCTGCAGTGAAACGCCTGTTTGAGTTTCTAACTCAGACTAAACTTCTCTTTCCCACAATACACATTATATCAGACATTTGATGTCAATGTATTTCAGCCATGTTATGTTAATATCTTTTAAACCTACAGGGAGATCAGATACACAAATCTTTAAAAGTTGGAGGACAATTTTATAAAGCGGTTTAAAAATAACGAAGGTTTTTTATAAATGGGGCGTAAAAAACAAAATCATCGGTTCGGCTGCAGTTAGAATAAGTTTTGTGCATCTTTGTTAATGAAGGAACTTTGTGTCAGTGCACTGGACCACAAACAAAGTACATGTGTCAATTAATGCCTGACTGCAATACTGTGATATTTTAAAGGTGCTATATAAAGGTAAGTTGTTGTTGGTTGGAGTTTGCGGTCTGTAAATGCTGCCCTTCTCACAGCCTGTAAAAGGAGTTTCCAAAAGCCATCACTGAGTGTCCAGGATAGAAATTGACAAGATTCTCTCCTCCTGGTTCCTGGCCAAGGGGGCTGCGCATGCGCCCTGCTGCACCCTGAGCCTCTCAAGATGACGGCCATTACCCCGGGCCTGTCACCGGGAGAAAGTCCCGCAGCTGCCGCCCCGCTCGGGGCAAACGCCCGGCCCGGAGGCTCTTGTTCAGGGCCTGAGGCCCACCCCAGGTGTGTGTGAAGCGGATAATGTTGAGTGTTTTAATAATGGGGCCTGGGGCCGCACTCGGGGGGTGTGAGCAGCCCACGTCCCCCCGGGGTTCATGAACCCGCTCCCTGAGCTCGGGGTGTGAGCGTCCCGCGTCCCCCCGGGTTCATGAACCCGCTCCCTGAGCTCGGGGTGTGAGCGGCCCGCGTCCCCCCGGGGTTCATGAACCCGCTCCCTGAGCTCGGGGTGTGAGCGGCCCGCGTCCCCCCGGGGTTCATGAACCCGCTCCCTGAGCTCGGGGTGTGAGCAGTCCATGTCCCCCCGGGGTTCTTCCCATCCTGAAGTCTACAGGCTCTAAAACTGAAGCTTGGTGTCCCTCAGTCCCGACTCCTTGATTTACCTCCCCTTCTCTCCTCCTCTTTCCCCCTTGGTTGTGTTGCACACTCTGGGCCTTGGGCCTTCCCCGGGGATTCTCAGTATGAACAGGTGGGATGTGTTTGGAGACAGGGTGTCCCGGCTCTCCACCTTTAAAGGGACAAGGAGACGACCAGCTGGGCTGAATGGCCCTGCTTTATGACATCACTGCAGTGCCTAGCAACCAGCCTCCCTGAGCCCTGCTCATTATGGGCTGGGTTTAGCTCAGTGCTGTTACAGGAAGGGAAACAGGAGCAGGATTCGCCCCGTGTGGAGCCCAGGATTAATGGGGAGAGGTACAGGATCAATTTATACCTTATTGTGAGAACTGTCATTGTCCCGGACATTCCCTGTCCCTCGGTATCTGTGTCGGGGAGCAGCTGATGGGTTTACTCTGTATCTAACCCGTGCTGTACCCGACTGGAGAGTGTTTGATGCTGACACTAGGGGCTCAGCTCCACGAGCACAACATTTAACCCAAAGATGATCTGATAAACCCATCAGCTTCTCCCCTGGACACAGGTCCTGAAGGACAGGGAGTGTCTCTGATATTTTGGTCGGTGTCGTTGATCAAGTTTAAACACCTCGCTCACATCTCCTCTCACCCTGCTTTGTTCTAATGAGAAGTGCCCCAGTTTCTCTCGTCTCTCCTCCTGGGAAAGAGAAGTTCGCCTCAGTTAGAAACTCAAACAGGCGCTTCACTGCAGCCAGGCCATCATGAGGAAACATTTCTTTACCCAGCGAGTTATTATGACCTGAAATGCGCTGCCTGAAAGGGTGGAGGAAGCAGATTCAAGAGTAACTTTCAAAAGAGAATTGGATAAATATTTGAAGGGAAAACATTTACCGGGATATGGGGAAAGAGCAAGGGAGTGGGACTAATTGGATAGCTCTCCCAAAGAGCTGGCACAAGCATGATGGGCCGAATGGCCACCTTTTGTGCTGTTTCATTCTCTGATTCTCTGATAACTAAAGCCTCTCATCCGTGGTATAACCTCAGTGAATTTATTCTGCAGCCTCTCTGTGGCCCCGACATCCTTCCAAGTGTAAGATTCCCAAAACTTATTCTAACTGCAGCCGAACCGATGGTTTTGTTTTCTACGCCCCATTTATTAAAAACCTCAGTTATTTTTAAAACACTTTATAAACTTGTCCTCCAACGTTTAAAGATTCGTGTATCTGATCTCCCTGTAGATTTTAGAGATATTAACATAACATGGCTGAAATACATTGACATCAAATGTCTGATATATTGGCCCAGTAATTCCTCTCTGAACGCGTGAGTACGGTCTGGGTACTCACGCGTCTGGCCGGAGGAAATGCCGGCGTTCAGCATGCACAGCGCATGAGGAGAAAACCGGCATTTCCAGTCCTCTGAACGAAGGGGTTCAGAGGCACAGCGCATGTGACTGCACAGGCAGCGCTTGCGCAGTGAACTTCGTCGATTTCATTCATGGATTCAGTGAGGGTAAGTCCTTACAAGTTACACATGAAAAAAGCATGTGTAAAGTTGCTCCAAGGCTGCGGAGGAAGATATATTTTATCGTGGAGCTTCTGAAAGGCAATATTTTTGTTTGGGAAAGGGAGGAAAGTTATTTTAAGAAATGCTGAGGTAAGTTTTAAAGTTTAAGTTTTTTTTTTTTAAACGGGTTTTCAGTACGGTAGGTAGAAGGAGCAATTGTGGCTGTGTGAATTGAATGTGAAAATGAGTGTTCTAAAATGAGTAATGTAACATTTCCAACACTTTTAAGAAAGAAACTTTTCATCAGTAATAAGTAATTATGTATGTATGTCCGCATATATTCCTTTACGTATATGTATGTATGTTTTATATTCCTTTACTTATGTGTATGAATGTATGTTTTTAATTATGATTTTCCAATAAGTTACTTTCTCTGAAAGTCATAATTAAATACATACATTCATACACATAAGTAAAGGAATATATACATACACGCAAAGGAATATATACAGACATACATACATAATTACTTAAAAGAATATATTACTGATGAAAAGTTTCTTTCTTAAAAATGTTGGAGTCATTTTCACATTTAATAAACACAGCAAATTCAATTCACATAGCCACAATTGATCCTTCTACCTACAGTACTGAAAACCCGTTTTAAAAAACAAAAATAAACTTTAAAACTTACCTCAGCATTTCTTAAAATAACTTTCCTCCCTTTCCCAAACAAAAATATTGCCTTTCAGAAGCTCCACGATAAGAAATATCTTCCTCCGCAGCCTCTGGAGCAACTGTACTCATGCTTTTTTCATGTGTAAGTTGTAAGGACTTGACCTCACTGAAAGCATGAATGAAAGCGGCGAATTTTACTGCGCACGCGCTGCCTGTACAGTCGCACGCGTTCTGCCTCTGAACCCCTTCGTTCAGAGGACAGGAAATGCCGGTTTTCCCCGCATGCGCTGTGCATGCTGAAAACCGGTATTTCCTCCGGCCAGACGCATAAGTACCCCGACCGTACTCGGGTGTTTGGAAGGGAATTACTGGGCCAACATTTTACATGTCAATAAAATGAAAAATTTAACAATTGCACGATTTGCCCCCTCACATCTGCGACTGAGGGTCCAAGGAGGTGCATTGCGCAAGAGGTCATCGTCGTACGTATCTTCACACTGTTCCCTTTCGGGAACTGTATGAAGTGGTGGAAGGATTTCTGGCCACGTTAACACTCCTTCCGTGACCATAACCATCTTCATACCAGCCATTAGGGTGGTTAGTCCTATGGCGTGAGGGTTTTACGGGCTCCCACAACCCATCTGAGGGGGGGGGGCCACCCACACCCGCGGACACAAGTATCCCGCTGGATGTCCACCCAGAATTTATAGTTGGAGCTCCGACTCCACTTGCCGGGACTGTCTGGAGCGGGGTTCGAAACCCTACTCCTCCTGGCCCAGCGGCGGGGATGCTTACCGCTATGCAAAAGGCCCACTCCGCGCAAAAGGTGACACCCATACATTTCCTGCGCCTTTTCCCTCCCCGTGACTGGAGCCCTATGCTGCCACTTGAAAGACCAAGCTATCATCTGTCCTTTTTGCGGCGCCTTTGACTTCTCATTACCAATGATGAGCAGGCGCTGCGCCTCCACCTCGTTGAGGAGATTGCTGAGGTCATCATCAGTTCAACTGTGAGTTCTTTTAATGCCGTGAATTGTGCTCATTCCAGCCATTTCACGTTGCTAATCGGATTGGGCCTTTGGCGTAGCGGTAGGATCCCCGCCGCTGGGCCAGACGGGGTAGGGTTTCGAACCCCGCTCCAGACAGTCCCGGCAAGTGGAGTCGGAGCTCCGGCTCTAAATTCTGGGTTGACATCCAGTGGGATATTTGCGTCCGTGGGTGTGGGTGGCCCCCCCTCCTTGTATAGCTTGTGGGAGCCCGTAAAACCCTCCCGCCATAGGACTAACCACCCTAATGGCTGGTTCAAAGATGGTTACGGTCACGGAATGAGCGTTAATCACAGCCATAAATCCTTCCACCACTTCATACAGTTCCCCAAAGGGAACAGTGTGAAGATACGTATGACGACGACATTGCTAAATAAATAAATGCAATAAAAAAAAATCTTTTAGGGCTTTAAATTGCTTTAATTCTGTTAAAAACTACTTCAGATTCTTCAAAATAATGTAAACGTTTTTAAAAGTTTATAAAAGTTACCAAAAGCTTCATAAAAATACAAAAAACCTATTTAAAATGCTGCTTTGCATGTAAAAATGCTTAGCAGCTTGTGAGAAACATTGGGGGCGTGTCCTATTAAACTGAGACCTCAAGGGGCGTGTCTCACTTGCACAGCGCGCTCCAGGCTTCGCGCTGGCTGCACTCCTGGGCGGCGTGACATCAGACACTGCTCGGGAGTCAACATTTTAAAACAGCAATTCCAGGCGTCCCTGAAGCTCAACGGCCGGCGCGTCGGGTAAGTGCATATCGGGGGCTTGCACGCGCGGCAAGCCCCCGACCCGAATTTCTGGGCCAATGTGTATTATGGGAAAGAGAAGTTTAGTCTGAGTTAGAAACTCAAACAGGCGTTTCACTGCAGACAGGTCGCCATGGCAACACTGATGAGACATTCCATTCACTGAATCGACTGGTTGGAATCTGTAATCAGATCAGGGGAAAGAACAGAGTTTGTCTGTTATTAACCACAATATAAGCTTAGAATCAGAGAATGGTTCCAGCATAGAAGGAGGCCATTCGGCTCGTTGAGCCCATGCCAGCTCTCTGCAAGACCACTTCAGCTAGTCCCACTCCCCCGCCCTTTCCCCGTAACCCTGCACATTTCTTTACTTCAGGTACTTATCCAATTCCCTTTTGAAAGCTGTGATTTAATCTGCCTCCACCACCCTTTCAGGCAGTGCATTCCAGATCCTAACCACTCGCTGCGTAAAAAGTTTTTCCTCATGTCGCCTTTGGTTCTTCTGTCAATCACCTTAAATCTGTGTCCTCTGGTTCTCGACCCTTCTGCCAATGGGAACAGTTTCTCTCTATCTACTCTGTCTAGACCCCTCATGATTTTGAACACCTCTATCAGATCTCTCAACCTTCTCTGCTCTAAGGAGAACAACCCCAGCTTCTTCTGTCTATCCATGTAACTGAAGTCCCTCATCCCTGGAACCATTCTCGTAAATCTTTTCTGCACCCTCTCTAAGGCCTTCACATCCTTCCTAAAGTGCAGGGCCCAGAATTGGACACAATACTCCAGTTGAGGACGAGCCAGTGTTTTATGAAGGTTCATCATAACTTCCTTGCTTTTGTACTCTGTGCCTTCCTTGCTTTTGTTGCCTCTTGTTGCTGGCTCCAGGCACTGGAGCGGTTCCTGTGTGTTCAGCTCTCAGCTGCAGTCAATACCTGGGCCGGGTCAGCACTTTACCCAGCACATCTCTGTCCACGTTGTCATACTTGACACGGAGGGGCTGCGCAGGCTTCTCGTCCACCTCGGTCAGGGCGAGAGGTCCCGACCACTCGTACAAGTCTACGGGCATGTTGCAGCCACACTGCGGACAGCCCGGGCTTAGGCTGTGTGAGCTGGAGCCGCGTGAGCTACACTGGAGAATGTTGAGATTCCAGAAATAGTGGGGAACCAAGGGGCTAATGCGAGTGAGGAACTTAAAGTAATTCATATCAGTCGAGAAAAAGTACTTGAGAAACTAACAGGGCTAAAAGCCGACAAATCCCCTGGACCTGACGGCCTACATCCTAGGGTTCTAAAAGAGGTGGCTGCAGAGATAGTGGATGCATTGGTCGTGATCTTCCAAAATTCACTAGATTCTGGAAAGGTCCTCATGGATTGGAAGGTAGCAAATGTAACCCCGCTATTCAAGAAAGGAGGGAGAGAGAAAACAGGGATCTACAGGCCAGTTAGCCTGACATCAGTCCTCAGGAAAACGCTGGAATCCATTGTTAAGGAAGTGGAATAGGGCACTTAGAAAATGATAATATGATTTAGGCAGAGTCAACATGGTTTTATGAAAGTGAAATCGTGTTTGACAAATTTATTAGAGTTTTTTGAGGATGTAACTAGCAGAGTAGATAAAGGGGAACCAGTGGATGTAGTTGGATTTCCAAAAGGCATTCAGTAAGGTACCACATAAAAGGTTGTTACACATGGGGTTGGGGCTAATGTATTATCATGGAGAGAGGAATGGTTAACGGACAGAAAACTGAGAGTAGGGAGAAATGGGTCATTTTCCTGTTGGCAGGCTGTAACTAGTGGGGTGCTGCAAGGATCAGTGTTGGGGCCTCAGCTATTTACAATCTATATTAATGACCTAGATGAAGGGACTGAGTGTAATGTATCCAAGTTTGCTGCTGATACAAAGCTAGGTGGGACAGTGAGCTGTGAGGAGAACACAGAGTCTGCAAAGGGATATAGATAGACTAGTGAGTGGGCAGTAAGGTGGCAGATGGAGCATAATGTGGGGAAATGTGAGGTTATTCACTTTGGTAGGAAGAATAGGAAAACAGAATATTGTTAAGGTGAGAAACTATTAAATATTGGACCTGAAACGTTAACTCTGTTTCTCTCTCCACTGATGCTGCCTGGCCTGCTGAGTTTTTCCAGCGTTTTCTGTTGTTATTTCAGATTCCCAGCATCCGCAGTATTTTGCTATTGTATTAAATGTTGGTGTTTAGAGAGATTTAGGTGTCCTCATACAAGAAACTCCGAGTGTAGCCAGTTCCTGCAGCAAGAACGCATTCAACACAAATGATACCAACATTAAAGTCAAACGGCTGGTCTGTAAAGGCAGTTTTGTGAAATTGACCAATCATAAGAAACTGACCAAACTTCGTATCCCAGCATCACCTGAGGAACCAGCGAGACTTTTAAAGGGAATGTGTAATACACGCTCTGGATTAAACAGCACAAGAACCACAGACACGACTCCTTTTACTTCATGAATATGCTAATCAAGGAAGTGGCTGGAACAATCGAACCACACAATGGCCTGTGTTTGTGTAAATTCAACTGACTGTCCTGTCCAGCGAAACTCCTCACTCCAGCTGTTAACCACACTTACAATTGGCTCCACCGAGTCTGGAACATCTTTTGGAAATGTTAATTTCAGGATTGTCGCTGGATTGAAACACATTCACTAACCTTTAGTGTGGAAGGAAGTCATCCTCGGTTCCGAGGGACTGCCTAAGAAAAAGAACCTTTCAAACTGATGATAAGCAAGGAAGTGTCTAATCAAGACATTTCTTTGTGTAATAATGGTCGAACATCCAACAGGATGAAGATATTTCTTTTTGTATTGTAAGCGCAGGCAGTGCAAGGAGCGCACATCAACCCAAGTACCCCACCCACCCGCCCCTTCAACCACCGTCTGCCCCACCTGTGACAGAGACTGTAGGTCCCACATTGGACTCATCGGCCACCTGAGAACTCATTTTTAATGTGGAAGCAAATCATCCTCGGTTCTGAGGGACTGCCTAAGAAGAAGAAGAAGTATGGTTTGAAATCGAACAGAATGGCAGAAAAATGAGATTAAGATGGTACAATCAAAAGGGAAAGGGTTTGTGTCAATCTATTGTCACAGACTTTGATCTTTTGTATTATAAAAGGGTGTGTTTAGAAAGGGAACAGGGCAACTTGCGAGGAAAACTGCGGAGGGTTTAATCACCCGTACAGATGGAAACAGACTCCTCCACTTGATCGCCGGGGTGAGTGTGTTTGAAATTAAATAGTTAAAGGCAACGGTGTATGTTGGTATTGTTTGGAGTTATAAGGGAATAGTGCATTGATGTTTGTATGTTATTGGAGTACAATAAATAGTTAAAGACAGACTGAGTTGTACTGAGTTTGTGAGCCTTGATCATTTTACTCCACCCAGAAGGGGTTCATGTCGGATTCTGGGATTATAAGACGGGAGGTGCGGGTTCACCTACCTACAAGAGTTAGCATGCAGATAAAGCAAGCAATTAGGAAGGCAAATGGCATGTTGGCCTTTATTGCAAGGGGGTTGGAGTATAAGAGTAAGGAAGTCTTGCTCCAATTGTACAGGGCCTTGGTGAGACCACACCTGGAGTACTGTGCTCAGTTTTGGTCTCCTTATCTAAGGAAGGAGATACTTACCTTGGAGGCGGTGCAACGAAGGTTCACTAGATTGATTCCTGGGATGAGAGGGCTGTCCTATGATGAGAGATTGTGTAGAATGGGCCGATACTCTCTGGAGTTTAGAAGAATGAGAGGTGATCTCACTGAAACATACAAGATTCTGAAGGGGATTGACAGGGTAGATGCTGAGAGGTTGTTTCCCCTGGCTGGAGAGTCTAGAACTAGGGGCCATAGTCTCAGGATAAGGGGTCGGCCATTCAGGACTGAGATGAGGAGCAATTTCTTCACTCAGAGGGTTGTGATTCGTTGGAATTCTCTACCCCAGAGGGTTGTGGGTGCTGAGTTGCTGACTATATTCAAGGCTGAGATCGATAGATTTTTGGACTCGAGGGAAAGTAAGGGATATGGGGATATGGTGGGAAAGTGGAGTTGAGGGCAAAGGTCAGCCATGATCTTATTGAATGGCGGAGCAGGCTCGAGGGGTCGAATGGCCCACTCCTGCTCCTAATTCTTACGTTAATGTTCTTATACTCCCAACATCTGATAGGCTCTGTGCTGCTTACCCTCAATCCTTATGTGTTGCACTGAGCTGTTTTCCCACAGCTCCGCCCTCCCACTATAAATAAGGGCATCACTGCCAGTCAGTAATAAGAGGTGGTGCTGGGCGGAGGGCTGTGTCAGACCTATCTCCCTTATCCTGCAACAGACCAGGGTTCCTGGGGACAGACCCCACAGACCCACCTCCCTTATCCTGCAACAGACCAGGGTTCCTGGGGACAGACCCCACAGACCCACCTCCCTTATCCTGTAACAGACCAGGGTTCCTGGGGACAGACCCCACAGACCTATCTCCCTTATCCTGTAACAGACCAGGGTTCCTGGGGACAGACCCCACAGACCCATCTCCCTTATCCTGTAACAGACCAGGGTTCCTGGGGACAGACCCCACAGACCCATCTCCCTTATCCTGCAACAGACCAGGGTTCCTGGGGACAGACTCCACAGACCCATCTCCCTTATCCTGTAACAGACCAGGGTTCCTGGGGACAGACCCCACAGACCCACCTTCCTTATCCTGTAACAGACCAGGGTTCCTGGGGACAGACCCCACAGACCCATCTCCCTTATCCTGTAACAGACCAGGGTTCCTGGGGACAGACCCCACAGACCCATCTCCCTTATCCTGCAACAGACCAGGGTTCCTGGGGACAGACTCCACAGACCCACCTTCCTTATCCTGTAACAGACCAGGGTTCCTGGGGACAGACCCCACAGACCCATCTCCCTTATCCTGTAACAGACCAGGGTTCCTGGGGACAGACCCCACAGACCCACCTCCCTTATCCTGTAACAGACCAGGGTTCCTGGGGACAGACCCCACAGACCCATCTCCCTTATCCTGTAACAGACCAGAGTTCCTGGGGACAGACACCACAGACCCATCTCCCTTATCCTGTAACAGACCAAGGTTCCTGGGGACAGACACCACAGACCCATCTCCCTTATCCTGTAACAGACCAGGGTTCCTGGGGACAGACCCCACAGACCCATCTCCCTCATCCTGTAACAGACCAGGGTTCCTGGGGACAGACCCCACAGACCCATCTCCCTTATCCTGTAACAGACCAGGGTTCCTGGGGACAGACCCCACAGACCCATCTCCCTTATCCTGTAACAGACCAGGGTTCCTGGGGACAGACTCCACAGACCCATCTCCCTTACCCTGTAACGGACCAGGGTCCCTGGGGACAGGCCCCACAGACCCATCTCCCTTATCCTGTAACAGACCAGGGTTCCTGGGGACAGACCCCACAGACCCATCTCCCTTATCCTGTAACAGACCAGGGTTCCCGGGGACAGACCCCACAGACCCATCTCCCTTATCCTGTAACAGACCAGGGTTCCTGGGGACAGACCCCACAGACACATCTCCCTTATCCTGTAACAGACCAGGGTTCCTGGGGACAGACCCCACAGACCCATCTCCCTTATCCTGTAACAGACCAGGGTTCCTGGGGACAGACCCCACAGACCCATCTCCCTTATCCTGTAACAGACCAGGGTTCCTGGGGACAGACTCCACAGACCCATCTCCCTTATCCTGTAACAGACCAGGGTTCCTGGGGACAGGCCCCACAGACCCATCTCCCTTATCCTGTAACAGACCAAGGTTCCTGGGGACAGACCCCACAGACCCATCTCCCTTACCCTGTAACAGACCAGGGTTCCTGGGGACAGACCACACAGACCCATCTCCCTTATCCTGTAACAGACCAGGGTTCCTGGGGACAGACCCCACAGACCCATCTCCCTTATCCTGTAACAGACCAGGGTTCCTGGGGACAGACCCATCTCCCTTATCCTGTAACAGACCAGGGTTTCTGGGGACAGACCCCACAGACCCATCTCCCTTATCCTGTAACAGACCAGGGTTCCTGGGGACAGACCCCACAGACCCATCTCCCTTATCCTGTAACAGACCAGGGTTCCTGGGGACAGACCCCACAGACCCATCTCCCTTATCCTGTAACAGACCAGGGTTCCTGGGGACAGACCCCACAGACCCATCTCCCTTATCCTGTAACAGACCAGGGTTCCTGGGGGCAGACCCCACAGACCCATCTCCCTTACCCTGTAACGGACCAGGGTCCCTGGGGACAGGCCCCACAGACCCATCTCCCTTATCCTGTAACAGACCAGGGTTCCTGGGGACAGACCCCACAGACCCATCTCCCTTATCCTGTAACAGGCCAGGGTTCCTGGGGACAGACCCATCTCCCTTATCCTGTAACAGACCAGGGTTCCTGGGGACAGACCCCACAGACCCATCTCCCTTATCCTGTAACAGGCCAGGGTTCCTGGGGACAGACCCATCTCCCTTATCCTGTAACAGACCAGGGTTCCTGGGGACAGACCCCACAGACCCATCTCCCTTATCCTGTAACAGACCAGGGTTCCTGGGGACAGACCCCACAGACCCATCTCCCTTATCCTGTAACAGACCAGGGTTCCTGGGGACAGACCCCACAGACCCATCTCCCTTATCCTGTAACAGACCAGGGTTCCTGGGGACAGACCCGCCTCCCCTCTCAATGGTGATTCAAAGATATTGTGTAAACTATCACCTCAGTGAGTCTGATTCGCCGATCCCCTCCCGATCAGACAGACTGCCTGAAGGAGACAATCAGATAAAGTCCAATCTTTTTTTTTCGTATGATAGTAGGAAATCAAATCAAATGTCAATATCTAAGTCAGATATCCAGGCCAAAGCTTCCTGTGTAACAGTGTGGATATCTTGTCGGCTGCCTGTGAATTTCCTCTGAGTGCAGTGCTCAATGATGGGCTCCAGGGTCTGATCAGGAGCTCCACAGTCACATGATGGGGATGCTTTAATCTTCCATCTATGGAGAAGGTGGCAGCATGTACCATGACCGTTTCTGAGGCGGTTGATGGTTGTCCACTGTTTGCGAGGACGATTTGATCCGATGACTACTAAACGCTCCCCAGGCTGCAGGTTCTGAGGCTGATCCAAGCGCTTGCCCTCTCCATTCTTTCTCAGAAGACTTTGTCCCGAGTTGAGAGTCTCTCTGGAGATGGTGCTGGAGTCGATGGGGTTTGAAACATTCACTCAGTGGGTCTCCTCACTGTGCTCTCACCCTCCACCTTTAATGATCACCAATGGGATTGGGCCTGTCCCTTTTGCACCATTCAGGGTTCTGGGCAGGGGGTCCATTGCCCCCCTGGTGTTTCCATTGACTGTCGAACCCTTAGCTGTGAGTCTGTGCACTTCCCCAGATATCTGAGGGATTCGAGTGGTGGGAGAGTGTATTGATTTCTTTGTGGGTTCAATGACGAGACATTTATGAAAGAGAATGTCTTTTAATCTAAAGCTTATTCAACCCTTTTAACAGCATTTACAGGAGACATCATGCTAGTGATGCATCTAGAACAAAACCGAAACTAAACTAAACTGCCTTGCTTGTCTCGGTCACATGCCCTCTGCTGGTCAGGCACAAGCAATCAATACATGCAAACATGCTGTTAAGGCATCATAATCGAACAGGCAAATACCATCTCTATTTGCTGATATCATTACAGGAGAGAACACAAGGAGTCTCTTTATACAGAGGGTGTCCTTCTTTCTCCCGATTGGGCTTCAAGGGGTGGAGGAGGTGATCCCGGGGCAGGGGGCTGATGCTGATCTGGACTTGTGTGGAGGGAGTGAGATATCGGGGCTGAAACTCCACTCCTCGTCCATCGCTGCCACTGGTACATTTCGCCCGGTGAATACGGCGGACTCCCCGGGTTTACACTCTCCCCTCATTTAAACATAGATGGTGCAGTGTGGGAGGTGAGGGAGGAGTCTGCTCATTCCCGGGGGCAGATCAGACAAAGTGCTTTGAGTGGTGGGTCCAGCAGTGAAACTGAAACCAAACCAAAGGGAACAAATAAAGATCCAATCCAAGGGAACAAGCAACAGGACAATGGGAAGAAACCACAACCGGCCCAAAAGTGGGATAATCTCCCCAAAAGGTCGGTGCGGACGGTTAGAAACTCCTCCTGGTGACTGTGTGCCTGCAGGACTCGGCTTCACTCCAGTGTTTAAAGGCACAGAGCGCTGGCCTCACACCCAGGGGGCAATGTGTGGGAATTCCAGGGGCAGCAAGGACATGCCCGGAAACACCCCGGAGCAGTGAAAGCCCACTGGGCCCCAGGACAAGCTCATCGGAAAACCCGGGGCAAGGGCAAATACAAAACGCAGTTTGCAGGCATGATGCACTATTCGCACATCGAAGGTGAGAGAGATGCTGTGGGACACACACTAAGCCCAATAGCTGAAAGTGATTAACAGACTGGGTTTGTGTTTAGTAATCCTGGGCGTGTTATCGATTCCTTCCCTGGATACCAAGGCTAGGAGAGGCACTCTGGAATGTATGGGGAACTGGGACTTGTCCATGAAAGTAACCGAAGGTATGAGAACAGAAATAATCTAGAGTTAGAAAGCAGAAAAAGCCCAAAAATGGAGCAGTCGGTAAAAGGACATTAATTAGTCTCCTCTTATCTTGGAGAAATCAGATACTCAACACACTGTGTATTTGAAACAAAGTTGATTTATTTGACAGATATTCAGAATATTAAACTCCAACCCAGTTATTGGGGTTATTAAGATCAGCAGATACAAATCCCAACTGTCAGAATGAACATGGTTCAGTCCTGGATGTGATTAACAGCTGCAATAACAGCAGAATCCAACCCCTGCAGTCGCTTGTGAACTCGCTGGTGTGACAGCAGGCTGGATGACCGAGTGAATCCCTTCCCACACTCAGAGCAGGTGAACGGCTTCTCCCCAGTGTGAACTTGCTGGTGTCTCAGGAGATCAACTGTGCTTTCAAAGCTCTTCTCACACTCAGAACATTTAAATGGTCTCTTATCAGTGTGAACTAGTTGATGTGCAGCGAGGTGGGATGACTGAGTGAATCTGTTCCCACACATGGAGCAGGTGAACGGTCTCTCCCCGGTGTGAGTGCATTGGTGTTGTATCAGATGCTTTCTGCTTTTAAAGCTCTTCTCACAGTCAGAACATTTAAACGGTCTCTTATTAGAGTGAACAAGTTGGTGTGCAGAGAGGCTGGAGGAGTTAGTGAATCCCTTCCCACACACGAAGCAGGTGAACGTCTCTCCCCAGTGTGAAGGCGCTGGTGATTAATCAGTTCCTCAGAGCTTTTAAAGCAGTTCCCACAGTCAGAACATTTAAACAGACTCTCGTCAGTGTGAACTCGCTGGTTAGGCGATTGAGTGAATTCATTCCCACACACGGAGCTATTAAATTGTGTGGCAACAGTGTGAACATTTTGGTGTCTGAGCATGTTATATAACAGACTGAATCCCTTCCCACACACGGAGCAGGTGAATGGATCCTCTCCAGTGTGAACTCGCTGGTGTGTCAGCAGGTGGGATGATTTAGTAAATTCCTTCCCACACTCGGAGCAGGTGAACGGCCTCTTCCCAGTGTGACTGCATCAATGAGTTTCTAACTGGGATGGGTAATTGAATCCCTTCCCACAATCCCCACATTTCCTCTGTGGTGCGGGTGTCCTTGTGTCTCTTCAGGTTCGACGATCAGTCTCGACAACACAGAGAACACGTGTACGGCTTCTCCCCGCTGTGAACGGTGCGATGTTTTTTCAGGTTGGTTAAAGCTCTTTCCACAATCAGTGCACTGGAACACTGACACTCAGGTGTGAGTGTCTCGGTGCTTTTCCAGTCACAGTAATGTTTGAAGTCTTTTCCCAGACAGAACAAACAAACATTTCTCCTTGCACATTCAAAGGCCAATGATATTCAGGTTCCGATAAATGGAGTGACTCTGTCAGATCTTGATGTGATGTTTGGTTTGAGTTTCCCGTCTGTAAATCCTCCCCTTCTAATACCCTGTAAAAGGAGTTTACAAAAGTCATCACTGAAAGTACAGGATAGAAATTCAGGACAATTCTAGTTTCTATGGAACATTCTTTCCTCTCCTGTTCCCCCAAATATGTGGTCTAATCAAATGAAAAGAATTCAAAATAAGCAACAAAGTCCCTCCAAAAGCAAAGCGAACCTTCCCAACTAAACCAGAATGTTGTTCCCAGTGTCTGAGAGACACTCTGTACCCTGAGGTGCCCACCGGTCGCGGAAGGTATCAAGTGAACCGGTGGACACTGCCTGCTCCCTCTCCAGGGCCACCCGGGCACGGACAAGGCCACGGGAGAGAGGCAGGCAGCCAGAGTGACCCCCCCCATGGGTCCCGCCCATCCTGGACCTACAAATTGCTGTTTTCGCCAGGCCCAAGAGCAGGTCCAGGAGAAGATCCTCCGACTTACCCACCCCCCTCCGCACCAGGTGGGCAAAGATTAGGAGCGTGGGGCTAAAGTGTAACCAAGGGTTGAGGAGCAGCCCCTTCAGGTAACTATACAGGGGCTGCAACCTCTCACACTGAATATATACACGGCCCGTGGACTCCTCTAGGCCGCAAACATCACATGCGCCCTGGGAGTGGGTGAAGGTGATTAAAAACCTGTTGCCCAGGATGCTCCAGCTCCCGGGCACTGGGACCCGGTTGGGAACAGAGACCCTGAAGCCCCGCCCACTCTCTGTTCATGGCCAAGATGGCCGCGCATGCGCCGTGATTCCGCCCTGTCCAAGATGGCGGCCAGTGACCCCGCTGACCCGGGCGGCCGGGCCTGTCACCGCGGGGCAAACACGGGGCCTGTGGGCTCTTATTCTGGGCCTGAGGCCTACACCCGCGGGTCCAATTCCTCCCCGAGCCCACAATCTCCTACCGCCTCCTGGGACAGTCTCTTCCTCATCAGCCCAAAGCCTCCACTCGCACTGCGCATGCTCGGTCCTGCGCATCCGCACTGGGCTCATGATAGGACACATTCTGCCATGCGGGGCATTCTGGTAAACACCCCATCATTGAAAGCCCCAATTGGTGAGGGGAACTTTTTTTGTAATTTCGTTGAGATTGGGGCCGGAGGGGCAATAAACAAAATGAATCAATAAATTAAACAGAAGCCTGAGTGTCCGGGTCCTCAGCCACCGTGCGAAGTGCGCTGGCCGCCACTATTCCTTTACTAACTCCTACCTCTGGCCAGCCCAGTCTGGTTTAATTGCTAAATGTTTTCTAACTGTGTTTTCTAACTCCAGTTCAGGCCTGTCATTCTGAGGAAAACTTACGAGGCCTCATTGTTTATGAGTCCGACTTGAGAGGCTGTTAAAGGGTTCAATAAGCTGGCAATAGGTTTTTTTTTAATTGGAAAGTGGTGAAAAAACACCAGTGTAGATCAGTGAGCACAGGGGTGCTGCATGAGTAGGAGTTGGCGTGAGTTAAGATACGGGCAGAAGCGTTTTGGATGAGCTGAAGTTTACAAAGGGTGGAAGATGGAAGGCCGGTCAGGTGAGCATTGTAACAGTCTAGTCTGGAGGTAACAACGGCTTGGATGAAGCTTTCAGCAGCAGAAAGGCTGAGGCAAGGGCAGAGATGGGCAATATTATGGAGGTGGGAGGAGGTGATCTTAGTGATGGAGTGGATATGTGATCGGATGCTCAGCTCAGGGTCAAATAGAATGCCGAGGTTGCGAACAAACTGGTTCAGCCGCAGACATTGCAATGGAGGGAGATGGAGTTAATGTCTAGGGAACTGAATGTGTGATGGGGGCCTCATGAGTATTAATTCACCCCTGCTGCACCGGATTACTGTACCAGAACAGACCATTCGGCCCAACTGGTCTGTGCCAGCGTTTATACTCTACACGAGCCTCCTCCCACTCTAATTTCCTCTTCCCATCCTGCTCCCATATCCCTCTATTGCCTTCTCCCTCATGGATGGATCAAGCCTCCCCTTAAATGCATCATTGCTATCCACATGGTAGCGAGTTCTCACTGCACGGTGTGTGACAAAATTCCTCCTAAATACTTTATTTCAACAATTATTATCTTAAATTGCTGACCCTTATTCTGACTCACCTATAAGTGGAAACAGTTTCTCCTTATCCATGCTATCCAACCCCTCCATAACTTTAAAGAGCTATATTATGTCTCCTGTCAGTCTTCTCTTTTCCAGGGAAGAGAGCCACAGGCTGCTCAATCTTGCTTGATAGTTGCATCCTCCTAATTCAGGTAACATCTTTGTAAATCTTTCCTGCACTTTCTCCAGCACTTCAATCACATTTTTGTAGTATGTAGACCAAAGCTACATACAGTGCTCCAACTGTGGTCAAACACAGGATCCATATAAAGTTAACATTACCTCCCTGCTTTTTTATTCTATTCTGGAAATTAATTCCAGTACATTCTTTGCACTCTTTATGGCCTTATCAACTTGTGTTGCTAATGTAGTCATTTAGGTGACTGTATTCCCAGATCTTAGTTCCTCTACCCCATCTAACTTCTTACCTTCTAAGCAATGACTGGCCTCTGCATTCCTCCTACCAAAAATAACGCTTCACATTTCACTATATTGAATTTAAGTTCCCATTTATCTGCCCAGCTGCAAGGTTGCTTATGTCTTCCTGTATTTTGGTGCACTCCTCCATATTATTGGCTATATACCACCCGATTTGGTGACATCTGCAAATTGCGACAACATCCCATTGCGATTGATAGATTTTGGTCAGGTCAGAGTATTAAGGGTGACTGAACCAAGTTGAGTAGATGGAGATAAGGTACAGACCACCCAAGATCTAACTGAATGGTGAAACAAGCTAGATGGACTCAATGGCCTCCTGTTCCTATGTACATCAATTTTCTGAGTCCAAATGATGGCGAAGAAAAGTGGTCCCAGCACAGATCCCTGCATGACACCACTTTTCACTTTCTGCCAGTCCAAGAAACTTCCCGTAACTACTACCCGCTGATTTCTGTTTTGTACCGGAATTTCCATCCATTCTGCTCACTGGCCCTTGAATCCAAATGGCCTGATTTTGGCATAAAAACAGAAAATGCTGGAAATACTCAGCAGGTCAGGCAGCATCTGTGAAGAGAGAAACAGAGTTAACGTTTCAGGTCACTGACTTTTCGTCAGAACTGGAAAAAAGCAGGAAATGGAACAGGTTTTTAAGCAAGTGTAGAGGCTGGGAAAGGGGGGAGGGATGAAAGAACAAAAGGGAAGGTCTGTGATAGGATGGAAGGCAGGAGAATTAAAGAGACATTAAGAGATATTCAAGGCAAGAGGAGATAGGACAGGTTAAGAAACAAAGGATGGCTCTAGATGAAGTGTAAACTGCGCTGGCAGAATGAAAGACAGTTGCCATGTGGGAGAGAAGAAAAGACACAAACAAAAGGGCCTAGAAATTCAGTGGGCTGCGCCACCCATTAGCGCCAAAGAGGGCACTTAGTGGGTTTTATGCCACTGGCCACGTCTCCTGCTAAATTTAGCGGGACGCTAATGGTGGCGCTAGCCGTTAGCGCTGCGCCGCTACCGATGACGTCATCGGTGTGCGCAGCGCCCCGCTACCGCCCCATCGCAAAATTTGGTAGCGCCCCCTGCTTTAACGCCAGTTGCAATTTGCAACCAGTTCAGGGGGGCCTACCTGCGGCAGAAGAGGCGCTGAGGTGCGGGGTGGCGATTTTTTTTGCTGGCCACCTGCCAGCACCTCTTCGCGCTGCCTTCCCCGGCCCCCCACCCCTGTGTTGTGCCGGCTGTGTCCCAAGAGCCCGGCACTTCTCCTCGGTGCCGGGCTCTTTTGCCGGCACTCGCGATCGCCGATCGTGCTGCAGCAGGCCCCTCCCCTTTAAGAAGTGTGGCGTGTGGCGCTGCGGCACATTGCGCTGCGATTTTCAGTTGCAGCGCCCCAAGAGGGATGCGGGGCGCCTCGAGTAGCGCCGCGCTTCCGTCTGGGGTGCTGAAACTGAATTTCCGGCAGGCGGTCGCGACTCCTTCCAGGGTGGTACTTCTGGCGCCCTGGTGAGGCTGGCACCCCAAACGGGATGCCAGTGAATTTCTAGGCCAAGATGTGGACAAAAAATATATATAGGATAGGGGCCGAGGTTATGATCTGAAATTGTTGAACTCTATATTGAGTGTAGAAGGTTGTAAAGTGCCTAATCGAAAGAGGTGCTGTTCCTTGAGCTTACGCTGAGCTTCAGTGGAACAATGCAAGAGGCCGAGGACGGTGAGGTCTGAGTGGGAGTGGAGCGGTGAATTAAAGTGACAGGCGACCGGAAGCTTGGGGTCCCCCTTACGGACTGAACGGAGGTGTTCTGCAAGGTGGTCACCCAATCTGCGTTTGGTCTCCCCAATGTAGAGGAGACATTGATCCACATCAATGGGGCTGTGGTGGAAAGGGTGGACAGCTTTAAGTTCCTCGGAGTCCACATCACGGAAGACCTCTCCTGGTCCCTCAACACCTCCTCTCTGGTGAAGAAGGCCCAGCAGCGCCTATATTTCCTAAGGAGGCTGAAGGGATGTAACCTGTCACCCCTGATCCTCTCTAACTTTTACCGCTGTACAATAGAGAGCATCCTGACAAACTGTATCACAGTATGGTATGGCAGCTGTAGCTACTATGACCGGAAAGCCCTGCAGCGGGTAGTCAAAACTGCCCAACGCATTACCGGCACCCGGCTACCGACCATAGAGCACATATACCAGAAACGCTGTTTACGGAGGTCACGGTCGAGCATCAAAGACCCTACCCACCCCAGCCACAGTCTGTTCGCCCTCCTGCCATCTGGGAGACGCTACAGATGCATTCGCACCCATACGACCAGATTCAGGAACAGCTTCTTTCCCAGGGCTGTCATCCTACTGAACTCCACAAATAAACTCTAAAGCCTGCACATCTGCCAATGCACTTTATTATGGTTATGTTTATGTTAATGTATTACAAGCCAAATGTATGTTGAATGTTTAAATGTCTTAATCTAAATGTACAATCTCGGGAGCCGCAAGCCTACATTTCGTTGTACTGCACTTGTGCACTAACAATGACAATAAAGTTGATTATTATTATTATTATTATTATTACCACATCGTGAGCAGCGAATACAGTATACTAAATTGCAAGAAGTACAAGTAAATCACTGTTTTACCTGGAAGGGGCATTTGGGGCCCTGGACAGTGGGGAGGTATAAGGGCATGTGTTGCATCTCCTGCGCTTGCACGGGAAGGTGCCGGGCGAAGTGGAAGGGGTGTTGGGGTCTGATTTTGGACATCTTGCAGATTGTGCATACCACAGGGTTCAGTAACTGTTTTAAGAAATAATATATATTTATTACTTTTATTGATTTGCAATCCGGCCCCAACGTCCATGGGTTGACATAAAAAATTCTGATCAACAATTGGGTCTTTCAATAGCGAGTGTCTACCCAGGATCCCTCGCGCAGCAGAATGTGCCCCATTAATGACTGCAGGAGCCCAGTGCGCAGGCGCGGGACCGGGCAGTGATCTGAGCTTACGCAGTGCGAGTTGGCGATGGTCTGAAGCGGAAGAGACGGTTCCGGGAGGCGGTAGGAGATTGTGGGCTCGGGGAGGAATTGGACGTGCGGGACGCCTGGGAAGCTTCATAGACACCTGCTGTAGGTCTCAGGTTCCGAATAAGAGCCCACAGGCCCCGCGTTTGCCCCGCGGTGACAGGCCCGGCCACCCGGGTCAGCGGGGTCACTGGTCGCCATCTTGGACAGGGCGGGGTCACGGCGCATGCGCAGATATCTTGGCCAGGAACAGGGAGTGGGCGGGGCTTCAGGGTCTCTGTTTCCAACCGGGTCCCAGTGCCCGGTAGATGGAGCATCCTGGGCAACAGGTTTTTAATCACCTTCACCCACTCCCAGGCCACATGTCATGTTTGCGGCCTAGAGGAGTCCACGGGCCGTGTATATATTCAGTGTGACAGGTTGCAGCACTGTATAGTTACCTGAAGGGGCTGCTCCTCAACTCTTGGTTACACTTCAGCCCCACGCTCCTAATCTTTCGCGGAGGGGGGTGGGTAAGTCGGAGGATTTTCTCCTGGACCTGCTCTTGGGCCTGGCGAAAACAGCAATTTGTAGGTCCAGGATGGGTGGGGCCCATTGGGGGGGTCGCTCTGGCTGCCTGCCTCTCTACCTCAAAAAAAAAAGCCTTGACCCCTCCCCTCCGTCCTTGCAAACTACCGCCCCATCTCCAACCTCCCTTTCCTCTCCAAAGTCCGTGAACGATTTTTCACCTCCCAAATCCGAGTCCACCTTTTCTGGAAATCCATGTTTGAATCCCTCCAATCAGGTTTCTGCCCCGTCACAGTACCGAAACAGCTCTTATTAAAGTCATAAATGACATCCTATGTGACTGTGACAAAGGGAAACTATCCCTTCTTTGACCTGTCTGCAACCTTTGACACCATCCTCCTCCAACACCTCTCCACCATCGTCCAACCTGGTGGGACTGCAGTCGCCTGGTTCCATTCTTATCTATTCAGTCGTAGCCAAAGAATTTCCTGCCATGGCTTCTCTTCCTGCTCCAGCACTGTTACCTCTAGTGTCTCCTAAGGAACTATCCTTGTCCCCCTCCTATTTCTCATCTACCTGCTGCCCCTCAGCGACATCATCTGAAAACACAGCGTCAGTTTCCACATGTACGCTAACTACTGCAATGAGGAGGAATTTCTTCACTCAGAGGGTTGTGAATTTTTGGAATTCTCTACCCCAAAGGGCTGTGAATGCTGAGTCGTTGACTATATTCAAGGCTGAGACAGATAGATTTTTGGACTCTAGGGGAATCAAGGCTTATGGGGATCGGTCGGGAAAGTAGGGTTGAGGTCGAAGATCAGCCATGATCTTACTGAATGGCGGAGCAGGTTCGAAGGGCTGTATGGCCCACTCCAGCTCCGAATTGTTATGTTCTTATGACAGCCAGCTCTATCTCACCACCACCTCACTCAACCCCTCTGCTGTCTCTAAATTGTCAGACTGCTTGTCCGGAATCCAGTTCTGGATGAGCAGAAATTTCCTCCAACTAAATATTGGGAAGACCGAAGCCATTGTCTTCGCTCCCCGTCACAAACTCCGTTCCCTAGCTACCGACTCCATCCCTCTCCCTGACAACTGTCTGAGGCTGAACCAGACTGTTCACAACCTTGGTGTCGTATTTGATTCCAAGATGAGAGCTGACCACATTTCTGCACCATCACTAAGATGGCCTATTGCCACCTCTGTAACATCGCCCGACTCCACCCCTGCCTCAGCTCATCCGATGCTGAACCCCTCATCCATGCCTTTGTTACCTCGAGACTTGACTATTCCAATGCACTCCTGGCTGGCCTCTCACATTCCACCCTACGTAAACTTGAGGTCATCCAAAACTCGGCTGCCCGTGTCCTAACTTGCACCAAGTCCCGTTCGCTCATCAACCCTGTGCTCGCTGGCCTACATTGGCTCCCGGTTAAGCAGCGCCTCAATTTTAAAATTCTTATCCTTGTTTTTAAATCCCTCCATGGTCTCGCCCCTCCCTATCTCTGTAACCTCCTCTAGCCCCACAACCCCCTGAGATATCTACGCTCCTCTAATTCTGCCCTCTTGAGCATCCCTGATTATAATGGCTCCACCATTGGCAGCCGTGCCTTCAGCTGCCAGGGCCCTAAGCTCTGGATATCCTTCCCTAAACCTCTCTGCCTCTCTACCTCTCTTTCCTCTTTTAAGACACCCCTGAAAACCTGCCTCTTTGACCAAGCGTTTGGTCATCTGCCCTAATATGGGCAGATGCCCTAATTTTGGTCATCTGCCCTATTATGTGGCTCTGTCAAATTTTGATTTCTAACACTCCTGTGAAGCACCTTGGAATGTTTTACTATGGCAAAGGCGCGATATAAATACAAGTTGTTGTTCTGCAGTCTTCTTCGTGCCCAGGTGGCTCTGGAGAGGGAGCAGGCGGTGTCCACCGGTTCACTTGATACCTTCCTCGACCGGTGGGCACCTCAGGGTACAGAGTGTCTCTCAGACACTGGGAACAATATTCTGGTTTATTTGGGAAGGTTCCCTTTGCTTTTGGAGGGACTTTGTTGCTTATTTTGGTTTCTTTTAGTTTGAATGGACCACATGATTTGGGAACAAGAGAGGAAAGAATGTTCGCTGAACTCCTTCCATGGCAAGAACATCCTTCTGATGGTAAGCATGCAGGTGCAGCAGGCGGTGAAGAAGGCAAATGGTATGTTGGCCTTCATAGCGAAAGGGTTTGAGTACAGGAGCAAGGATGTCCTGCTGCAGTTGCACAGGGCCTTGGTGAGACCACACCTTGAGTACTGTGTGCAGTTTTGGTCGCCTTATCGGAGGAAGGATGTTCTTGCCATGGAAGGAGTTCAGCGAAGATTCACAAGGCTGATCCCTGGGATGGCAGGAATGACGTATGAGGAGAGATTGGGTCGATTGGGCTTATACTCGCTGGAGTTTAGAAGAATGAGAGGGGATCTCATCGAAACTTACAAAATCCTAACAGGACTAGACAGAGTAGATGCAGGTAGAATGTTCCTGATGGTCGGAGAGTCCAGAACCAGGGGTCATAGTCTAAGGATAAGGGGTAAGCCATTTAGGACAGAGATGAGGAAGAATTTCTTTACCCAGAGAGTGGTGAACCTGTGGAATTCTCTACCACAGGAGGTGGTTGAGGCCAAGTCTTTAAATATATTCAAGAAGGAGTTAGATATATTTCTTAAGGCTAAAGGTATCAAGGGATATGGGGAGAAGGTAGGGACAGGGTACTAAGTTTGGATGATCAGCCATGATCTCATCGAATGACGGAGCAGGCTCAAGGGGCCGAATGGCGTACTCCTGCTCCTATCTTCTATGTTTCTATGTAAACTAGAATTGTCTGTTCTGAATTTCTATCCTGCACTTACAGTGATGACTTTTGTAAACTCCTTTTACAGGGTATTAGAAGGGGAGGATTTACAGATGGGAAACTCAAACCAAACATCACATCAAGATCTGACAGAATCACTCGATTCATCAGGACCTGAATATCATCGGCCTTTGAATGTGGAAGGAGGAATGTTTGTCTGTTCTGTCTGTGGGAAAAGATTTCAAACATCAGTGTGACTGGAAAAGCACCGAGACCCACACACCCGAGTGAGAGTGTTCCAGTGCACTGACTGTGGAAAGAGCTTTAACCAGTTACACAGCCTGAAAAACATCGCACCGTTCACAGCGGGGAGAAACCATACACGTGTTCTGTGTGTGGACGAGGCTTCAACTGATCATCTAACCTGGAGAGACACAAGGACACCCGCACCACGGAGAAACCGTGGAAATGTGGGGACTGTGGGAAGGGATTCAGTTACCCATCTGAGCTGGAAACTCATCGACGCAGTCACACCGGGGAGAGGCCATTCACCTGCTCCATGTGTGGGAAGGGATTCAGTCAGTCATCAAACCTTCTGACACACCAGCGTATTCACACTGGGGAGAGGCCATTCACCTGTTCAGTGTGTGGAAAGGGATACTCACAGGAATCCAAACTGCTGACACACTGGCGAGTTCACACTGGGGAGAGACCATTCACCTGCTCTGTGTGTGGGAAGGGATTCACTCAGTCATGCAGCCTCACTGCTCACCAACTTGTTCACACTGATAAGAGACCTTTTAAATGTTCTGACTGTGAGAAGAGCTTTAAAAGCAGAAGTGATCTGCTGAAACACCAACGCATTCACACTGGGGAGAGGCCGTTCACCTGCTCTGTATGTGGGAAGGGATTCACTCGGTCATCCACCCTGCTGAGACACCAGCGAGTTCACAAGTGACTGCAGGGGGTGGATTCTGCTGTTATTGTTGCTATTAATCACATCCAGGACTGAACCATGTTCATTCTGACAGTTGGCGGTTGTGTCTGATGTGAATAACCCCTACTGGACATAGCATGTGGCCTGCAGCATCTCTCTCACCTTCGATGTGTGAATAGAGCATCGCGCCTGCAAACAGGTCACGGCCCAATCCTCTCGCTCTATACTGACAGGAGAAAGTCTGTTCTACAACTAGAGGAGGAGGTTATGTAAACACTGAATGTTGGTAATCACACGTAGACTTGAGCTATTTGATAAACGGGCTGTTCAAAGCTGTTAACGTGTCAGCTATCAAAGGAATTATTCTTAAAGTAATCTCACCAATTTATAACCACTGGTCCCTGTTGTAATTAATACTCAGCATCCATTAGTGTTGATTGACAGCGATTCACTGAATAGCCTGGGTAACCTTTGCTGCTTGTTTTGTTAAGATACTCTTCACTGTATAACTGCTGGGTGACTCTGATTACATTTATACTTGTCTGTAAAGCATCCCTGTGTCCAAATGTAACCAGAAGTTGAGAGTTGTTACCAATAAACGGAGTTGAGGGCGTGACTTGTGGTCTGGCTTTCTGGTGATTTGTGAAGAAAGTGTTGATTCACTCACTCAGCAGCTTGAGGGGAAGCAGACTGAGGTTTAATAAACTGAACTCACCTCGACCCGACCTGGGTTCAGTGTAAAACAGTTCAGGGAGTCAGGCATCTTTCACCCCTAGACCTACGCTGGCCAGTAAAACCCCAGACTGAGGTTTAATAAACTGAACTCACCTCGACCCGACCTGGGTTCAGTGTAAGACAGTTCAGGGAGTCAGGCATCTTTCACCCCTAGACCTACGCTGGCCGGGAAAACCCCAGACTGAGGTTTAATAAACTGAACTCACCTCGACCCGACCTGGGTTCAGTGTAAAACAGTTCAGGGAGTCAGGCATCTTTCACCCCTCGACCTACGCTGGCCGGGAAAACCCCAGACTGAGGTTTAATAAACTGAACTCACCTCGACCCGACCTGGGTTCAGTGTAAGACAGTTCAGGGAGTCAGGCATCTTTCACCCCTAGACCTACGCTGGCCGGTAAAACCCCAGGCGGTTCCTCAGTAAGGATTCCTCTGGCTCTCGCCATATATTTGTCAGGATACCGAAACCCAGCTTTCTTACCGTCCACTCCTGGAGGCCCCACTCCCTGAGTTTACAACCTTCAGCAGGGTCAGTGCTGGAATTCAGCAGCGGGAGTGATCACAGAGTAACTGTCAGGATCGCACCCCCACGGATGTTCTGGTCATGTATTTTTAGCTTTCCTGGTGACTAACACACACACATCAATAAAACAGGGAATTCCTGGAAACACTCTGCAGGTCCTTCTTTATCTGGAGAACAAATGTCTGTTGTATAATCGCCCACCATCTTGGGCAGGACCAAAGAGTGGGCGGGGCTTCAGGGTCCCAGTGACCAGGAGAGACAATCATTGACTCATTGATTCTATTCTCACTCTGCACACAGCGGGTGGAGAACTGAACCCAACCAGAGTAGAGGGAGGGGGAAAACTGGGAGTGGAGGAAAGAAATGTTGGAGATGGTGCGATGGGTTTGGATTTCAGCACAGGGAGGAGGGAGAGTGTGTGGGACGGGGATTTACAGCTTTGGGGGAACAAGAGAGGAAAGAATGTTCCATAGAAACTAAAATTGTCTGGTCTGGATTTCTATCCTGTACTTACAGTGATGACTTTTGTAAACTCCTTTTACAGGGTATTAGAAGGGGAGGATTTACAGACGGGAAACTCAAACCAAACATCACAACAAGATCTGACAGTCACTCAATTCATCAGGACCTGAATATCATCGGCCTTTGAATGTGGAAGGAGAAATGTTTCTCTCTTCTGTCTGTGGGAAAAGATTTCAAACATCAGTGTGACTGGAAAAGCACCGAGACACACACACCCGAGTGAGAGTGTTCCCGTGCACTGACTGTGGAAAGAGCTTTAACCAGTTACACAGCCTGAAAAAACATCGCACCATTCACAGCGGGGAGAAACCGTACACGTGTTCTGTGTGTGGATGAGGCTTCAACCAATCATCCAACCTGGAGAGACACAAGGATACCCGCACCACGGAGAAACCGTGGAAATGTGGGGACTGTGGGAAGGGATTCAGTTCCCCGTCCCAGCTGGAAACTCATCGATGCAGTCACACTGGGGAGAGGCCGTTCACCTGCTCCGTATGTGGGAAGGGATTCACTTGGCCATGCCACCTGATAAGACACCAGAGAGTTCACACTGATGAGAAACCTTTTAAATGCTCTGTCTGTGAGAACAACTTTAAAAGCTCTGAGGGACTGATTAGACACCAGCGAGTTCACACTGAAGTGAGACTATTCAGTTGCTCTCACTGCGAAAAGAGATTCAAGCACTCATCCAATCTCACTGAACACCAGCGTGTTCACACTGGGGAGAGGCCTTTTCAATGCTCTGACTGTGGGAACAGCTTTAAAAGCGCTGGTGAGCTGAGTAAACACCAGCGAGTTCACACCGACGAGAGACCATTTAACTGCACTGACTGTGGAAACAGCTTTAAACGTGTTGCAGATCTGATTAAACACCAGCGAGTTCACACTGATGAGAGACCGTTTAAATGCTTGGACTGTGGGAGCAGTTTTAAACGCTCTGTGGGTCTAATTAGACACCAGCGAGTTCACACTGACGAGAGACCACTTCAATGCTCTGACTGTGGGAATAGCTTTAAAAGTGCTGCAGAGCTGATTAAACACCAGCGTATTCACACTGACGAGAGACCTTTTAAATGCTCTGAATGTGGGAACAGATTTAAAAGTTCAGAGGGAGTGATTAAACACCAGCGAGTTCACACTGATGAGAGACCGTTTCAATGCTCTAAATGTGGGAACAGCTTTAAACGCTCGGCAGAGCTGGTGAGACACCGGCGAGTTCACTCTGGGGAGAAACCTTTTAAATGCTTGGACTGCGGGAAAAGCTTTAAACGCTCTGTGAGTCTGATTAAACACCAGCGAGTTCACACTGATGAGAGACCGTTTAGTTGCTCTCACTGCGGGAAGAGGTTCATCCAACCTGTGGCACACCAGTGTGTTCACACGAGGAGGAGGCCATTCATCTGCTCCGTGTGTGCGAAGGAATTCTCCCAGTCATCCAACCTGCTGGCACACCAGCAAGTTCACGTGTGACAGCAGGGGTTGGATTCTGCTGTTTTTGCTGCTGTTAATCACATCCAGGACTGAACCATGTTCACTCTGCTGGTGTTAATAACCCTTCTAACTGGGGTGGAATTTAATATTAAAAGAAAGACTTACATTTATATAGCGCCTTTCATGACCACCGGACGTCCCAAAGTGCTTTACAGTCAATGAGATGCTTTTTTTTTGAAGTGTTGTCACTGTTGTAATGTTGGACAAATGACAGCCAATTTGGGCACAGCAAGCTCCCACAAACAGCAATGTGATAATAACCAGATAATCTGTTTCAGTGATGTTGATTCTGGATATATGCCAAATAAATCAGCTTTGTTTTAAACAGTGTGTCAATTCCTTGGTTTTTCCATGATAAGAGGAGACGAATGGATTTCCTGCTACCGATTGTTCCATTTTTGGGCCTTTTCCCTTGTCTTACTCTAGAATTTTTAAGTTCTCATAAATTTGGTTACCCTCATGGACAAGTCCCAGCTCCCCATATCTTTCAGAGAGCCTCTCCTAGCCTTGGTAGCCTAACTGTAAGATCCTAACCCGAATCATTAACGTAATCCCTAACCCCAACCCCTGACTGTATCACCCTAACCACAGTCCTCACGTCTATCACTGATCCCTAAAGTGCCCGCTCGCAATAGTGATTGCGATATCATCGTGGGGCAGAGGTCAACGGCCAGGTTATTTTTTAATATGTAACTTGCCAAGGCTTCTTCAGCAGCACCTCCCAAACCCGCAACCTCTTCCACCTAGAAGGACAAGGCAGCAGGTGCATGGGAACGCCATCCCCTCCAAGTCACACACCATTCTGACTTGGAAGTATATCGCTGTTCCTTCATCGTCACTGGGTCAAAATCCTGGAACTCCCTCCCGAACAGCACTGTGGAGTGCAGTGGTTCAAGAAGGTGGCTCACCACCACCTTCTCGAGGGCAATTAAGGATGGGCAATAAATGCTGGCCTTGCCGGCGACGCCCACATCCCATGAAATAATAAAAAAAATGTTTTCTCGCTTCACTTCCTGGTCCAAATGCGCCTATTCTGTTCCTCAACCGCTCCATTCACCCAAGACCCAAAATATTATTTAGAGGACAGGCCGCTGATACGTATAAAAAAATTCAATTATCAGGAATTTCTTCACATCCTCAATGGCGGCTGTGGGTACCCAGAATGCTGCGCGGTTGGGAATACGCCCTATCTGAGTGACAGGGGCCCGGTGCGCAGGCGCAGTAGAGCCGGGTTCCTGGGCCGCCTGGAGGAAGATGGCGGTCGGGACAGAGCGGACGCGGTAGGAGAGGGAGGGCGGGCGGATGCGATAGGAGAGGGAGGGCGGGTGGATGCAGTAGGGGAGGGAGGGGGAGGGAGCGGGAGGAGGGAGGGAGGGGGGAGGGAGGGGGTGAGAGAGGGAGGGGGAGAAGGGAGGGAGGGAGAGGGAGGGGGAGAAAGGAGGGAGGGAGAGAGGGGGGAGAGGGAGGGAAGGGGGGAGGGAGGGGGAGAGGGAGGGATCGAGGGCGGGCGGGCGCAGTGCGAGAATAAACCACAAGGCCGGCTTTATAATAAAGGGGCTGCGGCCTTAGGCCCGAATAACAGCCCCCGGGGCCAGGGCTCATCCAGCTGTGGGGCGGCGGCTGTGAGGCTTTCTCCCGGGGACAGAAGGAGGAATTGGAGCTGCGGCTGGGCTGGGAAGCTTCACAAACACCCGGTGTAGGCCTCAGGCCCCGAATTAGAGCCCACAGGCCTCGGGTTTACCCCGCAGGGACAGGCCCGGCCGCCCGGGTCAGTGGGGTCACGGGCTGCCTGAGTCAGCGGGGTCATGGGCCGCCCGGGTCAGCGGGGTCACCGGCTGCCATCTTGGGCAGAACGGGGTCACGGGCTGCCATCTTGGGCAGGGCGCGATTTTTTTATTTGTTTCTGGGATGTAGGCGTCGCTGGCATTTATTGCCCATCCCGAGTTGCCATGGAGATGGTGGTGGTGAGCCACCTTCTTGAACTGCTGCAGTCCGTGTGGTGAAGGTCATAGCGGTTTGTTACAATTGAGTGACTTGCTGGGCCATTTCAGAGGGCAGTTAAGAGTGAACCACATTGCTGTGGGTCTGGAGTCACCAATAGGCCAGACCGGGTAAGGACGGCAGATTTCCTTCCCGAAAGGACATTAATGAACCAGATGGGCTTTTACGACAATCCGATAGTTTCATGGTCACCATTACTTGCGTTAGCTTTTTGTTCCAGATTTATTGAATTAACTGAATTTGAATTCCCCAGCTGCTGTGGTGGGATTTCAACTCACGTCTCCAGATCATTAGTCCAGGCCTCTGGATTACTAGTCCAGTGATATTACCAATATGCCACCGTCCCCATACGCACATGCACGGCCATCTTGGTACAGGAACAGAGAGTGGGCGGGGCTTCAGGGTCCCAATGACCAGGAGAGACAATCATTGATTTTATTCTCACTCTGCACACAGCGGGTGGAAAACTGAACCCAACCAGAGTGGAGGGAGGGGGAAAACTGGGAGTGGAGGAAAGAAATGTTGGAGATGGTGCGATGGGTTTGGATTTCAGCACAGGGAGGAGGGAGAGTGTGTGGGATGGGGATTTACAGCTTTGGGGTTAAAATGTTTTATTTTGGTCATATTTCTAGATTTGCCATTTTCTGCCCACAGGGCAATCACAGTGCACTGACCAACACCTTAGTTTGTCAGAATAGGGCAGGTGGAACCGAGCCACAGGCAGCTCTGGGACTTCATCTTCTGAGCATTGGGTTGGGAAACAAGAATTCCATTGTTTATTGGGCCCTGGCGAGCACTGCCCTCCCTCCCACAATTTTAATATTTTGATGCATCTGTCTATTTATACACTAGAAATGTTTTAATTGCTTTCACAGCAAAATGCATTCATTATTAAACCTTCACAGAAGACAACTGTGGCAACAATTGAATAAAACTCGGAGAGTTGTCGGGATCTGGAACGCTCTACCTGAAAAGGTCATGAGCTGATTCCATCAATGAGTTTAAAAGGGAGCTGGGCGGGTACTTCAGGATGAGGATCTTACAGGGTTACGGACAACAAGCAGGGATGTGGGACTAAGCACGAGTGCTCATTCTAAGAGCCAGCACAGGCCCGATGGGCCGAATGGCCTCCTTCGTGCTGTACATTTCCATGATTCTATGAAAACTAACAGAACCAAACAAAGAAATGATCTTACTTGGTTATCGATCATTTCACTAAATTTAAACAGAGTACTCTATATACCAACAATTTACCTTTATATAGCACCTTTAAAATATCACAGTACTGCAGTCAGACAATAATCGACACACATACTTTGTGGTCCAGTGCACTGACACAAAGTTCCTTCACAACTGTAACAATTTTATTGCGGTTGCTGTGAAGGCTGCGCTCACTCTGCTCGTACACCTGGTCTCCAAAGGAGGCAAAACAGGACTAATGCTGCCGAGCTCAGCTCTTTTTGATCCGAAAATATCAACTGTTTCGCCTCGCCAGGAAATGCACAAAAGAGGCAGCAGTGCTCATTGGCTGCCCAGGAAAGTCCTATTTAGATTAAACTCCTTCACCCAGAGAGTGCTGAGAATGTGGAACTTGCTGCCACAGGGAGTAGTTGAGGCGAAGAGCAGGGATGTATTTAAGGGGAAGCTGGATAAACACATGGGAGAAAGGAATAGAAGGAGATGCTGATAGGGTGAGATGAAGAGAGATGGGAGGAGGCTCGTGTGGAGCATAAACACCGCATGGACCAGTTGGGCCGAATGGCCTGTTTCTGTGCTGTACAATCTATGTAATTCTATGTAATAAGAGAGGAAAGAATGTTCCATAGAAACTAGAATTATCTGTTCTGTATTTTAATCCTGAACTTACAGTGATGTATTTTGTAAACTGCTTTTACAGGGAATATCATCAGCCTTTGAATGTGGAAGGAGAAATTTTTGTCTGTTCTGTCTGTGGGAAAAGATTTCAAACATCAGTGTGACTGGAAAAGCACCGAGACACACACACCCGAGTGAGAGTGTTCCAGTGCACTGACTGTGGAAAGAGCTTTAACCAGTTACACAACCTGAAAAAACATCGCACCATTCACAGCGGGGAGAAACCGTACATGTGTTCTGTGTGTGGACGAGGCTTCAACTGATCGTCCAACCTGGAGAGACACAAGGACACCCTGTAGAAGCGCCTTTTTTCTTAGCTCTGGGTAATGACTCAATACACTCTTGGATTCGTCAGACGGACAGGCCTTTTATTTATCTTGCAAGGGGAATCAGCACCTCTACTCAAGGGGTGAGGCTACTATTCCAATGATACAGCGTAAGCGTTCCATATTTATACAGTGTAACAAACAAGTTTGATTGACATTCCTTTGTTCCTCTATCAGGATACATTTTAGATTAATCATCAGGTCTTATGACATATTGACAGAAGGATCCTGGACACATAAGTCAACCGTTAATCTATAACAGGGCATGAATCGTGTAACCAGAGGTCCTCTTTAATCTTAATCATGTATTGGGAGGCTAGGTTTGCTTACGGTCCCAAGTTATCAGGTCAGTGGGTACTTCAGAAACGGAACCCATTGTTTCACTTCTACATTCTCATTAGGTGGGCAGACATCTGTTCTTGGCTGTAATCCAAGTACGTGCAATAGCTCTAGTTACACATCGACTCTTTACCTGTGTCAAGTCTGAAAACTTTTACCCAGCAAGCACTTGAAATTAACCCCTTATATCATGTAGATATCCTCATTCCCCCCTTTTGTCCTTTCTAAGGACAATCTATTTCGCTAAGTTTAAGAAATTCCACATCAAAGGTTTCACCCTTAATATCCTCATATTCAGACATCATGGGTACTGGGGGAGTTGATGTTAATGAGGAAAGGACTTTTGTACACAATAATTTTAAACAACCAATCAATAAACTAATTAAAATTATAATCATCACAATTGCAATTAAGACTTCCAAAATTTGCTTTCCTAATGCTCCTCCCCATCCTGAAATCCAATCCCACATGGACCATAGTTCAGGTTGACGTAGTTTCTCTACAGCCTCCTTTATGTGGTTTACCAGATTGGTGATATTTTCTGAGCTATCTGGGATATAGGTGCAACATTCGGTTTTATGATTGCACATGTGTCCCCTTCTTTTGCCAACAAATAGTCCAGAGCCATGCAGTTTTGTAAGGCAACAGTGCGCAAAGCCACCATTTCTGCGTTTACATCACTAAGAGCATCAGCAGTATCATTGGCTATTTGTTCCAACACTGCTGCCATGTTTATAGATTCTCTTGCTAACTTCCCTGTTCCATACCAGGGAAATGCTATAGCAAAGAACCTTTCAGTTTCTGTAATGGCTCGTTTTGCTCGTGTCCCAGGGTGGCTATCCAAAGATGAAATATGATGTATATAGGGCACTGCATATCCCAAATAACATGACCCAGTCCAATTTTGTGGTAACCAGGGGTATGCTCTATGCCCACAGATGAAATAGGTGTTATTATAGGCTTCAAATTTGTTCCATATCTGGTGCATCATTCCTATTCCTTGTTCTCCTTTCCAGATTTTTTTACTAGTCAAATTTTGTACTGTGGACAGGTTCCACCATCCCCAATAGGGCCATTCGACTGCACCCGGTGGTTTAGTAGCAGTTTTAGTCAAAGTGTAGTTACATTTGCACTCACTCCATCCAACCATCAATCCTTCTCCATTGTCGTTTACCAGACAGACTTCTCCTTTTGTTTTATTTATGGTTCCCATTGACGTCACTAATAGACTCTCTGGATTCCTTCGACTATCATATTGGGGATGAAACCATCCTTCGAATTTCGTTAGGTTATATCCTGCTCCCTTCCACTCATCTTCTAGTTGTTCTGGATCTGTCTTATTAAGTTTTCTTTTCTGAGTGGCTAATGTTGAAATAAAGGGCTCTGTAACTGGATTGTTACAAAACATTGGCCTGGCCGTCAGGGCCAGTCCTCCCTTTGGATTACCACTACAGATAACTCCTTCATTCGCAATTCTTTCACTTGGTGACACAGTATCGGGGCATATAACCCATATCTTATCAAGCTTCTGTCCACTATCTTCTTCTACTATCTTATTCTGCCTAATCCTAAGACTCAGGGGTTGATACGGGGGTACCTGCATAGTGTGATCCTGAAGCTGAACCTTCATAGTCTCGTTATAGCATATAATATAAAAGAAATCACTGTTTAAAAGTACACATTCTTCTATGCATGGTTTGCCCTTCAGGGGATCTGGGTAAATCAATATGGCAGTTTCAATTATCGTTAACAAAGGGAACAGTCTTATTAGAGTCCAAATCCAGTTCATCTTGGCAGTGTATCGTCTTCAACTGATGCCTTCTTACAATGGGACGCATGTATCCATGTTGGTCGCTCCTTTACTTTTACAGCGGTGTTTGTGGTCAGGAGTACTTGGAAGGGTCCCTCAAATCTGGGTTGAAGGCCATTCTTTCACTTGAAGATTTTTATATAGACGTTATCTCCTGGCTCGAAAGTATGGCACTTTCCTTCAGCGGGATTGACCTGGGCTTCCTTCACCTGTTGATGGAAACTAGAAATGCATTTGGTTAGTGCAATGCAATAACTCAACATATCTTCCTCCATTTTATGAATGTCCATTTGTTTAGCTGTTAAAGGTGCCGAAAAGGGCAATCTTTGTGGTCTTCCCATGATGATCTCGTGAGGCGACAATCCTGTAGTTCTGTTGGTAGCAGACTGCATTGTCATTAAAGCTATGGGTAACAAATCAACCCATTTAAGTCCAGTTTCTTTACACTGTTTTGCAAGCTTGTTTTTCAGCATCCCGTTATATCTTTCCACTAGTCCAGCCGACTGTGGATGATAACTGCAATGGAGGTGCTGGTTAATCTGTAAGGCTTTGCATAGTTCCTTAATCAATGTTCCCGTAAAATGGGACCCATTGTCACTTGACAGTTTTGCTGGTATCCCAAAGCGAGGTACAATGTCCTTCAATAAACATTTAGCAACAGTAGTGGCGTCACTCTTTCTACAAGGAAACACTTCAATCCATCGTGAAAACATATCAACAATAACTAATACATATTTAAAGCTCATACACACAGGTAGTTCAATAAAATCCATTTGCAAGTGTACAAAAGGGCCCATGGGGTTTGGGTGGGATACGGGCTGTACCTTCTTTATTTTCCCTGCATTCATGGTCTGGCAGATAGTACAATTTTCACATATTTGTTTTGCCAACTTTGAGATTCCTGGTGCATACCAGGTCTTGAGGATATAGTCCGCCATCCCCCCTTAGCCCGCATGGGTGAATTTATGAACACATCGGGCAATTGGTGATAGTAATGATTTGGGTGCCACCATGCGGCCGTCATGGTGAACCCATAAGCCGTCAGTGTTTTTAAAACAACGATTAACAACCCATTCCTTTACTTCATCAGAACTGGCCCTATCTTGATGGGTCAGCACATCATCTAAGGATGGGGGCTGCGGTATCTCTGGCTTTTCCCTAACAGGGAAGGCTGAAACTTGTCGTTCAGTACTTGATATAGCTACTGACTTAGCAGCGCTATCTGCAGCAGCGTTTCCAAGCGCAACCTTGTCCAAATGCCCCGTGTGCGCTTGGCACTTAATAATTGCAATCTGTTTACGTCTCTGAATAGCTAGTAAAAGATTTTGCACTTCTTGTGCATTTTTAATCTGGGTTCCCGAGGAAGTCAGGTAACCGCGAATTTTCCAAATTTGTCATGCTCATGTCCAATAGTGGTCTGGTTATTTCTGAATAGTTCAATATCCATTGTCTACAATAGCCAGTCATTCCTAGAAAATGCTTCATTTCTCTTTTAGTTTTTGGCAACGATGTGTTGCAAACGACCTTTATTCTATCCGGCGTTAACTCCCTGTTTTAACAATGATTCCATCACTGGCTTAATTCCTTTTTCTGCTTTCTCTGACAATGGATACTGTGACCTTTTGGGTAATGGTGCAGCTGGATTACTTGTAACTTTATAGGGCTGTGCAGTCTAATAGTTAGGAGGTATTTTAAATTTATAAACGGCTGATAATCTTGTCCTGTTTTGTCATAGCAGGCCATGCAGTGCAATTTTGAATGCCATTTCCCTAGTTTCAGGGATTCCTGGTATTGTTTTATGGAGCTTGTAACGAATCCCCATGCTCCTAACAGACTGACAAGTTTGGGACTCAAACTTGGGTCGGCAATTTCCCATGCGTAAAGAACAGGGTGTTTTATTTCTGTTACTGGGTACGCATATGCCTTATCTACTTGGATTTTTACCGTTACTCCTGATGGGGAGCAAATGATTGTAGCATTCATTTTGCACAGCAAGTCTCTTCCACATAAATTCATAGAGACATCTCCTGATAACAGAAAGGAGTGTTCTTCCTCAAATTCTTCTACTTTTACTGTGAGGGGAGTCGATTGATTCAAGCGTTGTAGTATTCCAGCCAATCCAGCTATCGGGGTCTTTTTCCCATTAATAGGCATTCCTTCAGAATATCCTTTCCCTAACACCGAAAAGGTTGCTCCTGTATCTACTAAAATGACATAGGTCTCCCAGCTATTTGCATTTTAATTTCAGGTTCGCTGCGTGAATTTAAAGAAACAACGGGCATTTGGTGGTCTGTGGCGCCTGGGGCTGCAGGTGTCAGTCAGTAATTCTGATCTCTATTTCTCCTAAATCCCTGTCCGTTTGTAGGGTAACCTCCTGACTGGTCCGAAAAAGGGTTATGGACAGTGAAATTAGGACCTTTATTCTCTAACGGAGGTCCATTATTGGAGGTTTGGTTCTGACGATTTTTCGCAGGGCATTGGTTTGCCCAATGTCCGGGTTGTCCGCAATTGTAACAATTACCAGATCGTCCATACCCTCTTACTCTACCACGTCTTCCTCTATATTCCCCTCTATTCATCCTTCTATAGTTACCTTGTTATCCTACCATAATAGAGGAGAAAGGTGTTTCTTCGGGGTAATTAATTTTTTTTTTTCTTCTGACTCAACAAACATAGAGGCAGTCTTTTTATCTGGCTGTTCTCTATTTCTCTCTTGTCCGTTAAACATTCCTCGAGGCAAGTAATTCTTTCTATGTTAAATGAACCATCTGAGGGAAAGGGTCTAGTCTTATTTACAGTCCATTTGGACCAATTTGGTAGGTGATCAATGGATGATTGACCAGTTCTTTAACATAAAGGCTGCTGGCATGCCTTTCTCGGGTGGCTTACTGGTGCTAGCACCCATTTTAGCAGCTTAAATGGTTCACTTAAAGCAATCTAAACTCCTGTGACAATCCGTGATCTGCGTTGTACGCCCCTACAGATCAGATTAATAAACTATACATACGTATCCAAATTACAGTCACATCCAATCTTCTTGGTCTTTACTTCAAATCAGTGTCACAAAGTCCTTGACCATTTGTCACTCCGAGTGCCTTTAGAGTTTCGGCGCCTACTTTATGGTCCCGGCCTTCACGTGGGGCATTTGCCCTCTTAATAACCGGCCTGAGGCTAGGCGACTGAAACTCAGCACTTCCCGACTGAATTTAGTCAACTGACTGCAACAAGGTTTTTTTTTAATATTTACAACACATTAAGACATATCCTTATGCTTTAAAACTCGAGGGTTCTCAACCCTCGTGGAAGGTATTTCTAACTGGGGAAAATACTGAATCCACAATAGCTGAGTGGATCATGTAAAAGACATCACTATTTTCTCAACCATACATTCCGCCGCGGGACTCACTTCCCCGGCTTGGGTCTTTTCCAACCCCTTCTGCAGTTTTTTTTTCAGCTTAAATATTTTAGTTAAAACATACAACAATTCCGTAACACTCTATGATCTGCGTGGGACGCCTCTGCAGATCAGACATGACTAAACATTAGTACATATGACAATAAACAATAAACAATACACTTGTTAAACAATAACCAAAGTGTTACTAAATCCCCAACCTATGCAGCCTTACTGGACAAAGTTGCAAAGTTGATTGATAATAACAAGTAGTTAAATACTCACTCTCATAAACATTAAACATTGACACTGTGTTTCAGACAATCGCCCACTCTTCTTCCCTCTACCTTACTCCCTTTAGCCAAATTTTTTAGCAAAAAGGGCCTTCAATTTGTCCCAACTAACTTCACCCACTCTCTCTCCTTCTACCCTACTCCCTTTATGGAACCTTGCTAGTTCAATTTCCAGTAAATCGCTAGCTCCTTAGTTAATCAAATTCCTGACTTAACCTTCTCTCTCTGGTACCTTTATACAGTCCTTTTCTGCACGATCCTGTTCGCGGGGCGTCAGCGCCTCATGGCTGATCCTCTGTTCCGTTTCTGAAAGGGAAGCAGTCACAACGGCAGTTTAACCTCCGAACCTTGTGAGTCAATTACCCGATGGCAGTACTGTCCAATGGAATAAACAGACTATGCGCAGCTATGCTTCTGGCAGGAAAAGTCCCAAAAATGTGGCAAAACACCACCTTCGGCCGATGGGATTTTTCCTAACCGAGCAACGTACTCGGTGTCTGTTAACTCACCAATTGGTACAGCAAGCCATCTCGGTGGAACCTCCAAATTGTAGAAGTGCCTTTTTTCTTAGCTCTGGGTAATGACTCAATACACTCTTGGATTCGTCAGACGGACAGGCCTTTTATTTCGCTTGCAAGGGGAATCAGCACCTCTACTCAAGGGGTGAGGCTACTATTCCAATGATACAGCGTAAGCGTTCCATATTTATACAGTGTAACAAACAAGTTTGATTGACATTCCTTTGTTCCTCTATCAGGATACATTTTAGATTAATCATCAGGTCTTATGACATATTGACAGAAGGATCCTGGACACATAAGTCAACCGTTAATCTATAACAGGGCATGAATCGTGTAACCGGAGGTCCTCTTTAATCTTAATCATGTATTGGGAGGCTAGGTTTGCTTACGGTCGCAAGTTGTCAGGTCACTGGGTACTTCAGAAACGGAACCCATTGTTTCACTTCTACATTCTCATTAGGTGGGCAGACATCTGTTCTTGGCTGTAATCCAAGTACGTGCAATAGCTCTAGTTACACATCAACTCTTTACCTGTGTCAAGTCTGAAAACTTTTACCCAGCAAGCACTTGAAATTAACCCCTTATATCATGTAGATTTCCTCAACCCGCACCATGGAGAAACCGTGGAAACGTGGGGACTGTGGGAAAAGATTCAATTACCCGTCCAAGCTGGAAACTCATCGACGCAGTCACACTGGGGAGAGGCCGTTCACCTGCTCCTTGTGTGGGATGGGATTCAATTACCATTCTGAGCAGAAAAATCATCAGCGCATTCATACTGGGGAGAGGCCGTTCACCTGCTCCGCATGTGGGAAGGGATTTAATCGATCATCGAACCTGCTGAGACACCAGAAAATTCACACTGGGGAGAGGCCGTTCATCTGCTCCGTGTGTGAGAAGGGATTTAATCATTCATCCAACCTGCTGACACACAAGCGAGTTCACATGTGACTGCAGGGGTTGAATTCTGCTGTTAATCACATCCATGACTGAACCATGTTACAAGTACAGGAAACTTTGTGCTATCCGGAGGTGAACTATCCGGCAAGCTGGAGCCACCGGCAAAAATCAGGAGCCGTTTTTTATTCTTTTTGTTTGTTTTCTTTGCTTTATTTGAACAGTCAAGCTCTGCAAGGTCTGTAGCTATAGCAACAGCTTTAGCTACAGAGGCTTGCAGCCACACCCGAGTGTTTAGAAGCTGTTGCTAAGCAACAGTGTTTGTTGTCAGATACGGAGATAAGAATCTCCGTATCTTTCAACATTAACTCTGGAGTGTCCGGCAGTTTTGAGGCAACAGCAGCAGCTCGGTCCCATGGGTGCCGGATAGCACAAAGTTTCCTGTATGCAAAAAAATAATTATAGGTCCCTTACAGTCAGAAACGGGAGAATTTATAATGGGGAACAAGGAAATGGAGGAGCAATTAAACAAATACTTTGGTTCTGTCTTCACAGAAGAGGACACAAATAACTTCCCAGAACTGCTAGGAAACCAAGGGTCTATTGAGAAGGAGGAATTAAAGGAAATTAGTATTAGTAAAAAAATAGTGCTGGAGAAATTAATGAGTCTGAAAGCCGATAAATCCCCAGGGCCTGATAATCTGCATCCCAGAGTACTAAAAGAGGTAGCCATGGAAATAGTGGATGCATTGGTTGTCAGCTTCCAAAATTCTATAGATTAAGGAACAGTTCCTGCAGATTGGAGGGTGGCAAATGTCACCCCGCTATTTAAAAAAGGAGGGAGTGAGAAAACAGGGAACTACAGACTATAGCCTAACATCAGTAGTAGGGAAAATGCGAGACTCGATTATAAAGGATGTGATAACAGGACACTTAGAAAATATCAACAGGATTAGACAGAGTCAACCTGGATTTATGAAAGGGAAATCATGTTTGACAAACCTACTGGAGTTTTTTGAGGATGTAACTGGTAGAATAGATAAGGGAGAACCAGTGGATGTGGTGTATTTGGATTTTCAGAAGGCCTTTGATAAAGTCCCACATCAGAGGTCAGTGTGCAAAATTAAAGCACATGGGATTGGGGGTAATATACTGGCATGGATTGAAAATTGGTTAACAGACAGGAAACAGAGAGTAGGAATAAATGGGTCTTTTTCGGGGTGGCAGGCGGTGACTAGTGGGGTACCGCAGGGATCAGTGCTTGGGCCCCAGCTATTCACAATATATGTCAATGATTTGGATGAGGGAACCTAATGTAATACTTCCAAGTTTGCTGATGACACGAAACTAGGTGGGATTGTGAGTTGTGAGGAGGATGCAAAGAGGCTTCAAGGCGATTTAGACAAGTTGAGCGAGTGGGCAAATACATGGCAGATGCAGTATAACGTGGATAAATGTGAAGTTATCCACTTCGGTAGAAAAAACAGAAAGGCAGAGTATTATTTAAATGGTGATAGATTGGGAAATGTTGATGTACAAAGGGACCTGGGTGTCCTTGTACACCAGTCACTGAAAGCAAACATGCAGGTGCAGCAAGCAGTTAGGAAGGCAAATGGCATGTTGGCCTTCATTGCAAGAGGATTTGAGTACAAGAGCAAGGATGTCTTACTACAGTTATACAGGGCCTTGGTGAGACCACACCTGGAGTACTGTGTGCAGTTTTGGTCTCCTTACCTAAGAAAGGATATACTTGTCATAGAGGGAGTGCAGCGAAGGTTCACCAGACTGATTCCTGGGATGGCAGGACTGTCACATGAGGAGAGATTGGGTTAACTAGGCCTGTATTTACTAGAGTTTAGAAGAATGAGAGGGGATCTCATTGAAATGCATAAAATTCTGACAGGGCTAGACAGACTGGATGCAGGGAGGATGTTTCCCCTGGTTGGGGGGTCGAGAACGAGGGGTCACAGTCTCAGGATACGGGGTAGGACATTTAGGACTGAGATGAGGAGAAATTTCTTCACTCAGAGGATGGTGAACCTGTGGAATTCTCTACCACAGAAGGCTGTGGAGGCCAGGTCACTGAATATATTTAAGAAGGAGATAGATAGATTTCTAGCCACAAAAGGCATCAAGGGGTATGGGGAGAGAGCAGGAATATGGTATTGAGATAGAGGATCAGCCATGATCATACTGAATGGCGGAGCAGGCTCGAAGGGCCAAATGGCCGACTCCTGCTCCTATTTTTCTATGTTTTTATGTTCATTCTGACAGTTGGGCTTTGTTTCTGCTGATATTAATAACCCTATAACTGGGCTGGAGTTTAATATTCTGGATATATAGCTGATTGACTTGTTGGGGCTGCAGTGTCCGTTTAAGAACCGCTGTCTGATCTTTCCCCTTAATTTCTGATGAGAGTCCCTGAATTATTTTACAATAAAATTATGAACTTTTACTTCAATCCTAAATTGATCTTTGGTACAAAATCTACAATTCAGTGTCTCAAAGGTTCCACTGATTAACATCTCCAATTAGAAAGTGCTGATTAATCCTTGCTGACAATTCTTACTGACTTGCACATTACACACAGTGGCACCTCCATTATCCACCAGAAAGAAGGGGAATGGGAATTGGTGGAGAATCGAGAGTCCCCAAATGTTGCCCCTCCCGTCTGGTACAGCAATCCCCTCGGCACGGGAATGGAGAGAAGTCCAGTTATAGTGACGGGATGAGTTAAAGGTGTTTACTCAGACGGGCGGAAGGTGGGAAGTGGTGTTCCCCGGGGATCGGTGCTGGGACCACTGTTCTTCACCATTTACATGAATGATTTGGACTTGGGAATCAGAGGTACAATTTCAAAATTTGCAGATGCCACGAAATTGGAGGGTGTAGTTAATACTAAGGAAGACTGCGATAACATCCTGTAGAATTATTCAGTTGTGTTCAGTAAATAGCAGCATCTTTTAATTATGCTTTGACTGATCACATCACTATATAGTTATGTGAAAAACAGAAATCATTAACAGCTCCCAATTTCAAAATCTAACATTTCAAAAATTGTAATGGATGTAGGCGAGATATTAGGACTAATACAATAGCAAAATACTGCGGATGCTGGAAAGCTGAAATAACAACAGGTCAGGCAGCATCGAGGAGAGAGAAACAGAGTTAATATTTCAAGTCGGAGACCCTTTGTCAGAACTGGAAAAGGTTGGAGAAGAGGGATTTTTAAGCAGGGGCACGCACGGAGGAGGGGAGGAAAGAACAAAGGGAAGGTCTGTGATAGGATGGAAGAACAAAGGGAAGGTCTGTGATAGGATGGAAGAACAAAGGGAAGGTCTGTGATAGGATGGAAGGCAGGAGAGATTGACTGACAAAAGGGAGGATGGTGCGAGGCAAAAGGAGAGGTAATGGGACAAGTAAAGAAACAAAAGATGACTCTAGATGAGGTGTGAATGATGATGGCATCATTCTTAACAGCTACCATGTGAGAAAAGGAGAAAAATATTTTAAAAATATCAAGAAATACAGGTGTAAGAAGTCACACAACACCAGGTTATAGTCCAACAGCTTTATTTGAAATCACAAGCTTTCGGAGCGCTGCTCCTTCTTCAGGTGAAGTGGAGAGATGCATAAAGACACAGCTTATATAGTCAGAGAATAATGTCATGTTTACAGGTAATCTTTCTAACTGCCATTTATCACACCTCGGCAGAGAGATAATCACAGCAATCAAAGGTGTGAATGGTGTCCAAACAGGTCTGTCAGGAAAACATTACATCAAAGAACAATGAGGTGGGGTCACAAGGGGTCAAATGTTGCAGATGCTAGGGTCTGTATGAGGAACAAAAAACAGACAAAAAAACTTTTTTTTTTGCTGGAAATCACAGCAGGTCCGGCTGCATCTGTGTAGAGAGAACAAGCCAATGACGACTCGAGTCTGGATGACCCTACGTCAGGTGGGGTTACATGTAGTGTGACATGACCCAAGATCCCGGTTGAGGCCGTCCTCATGAGTGCGGAATTTGGCTATCAGTTTCTGCTCTACGATTTTGCGTTGTCGTGTGTCTCGAAGGCCGCCTTGGAGAATGCTTACCCGAAGATCGGAGGCTGAATGTCCTTGACTGCTGAAGTGTTCCCCGATTGGGAGGGAACACTCCTGCCTGGCGATTGTTGCGCGGTGTCCGTTCATCCGTTGTCGCAGTGTCTGCATGGTCTCGCCGATGTACCATGCTCCGGGGCAAGAATCGCCAGGCAGGAGTGTTCCCTCCCAGTCGGGGAGCACTTCAGCAGTCAAGGACATTCAGCCTCCGATCTTCGGGTAAGCATTCTCCAAGGCGGCCTTCGAGACACACGACAACGCAAAATTGTAGAGCAGAAACTGATAGCCAAGTTCCACACTCATGAGGACAGCCTCAACCAGGATCTTGGGTTCATGTCACGCTACATGTAACCCCACCTGACGTAGGGTCATCCAGACTCGAGTCGTCATTGGCTTGTTCTCTCTACACAGATGTGGCCGGATCTGCTGTGATTTCCAGCAAAAAAAAATGTTTTTTTGTCTGTTTTTTGTTCTTCATACAGACCCCAGCATCTGCAACATTTGACCCCTTGTGACCCCACCTCATTGTTCTTTGATGTAATGTTTTCCTGAGAGACCTGTTTGGACACCATTCACACCTTTGACTGCTGTGATTATCTCTCTGCCGAGGTGTGACAAATGGCAGTTAGAAAGATTACCTGTAATCATCTGGCATTATTCTCTGACTATATAAGCTGTGTCTTTATGCATCTCTCCACTTCACCTGATGAAGGAGCAACGCTCCGAAAGCTTGTGATTTCAAATAAAACTGTTGGACTATAACCTGGTGTTGTGTGACTTCTTACATTTGTCCACCCCAGTCCAACACCGGCATCTCCACACCAAGAAATACAGGGGCCAAGGTTATACAGGTTGAGCACCCAAAATCCAGAATCCAGAATCCAGACTCTGGGGCGATTGGTGGCAGGGTCATCCAGAATCCGTAAAATGTTCTGGAATCCGGACACCCTGTTTCCGCCGCCAGCCGGGCCCAGGCATTTCCAGATTTGGAACGTGTTTCTGATGTCCGAAGTCCGGAAACGCCCAAGCTCAGGTTGCAATATTTCCTGACTTCGGACATCAGAAACACGTTCTGAAGTCCGGAAAAACCCGAAAACCAGCTCGGCCTCAGTCCCGAGGTTGCTGGATTCGGGACGTTCAACCTGTAGTCTGAAATTGTTGAACTTGATGTTGAGTCCAGAAGGCTGTAAAGTGCCTGATAGAAAGATGAGGTGCTGTTCCTCGAGCTTACGTTGAGCTTCGCTGGAACAGTGTAATAGGTCGAGGACGGTGAGGTCCGAGTGGGAGTGGGAGTGGAGAATTAAAATGACAGGTGACTGGAAGCTCGGGGTCACGCTTACGGCCTGAACGGAGGTGTTCCCCAAAGCGGTCACCCAATCTGCATTTGGTCTCCCCAATGTAGAGGAGGCCGCATCGTGAGCAGCGAATACAGTATACTAGATTGCAAGAAGTACAAGTAAATCGCTGTTTCACCTGGAAGGGGTGTTTGGGGCCCTGGACAGTGGGAAGGGGGGAGGTATAGGGGCAGGTGTTACATCTCCTGCGCTTGCACAGGAAGGTGCCAGGCGAAGGGGTGTTGGGGGTGATAGAGGAGCAGACCAGAGTGTCGCGGAGGGAGCGGTTAGTTCGGAATGCTGAAGGGGTGGAGAGGAAGATGTGTTTGGTGGTGGGATCACGTTGGAGGTGGCGGAAATGGCGGAGGATGATCCGTTGAATGTGGAGGCTGGTGGGGTGAAAGGTGAGGACAAGGGGAACCCTATCGTGGTTCCGGAAAAGAGAGGGCAAGGGGTGAGAGCAGAAGTACAGGAAATGGAGTGGACACAGTCGCGGGCCGTGTCAACTACGGTAGAGGGGAATCCTCGGTTTAGGAAAAAGGAAGACATACCGGAAGCACTAGTATGGAAGGTGGCATCATCAGAACAGATGTGGCGGAGACAGAGAAACTGGGAGAATGGAATAGAGTCCTTACAGGAAGCGGGGTAGGAGGAAGTGTAGTCCAGGTAGCTGTGGGAGTCAGTGGGCTTATAGTGGATGTTGGTCGATTCCTCCCACTCCCTGGTTATTGACCCCTCTGCTAAGGGGAATAGTGTTGTGTATGTACCTTTAAGAGAATAACTGGTCTCAGACTGCAGTACCGGCAGTGACCACCCCTGTATAAAAGGCGCTAGAGAGCCTCTGTTTGTTAGTTTCGTTATTGCCTTCCACCAGTAAAGATCTGTTTGTTTTCACTCCTGCTAGTCCATGTCTCAATCATTCACGGACTTAACACTGGCGACGAGTAAGAAACGTACTTACCTGCAACTCGGCAGCAGCTCCGACGACGTTGTTGAAGGTCAGAGCCAGAAGAAAAAAAAAAAAAATAGAGTCCATTGAAACTCGAGAAACGGGCGTCGACCATCAATCATCGGGTTAAAAACTTGCAGGAGCGACTTTCCAGAGCCAGGCTGGGTTCCTCGGTCCGTGGTTTCCCAGCTAATCGGGCTGGTGGCAGGTAGTGCTCTGATCCTTCCTGGGCTGCGGCGGGCTGAAGCTCGATCGGGTGGCCTTTCAACGGGGCCGGGCAGTGAGCCGGGAAGCAAAGAGAGAGAGAGAGGGTGGAGCACACAGGGCGTGGCCGGTGTTTCGAAGCCGGGCAGCGTTCGGACCTAAGAAGAGGGAGGGAAGTGTCCCAGAGGGCCCGCTCCACGACGGGAAAATAATAAAAGAAAAAGAATACGCGCAAGAAACCGTGGAAAGCAGTGCTAACAACAGCGGGGAAGAAGGCAAAGCGCAGGAGGCGCCATTTTGTTAAATCGGGGAAGAAGGCAAAGCGCGGGAGGTGCCATTTTAGATTTGCAAGATGCCGAAGACTGGCTGTATCACTGCTTTTGATAATACATTAGAGGACTGGACCACGTATGTGGAAAGAGTCGAGGTATATTTCGAGGCAAACGATATAGCGGAGGGGAAAAAGGCATCGATATTGCTAAACTTAATGGGTGCTAGAACGTACGGCCTATTGCGGGACCTGATTACTCCAGCCAAACCGAAGGCGAAGAGTTTTAACGAAATTGTTGCTGTCCTACAGGAACACTTAAACCCTGCACCGCTGTTGATAGCAGAAAGATTTAAATTCCACAGGAGAACTCAGCACAAAGATGAGAGCAATGCTGAGTATCTTACGGAACTACGCAAGCTATCAAAGCACTGCCAGTTCGGAGCAGGACTGGCAGATACCCTATGGGACAAATTTGCCTGTGGACTCCTGAGTGAAGGAACACAGGAGAAGTTACTCTCAGAAAAAGAGCTGATGCTAGATAAGGCTTTCAGCGTGGCAGTATCGTATGAAGCAGCAGCCAGGGGAGCTGCAGAAATTCAACAAAAACCACAGGAATATGGCACCCACGAAATGACATGGGGATTTGCAAAATGTTATCGCTGCGGCAGAACTAACCATGACCAGAAGGACTGCTGGTCCAAAGACAAAATATGCAGACAATGCGGGAAGATTGGACACATTGCATGAGTTTGTAGGTCTGGGAAGAAGACCAGCGACAACAAAAAGGCTACTAAGGAACCGTACAAGAAAGTACAAAAGATGACGGACAGTAGTTCCGAAGACCAGATGAGCGATACTGAATCCGGAAACAGGAGACTAAGCTGTCTCAAACTTCACAATGTAATCGCAAAAGAGGATCACCGAACCATTTGGGTCACTCTCACAATAGCAGGGTCCCAAGTTAAAATGGAATTGGATACAGGATCAGCGCTAACCGTCATGAATCGACGAGACTACGAGCGGCTATTTTCACACATACCCTTGAGAGAGACATCCATCGTCTTGACGACGTATACGGGGCAAAAAGTATACACCAGAGGAAAAATAAGGGTGCCTGTCGAATACAATGGCAAGAAAATACGGAAATTGTATCTCTACATACTGCCAAATGGTGGACCACCATTATTGGGATGGGAATGGATCAGGAAGATAAACTTAGATTGGCATTCCATTCATGCAATGACGGTGGATGGTAGAAAAGATGAAGACGTCACTCCTGGACGATTGTCAACAATCTTAGCTAACGCCAAAGAGGTATTTCAACAAGAACTGGGCACACTTAAAGGCGTAACCGCCTCATTAAAAATAGAAGAGAATGCAGTTCCCAAGTTTTTCAAAGCGAGACCGGTACCATATGCAATTCGCCCAGCCGTCGAGGCAGAGCTGGAGAATCTGGAGAAGGCGGGCGTGTTGTCTAACGTCGACTGGAGCGAGTGGGCGACACCCATCGTTCCTGTCATGAAGAAAACGTTAAGCAATAAGTCCGGAGAGCCAAGGAAGATTCACATCTGTGGGGATTTCAAGGTGACGGTGAACCCTGTCCTTCACACAGTACAATATCCTCTTCCAAGGATAGAAGACATCTTCGCCTCACTGTCTGGAGGGAAGCGTTTTACAAAAATTGACCTAGCACAAGCATATTTGCAGATGGAGGTTGAAGAGTCCTCTAGGAAGTATCTCACGATAGACACTCACAAAGGTGTTTACCAGTATCATCGATTGGTATTCGGAATAGCATCGGCTCCGGCGATATGGCAAAGAGCGATGGAACAAGTCCTGCAAGGGATTCCGGGGACTCAGTGTTACTTGGACGACATCCTTGTAACAGGTGAAGATGACAGTGAACACCTTAACAACCTAGAACAGGTGCTCACTAGACTACGGGAACATGGGCTGCGAGCCAACCGCCCCAAGTGCGAATTTTTTAAGAAACAGATATCGTATTGTGGCCACGTGATTGAGGAAGAGGGGTTACATAAGTCCCCTGACAAAATTGAAGCGGTTGTTAAGGCCCCAGTGCCTGAAAATGTGTCGCAACTGAGGTCATTCCTCGGGTTGGTGAATTACTATCATAAGTTTTTGCCGAATTTGTCGACAATTCTGCACCCACTGAACGCCCTGCTACGAATGGGGGTAGCATGGAAATGGAGCGATGATTGTAAGCGTGCTTTTCGGAAGAGTAAGGACTTAATCACTTCAAAGGAAGTATTGGCTCACTACAACCCAGCACTGCCAATCAGGCTGGCGTGTGATGCGTCTCCCTACGGCATTGGGGCGGTACTGTCACATAAATTCCTTGATGGTTTGGAGAGGCCGATAGCTTTTGCGTCACGCTTGTTAACTTCTGCCGAGCGTAACTACGCCCAGATTGACAGAGAGGCCCTCAGCCTAGTCTGGGGGGTGAAGAAGTTCAATCACTATCTGCACGGTCAAAAATTTACTCTACTAACCGATCATCAACCTCTTGTCTCCATTTTCAACCCTCAGAAGGGCGTACCGATAATGACAGCACAACGGCTGCAGAGATGGTCCCTTTTCCTAGGGGCACACCAATATGACATCGAGTACAAAGGAACTAAACAGCATGGAAATGCTGATGGATTGTCACGTCTACCATTGCCGACGGTGGAAGAAGAAGACCTTGCAGTGGATCCAATGGAGTTATTCCACTCGACCATAGTCGAATGTCTCCCTGTGATGAATGCAAACATAGAAAAGGAAACACGGAATGACCCGACACTATCACGGGTCTATGATTTAACGGTGAAGGGATGGCCAGCACATGGCGAACCACTGCTGCCAGCATTCTCGCCGAGAAGAGAACAGCTGTCAGTGTGCAGAAGAACCTTGATGTGTGGATCCAGAGTAGTAATTCCACCTAAGTTGATGGATAGAGTGCTCAATGAGCTTCATGAGGGTCATCTGGGTGGGGTAAAAATGAAGAGCTTAGCCAGAGCGTTTGTGTGGTGGCCGGGAATCGATAGAGAAATCGAAGAGATGACCAAGAGCTGTGCAGGATGCCAGAAGGTCCAAAACGCCCCACCAGAAGCTCCTCTGCATCCATGGGAGTGGCCCTCATCGCCATGGCAAAGGGTGCACATTGATTTTGCTGGTCCCTTCATGGACCCGATGTTTTTAATTGCGGTGGATGCACATTCAAAGTGGCCAGAGGTAATAAAAATGTCCTCAACCACCACGGAAAAAACTATCACAGTTTTACGAACCATATTCGCCAGGAATGGGCTGCCTGAACAGATTTGCTCTGACAATGGATCACAGTTTGTGCCTGAAGAGTTCCGGAGGTTCTTAAAGAACAATGGTGTTAAGCATTACACATCTGCCCCATATCATCCAGCCACTAATGGATTGGCCGAGAGGTTTGTCCAAACATTCAAGAAGGCTATCAAGGCAATGTGTAATGAAGATATACCCCTACAACACAAGGTGGACAACTTCTTGTGTTGTAGGGGTATATGCGACACATGCGACACATGCGGTTACCAACCAAACTCCAGCCATGATGTTCTTCAATCGAAGACTACGATGCCGCTTGGATTTGGTTAAGCCAAACGTCCGAAGAGATGTGGAGAACAGGCAGTTTCAGAATATGAATGAAAGGCCGACCAGGAGTTTTAAGATAGGTCAACCAGTTTTGGCCCGGGACTACCGCACTGAGAAATGGCAGCCAGGAACGATTTGTACACGACAAGGACCTCTCATGTATACCGTGGACGTTGGGGAGAGCATTGTAAGATGCCATGCTGACCAGATTCTAGAGTCACTGGAAAACTTCAACTCCACACAATGATCTGATACACCTGGTAATGAAATCGATGTTCCAATTGCAGCTACCGCAGAACCGGTAATATTGGAAGCAGATGAACCAAACAACGACATTGATTCCGATTCAACATTGCCAGAAGAACCTGATACCCCAAAGAAGCGTTATCCAGACAGAATCAGGAAGCCTCCTCAAAGACTGAACTTATAATTGCTTAAACTTAACCAATGTATCTAGCAACCGTAATTGTGATTGTAATTAGTTATTACTTAGTTGTTAAATGAATGTTATGTACTGTTTATCTAAAAGGGGAGGAATTGTTGTGTATGTACCTTTAAGAGAATAACTGGTCTCAGACTGCAGTACCGGCAGTGACCACCCCTGTATAAAAGGCGCTAGAGAGCCTCTGTTTGTTAGTTTCATTATTGCCTTCCACCAGTAAAGACCTGTTTGTTTTCACTCCTGCTAGCCCGTGTCTCAATCATTCACGGACTTAACAAATAGTTCCTTCCTATCCACTCTATCTAGGCCCCTCATAATTTTATACACTTCAATTAAGTCTCCCTTCAGCCTCCTCTGTTCCAAAAAAAACAACCCCAGCCTATCCAATATTTCCTCATTGCTAAAATTCCCCAGTCCTGGCAACATCCTCGTGAATCACCTCTGTACCCTCTCTCGTGCAATCACATCTTCGTGTAATCTGGTGACCAGAACTGTACTCAGTATTCTAGCTGTGTCCTAACTAGTGTTGTATACAGTTTTAGCATAACCTCGCTGTTCTTTTGGGACATACAATGACAGGAAGGGAATCTTCCTCCACAAAGCAATGCAGATAATTTAATCAGTGATGCTGCACCATATTTTGTGGATAAAGTCACACTTGTTTATTTAATGGGAACAGGTGCATAAAGCAGTTCAATGATCATGTTAACACCAAATATTAAATAAACTAAATGCAGCCCTTCATGTTCGCTGACACAACATAAGCAGCCTTGTAAAGTGGCTGGAAACTAAACCCGAGGTTATGAGGATTTCAGACAACAAGCTGTGAGAGTGACTGGCAATGATGTGACAACATGGGAATTTTGGCTACAGATCTCGTGGCCCTGTGGGAGATTAATAACCAAATGTAATGTTGCTCGAAGGAGGAGGGAACATCCACAGGACCACTGACTACTGGCGACCGAACAAGGCAAATTCTATTTTACTACATGGGATTCTGGGAATGTTACCAGAGTTTTCGAGGCTGAATTCTGCAATCATCCATTTTTTTCCTGTGAAAACCATAAAATCGTTTGCTATAATGTTCTTATATTTAGACAGATGGTACACATTGGCTATTAGCAGCTTTAAGAAGATGCTTGACTTATTGGCATCTAAAGCAAACAGTCATTTATCTTTTCAATTCCTGGTGGAATATTCTAGATTTTGTTTGTACAAGATCACAGGATAGGTTTGGATGAAGATGGCCCTTCAGCCCATTTAATCTCCTTCTAGAATACCAACCTTACCATCTTTCCATTACAGCATCTGTTTCTTAATTACTCCAGTGTCCTGGCATAAACCACCCTGCTGGCAACCCATTTCAGCTGTTGATCACCCTCTGAGTAAAGAACGATTTCCTGCCATCTATCCTAAATTTGCTCTTCACACCCATGAACCCTGTGCCCTCATGTCCTGCTGCCCAGACGTATCTGAAAGTATTGTTCCAGATTTACTTTCTCTATCCAGGTAAGTATTTATATTCCTCTATTAATGTTGCTTCTAAGGCCTGTCTTCTTGAGGTTGAAGAAGAGGACTTGCTGATCAAGTTGTACATCATAACTCTTCCCTCTAACACCATGGATCAGGGCTTGTTGCTTTCTTCTGGATTGCCAGTAAGACCTGGATGGCTCCCATAATATCACAGTGACCAGGACTATATGCAGCATACCAAGTGCAATGTGACCGGGGCTGCTTCGACATTAGCTCTAGGTATTTGAACTGAATTGATTGGACAATATGATCCAGCATGCTATTTCCTTTGTTTATTGATGAGCCACACCTTTTAGGAATGATGAATGGTGACTCATCTAACACCCAAGGTTTGTCTCAACTTCCCACTTGACAAGTTCTAGCCCACCCATTTCTATTTTTCCCTAATAAACAGTATCTTGCCTTTTTCTATATTGAGTTTCATCTGCCAATGGTCATTCTTTGAAAGCTCCCTTTGTAAGATCCTAGTTGTCCTATCTGAATTCACATTCTTTCCTAGCTTGGTGTCATCTCCAAATGTAACTGTTTTATATTATGATTATGATTCCAGGTGGTCTAGACCAAGACCAGGAGGGATTCCCAGCACGGACCCCTGGGGTAACCCACTCAGTATCCTCCCTTTGCAACCTAGCTTCACCTCGACAGTAATCAATCAATATGCATGTTTCACCTTGAAACCTACTGACCTTGGTTTGTAAAGAAGTCTCTCATTCAATACTTTATCAAAGGCCTTTTGGATGTCCGGGTATACTACACCATTTAATTTGGGATATGCCCCATTTAATTCGGGACGTCATCTCTTTCAAAAAAGTCTAAGAAGTCGGTTAGGGAAGATCTATCTATTAACTCTGATTCTCTCTCCACAGATGCTGCCTGACCTGCTGAGTATTTCCTGTTTTTATTTATAATAGAGAAGGGTGAAGCTGTGTCTGTCCCGTTAACGGCAGCTGCCCAGACACAGGGTGCTGTCCCTTTAAGAATGAGTGACGGGGACAATCCAGATTCCTCTGTCAGGTTTTCTGGGGAGGATGTCAGAAGCCCAGCGTGCAGGCGCGGGACAGGCTCTGCGCGGTCACCGGGCGGAGCTGCAGGTCGGTGGGAGCGGGGTCGGGAGATTAATAAATTGCGGGTAGGCCACGCCGCAGGGTTTATAAAGTTGGAGAATGGCCTCAGGTCTGAATGAGATCCTGCGGCCCGGTCTGTGTTCAACTGGACAGCAGCGGTGAGGCTTTTTCTCGGTGACAGGCCCGGGTGACGTGCCGCCATCTTGGTGGAGGAAAGACAGGCCGGTTCCCCCTGCAGCACGGCGCCTGCACGGCCATCTTGGTACAGGAACAGAGAGTGGGCAGAGCTTCAGGGTCCCAGTGACCAGGAGAGAAAATCTTTGATTCACACAGAAAAGCATTGCTCCTTCCACATTCAGAGGCTGATGAAACTCAGCCTGTTACTTGGATCGGACTTGACTCCGTTCCCGTGCCGAGGGGATTGCTGTTCCAGATGGGAGGAGCAACATTTGGGGACACTCGATTCTCCACGAATTTCCAATTCCCCCCTTTCTGGTGGATAATGGAGGTGCCACTGTGTGTAATGTGCAAGTCAGTAAGAATTGTCAGCAAGGATTAGTCTGCACTTTCTAACTGGAAATGTTAATCAGTGGAAACTTTCAGACACTGATTTGTACGAAAGATTAATATAGGATTGAAGTAAAATGTATAATTTTATTGCAATTTCTGATGAGAGTCCCTGAATTAAGGGGAAAGATCACAGACAGCGGTTCTCAAAGGGACACTGCAGCCCCGCAAACACAATCAGCTATATATCCAGAATATTAAACCCCTGCAGTCACGTGAACTCGCTGGTGTCTCAGCAGGTTGGATGACTGAGTAATTCCCTTCCCACACACGGAGCAGGTGAACGGTCTCTCCCCAGTGTGAACTCACTGGTGTACAATGAGATTGAATGACTGCCTGAAACTCTTCCCACAATGAGAGCAACTGAATGGTTTATCGTCAGTGTGAACTCGCTGGTGTTGAATCAGTTCCTCAGACCTTTTAAAGCAGTTCACACAGTCAGAGCATTTAAAAGGTCTCTCGTCAGTGTGAACCCGCTGGTGTCTCAGAAGGTGGGCTGACTGAGTGAATCCCTTCCCACACACGGAGCAGGCGAACGGCCTCTCCCCAGTGTGACTGTAGCGAAGAGTTTCCAGCTCACAGGGGTAACTGAATCCCTTCCCACAGTCCCCACATTTCCACGGTTTCTCTGTGGTGCAGGTGTCCTTGTGTCTCTCCAGGTTGGACGATCAGTTGAAGCCTCGTCCACACACAGAACATGTGTACGGTTTCTCCCCGCTGTGAATGGTGCGATGTTTTTTCAGGCTGTGTAACTGGGTAAAGCTCTTTCCACAGTCAGTGCACTGAAACACTCTCATGCGGGTGTGTGTGTCTCGGTGCTTTTCCAGTCACACTGATGTTTGAAATCTTTTCTTACAGACAGTACAGACAAAAATTTCTCCTTCCACATTCAAAAGCTAATGATATTCAGGTCCTGATGAATCGAGTGATTGTCAGATCTTGACCTGATGATTGGTTTGAGATTCCCGTCTGCAAATCCTCCCCTTCTAATACCCTGTAAAAGGAGTTTACAGAAGTCATCACTGTAAGTACAGGATAGAAATTCAGAACAGACAATTCTAGTTTCTATGGAACATTCTTTCCTCTCTTGTTGCCCCAAAGTGTGGAGGTGCCGGCGTTGGACTGGGGTGGACAAATGTAAGAAGTCACACAAACCCATCGCACCATCTCCAAAAAATTTCCTTTCGGTCAACTTCTCTCCCTCTCCTGAAGGTGCTGACTCTGGCTGGTTTCAGTTCTACATTCACTGGTTCCCCTCCCTCTCCTCCCCTGAAGGTACTGACTCTGGCTGGGTTCAGTTCTACACTCACTGGTTCCCCTCCCTCTCCTCCCCTGAAGGTGCTGACTCAGGCTGGGTTCAGTTCTACACTCACTGGTTCCCCTCCCTCTCCTCCCCTGAAGGTGCTGACTCTGGCTGGGTTCAGCTCTACACTCACTGGTTCCCCTCCCTCTCCTCCCCTGAAGGTACTGACTCTGGCTGGGTTCAGTTCTACACCCGCTGGTTCCCCTCCCTCTCCTCCCCTGAAGGTGCTGACTCTGGCTGGGTTCAGTTCTACACTCACTGGTTCCCCTCCCTCTCCTCCCCTGAAGGTGCTGACTCTGGCTGGGTTCAGTTCTACACTCACTGGTTCCCCTCCCTCTCCTCCCCTGAAGGTGCTGACTCTGGCTGGGTTCAGTTCTACACTCACTGGTTCCCCTCCCTCTCCACCCCTGAAGGTGCTGACTCTGGCTGGGTTCAGTTCTACACTCACTGGTTCCCCTCCCTCTCCTCCCCTGAAGGTACTGACTCTGGCTGGGTTCGGTTCTACACCCGCTGGTTCCCTTCTCTCTCCTCCCCTGAAGGTGCTGACTCTGGCTGGGTTCAGTTCTACACTCACTGGTTCCTCTCTCTCTCCTCCCCTGAAGGTGCTGACTCTGGCTGGGTTCAGTCCTACACTCACTGGTCCCCCTCTCTCTCCTCCTCTGAAGGTGCTGGCTCTGGCTGGGTTCAGTTCTACGTTCACTGGTTGCCCTCTCTTTCATCCCCTGAAGGTGCTGAACCAGGCTGTGTTCAGTTCTACATTCACTGCTTCCCCTCCCTCTCCTCCCCTGAATGTGATAATTCTGGCTGGGTTCAGTTCTACACTCACTGGTTCAACTCTCTCTCCTCCCCTGAAGGTGCTGACTCTGGCTGGGCTCAGTTCTACACTCACTGGTTCACCTCCCTCTCCTCCCCTGAAGGTGCTGACACTGGCTGGGTTCAGTTCTACGTTCACTGGTACCCCACTCTCTCTTCCTCTGAAGGTACTGACTCTGGCTGAGTTCAGTTCTACACTCACTGGGTCCCCTCCCTCTCGCTCCCTGAAGGTGCTGACTCTGGCTGGGTTCAGTTCTACACTCACTGGTTCCCCTCCCTCTCCTCCCCTGAAGGTGCTGACTCTGGCTGGGTTCAGTTCTACACTCACTGGTTCCCCTCCCTCTCTTCCCCTGAAGGTGCTGACCCTGGTTGGGTTCAGTTCTACACTCACTGGTTCCCCTCCCTCTCTTCCCCTGAAGGTGCTGACCCTGGTTGGGTTCAGTTCTACACTCACTGGTTCCCCTCCCAGTCCTCCACTGAAGATGCTGTGTCTGGCTGGGTTCAGTTCTACACTCACTGGTTCCCCTCCCTCTCTTCCCCTGAAGGTGCTGACTCTGATTGTGTTCAGTTCTACACTCTCTGGTTCCCCTCTCTCTCCTCCTCTGAAGGTGCTAACTCTGGGCGGGTTCAGTTCTACACTCACAGGTTCCCCTCTCTCTCCTCCCCTGAAGGTGCCAACTCTGGCTGGGTTCAGTTCTACACTCACCGGTTCCCCTCTCTCTCCTCCCCTGAAGGTGCCAACTCTGGCTGGGTTCAGTTCTACGTTCACTGGTTCCCCTCTCTCTCCTCTCCTGAAGGTGCTGACTCTGGCTGGGTTCAGTTTGACACTCACTGATTCCCCTCCCTCTCCTCCCCTGAAGGTGCTGACTCTGGCTGGGTTCAGTTCTAAACTCACTGGTTCCCCTCTCTCTCCTCTCCTGAAGGTGCTGACTCTGGCTGGGTTCAGTTCTACATAGACTGGTTCGCCTCCCTCTCCTCCCCTGAAGGTGCTGACTCTGGCTGTGTTCAGTTACACACTCACTGGTGCCCCTCCCTCTCCTCCCCTGAATTAACTGACTCTGGCTGGATTCAGTTCTACACTCACTGGTTACCCTCCCTCCCCTCCCCTGAAGGTGCTGATTCTGGCTGGGTTCAGTTCCACACTCACTGGTCCCCCTCCCTCTCCTCACCTGAAGGTGCTGATTCTGACCGGGTTCAGTTCTACACTCACTGGTCCCCCTCCCTCTCCTCCCCTGAAGGTGCTGACTCTGTCTGGGTTCAGTTCTACACTCACTGGTCCCCCTCCCTCTCCTCTCCTGAAGGTACTTACTCTGGCTGGGTTCAGTTCTGCACTCACTGGTCCCCCTCTCTCTCCTCCCCTGAAGGTGCTGGCTCTGGCTGGGTTCAGTTCTACGTTCACTGGTTCCCCTCCCACTCCTCCCCTGAAGGTGCTGACTCTGGCTGGGTTCAGTTCTACACTCACTGGTTCCCCTCCCACTCCTCCCCTGAAGGTGCTGACTCTGGCTGGGTTAAATTCCACACTCACTGGTCCCCCACCCTCTCCTCACCTGAAGGTGCTGACTCTGGCTGGGTTCAGTTCTACATTCACTGGTCCCCCACCCTCTCCTCACCTGAAGGTGCTGACTCTGGCTGGTTTCAGTTCTACACTCACTGGTTCCCCTCCCTCTCCTCCCCTGAAGGTGCTGACTCTGGCTGGGTTCAGTTCTACACCCACTGGTTCCTCTCCCTCTCCTCCCCTGAAGGTGCTGATTCTGGCTGGGTTCAGTTCTACACTCACTGGTTCCCCTCTCTCTCCTTTGTAAGATTCGAAATTTTCAGGAATTTAATCACACGATAAAACAGGGTTGATAAGACAGTTTATTGACCAAGAGAAAGCTTGTACAGAAAAACCTTTGATAAAAGGGGTATACAAAATGGCCACCGGACCTCGTGATCAGTTTCTGGGCCATTTGATTTCGGTTACTGCAAGCCAGACAGGCTTGTGGATTGAGGACAGTAAGCCCGCGAAAGCCAGTATCGGGAAACCGAAACTCAGGGAACTGAGCATACGTATTAATTGGATTCTAAGTACAAGACAGTTTCAGGTAACAGGATGGGGCCCATCAAGAAATGGGCAGACAATTGAATGAACACTTAAACCCATTTACTGTACAAAGGAAAACCGTTTAACAGCCATCAAGGGCAATCTCCAGACCAATCAATATGCGAACCGAGTTACGGTGACGAAGTAAAAGACATTATCGGCCAGGAAGGCCAGTTAAGCTATCACCGGCTCCCGTTACAAGACAAAGCGCCCCTGCAGAGATTTCTCCCCGCCAAAAATATTACAAAGACTGGACTATGATTAGGCGGGAGATAAGACTGTCCCAAATAGGTATAACTATGGATTGAAAAGTCCATCACGAGGCTTAACGCTTTTGCGCTTCAGAATTTCATCAGGACGCTTCGCTACTTCTACGATTCTACACTTCACTTCGGGAACTCGCTTCTTCTACCTCGGCAGCTTCGGAATTCGACCAGGACGTTTTCAGGACATGGTCGGTGTTCAGCCAGGCAAGGCTTGGTGACGACGGGAAGACGACGAGGGTGGCCCGGGTACTGGTGTCGGGAGATCATCGACGACCCAGGCCGAAGGAGAAGACACCCTCAGGAAAACTGACGAGCCAGGCGGGAGCGAGAAATAAAAGACACTCCGGGCCCAGCACTCCCGTGCCTCAACATCCCATTCTCAGCTTCCCAGGAATGGACTTTCCCATGTGCATCCAGTTCTCCAACAACTTTTCATGGATTCAGTCATGACTAGCACTCCCGTGCCTCATCATCCCATTCTCAGCTTCCCAGGAATGGACTTTCCCATGTGCATCCAGTTCTCCAACAACTTTTAATGGATTCAGTCATGACGAGCGCTCATCGAGGCTGTGTCCACTGCCTCATCGCCTGAGAGAGAGAAAAACAAACTGCGCCAGCAGTTTCCAAATCCACGTGACGACGGAAAGCTGTGCCAAAGGGGCTGCGAACCCCTCTTTCGCGAATCTGAAAGTGGTGAGCATGATTTCGAGTTCCTCAAGTCGAAACTTAGTCTAGCTTAGGGGAGGGGGTAAGGGTAATCGTAATGTGTTTCCGCTTTTACGATATGCCGTGTGTTCCCCATTTCCATAGAGTTAAGTTTATAGATATGTGTATGCTTGTAGTTACATTAATCTGTGCTTATGACATGTATTTCTTAATGCTGCAAACTGTTTAATAATAAAAGCATCCATTTCGTGCTATTCAACCTGGTCTATTGAGCCTTTCTCTGCACTACAGTTCCCTGCACCTAAGTCCAAGGTCTAGAACCGTAGGGGAGAGTGGGTCGAACCACTCAAGGGTAATTATTGCACGAAGCCTGGTAGGAGACCACAACGAGCAAGAGAAACCCCCTACAGAGATGGCGACCGCGGCAGGACCTTGGCAGCAGGAATGTAGCGTGTTAGATCAAGGTTTGAATAAACGAAATGTGATGGATGAGAGGATAGCGGATTATGTTTTTGGGAAGGTAAACCTTACAAAACAGTGGATATCTGACCTATTGAGAGATAGGCGCCCGCTAGACGCAGCCATCAAGTGGACAGAAAGTAAAGAGCACAAAAGATCTGTAGAAAAGGCGGTCTGGCTGATGTGCTACAAGAAGCAAGTCCACCTTTTGGACCAAGTCGTTGTAGCACAGACAGCCCAGATCAAAGGGTTATTAACAGAAGTAGAGGAAAAGGTTGCAGGAGGAAAGAAACTGATTGAATCGCTTAACGCGCTGAATCAGGAACACCAATCCATAACTCACCGCCATGAGACCCGGATAGAGTATTTGGAATGTCAGGTCATTGAGGCCAAGGCCAGTGAAGGTAGAATGAAAGAGAGGTGTTTCCGCCTAGCTAAGCAGATAGCGACACAGGAGGAAAGAATCTTGGGGGCCAGGGCAGCTTATAAGATGGCCATGGAGGATAGGTCTGAGAACACCAATCATAGCGCTTGCCACAGGGAGCTGGAGGACCTGAGAATGGCCCTAGCAAAGGCAACCGGCTTGGTGTGTCTCATAAACCCACCAGCAAGCCAGTTACTGTTAGCCAAGGAATCAACAAGACCAATTCCACAGGAGGCAGTTAGGGTACCAACCCCCGAGCCCTCAGCACCTCCCGCCTATACCGAGTCTTGGACTCCAGGGGAGGAAACGGAGAAGTCAGACACAGGGGTTCTTGAGGTAGAGCAACACCAGGTAGTAGGGTCGGGACCGGCGCTGATGTGTCCCACGCGACACCAGAGGCTCGGTCCGAATGAAGAAAATGGCGATGACGGACCCCTCGTGAATCAGATCATAATGCCCCATAGCGCACGACAGCTAAGGGAAATGATCAGTAACATCCCGAAACTCTCCGAGTCAGGAGATCCCTCCGTGCATTTTAGGGACGTGGAGCAAACCGCAGCAGTTAACGACTGCGACGGGGCCGAACTGTCCAAAATGCTGCTGTTCTCCCTGGACAGCTCGCTCCTCCAGTGTCTCCCTGACGAGAGCAAAAGGGGGCAAAAGACGTACGAGGAAATACGGGATGAGATCCTGGAGATTATAGGGGAGGGTGACGGAACTCCGTTCCTCCAATTGGAAAGGACGGTACAGCTAGAGGGAGAACCTAGTGAGTGAGGAGGACATAAAAAACCTGCAAGGGGACATAGACAGGCTAAGTAAGTGGGCAGAGATTTGGCAGATGGAATACAATACTGGAAAGTGTGAGGTTATGCACTTTGGCAGGAAAAATCGTAGAGCAAGTTATTATCTTAATGGCAAGAAACTGGAAAGTACTGAAGTACAAAGGGATCTGGGGGTCCTGGTGCACGAAACTCAAAAAGTTAGTATGCAGGTGCAGCAAGTGATTAAGAAGGCCAATGGAATGTTGGCTTTCATTGCTAGGGGGATAGAATATAAAAATAGGGAGGTATTGCTTCAGTTGTACAAGGCATTGGTGAGACCGCACCTGGAATACTGCATACAGTTTTGGTGTCCATACTTAAGAAAGGACATACTTGCTCTCGAGTCAGTACAAAGAAGGTTCACTCGGTTGATCCCGGGGATGAGGGGATGGACATATGAGGAGAGGTTGAGTAGATTGGGACTCTACTCATTGGAGTTTAGAAGAATGAGAGGCGATCTTATTGAAACATATAAGATTATGAAAGGGTTGGATCGGGTGGATGCAGGGAGGATGTTCCAGATGATGGGTGAAACTAGAACTAGGGGGCATAGTCTTAGAATAAGGGGCTGCTCTTTCAAAACTGAGATGAGGAGGAACTACTTCACTCAGAGGGTGGTAGGTCCATGGAATATGCTGCCCCAAAAAGCTGTCGAAGCTACATCATTACATAAATTTAAAACAGAAATAGACAGTTTCCTAGAAGAAAAGGGAATTAAGGGTTACGGGGAGCGGACAGGAATTTGGACATGAGTCTAGGTTTGGATCGGTCATGGCCCTGTGGGTAGCGGAGCGGGCCCAGGGGCCGTGTAGCCTAATCCTGCTCCTGTTTCGTGTGTCTAATTCTGTTAGATTCAGGAGATAGTCCTGTCATAGTGGATTGGCGGTTAGGATCAGATCAGCCATGATCTTATTGAATGGCGGAGCAGGCTCGAGGGGCCAATTGGCCTACTCCTGCTCCTATTTCTTATGTTCTTATGTTCTAACCCCCACGGGTTTTCGCCGGAAGGTTGTGGCCAGTGTACCGGCGCAGCTGCCCGGGAGGACCGGACCGGAACGCGCTAAATGATGACCAAAGGGCTCATTGGCTCCGGTGTCTGGTCGCCAATTGCTTGCCGCCGGTGAGGGAGCAGGCCAAGGCATGGTTTGACCCCACTAACCCCCGCTCCACGGAGGACGTAGTACTTGATCAGCTCACGATAAGTTACAGGAACAACAAGAGTAGGGATGTGCCTTCCTCAAAAGGAAAGGTGCATGAGGCGAGGCCTGCAGCTCCTGCTAAAAAGGAATGGCATCAGGAGGGGAATCGCGCCCCCCAAGCCAAGAATAGTTGTTACGGGTGTGGGAAGGAAGGTCACTAGCGCCGGGACTGTAAAAATCCCTGGAAGGATTTAAAGGGAAAAGCTCCCTCAGCCCCAGCCCAAACGCCCATCCTGGAGAAAGGAGCTGATGTGTCGATCCATCCCGACACGATCGAGTCAGTTTTAGAGGCAATGCGGTCTCTAATGACCTCGCAGGGGAAGGTGGCAGTCGCCAACGGCCCTGTTGCTCCCCCAGCCCCAACCGATGTGCCCAATTGACTAGAGCCAGCGCAGCCTGTCGACCTGTGTCCCCTAGAAAGACATGCACAGGAAGAGACCTCCTGTAAAATGGAGGAATACCTGCGGTGCCAGGTTGCGGAGGCTAAGTTAGTTGAGCAGGTTTTAAGGGAGGAGAACGCCAGGTTAACAGCGAGGGCTGGCAGTTTAGAGGGTCAGCTAAGGGTTTTTAAAATGGTTCATGACCAGTGCAAACTGTTTAAGTCGGGTGCACAAGGGCCAACAACAGTGGCCAGGTCTGAGGACAAAAATCCTCAGCCTGCGACAGAGTCACAGACCACACAGGCTGGAACAGTAGCCTGCGTGAAGGGAGGAGTCATCCCATTGGAGTGTGAGGTCTCCCCTCTGATTTGGGATTCGGACGAGGGGGAGCCCGAACGGCTCGACCCCGCCCTTGACCCGATCACGGAGGAGGATGAGTCAGAGGACGAAGATCCCGCCCTCGACTCAAGCTTAGGGGAGGTAGGGATTGGGGGCGGAGACTCACTACCTGTAGGGACAGGTGAGGTGGAGTCGGATGCCACAAATCCCGGCCCCGGGGGGACGGAGCCTGAGGGAAGGGAGCCGGAGCCGGCAACTGTGGTGGAACCACAGGCTGTGACGGTGAAAGTCCCAACCCCCGGTCCGTCAGCCCTGGGAGCCTCACCCAAGGCAGCCCCTCGTAGGTCGACTCGAACGCCCCAGCCCAGAAAGCAATGGCCCAATTCTCCGTATCTTCCCCAACCTCGGTACAGAGCAGCCCGAGAAAGGCACGATTCCCGTTCAGCAGCGACAGGCTGCGGGGGATCAAAGCCGAAGGTCAGTGCAGCCCCGCCACAGGAAGCGGCACGCTGCAGCCCTCACAGGAATTAGGTAGGCCGCCCGAAGGAGGGTGGCGCTGTATATAGGTTTAGGTAATGATAAGTTAAGTTTAAGTAATTTTAATGATAGTTTAAGGTGTGTAAAGTTTAAGATGATGGGGATGTTTAAAAGATAGTTTTCGGAGTCTGCCCAGAATGTGTGTTTTGTTTGGAAGCGGGGTCAAGGGACCCGAGCGTTCGTTTAATTAAGCCAGCACCTGTTGGGAGCCTGGCTACATCATCTTATCGATTACAGAAACCAGGGATACAATGGAGAGGATTCTCGTGACGCTCGTGGCGATCGGGTGCGGGCTGGCCTACCGGGGCCGCACCAAGGACGTCATCGTGTTCGGATGTTCCGGGGACACAGCCCCCATCGCGACGGATGGGATGGGGAAGCGAGAGGTTGAGGAAACCGCCACCTACTTCCACCAAGGGAGATGGCCAGGTTGGCTGGGAACGAATTCTACGGAATACTCCAGCAATTTCGGCTTCGCCTACCAAGAGACTTCGTTAATGTGCCCTCGGGTGAGGATCCTTGCACCCAGAGTCAGCGTTACCGTGGGAAAGAGGATCTGTTTGGTGTGTAATGGGAACGTACCGTTGAGTAGATGGTGGTGGTTACGAAAGCTGGGGAAGGACATGAAGAACTCTACCATCGAGTGGGAACGACTGGGTAACAATACCCATTGGACAATTACGGGGACTCACGGACAATTACGTGTGTGTTGGGACAAATGGTGGGAACCAGATGAAGCGATATATATCTGTATGTGGGGTTCGAAACGCGTTTGTCCCAAGGGCGTATCCATCTTTTTCCAGAGGCAGTGGCAAGATGAAGGAAAGGGGATGAGATGGGATGTCAGCACTCGGGCGTGCGGAGCCCCATACTCCCCGATTCCAGTAAACGCCACTGAACTCATCACCCGCCCACGAAAGCCCCTGCCCACGATTCCGGTAGCGCTGGCCCAGAAGGAAGGGTGCCCCACCGCCACAAAGGGACCCGGGAACGGTCTAGTATTGGTACCCACCGGTCAGGTGCTGTACCAAGGGGTACACTACGCGGTGGCCTCAGTGATTTTAAACCTCACTGAGGTACGATTGCCTGAGTGGTGTCCCAGGGAAACGGAACAGTTGTACCAGGTACTGTTAACCCGAATGTTCAGACAATTTTTCGAGTTTGACTTTGCCGACATCGACAAGGCCAAATTATACACCACACCACAGGAAGTTTTGGATCGGGTAGGAAGGCAAAGAAGGGGTATTGTAAATGACATTTTCACTGCTTTTAACACCGGAACGTCTGTTGTCAACGCTCTAGACAACGTGGAGCTGCAGACACAGATCAATGGTTTAAAGGCCCAGTTAAGGAACATACTGACGAGCGAGAATAAGGTAGTGGGTTCTGAGCTGCATGAGGACCAAGCCATGACACTACACTTAAAGGAAATAATTGCTGAGCTGGAGAAACACGCTAGAACGGTAAATGCGCTCATTAAGGAGGATCGGAATGCGTCCGATCAGGCTGCGCAGAACGAGGCCTGTGTGCTATACGGGGCATGGTTACTGGGCGAGGGCTGCAGTAATCTGGAGGATTTAAAACAAGGTTTGGTCCCGTCCTGGATCAGCAACAAGCACTTGCAAGCGCTCCACCCTTTTGAGAACGCATTAAGCCCGTGCCAGCTCAGACTAGCTGCAGAGGCGTACCCAGTCCCAGTGGACTGTGGACGCTCAAACCACACTATCATGGGAATAGTGGTAAGGATGCCGGTGTTGGGTCCCGCAGCAAAGCCCACCCCGGTATACAGGGTGGAGAACATTGGAGTCATTCAGGGGGGTGCGCACATTCGTTACGCAGTGGTCCCGCCTTATGTCAACAGATGGGAGCGTACGATGACAGGCACCGACCTATCGGGGTGTCGTAGCCGAGGAGCACACATCATCCTGTGTCCCCCGCATTTGAATGCCTTTTTGAAACCACATTCCTGGTTCAGAGCCGCTAGCGCGAAGCCGATAAATTGCACCATGGAGGCAATGGCAAAGGACCATGTGCCCCCGCAGGTGGCCTATATCGGAGGTGGGACATACTGTGTCACCACTGCAGTGCCTCACTACCGCCACGGACAGCACGAGCGGTGTCCGGTCAGTGACAGCAGTTTCTGTTTTAAACCCAGGGCGGAAGTTCAAGTGGCACAACAATGGATTGTCCCCATTCCTGCACCCTCCACCGTTCACCTCACTGAAAAAGAAAATTTCACGGACTTGCAGCGATTCGTCGCGCATTTTGGTTATGTCTTTCCCCCTCTTCCCGAACACCTCACCAAGATTTTAAAAGCCGTTGTAGTTTCACAGAAGCATTTCTACACACTGGATCAAAAGACATTAGAGATAGGGAAGGACATATTGGACATAGTCACCCCACCATGGTGGGACCTGTTCACCAATATAGAGATCCCGGCCTGGATTAGAATAGCATCCCACATCCTAGTAGTGTGTCAGGTTTTAATTGTAATATTTTTATTGTTCGTGCATTGCAAGAGAGGCAAATGCCTCCAGAGGCACGAGAACACAGGAGAATGGAGAGAACACTATGTACGAGTGGGGGAAGAGGACACCCCAGTGTAAGCGGCTAGTATTAAAAGTTAAAGCGGCCCTCCATTTTTTTTGGATTTCAGCCACTGCATGATTTAAGTGTGTGAATACTGTAATGTTATAGCCGTTGGTGAAGTTTTGTTTGTTTGATTAATAAAAGGTGTATGCAGGTGGTGCAAGGGGCCTTGGCCCCCTTCACATCTGAAAGATGAATGTGTTATAGTTGAAGATAATACTGCCTATGATTGTCCAATTGTACACAAGATAATGTTCTGAAATGGGAACTGCATGTGTCGTGGGGGTCATAGATAGTTAATTACCGGGAATGTTTGGACGTGAGGAACCAGGAAAATTTGCTCACCAAGGATTGTTGATACTTTAAGCAAGCTATCAGTATCACAGGGGGGACTGTAAGATTCGAAATTTTCAGGAATTTAATCACACGACAAAACAGGGTTGATAAGACAGTTTATTGACCAAGAGAAAGCTTGTACAGAAAAACCTTTGAAAAAAGGGGCATACAAAATGGCCACCGGACCTCGTGATCAGCTTCTGGGACCATTTGATTTCTGTTACTGCAAGCCAGACAGGCTTGTGGATTGAGGACAGTAAGCCCACGAAAGCCAGTATCGGGAAACCGAAACTCAGGGAACTGAGCATACATATTAATTGGATTCTAAGTACAAGACAGTTTCAGGTAACAGGATGGGGCCCATCAAGAAATGGGCGGACAATTGAATGAACACTTTAACCCATTTACTGTACAAAGGAAAGACCGTTTAACAGCCATCAAGGGCAATCTCCAGAACGATCAATATGCGAACCGAGTTACGGTGACAAAGTAAAAGACATTATCAGCCAGGAAGGCCAGTTAAGCTATCACCGGCTCCCATTACAAGACAAAGCGCCCCTGCAGAGATTTCTGCCCGCCAAAAATATTACAAAGACTGGACTATGATTAGGCGGGAGATAAGACTGTCCCAAATAGGTATAACTATGGATTGAAAAGTCCATCAGGAGGCTTAACGCTTTTGCGCTTCAGAATTTCATCAGGACGCTTCGCTTCTTCTACGATTCTACGCTTCGCTTCGGGAACTCGCTTCTTCTACCTCGGCAGCTTCGGAATTCGACCAGGACATTTTCAGGACATGGTCGGTGTCCAGCCAGGCAAGGCTCGGTGACGATGGGAAGACGACGAGGGTGGCCTGGGTACTGGTGTCGGGAGATCATCGACGACCCAGGCCGAAGGAGAAGACACCCTCAGGAAAACTGACGAGCCAGGCGGGAGCGAGAAATAAAAGACACTCCGGGCCCAGCACTCCCGTGCCTCAACATCCCATTCTTAGCTTCCCAGGAATGGACTTTCCCATGTGCATCCAGTTCTCCAACAACTTTTAACGGATTCAGTCATGACGAGCGCTCATCGAGGCTGTGTCCACTGCCTCATCGCCTGAGAGAGAGAAAAACAAGCTGCGCCAGAAGTTTCCAAATCCACGTGACGACGGAAAGCTGTGCCAAAGGGGCTGCGAACCCCCTCTTTTGCGAATCTGAAAGTGGTGAGCATGATTCCGAGTTCCTCAAATCGAAACTTAGTCTAGCTTAGAGGAGGGGGTAAGGGTAATCGTAATGTGTTTCCCCTTTTACGATGTGCCGTGTGTTCCCCATTTCCATAGAGTTAAGTTTATAGATATGTGTATGCTTGTAGTTACATTAATCTGTGCTTATGACATGTATTTCTTAATGCTGCAAACTGTTTAATAATAAAAGCATCCATTTCGTGCTATTCAAGTCCAAGGTCTAGAACCATAGGGGAGAGTGGGTCGAACCACTCAAGGGTAATTATTGCACGAAGCCTGGTAGGAGACCAGAACGAGCAAGAGAAACCCTCTACACCTCCCCTGAAGGTACTGACTCTGGCTGGGTTTACTTCTACACTCATTGCTTCCCCTCCCTCTCCTCCCCTGAAGGTGCTGACTCTGGCTGGGTTCAGTTCTACACTCACTGGTGCCCGTCTCTCTCCTCTCCTGAAGGTACTGACTCTGGCTGGGTTCAGTTCTACATTCACTGGGTCGCCACCCTCTCCTCCCCTGAAGGTGCTGACTCTGGCTGGGTTCAGTTCTACACTCACTGGTTCCCCTCCCTCCCCTCCCCTGAAGGTGCTGACTCTGGCTGGGTTCAGTTCTACACTCACTGGTGCCCGTCTCTCTCCTCTCCTGAAGGTACTGACTCTGGCTGGGTTCAGTTCTACATTCACTGGGTCGCCACCCTCTCCTCCCCTGAAGGTGCTGACTCTGGCTGGGTTCAGTTCTACACTCACTGGTGCCCGTCTCTCTCCTCTCCTGAAGGTACTGACTCTGGCTGGGTTCAGTTCTACATTCACTGGGTCGCCACCCTCTCCTCCCCTGAAGGTGCTGATTCTGGCTGGGTTCAGTTCTACACTCACTGGTTCCCCTCTCTCTCCTCCCCTGAAGGTGCTGACTCTGGCTGGGTTCAGTTCTACACTCACTGGTTCCCCTCTCTCTCATACGCTGAAGGTGCGGAACCTGACTGGGTTCCGTTCTACACTCACTAGTTCCCCTCCCACTCCTCCCCTGAAGGTGCTGACTCTGGCTGGGTTCAGTTCTACGCTCACTGGTTCCTCTCCCTCTCCTCCCCTGAAGGTGCTGACTCTGGCTGGATTCAGTTCTACACTCACTGGTTCCCCTCCCTCTCCTCCCCTGAAGGTGCTGACTCTGGCGGGGTTCAGTTCTTCACTCACTGGTTCCCCTCCCTCTCCTCCCCTGAAGGTGCTGACTCTGGCTGGGTTCAGTTCTACACTCACTGGTTGCCCTCCCTCTCCTCCCCTGAAGGTCCTGACTCTGGCTGGGTTCAGTTCTACACACACTGGTTGCCCTCCCTCTCCTCCCCTGAAGGTGCTGACTCTGGCTGGGTTCAGTTCTACCTTCACTGGTTCCCCTCTCTCTCCTCCCCTGAAGGTGCTGACTCTGGCTGGGTTCAGTCCTACACTCACTGGTTCCCCTCCCTCTCCTCCCCTGAAGGTCCTGACTCTGGCAGGGTTCAGTTCTGCACTCACTGGTCCCCCTCTCCTCCCCTGAAGGTGCTGACTCTGGCTGGGTTCAGTTCTACCTTTACTGGTTCCCCCCTCTCTCCTCCCCTGAAGGTGCTGACTCTGGCTGGGTTCAGTTCTACACTCACTGGTTCAGCTCTCTCTCCTCCCCTGAAGGTGCTGACTCTGGCTGGGTTCAGATCTACACTCACTGGTTCCCCTCCCTCTCCTCCCCTGAAGGCGCTGACTCTGGCTGGGTTCAGTTCCACAATCACTGGTTGCCCTCCCTCTCCTCCCCTGAAGGTCCTGACTCTGGCTGGGTTCAGTTCTACACTCACTGGTTCCCCACTCTCTCCTCCCCTGAAGGTGCTGACTCTAGCTGGGTTCAGTTCCACAATCACTGGTTCCCCTCCCTCTCCTCCCCTGAAGGTGCTGACTCTGGCTGGGTTCAATTCTACACTCAGTGGTTCATTAGAACATAAGAAATAGGAGCAGGAGTCGGCCATTCTGCCCTTTGAGCCAGCTCCGCCCTTCAATGAGACCATGGCTGATCTTCTGCCTCAACTCCATTCACCGGTCCTATCCCCATATCCCTTGATGCCCTTACTGGTCAGAAATCTATCGAATCTGTTTTGAATATACCCAATGACTGAGCCTCCACAGCCCTCTGGGGTAGAGAATTCCAAAGATTCACCACACTCTGTGAAGAAATTTCTTCTCATCTCAGTCCTGAATGGCCGACCCTTTATCCTGAGGCTGTGGCCCTTGGTTCTAGACTCCCCAGCCAAGGGAAACATTCTCCCAGCATCCATCCTATCAAGCCCTGTAATAATTTTGTATGCTTCAATGCGATCCCCTCTCATTCTTCTGAATTCAAGAGAATGCAGGCCTAGTTTACTCAATCTCTTCTCATACGACAGTCCCAGGAATCAATCTCGTGAACCTTCGTTGCACTCCCTCTATGGCAAGTATATTCTTCCTTAGGTAAGGAGACCAAAATTGTACACAGTACTCCAGGTGTGGTCTCACCAAGGCCCTATATAATTGGAATAAGACTTCTTTACTCCTGTACACAAATCCTCTTGTAATGAAGGCCAGCATACCATTTGCCTTCCTAATGGTTTGCTGCACCTGCACATTCACTTTCAGTGACTCATGTACAAGGACACCCAGGTCCCTTTGAGCATCTGCATTCCCCAATCTTTCACCATTTAGGAAATACTCTGCTTTTCTGTTTTTTCTACCAAAGTGGATAACTTCACATTTATCCACATTATATTCCATCTGCCATGTTCTCACCCACTCACTGAGCCTGTCGAGATCCTCTTGAAGCCTCTTCACAACTGACACTGACACTGCCGCCTAGCTTTCTATCATCAGCAAATTTGGAAATGTTACATTTAGTCCCCTCATCCAAATCATTGATATAGATTGTGAATAGCTGGGTCCCAAGCATCGATCCTTGCGGTACCCCACTAGTCACAGCCTGCCATTCTGAAAAAGACCCGTTTATCCCTATTCTTTGTTTTGTCTGTTAACCAATTCTCAATCCGTGCTAGTATATTAACCCCAATTCCATGTGCCCTAATTTTGTTCACCAACCTCTTGTGTGGGACCTTATCGAAGCCCTTCTGAAAATCCAAATACACCACATCTACCGGTTCCCCTTTGTCTACTCCACTAGTTACATCCTCAAAGAACTCCAATAGGTTTGTCAAACAGGATTTCCCTTTCATAAATCCATGTTGACTCTGCCCAATCTTACTATTAGTTTCTAAGTGCCCAGTTACTGCATCCTTTATAACAGATTCTAGCATTTTCCCAACTACTGATGTGAGGCTAACAGGTCTGTAGTTCCCCGTTTTCTCTCTTCCCTCCTTTCTTAAATAGCGGGGTTACATTTGCTATCCTCCAATCTGCAGGAACCGTTCCAGAATCTATGGAATTTTGGAAGATGACAACCAATGCGACCACTATTCCAATGTCCACCTCTTTCAAAACCCTAGGATGTAGATCATCCGGTCCTTGGGATTTATCGACTTTTAGTCCCATTAATTTTGCTAGTACTGTTTTTTTACTAATAATAATCTCTTTAAGTTCCTCATTCGCGCCACACCCTTGGTTTTCTCGTATTTCTGGGAGGCTTTTTGTGTCTTCCTCCGTGAAGACAGAAACAAAGTATTTACTTAAATTTCTCAACCATTTCCTCATTCCCCATTATAAATTCCCCCATCTCTGACTGTAAAGGACCTACATTTACCTTCGCCAGTCTTTTCCTTTTTACGTACCTATAGAAGCTTTTACAATCTGTTTTTATATTTTTCGCTAGTTTGTACTCATATTCCATTTTCCCTTTCTTTATCAATTTCTTGGTCCCCCTTTGCTGATTTCTAAAATGATCCCAATCCTCAGGCTGACTGCGTTTTTGGCAACTTTATAAGCTTCCTCCTTTGACTTAATACTAGCTTTAATTTCTTTTGTTAGCCATGGTTGGATCACTTTTCCTTTTGGGTTTTTATGCCCGAGAGGAATATATGTTTGTTGCAAATTATTCATTATTATCTTGAATATTAGCCATTGTATGTCCACCTTCATACCTTTTAGTGTAGTCTCCCAATCTACCATGGCCAACTTGTCCCTCATACCCTTGTAGTTTCCTCCGTTTAGATTGAAGACCTTAGTTTCAGATTGGACTACATCACTCTCAAACTTAATGTAAACTTGTCCCTAAAGGCCCCTTTACCACAAAATTATTGATTAGCCCTTTCCCATTACACAGTACCAGATCCAGAATAGCCTGTTCCCTGGTTGCTTCCTCCACATACTGATCCAGGAAACCACCTCGCATGCATTCCAAGAATTCGTCCTCCATTAATGATAATCTGATTTGCCCAGTCAATATGTAGATTAAAGTCTCCCATGATTACCGTATTGCCCTTGTTACATGCACTTCTAATCTCTTGATTGATACTGTGCCCTACATTACCATTACTGTTTGGTGACCTATACACAACTCCCACCAATGCTTTCCACCCTTTGCTGTTTCTCAGCTCCACCCAAACTGATTCCGGTTCTACATCACGATCTGTCAAGCCAAGATATTTTATCTCTACCGTACCGATTTCATCCCTTATTAACAGCGCTACGCCACCTCCTTTTCCTTTTTGTCTGTCCTTCCTAAATGTTGAGTACCCTGAAACATTAGGTTCCAAGCTTACCCTGCAACCGTGTCTCTGTAATGGTAATTACATCACACCCATTTACTGTACTTCTATTAGTGCCATTAATTCATCTACCTTGTAGCAAATGCTACGTGCATTTAGATAAAGGGCCTTCACCTTTACCTGTTTAATATTTTTCTGCACATTGACGCTCTTTACTGTTGGCCTTTGTTTCTGCTCCCTACTAGTTTTACAGCCAGTATTTACAGAGGCTGGGACACAGAAAAGCTTCTCATTAACATCACGGATATATTTGTTCACACAAACCAACAGCCACAAAATACTGAGTAATTTCTCCTTCATTTACAGACTCTCCCTGACCAGTCTCCATTTCTCCTCAGGACTGGAATGACTAGATGCAGGGAGGATGTTCCCGATGGTCAGGGAGTCCAGAACCAGGGGACACAGTCTAAGGATAAGGGGTAGGCGTTTTAGGACAGAAATGAGGAGGAATTTCTTCACCCAGAGAGTGGTGAACCTGTGGAATTCTCTACCACAGAAGGCAGTTGAGGCCAATTCATTAAATATATTCAAGAAGGAGTTGGATATATTTCTTAAGGCTAAAGGGATCAAGGGGTATGGGGAGAAAGCAGGGACAGGGTACTGAATTTGGATGATCAGCCATGATCGCATTGAATGGTGGAGCAAGCTAGAGGGGCCGAATGGCCTACTCCTGCTCCTATCTTCTATGTTTCTATATTTACAGACGCTCCCTGACCAGTCACAATTTCTCCTCCATTTACAGACGCTCCCTGACTCACTTCCTGTCTGTCCCGGAGTTTGGCGCTTTGTTGAGATTCGGGCCGGAGTGAAACGGGATCCCGCGGGTGGGGGCGGATAATGTTCACTGCTCTTATAATCGGCCGGGGGCCGCACTCGGGGTGTGTGAAGCCCGCGTCCCCCCGGGGTTCATTAACCAGCCGCCCTCTGACCTGCTGCAGCCTCGCCACCCGCGCATGCTCAGCTCACACTGCCCAACACCCCAAACTCAGGGAGCGGGTTCATGAACTCCGGGGGAGGCTGTGAGATTCTCAGCAGCTCAGCTCGGCTCGGTGCTGTGTGAACGGGCTGCTCCACACCCCGGCTGCTCACGGGGAATGCCAGTGCGGAGAGCCCAGTGCAGAAGGCCCAGGGTGGAAGACCCAGAGGAGAGTGTCCTAGGCGGGAGGCCCAGCACGGAGGACCCCAGGCGGGGGGCCTAGGGCGGAGCGGCTGGTCGCCAGAAGCGGAGTCGGGAGATGCTGTGGGTGAGCATGCTGCACGGTTTCTAAAGATGAAGAACGGTCTCCGGCCCTAAAGAGTTCCAGCGGCCCCGCCTGTGCTCCGTTTGGTGGCAGCTGTGAGGCTTTGTTTCAGTGATGGGATCGGGTTTGTGCGCCGCCATTCGGTGGAGGAAAGACAGACTGTTCCTATCTATAGTATGGTGCTTGAACAGCCATAAGATGGGAAATGAGAACGGGATAAAAGTAAAAAAGGAAAATAAGAGACAAAACAAAGTAATATCGGCGAGGAATAACGAATGTCTTGATGGCTGAGTCCTGTGAGTGATAACAGCAAGAAGAAGGAAATTTGAGTAGTCGTTTTCTTCTTTGACGCGATTTGAGAAAGTGGTCGGCTTCTATTCTCTGGAAAGGTTGAAGACTGTGGATAAGGATTATGACATTATATGGTTGGATAACATCAAGTGAAGACGAGGAGTTATTAGAGTGCCAATAGGACTGACATTGAACTGGTATTACCTGTTTTTGAAGAAGTTTCAGGTTCTGGTTAAAAGTAGTTTACTTGAAGTCTTAAGTGATTTTTTGATATGTTGTGGGATTTTCTATATTGTGATGTTATTTAGTATTAAAGCCTTCCTTAATCGAATGAACGAACACTCTAGTGAACGCACGCATGCGGATACAAATATATGCACACACGCACGCATACACAATGGAACTTACGTTCGACCGACTGAAGGGCCCGCTCTCCAGGATGGGGGTCACTCGGTGAGCGTGAGGCCTGCCGGACGGATGAATGAACGCACGCATGCACACAGGTAGACAAATGATACGCACGCTTACACAATGAAACTTACGTTCGACCGAATGAAGGGCCCTCGCTCCCCAGGTGAAAGTCGGCTTGGTGAGCGAGAAGCCTGCCGGACAGATCAACGAACACATAGGCATGCACGCAGATAGAAATGGCACACATGTACGCAGTCATGCACATGGAACTTACGCTTGAGCGAACGAACGGACGAATGAATGACTGAATGATTGAACGATGCCAGTTGGACTGGCGTGTACGGATTCTTGGTTAATTAAATAGTTGCAGTTTGTACTGTAAATATTATTGATTTACCTGTAAAATTTATTGTTGTATTTATATTGTTGACCATAATTGGTCAATGAATGTAATGGATTTACTATGTAACTGTTGAGTTGTATAAGTACTGTTGTACTTGAATGTTAAAATTTAAAAAAAAGGACAACAGGTTATACCGAGCAAAAATGAAGAGTTACGAGATTGCCAGTAGGACTGGTATGTATTGTTTTTTACTATGGGTACCTGTATTGTTGACATTGATTTTGTCTGGAAAAATTTATTATTGTATTTGTACTGTTAATCCTAAAGCTGTTTCTTCTAAGGCTTAGCCTTATTGTGGTTAATGAATGTAATGGATTTATCATGTAATTGATGAATTGTAACAAGTACTAACAGATTTAAATAAAAGATTAATGAACCACGGGGGGACGCGGGCTGCACACACCCCGAGTGCGGCCCCAGCCCCATTATTAAAACACAACATTATCCGCTTCCCCACAACTACCCGTTGAAAAATCCAAATTTCTATCCTGACATTTGTAAACTCCTTTTGCAGGGTATTAGAAGGGGAGGATTTACAGACGAGAAACTCAAACCAAACATCACGTCAAGATCTGACAGTCACTCCATTTTTCAGATTTCAAACATCAGTGTGACTGGAAAAGCACCGAGTGTTCAAGTGTACTGACTGTGGAAGAGCTTTAACCAGTTACACAACCTGAAAAACAGCGCACCATTCACAGCAGAGAGAAACCGTACACGTGTTTTGTGTGTGTGGACGAGGCTTCAACTGATGATCCAGACTGGAAAGACACAAGGACACCCGTGCCATGGAGTAACCGTGGAAATGTGAAGACTGTGGGAAGAGATTCCATTACCTGCACCAGCTGGAAATTCATCGACGCAGTCACACCGGGGAGAGGCCATTCACCTGCTCCGTATGTGGGAAGGGATTCACTCAGTCATCCCACTTGCTGACACACCAGCAAGTTCACACTGGGGAGAGGCCGTTCATCTGTCCCGTTTGTGGGAAGGGATTCACTCACTCATCCCCGCTCCGAACACACCAGCTCATTCACACTGGGGAGAAACCTTTTAAATGCTCTGACTATGGGGACAGCTTTAAAAGTTCTGCAGAGCTGGTGAGACACCAGCGAGTTCACACTGGGGAGAGGCCGTTCACCTGCTCCGTGTGTGGGAAGGGATTCACTCAGTCATCCGACCTTTTGACACACCACCGAGTTCACACTGGGGAGAGGCCGTTCACTTGCTCCATATGTGAGAAGGGATTCACTCTGGTAGGCAACTTGCTGAGACATCAATGTGCTCACACTGGGGAGAGGCCGTTCATCTGCTTTGTGTGTGGGAAGGGATACACTCAGCACTCCAGCCTGCTGACACACCAGCGACTTCACACTGGGGAGCGGCCGTTCATCTGCTCCATGTGTGGGAAGGGATTCACTCAGTCACCCAACCTGCTGGCACACCAACGAGTTCACAAGTGACGGAAGGGGTTGGATTCTGCTGTTATTGCTGCTGTTAATCACATCCAGGACTGAACCATGTTCATTCTGACAGTTGTTTCTGCTGATGTCTGTAATTCCTGTAATTGAGCTGGAGTTTAATATTGTGGATATATGTCAAATAAATCAGCTTTGTTTTAAATACATTGTAGATTTTCGTCTTTCCCACCTGAGTGTTTAGCATCACCTGGCTGAAGTTCAGAAAGGACAATCTGGGGGAGGATCGTACGGCGGGAACAGAACTTCAGCCTGGAAACAGTCCTTCAGGGCCACACTGAGAGGGGTAAACGGCACTTTGGTCTCTATCGTCTTCTCGGGTGAATTTCTCACGTGTCCAGAATCATTTTCTGCAACAATATGTCCTAGAACCAACAAGGGGGCAGGCCATATTAGATTTAGTAATGAGCCAGATTTAGTCAACAGCCTCACGGTGCGTGAACATTTATCTAACAATGATCATAACATGATCGAGTTTCACGTTATGTTTGAAAGGGAGAAACGCTAAACAGCTACTAAGATTCTAGTGTTAGATAAGGGCAATTTCAATGGGATGAGACAGAGACTGTCCACAGTAAACTGGGGAAGTCTGTTAATGGGTAAAGCGACAGAAGATCAGTGGGAGGTGTTCAAAAACATAGAAACATAGAAGATAGGAGCAGGAGTAGGCCATTCGGCCCCTCGAGCCTGCTCCACCATTCAATGAGATCATGGCTGATCATCCAAATTCAGTACCCTGTCCCTGCCTTCTCCCCATATCCCTTGATCCCTTTAGCCTTAAGAAATATATCCAACTCCTTCTTGAATATATTTAATGAATTGGCCTCTACTGCCTTCTTTGGTAGAGAATTCCACAGGTTCACCACTCTCTGGGTGAAGAAATTTCTCCTCATCTCTGTCCTAAATAGCTTACCCCTTACCCTTAGACTGTGACCCCTGGTTCTGGACTCCCCGGCCATCGGGAACATCCTTCCAGCATCCAGGGAAGGTATCGGTAACACGCCCGGGATCACTAAATACAAACCTAGTCTGTTAATCACTTTCAGCTACAGGACTTAGCGTGTGACCCACAGCATCTCTCACCTTCGATGTGTGAATGGAGAATCAAGCCTGCAAACCTCATCTTGAATTTAAATCCACTCAGCAAATGTATTTAACAAATTACGAACAAGTAAACACATCACGGGTCAAGAATCCAGTTCTATATTCACAGGAGAAAGTCTGGTATCTAAACCTCGAGTGGACAAAATAAGGAACGATCCCAAATGGAAGATGCCCTTGAATTCTTTATTAATACCTTTCAAATCGTGATCGGTTCCTTCCTTATTCTAGAATTCCCCATCCCTGTGGGAATCGATATTGGGCAATAACTGCGAATTGGAAATTTCTAACTAGAGTTTGAAGCTGACCAGTTCCTTCCCTCAGAGAATCTCCAAGGAGACTCTTTGATTTAAACACAGCTCTCCCCTCTTTTATATCCAGGATTAGAGTTACTGGGAATTTAAAAAGGGCTCGTCAGTCCTCTACAGATTGAACCAATCACACAGCTCTGGGTCAGTTTGAATTATTCCTCTCTCCAGCCTGTAACTGATGAAACTTGTAACACTGAGGCTGAAATTCACTTCCGTGCTCCAGGGGTGCAGGGAGTGCTGGGCACTGAGTGAGCAGAAAACCGGCTTCAGAGAGGGCACTCTGGGTGAAACTTATACTGGGTTTTCCAATTAACTTACGCAGGGGATTCTAACCCTGGGACAGTACATGGGGATTCTAACCCTGGGACTGTACATGGGGATTCCAACCCTGGGACTGTACATGGGGATTCTAACCCTGGGACTGTACATGGGGATTCTAACCCTGGGACTGTACAGGGCGATTCTAACCCTGGGACTGTACATGGGGATTCCAACCCTGGGACTGTACATGGGGATTCTAACCCTGGGACAGTACATGGGGATTCTAACCCTGGGACTGTACAGGGCGATTCTAACCCTGGGACTGTACATGGGGATTCCAACCCTGGGACTGTACATGGGGATTCTAACCCTGGGACAGTACATGGGGATTCTAACCCTGGGACAGTACATGGGGATTCTAACCCTGGGACTGTACATGGGGATTCTAACCCTGGGACTGTACATGGGGATTCTAACCCTGGGACAGTACATGGGGATTCTAACCCTGGGACTGTACATGGGGATTCCAACCCTGGGACTGTACATGGGGATTCTAACCCTGGGACAGTACATGGGGATTCTAACCCTGGGACTGTACATGGGGATTCCAACCCTGGGACTGTACATGGGGATTCTAACCCTGGGACAGTACATGGGGATTCTAACCCTGGGACAGTACATGGGGATTCTAACCCTGGGACTGTACATGGGGATTCTAACCCTGGGACTGTACATGGGGATTCTAACCCTGGGACTGTACATGGGGATTCTAACCCTGGGAACGTATATGGGGATTCTAACCCCGGGACTGTACATGGGGATTCTAACCCTGGGACTGTACATGGGGATTCTAACCCTGGGACTGTACATGGGGATTCTAACCCTGGGACTGTACATGGGGATTCTAACCCTGGGAACGTATATGGGGATTCTAACCCCGGGACTGTACATGGGGATTCTAACCCTGGGAATGTATATGGGGATTCTAACCCTGGGACTGTACATGGGGATTCCGACCCTCGGACTGTACATGGGGATTCTGACCCTGGGACTATACATGGGGATACTAACACTGGGACTGTACATGGGGATTCTAACACTGGGACTGTACATGGGGATTCTAACCCCGGGACTGTACATGGGGATTCTAACCCTGGGAACGTATATGGGGATTCTAACCCTGGGAGTGTACATGGGGATTCTAACCCTGGGAATGTACATGGGGATTCCGACCCTCGGACTGTACATGGGGATTCTGACCCTTGGACTGTACATGGGGAGTCTAACCCTGGGACTATACATGGGGATTCTAACCCTGGGACTGTACATGGGGATTCTACCCTGGGACTGTACATGGGGATTCTAACCCTGGGAATGTACATGGGGATTCCGATCCTCGGACTGTACATGGGGATTCTAACCCTGGGACTGTACATGGGGATTCTAACCCTGGGACTATACATGGGGATTCTAACCCTGGGACTGTACATGGGGATTCTAACCCTGGGACTGTACATGGGGATTCTAACCCTGGGACTGTACATGGGGATTCCAACCCTGGGACTGTACATGGGGATTCTAACCCTGGGACTGTACATGGGGATTCTAACCCTGGGACTGTACATGGGGATTCCTACCCTGGGACTGCATATGGGGATTCTAACACTGGGACTGTACATGGGGATTCTAACCCTGGGACTGTACATGGGGATTCTAACCCTGGGACTGTACATGGGGATTCCAACTCTGGGACTGTACATGGGGATTCTAACCCTGGGACTGTACATGGGGATTCTAACCCTGGGACTGTACATGGGGATTCCAACCCTGGGACTGTACATGGGGATTCTAACCCTGGGACTGTACATGGGGATTCTAACCCTGGGACTGTACATGGGGATTCCTACCCTGGGACTGTACATGGGGATTCTAACCCTGGGACTGTACATGGGGATTCTAACCCTGGGACTGTACATGGGGATTCTAACCCTGGGACTGTACATGGGGATTCTAACCCTGGGACTGTACGTGGGGATTCTAACCCTGGGACTGTACATGGGGATTCAAACCCTGGGACTGTACATGGGGATTCTAACCCTGGGACTGTACACGGGGATTCTAACCCTGGGACTGTACATGAGGATTCTAACCCTGGGACTGTACATGGGGATTCTAACCCTGGGACTGTACATGGGGATTCTAACCCTGGGACTGTACATGGGGATTCTAACCCTGGGACTGTACATGGGGATTCTAACCCTGGGACTGTACAAGGGGATTCTGACCCTGGGACTGTACATGGGGTTTCTAACCCTGGGACTGTACATGGGGATTCTAACCCTGGGACTATACATGGGGATTCCAACCCTGGGACTATACATGGGGATTCCAACCCTGGGACTGTACGTGGGGATTCTAACCCTGGGACTGTACGTGGGGATTCCAACCCTGGGACTGTACGTGGGGATTCTAACCCTGGGACTGTACATGGGGATTCTAACCCTGGGACTGTACAAGGGGATTCTGACCCTGGGACTGCACATGGGGATTCTAACACTGGGACTGTACATGGGGATTCTAACCCTGGGACTGTACATGGGGATTCTAACCCTGGGACTGTACATGGGGATTCCAACTCTGGGACTGTACATGGGGATTCTAACCCTGGGACTGTACATGGGGATTCTAACCCTGGGACTGTACATGGGGATTCCAACCCTGGGACTGTACATGGGGATTCTAACCCTGGGACTGTACATGGGGATTCTAACCCTGGGACTGTACATGGGGATTCCTACCCTGGGACTGTACATGGGGATTCTAACCCTGGGACTGTACATGGGGATTCTAACCCTGGGACTGTACATGGGGATTCTAACCCTGGGACTGTACATGGGGATTCTAACCCTGGGACTGTACGTGGGGATTCTAACCCTGGGACTGTACATGGGGATTCAAACCCTGGGACTGTACATGGGGATTCTAACCCTGGGACTGTACACGGGGATTCTAACCCTGGGACTGTACATGAGGATTCTAACCCTGGGACTGTACATGGGGATTCTAACCCTGGGACTGTACATGGGGATTCTAACCCTGGGACTGTACATGGGGATTCTAACCCTGGGACTGTACATGGGGATTCTAACCCTGGGACTGTACAAGGGGATTCTGACCCTGGGACTGTACATGGGGTTTCTAACCCTGGGACTGTACATGGGGATTCTAACCCTGGGACTATACATGGGGATTCCAACCCTGGGACTATACATGGGGATTCCAACCCTGGGACTGTACGTGGGGATTCTAACCCTGGGACTGTACGTGGGGATTCCAACCCTGGGACTGTACGTGGGGATTCTAACCCTGGGACTTTACATGGGGATTCTAACCCTGGGACTGTACATGGGGATTCTAACCCTGGGACTGTGCATGGGGATTCTAACCCTATGTTTCCTCCAATACAATTCTTTGGGATTTAAACGGTAAAGTTGCAAGAGGCTTCAGGAGAGGAGGTGAGAAACTCCCTGTGTGCAGAGTGAGAGTAAATTCAATGAGTCAATGATTGTCTCTCCTGGTCACTGGGACCCTGAATCCCCGCCCACTCTCTGTTCCTGTACCAAGGTGGTGGGCGATTACACAACAGACATTTGATCTCCAGATAAAGAAGGTCCTGTGGCCTGTTTACAGGAATTCCCTGTTTTATTGATGTGTGTGTGTTAGTCACCAGGAAAGCTAAAAATACACGACTGGGAACATCCACGGGGGTGCGATCCCGACAGTTACTCTGGGATCACTCCCACTGCGGAACTCCAGCACTGACCCGGCTGAAGGTTGTAAACTCAGGGAGTGGGGCCTCCAGGAGTGGACGGTAAGAAAGCTGGGTTTCGGTATCCTGACAAATATATGGCGAGAGCCAGAGGAATCCTTACTGAGGAACCGTCTGGGGTTTTACCGGCCAGCGTAGGTCTAGGGGTGAAAGATGCCTGACTCCCTGAACTGTCTTACACTGAACCCAGGTCGGGTCGAGGTGAGTTCAGTTTATTAAACCTCAATCTGGGGTTTTCCCGGCCAGCGTAGGTCTAGGGGTGAAAGATGCCTGACTCCCTGAACTGTTTTACACTGAACCCAGGTCGGATCGAGGTGAGTTCAGTTTATTAAACCTCAGTCTGTGGTTTTACTGGCCAGCGTAGGTCTAGGGGTGAAAGATGCCTGACTCCCTGAACTGTTTTACATTGAACCCAGGTCGGGTCGAGGTGAGTTCAGTTTATTAAACCTCAGTCTGCTTCCCCTCAAGCTGCTGACTGAGTGAATCAACACTTTCTTCACAAATCACCAGAAAGCCAGACCACAAGTCACGCCCTCAACTCCGTTTATTGGTAACAACTCTCAACTTCTGGTTACATTTGGACACAGGGATGCTTTACAGACAAGTATAAATGTAATCAGAGTCACCCAGCAGTTATACAGTGAAGAGTATCTTAACAAAACAAGCAGCAAAGGTTACCCAGGCTATTCAGTGAATCGCTGTCAATCAACACTAATGGATGCTGAGTATTAATTACAACAGGGACCAGTGGTTATAAATTGGTGAGATTACTTTAAGAATAATTCCTTTGATAGCTGACACGTTAACGGCTTTGAACAGCCCGTTTATCAAATAGCTCAAGTCTACGTGTGATTACCAACATTCAGTGTTTACATAACCTCCTCCTCTAGTTGTAGAACAGACTTTCTCCTGTCAGTATAGAGCGAGAGGATTGGGCCGTGACCTGTTTGCAGGCGCGATGCTCTATTCACACATCGAAGGTGAGAGAGATGCTGCAGGCCACATGCTATGTCCAGCAGGGGTTATTCACATCAGAAACAACCGCCAACTGTCAGAATGAACATGGTTCAGTCCTGGGTGTGATTAATAGCAACAATAACAGCAGAATCCAACCCCCTGCAGTCACTTGTGAACTCGCTGGTGTCTCAGCAGGGTGGATGACCGAGTGAATCCCTTCCCACACATGGAGCAGGTGAACGGCCTCTCCCCAGTGTGAATGCGTTGGTGTTTCAGCAGATCACTTCTGCTTTTAAAGCTCTTCTCACAGTCAGAACATTTAAAAGGTCTCTTATCAGTGTGAACAAGTTGGTGAGCAGTGAGGCTGGATGACTGAGTGAATCCCTTCCCACACACAGAGCAGGTGAATGGTCTCTCCCCAGTGTGAATTCGCCGGTGTGTCAGCAGTTTGGATTCCTGTGAGTATCCCTTTCCACACACTGAACAAGTGAACGGCCTCTCCCCAGTGTGAATTCGCCAGTGTGTCAGCAGTTTGGATTCCTGTGAGTATCCCTTTCCACACACTGAACAGGTGAATGGCCTCTCCCCAGTGTGAACTCGCTGGTGTGTCAGAAGGTTTGATGACTGAGTGAATCCCTTCCCACACATGGAGCAGGTGAATGGCCTCTCCCCGGTGTGACTGCGTCGATGAGTTTCCAGCTCAGATGGGTAACTGAATCCCTTCCCACAGTCCCCACATTTCCACGGTTTCTCCGTGGTGCAGGTGTCCTTGTGTCTCTCCAGGTTGGACGATCGGTTGAAGCCTCCTCCACACACAGAACACATGTACGGTTTCTCCCCGCTGTGAATGGTGCGATGTTTTTTCAGGCTGTGTAACAGGTTAAAGCTCTTTCCACAGTCAGTGCACTGGAACACTCTCAGTCGGGTGTGGGTATCTCGCTGCTTTTCCAGTCACACTGATGTTTGAAATCTTTTCCCACAGACAGAACAAACAAACATTTCTCCTTCCACATTCAAAGGCTGATGATATTCAGGTCCTGATAAATCGAGTGACTCTGTCAGATCTTGATGTGATGTTTGGTTTGAGTTTCCTGTCTGTAAATCCTCCCCTTCCAATACCCTGTAAAAGGAGTTTACAAAAGTCATCACTGTAAGTGCAGGATAGAAATTCCAAACAGACAATTCTAGTTTCTATGGAACATTCTTTCCTCTCTTGTTCCCTAAATCATGTGGTCCAATCAAACTAAAAGAAACCAAAATAAGCAACAAAATCCCTCCAAAAGCAAAGGGAACCTTCCCAACTAAACCAGAATGTTGTTGCCAGTGTCTGAGAGACACTCTGTACCCTGAGGTGCCCACCGGCCGAGGAAGATATCAAGTGAACCGGTGGACACCGCCTGCTCCCTCTCCAGAGCCACCTGGGCACGGAGAAGACTGCAGAACAACAACTTGTATTTATATCGCGCCTTTGCCATAGTAAAACGTTCCAAGGTGCTTCACAGGAGCGTTAGAAATCAAAATTTGACACAGAGCCACATATTAGGGCAGATGACCAAACGCTTTGTCAAAGAGGCAGGTTTTCAGGGGTGTCTTAAAAGAGGAAAGAGCGGTGGAGAGGCAGAGAGGTTTAGGGAAGGATATCCAGAGCTTAGGGCCCTGGCAGCTGAAGGCACGGCTGCCAATGGTGGAGCCATTATAATCAGGGATGCTCAAGAGGGCAGAATTAGAGGAGCGCAGATATCTCAGGGGGTTGTGGGGCTAGAGGAGGTTACAGAGATAGGGAGGGGCGAGACCATGGAGGGATTTGAAAACAAGGATGAGAATTTTAAAATTGAGGCGCTGCTTAACTGGGAGCCAATGTAGGCCAGCGAGCACAGGGTTGATGGGCGAACAGGACTTGGTGCAAGTTAGGACACGGGCAGCCGAGTTTTGGATGACCTCAAGTTTACGTAGAGTAGAATGTGGGAGGCCAGCCAGGAGTGCATTGGAATAGTCAAGTCTCGAGGTAACAAAGGCATGGATGAGGGGTTCAGCATCGGATGAGCTGAGGCAGGGGTGGAGTCGGGCGATGTTACAGAGGTGCCAATAGGCTATCTTAGTGATGGTGTGGAAATGTGGTCAGCTCTCATCTTGGAATCAAATACGACACCAAGGTTGTGAACAGTCTGGTTCAGCCTCAGACAGTTGTCAGGGAGAGGGATGGAGTCGGTAGCTAGGGAATGGAGTTTGTGACAGGGATCGAAGACAATGGCTTCAGTCTTCCCAATATTTAGTTGGAGGAAATTTCTGCTCATCCAGAACTGGATTCCGGACAAGCAGTCTGACAATTTAGAGACAGCAGAGGGGTTGAGTGAGGTGGTGGTGAGATAGATCTGGCTGTCATAAGAATATAACAATTCGGAGCTGGAGTGGGCCATACGGCCCTTCGAACCTGCTCCCCCATTCAGTAAGATCATGGCTGATCTTCGACCTCAACCCTACTTTCCCGACTGATCCCCATAAGCCTTGATTCCCCTAGAGTCCAAAAATCTATCTGTCTCAGCCTTGAATATACTCAACGACTCAGCATTCACAGCCCTTTGGGGTAGAGAATTCCAAAAATTCACAACCCTCTGAGTGAAGAAATTCCTCCTCATTGCAGTAGTTAGCGTACATGTGGAAACTGATGCTGTGTTTTCAGATGATGTCACTGAGGGGCAGCAGGTAGATGAGAAATAGGAGGGGGACAAGGATAGTTCCTTAGGAGACACTAGAGGTAACAGTGCTGGAGCAGGAAGAGAAGCCATGGCAGGAAATTCTTTGGCTACGACTGAGTAGATAAGAATGGAACCAGGTGACTGCAGTCCCACCGGGTTGGACGATGGTGGAGAGGTGTTGGAGGAGGATGGTGTGGTCAACCATGTCAAAGGTTGCAGACAGGTCAAGAAGGGATAGTTTCCCTTTGTCACAGTCACATAGGATGTCATTTATGACTTTAATAAGAGCTGTTTCGGTACTGTGATGGGGCAGAAACCTGATTGGAGGGATTCAAACATGGATTTCCAGAAAAGGTGGACACGGATTTGGGAGGTGACAAAACGCTCACGGACGTTGGAGAGGAGAGGGAGGTTGGAGATGGGGCGGTAGGGGCGGGGTCAAGGCTTGTTTTTTTGAGGTAGAGAGGCAGGCAGCCAGAGAGACCCCCCCATGGGCCCCGCCCATCCTGGACCTACAAATTGCTGTTTTCACCAGGACCAAGAGCAGGTCCAGGAGAAGATCCTCCCACTTACCCACCCCCCTCCACACTGGGCGGGCAATGATTAGGAGCGTGGGGCTAAAGTGTAACCAAGAGTTGAGGAGCAGCCTTGATGGCAATAGATTGGGAGAAGGGTAAGTGCAACGAGACCTGGGTCTCCTTCTGCACCAGTCGCTGAAGGTAAGCATGCAGGTGCAGCAGGCGGTTAAGAAGGCAAATGGTATGTTGGCCTTCGTAGCAAGAGGGTTTGAGTACAGGAACAAGGATGTCTTGCTGCAGTTATACAGGGCCTTGGTGAGACCACATCTTGAGTATTGTGTGCAGTTTTGGTCGCCTTATCTGAGGAAGGATGTTCTTGTCATGGAGGGAGTGCAGCGAAGATTCACCAGACTGATTCCTGGGATGGCAGGAATGACGTATTAGGAGAGATTGGGTCAATTGGGCTTGTACTCGCTGGAGTTTAGAGGAATGAGAGGGGATCTCATTGAAACTTATAAAATTCTGACAGGACTGGACAGACTAGATGCAGGATGTTCCCGATGGTCGGGGAGTCCAGAACCAGGGGTCACAGTCTAAGGATAAGGGGTAGGCCATTTAGGACAGAAATAAGGAGGAATTTCTTCACCCAGGGAGTGGTGAACCTGTGGAATTCTCTACCACAGAAGGCAGTGAAGGCCAATTCATTAAATATATTCAAGAAGGAGTTGGATATATTTCTTAAGGCTAAAGGGATCAAGGGGTATGGGGAGAAAGCAGGGACTGGGTACTGAATTTGGATGATCAGCCATGATCTCATTGAATGGCGGAGCAGGCTCGAGGGGCCGAATGGCCTACTCCTGCTCCTATCTTCTATGTTTCTATGTTATGGAGGGACACGAAGGCTGGGAGACCTCCATACCTACCGAGGCCTCCTCCTCCGCTCCCTCCCATCGAGCGGGTTGCTCGGGTCCCTTGAGCCCGAGCCCGGTCGCAGGTCTTGATTTTTCCGCCTCAGCAGTTGCGATCACGGGCCCGGGCACAAGGCCCCCCAAACTCCGAGACTCCACCGCCACCAGCGCATGGTATGCGGGCCTAAGTTCAAGCAGATCGTCCGTATCCGTGTGCTCACCGAGGGGACCCGCCCTAAGGTGCTTCATCTTCTTCTGTACCTTCCCTCTGCGTGGACGCTCTCCCTCCCACCGCCCCCCCGCCGGAGGCCGTGATGGCGTTAGCCTCCGACGTCGACCGCGCATCAGGTGTTGAGGACGCGCGTACAGGATCGGGGGGAGGAGCGGCGACGGCGCCAGCCTTGGCCGCCTCAGATGTTCTGGCGGCCTTGGAGGCGGGGCAGTTCTTTCGTACGTGCCCCACTTCCTTACAGGCGTGGCACCGCACACCGTCCGACGTCCAGAAGACGCGGTGTGCAGCCCCCTCGTGGCACATGACAGAAGTGCTCTCGGTGTCCTCCTCCCACGCCAGCTGAACAAAAAGCTGGCGCTGGAAGGAGAAGACGGCCGGAGGCTGGCCTCCCTGCATCCGAGCGGGATCGGTGTGATCCCCGACCTCACCTCCCCCAGTTGACGTAGGTGGGGGAGGAGGAGCTCAGCTGAAACAAAGGGCGGGACGTTTGATAAGAGGATCCTCTGTGCGGTGGCCTCGAGAGGATCCACCGGCAGGAAGGTCCCGCCCACGGTGAGCCCCTTGGTTACGGCCAGGGACACCGCCCGCTCCGACCCCAGGAAGAACACAGCCTTGCCGTACATTTTCGAGGCGGCGACGATGGCTGAAGGGCTGACAACCCCAGCCATGGCCTTCACACATGCCTCGATAGTCATGTTGGGGTGAGTGTAGCTCTTCACCCTGTGTTTTTTAGCGATGAGGCGGAATGGTGACGGGGCAGCAGAAGCAGCGGGAGCAGCCGTGGCTGCCACACTTCCGTATGATCTTGCTGGCCCCGTCACCGGCGATGATGTGGTCGCCATCGTGGGGTGCTTATTATAAAGGGCTACACCCACCCCAAGTCACAGGCCTGGTGATCTTAATGGCCTCAATGGTAGTTTTTCCCTGAGCAGAGGGAGCTTTAAAAGTGAAGGCACACCTCTCCCCTTGTTGATTAAATTGGGAGAGGGGCCTTCTCCCCTCTGCTCAACGGGCAATTAATGGATATGAGGTGCCTCTTAGAGAGAGGCAAAGAGAGAGAGAAAGGGGGGTGGGAAGGAGGGAGGCTGCAGGGGCTGGGTCTCCACTCAAGATGGTGGGTGGGTGCTCGCAGGGGTGCACTCTCTGAAAAATAAGTCTCTATTGATGGTCTTCTTGTGGGGGGAGAAGATGTCTTCACCGGGGAAAATAAAGGTGGAGATGCCCAGGCTCAGTCCACCACCAGGTCTGAACGATGTGATAATTAAATGATGACTTCGCCTGGGCAGCTCCAGCTGTCCCAGGTCAAGCAATAGGGAGGGGTGTTTGCTAGTGGTGTGTGTGGCCTAGTTTATACAAGAGCCACACACACTCACACACACGCCTATATGTTTTCTTCTCCTTCTTCTTTCCTCCTCCCACTTAAATACAAAGTCTTTATGAGAGTGCACCATGAAACACCCACCTGTAGAAGTTTTCCAATGGCTCTCCCTCCTTCTGAACAGATGTAGGATGTTCATTTTTCTCCCCTCTCTCCCGTAATGGAGACCAGTTGGGGAAGCAGTGATGGAATGGCTTCCCTTTGTTGTTAGCTCTGGTCTGGTCTCTCCTCTCCTCTCTCTCCTCTGGCACCCCAATAGTAGCTGCAGCAGCAACAGATGTGATCTCTCCTCCTGGACACAGAGAGAGAGACCTCTCCTCTCCTCTCCTCCCCTCTCCTCTGGCACAGCAGCAGCACAAGATCAAGATTCCTGGCTGGCTATCAGGGATCCCAGGGTTCATGACCCCGCTCCCTGAGCTCGGGGTGTGAGCAGCCCACGTCCCCCCCGGGGTTCATGAACCCGCTCCCTGAGCTCTCTCACCTGATGTGTCAGCGGCTGCTGCCAAGGTCCGCGCATGCTCAGCTCACACCGCCTGGGCGATTGATGGGTGTTCTGGACCAATAGGAAGAGCGGGGCGGGGCTGGAGGACCGAGCTGCCGGTGGGTCCTCCAACCAATGGCAGCGCAGCAAGGGGGCGGGACCTGGTGAGCAGCTCAGGTGCGCAGGGCTCGATTGTGACGCGCTGTCCCCAGGTGAGAGCAGCTCAGTCAGTACAGAGCTGGGGCTGGAATCTGGGAGAGGGACCACAGTCAGCACAGAGCTGGGGCTGGAATCTGGGAGAGGGACCACAGTCAGCACAGAGCTGGGGCTGGAATCTGGGAGAGAGGCCACAGTCAGCACAGAGCTGAGGCTGGAATCTGGGAGAGGGGCCGCAGGCAGCACAGAGCTGGGGCTGGAATCTGGGAGAGGGGCCACAGTCAGCACAGAGCTGGGGCTGGAATCTGGGAGAGGGGCCGCAGTCAGCACAGAGCTGGGGCTGGAATCTGGGAGAGGGGCCACAGTCAGCACAGAGCTGGGGCTGGAATCTGGGAGAGGGGCCGCAGGCAGCACAGAGCTGAGGCTGCAATCTGGGAGAGAGGCCACAGTCAGCACAGAGCTGGGGCTGGAATCTGGGAGAGGGGCCACAGGCAGCACAGAGCTGGAGCTGGAATCTGGGAGAGGGGCCACAGTCAGCACAGAGCTGGGGCTGGAATCTGGGAGAGGGGCCACAGTCAGCACAGAGCTGGGGCTGGAATCTGGGAGAGGGGCCACAGTCAGCACAGAGCTGGGGCTGGAATCTGGGAGAGGGGCCACAGGCAGCACAGAGCTGGAGCTGGAATCTGGGAGAGGGGCCACAGTCAGCACAGAGCTGGGGCTGGAATCTGGGAGAGGGGCCACAGTCAGCACAGAGCTGGGGCTGGAATCTGGGAGAGGGGCCACAGTCAGCAGAGCTGGAGCTGGAATCTGGGAGAGGGGCCACAGTCAGCACAGAGCTGGGACTGGAATCTGGGAGAGGGGCCACAGTCAGCACAGAGCTGGGGCTGGAATCTGGGAGAGGGGCCACAGTCAGCACAGAGCTGGGGCTGGAATCTGGGACGGGGGCCACAGTCAGCACAGAGCTGAGGCTGGAATCTGGGAGAGAGGCCACAGTCAGCACAGAGCTGGGGCTGGAATCTGGGAGTGGGGCCGCAGTCAGCACAGAGCTGGGGCTGGAATCTGGGAGAGGGGCCGCAGTCAGCACAGAGCTGGGGCTGGAATCTGGGAGTGGGGCCGCAGTCAGCACAGAGCTGGGGCTGGAATCTGGGAGAGGGGCCACAGTCAGCACAGAGCTGGGGCTGCAATCTGGGAGAGGGGCCGCAGTCAGCACAGAGCTGAGGCTGGAATCTGGGAGAGGGGCCACAGTCAGCACAGAGCTGGGGCTGGAATCTGGGAGAGGGGCTGCAGTCAGCACAGAGCTGGGGCTGGAATCTGGGACGGGGGCCGCAGTCAGCACAGAGCTGGAGCTGGAATCTGGGACGGGGGCCACAGTCAGCACAGAGCTGAGGCTGGAATCTGGGAGAGGGGCCACAGTCAGCACAGAGCTGGGGCTGGAATCTGGGAGAGGGGCCACAGTCAGCACAGAGCTGGGGCTGGAATCTGGGAGAGGGGCCGCAGGCAGCACAGAGCTGGGGCTGGAATCTGGGAGAGGGGCCACAGTCAGCACAGAGCTGGGGCTGGAATCTGGGAGAGGGGCCACAGTCAGCACAGAGCTGGGGCTGGAATCTGGGAGAGGGGCCACAGTCAGCACAGAGCTGAGGCTGGAATCTGGGAGAGGGGCCACAGTCAGCACAGAGCTGGGGCTGGAATCTGGGAGAGGGGCCACAGTCAGCACAGAGCTGGGGCTGGAATCTGGGAGAGGGGCCACAGTCAGCACAGAGCTGGGGCTGGAATCTGGGAGAGGGGCCACAGTCAGCAGAGCTGGAGCTGGAATCTGGGAGAGGGGCCACAGTCAGCACAGAGCTGGGACTGGAATCTGGGAGAGGGGCCACAGTCAGCACAGAGCTGGGGCTGGAATCTGGGAGAGGGGCCACAGTCAGCACAGAGCTGGGGCTGGAATCTGGGAGAGGGGCCACAGGCAGCACAGAGCTGGAGCTGGAATCTGGGAGAGGGGCCACAGTCAGCACAGAGCTGGGGCTGGAATCTGGGAGAGGGGCCACAGTCAGCACAGAGCTGGGGCTGGAATCTGGGACGGGGGCCACAGTCAGCACAGAGCTGGGGCTGGAATCTGAGAGTGGGGCCTCAGTCAGCACAGAGCTGGGGCTGGAATCTGGGAGAGGGGCCACAGTCAGCACAGAGCTGGGGCTGGAATCTGGGACGGGGGCCACAGTCAGCACAGAGCTGAGGCTGGAATCTGGGAGAGGGGCCACAGGCAGCACAGAGCTGGGGCTGGAATCTGGGAGAGGGGCCACAGTCAGCACAGAGCTGGGGCTGGAATCTGGGAGAGGGGCCACAGTCAGCACAGAGCTGGGGCTGCAATCTGGGAGAGGGGCCGCAGTCAGCACAGAGCTGAGGCTGGAATCTGGGAGAGGGGCCACAGTCAGCACAGAGCTGGGGCTGGAATCTGGGAGAGGGGCTGCAGTCAGCACAGAGCTGGGGCTGGAATCTGGGACGGGGGCCACAGTCAGCACAGAGCTGAGGCTGGAATCTGGGAGAGGGGCCACAGTCAGCACAGAGCTGGGGCTGGAATCTGGGACGGGGGCCACAGTCAGCACAGAGCTGGAGCTGGAATCTGGGACGGGGGCCACAGTCAGCACAGAGCTGAGGCTGGAATCTGGGAGAGGGGCCACAGTCAGCACAGAGCTGGGGCTGGAATCTGGGAGAGGGGCCACAGTCAGCACAGAGCTGGGGCTGGAATCTGGGAGAGGGGCCGCAGGCAGCACAGAGCTGGGGCTGGAATCTGGGAGAGGGGCCACAGTCAGCACAGAGCTGGGGCTGGAATCTGGGAGAGGGGCCACAGTCAGCACAGAGCTGGGGCTGGAATCTGGGAGAGGGGCCACAGTCAGCACAGAGCTGAGGCTGGAATCTGGGAGAGGGGCCACAGTCAGCACAGAGCTGGGGCTGGAATCTGGGAGAGGGGCCACAGTCAGCACAGAGCTGGGGCTGGAATCTGGGAGAGGGGCCGCAGTCAGCACAGAGCTGGGGCTGGAATCTGGGAGAGGGGCCGCAGTCAGCACAGAGCTGGAGCTGGGAGAGGGGCCGCAGTCAGCGGGTCTGGCAAAGGGCCAGAGCCACAGCAGCTTCACTAAAGAAGATTATTTAAAAACACATTGCCTACAGTTTTAGAGACAGCCTTGGTCACTGCAATAATTTCTTAAATGTTTAATGATTAAATCAAAAGCATCAAAAAGGAAGAGAATAGCAAAAGTAAAGAAAGAAGACTTTGATTTATATAGCGCCATTCACGACCACCGGACGTCTCAAAGCGCTTTACAGTCGATGAAGTACTTTTTGAAGTGGAGTCACTGTTGTAATGTAGGAAATGCGGCAGCCAATTTGCACACAGCAAGCTCCCACAAACAGCAATGTGATAATCACCAGATAATCTGTTTTGTTATGTTGGTTGAGGGATAAATATTGGCCAGGACACCGGGGATAACTCCCCTACTTCTCTTCAAAATAGTGCCATGGGATCTTTTACATCCACCTGAGAGAGCAGACGGGGCCTTGGTTTAACATCTCATCCAAAAGACAGCACCTCTGACAGTGCAGCACTCCCTCAGCACTGCACTGGAGTGTCAGCCTAGCTTTATGTGCTCAAGTCCCTAGAGTGGGACTATGAACCCACAACCCTTTGACCCAGAGGTGAGTGTGCTACCAACTGAGCTAGAGCTGACAACGTTGGTCCCTTAGAGGTCGAGACAGGAGAAATTATGGGGAATAAGGAAATGGCAGAAACATTAAACAAATATTTTGTATCTGTCTTCACAGTAGAAGACACAAAAGCATACCAAAAATGGTGGGGAACTGAGGGTCTAATGAGGGTGAGGAACTTAATGTCATTAATATAAGTACTAGGGAAACTAATGGGACTAAAAGCCGACAAATCCCCTGGACCTGACGGCCTACATCCTAGGGTTCTAAAAGAGGTGGCTGTGGAGATAGTGGATGCAGTGGTCGTGATCTTCCAAAATTCACTAGATTCTGGAATGGTCCCAGCGGATTGGAAGGTGGCAAATGTAACACCGCTATTCAAGAAAGGAGGGAGAGAAAAAACAGGGAACGACAGGCCAGTTAGCCTGACATTAGTCGTTGGGAAAATGCTGGAATCCATTGTTAAGGAAGTGGAACAGGGCACTTAGAAAATGATAATATGATTAGGCAGAGTCAACATGGTTTTATGAAAGGGAAATCGTGTTTGACAAATTTATTAGAGTTTGTTGAGGATGTAACTAGCAGGGTAGATAAAGGGGAACCAGTGGATGTAGTGTATTTGGATTTCCAAAAGGCATTCGATAAGGCGCCACATAAAAGATTATTACACAAGGGGTTGGGGGTAATATAGTAGCATGGATAGAGGAATGGTTAATGGACAGAAAACAGAGAGTAGGGATAAATGGATCTTTTTCAGGTTGGCAGGCTGTAACTAGTGGGGTGCTGCAAGGATCAGTGTTGGGGCCTCAGCTATTTACAATCTATATTAATGACCTAGATGAAGGGACCGAGTGTAATGTATCCAAGTTTGCTGATGATACAAAGTTAGGTGGGACAGTAAGCTGTGAGGAGAACACAAAGTGTCTGCAAAGGGATATAGATAGACTGAGTGAGTGGGCAGTAAGGTGGCAGATGGAGTATAATGTGGGGAAATGTGAGGTTATTCACTTTGGTAGGAAGAATAGAAAAACAGAATTTATTTTTTTAAATGGTGAGTAACTATTAATTGTTGGTGTCCAGAGAGATTTGGGTGTCCTCGTGCAAGAAACACAGAAAGCTAGCATGCAGGTACAGCAAGCAATAAGGAAGGCAAATGGCATGTTGGCCTTTATTGCAAAGGGGTTGGAGTATAAGAGTAAGGAAGTCTTGCTCCAATTGTACAGGGCCTTGGTGAGACCACACCTGGAGTACTGTGCAGTTTTGGTCTCCTTATCTAAGGAAGGATATACTTGCCTTGGAGGTGGTGCAACAAAGGTTCACTAGATTGATTCCTGGGATGAGAGGACTGTCCTATGAGGAGAGATTGTGTAGAATGGGCCGATACTCTCTGGAGTTTAGAAGAATGAGAGGTGATCTCATTGAAACATACAAGATTCTGAAGGGGATTGACAGGGTAGATGCTGAGAGGTTGTTTCCCCTGGCTGGAGTGTCTGGAACTAGGGGCCATAGTCTCAGGATAAGGGGTCGGCCATTCAGGACTGAGATGAGGAGGAATTTCTTCACTCAGAGGGTTGTGAATCTTTGGAATTCTCTGCCCCAGAGGGTTGTGGATGCTGAGTCGTTGAGTATATTCAAGGCTGAGATAGATTTTTGGGGGAATCGAGGAATACGGAGATCGGGCGGGAAAGTGGAGTTGAGGTCGATGATCAGCCATGATCTCATTAAATGGCAGAACAAGCTCGAGGGGCTGAATGGCCTACTCCTGCTCCTATCTTCTATGTTTCTATATGTTTTTCTGACTGGAGGGAAGTATGCAGTGGGTTCCCCCAGGGGTCGGGATTAGGACCATTGCTTTTCTTGTTATATATAACTGACCTGGACTTGGGTATAGGTGTACAAGTTTGAAGTTTATGGATGATAAAAAACTTGGCAACGTAGTAAATAGTGAGCATAGTAGTAGCAGACTTCAGGAGGACAGAGACAGACTGTGAAATGAGCAGACACAAGGCAGATGAAATTAAATGAGGATAAGTGTGAAGTGATACACTTTGGGAGAAACAACAGGGAGAGGCCGTATAATCTAAATGGGACTATTTTGAGGGGGTGCAAGAGCAGAGGGACCTGAGGGTCCATATTCACAAATCTTTGAAAGTGCCGCGGCAAGTTGGTGAGGCGGTTCAGAAAGCATATGGGATACTTGGCTTTGTAAATAGGGCCATTGAATACAAACACAAGGAAGTTACACTAAACCTTTACAAATCACTAGTTAGGAACATAGGACAGGAGGAGGCCATTCAGCCCCTCGAGCCTGTTCCGCCATTCAATGAGATCATGGCTGATCTGCGACCTAACTCCATACACCCGCCTTTGGCCCATATCCCTTAATACCTTTGGGTAACAAAAACCTATCAATCTCAGATTTAAAATTAACAACTGATCTCGCATCAATTGCCATTTGCGGAAGAGAGTTCCAAACTTCTACCACCCTTTGTGTGTAGAAGTGTTTCCTAATTTCACTCCTGAAAGGTCTGGCTCTAATTTTTAGACTATGTCCCCAGTCCTAGAATCCCCAACCAGCAGAAATAGTTTCTCTCTATCTACCCTATCTGTTCCCCTTAATATCCTGAAAACTTCGATCAGATCACACCTTAACCTTCTAAATTCCAGGGAATACACCCCTAATTTGTGTAATCTCTCCCCGTAACTTAACCCTTGAAGTCCGGGTATCATTCTGGTAAACCTACGCTGCACTCCCTCCAAGGCCAATATATCCTTCCTAAGGTGTGGTGCCCAGAACTGCTCACAGTACTCCAGGTGTGGTCTAACCAGGGTTTTGTACAGCTGCAGGGTTTTGGCCTCAGCTGGAGTCTTGTGTACAATTCTGGGCACCACACTTTAGGAAGGATGTCAAGGCCTTGGAGAGGGTGCAGAGGAGGTTGACCAGGATGGTACCAGGGATGAGGGACTTCAGTTATGTGGAGAGATTGGAGAAGCTGGGATTGTTCCCCTTAGAGCAGAGAAGGTTAAGAGGAGACCTAATAGAGGTGTTCAAAATGATGAGGGGTTTTGATCGAGCAAGTAGGGAGAAACTGTTCACTCTGGCAAGTGGGTCGGTAACCAAAGGTCACAGATTTAAAATAGTTGCTAAAAGAACTAGAGGGAAATGAGGAGAATTGTTTTCACACAGAGGGTTGTTCAGATCTGGAACGCACCATCTGAAAGGATGCTGGAATCAGGTTCCACAGGAACTTTCAAACAGTAATTGGACATGTACTTGAAGAGGACTAGTTTGCAGAGTTCTGGGGATAAAGCTGGGGTTTGGGCCTAAATTGGACAGCTCTTTCAAAGAGCCGGCACAGAAACGATGGGCCGAATCACCTCCTTCTGTGCTGTTAGATTCTATGATCAGTGTGAAGACGCTGGTGTCTCTTAAGGTTCTTAGAGCTTTTAAAGCTCTTCCCACAGTCAGAACATTTAAAAGGTCTCTCGTCAGTGTGAACAAGCTGGTGTGTCTGCAGGGTGGATGATTCAGTGAATCCCTTCCCACACATGGAGCAGGTGAACGCCCTCTCCCCAGTGTGAACTCGCTGGTGTTGCTTGAGCTCCACAGGGATTTTAAAACTCTTCCCACACTCAGAACATTTAAAGGGTCTCTCGTCAGTGTGAACTCGCTGATGTGCCAGCAGGTTGGAGGACCGAGCGAATCCCTTCCCACACTCGGAGCAGGTGAATGGTCTCTCTCCAGTGTGTAGGTGTTGGTGTCGCTTCAGCTCCCGGGAGCTTTTAAAGCTCTTCCCACAGTCAGAACATTTAAAAGGTCTCTCGTCAGTGTGAACAAGCTGGTGTGTCTGCAGGGTGGATGATTCAGTGAATCCCTTCCCACACATGGAGCAGGTGAATGCCCTCTCCCCAGTGTGAACTCGCTGGTGTTGCTTGAGCTCCACAGGGATTTTAAAACTCTTCCCACACTCAGAACATTTAAAGGGTCTCTCGTTAGTGTGAACTCGCTGGTGTGACAGGAGGGTGGATGACACAGTGAATCCCTTCCCACACATGGAGCACATGAACGGCCTCTCACCATTGTGAACTCGCTGGTGTTGCTTGAGCTCCCCAGGGATTTTAAAACTCTTCCCACACTCAGAACATTTAAAGGGTCTCTCGTTAGTGTGAAATCGCTGGTGTCCCTTCAGCTTCCCAAGGCTTTTAAAGCTCTTCCCACAGTCAGAACAATTAAATGGTCTCTCATCAGTGTGAACAAGCTGGTGTCTCTTCAGCTCCTGGGGGCTTTTAAAGCTCTTCCCACAGTCAGAACAGTTAAATGGTCTCTCAACAGTGTGAACAAGCTGGTGTCTCATCAGGGTGGAGGACTTCAAGAATCCCTTCCCACACACGGAGCAGGTGAACAGCCTTTCCGCAGTCTCTTCAACTCCTGGGGGCTTTTAAAACGCTTCCCACAGTCAGGACAGTTAAACGGCCTCTCATCAGTGTGAACAAGCTGGTGTCTCTTCAGCTCCTGGGGGCTTTTAAAGCTCTTCCCACAGTCAGAACATTTAAAGGATCTCTCGTCAGTGTGAACAAGCTGGTGTGTCTGCAGGTTGGATGACTCAGTGAATCCCTTCCCACACATGGAGCAGGTGAATGGCCTCTCCTCAGTGTGAACTCGCTGGTGTTGCTTGAGCACCCAGGAGCTTTTAAAACTCTGCCCACAGTCAGGACAGTTAAAGGGTCTCTCATCAGTGTGAACAAGCTGGTGTCCCTTCAGATCCCCGGGGCTTTTAAAGCTCTTCCCACAGTCAGAACAGTTAAACGGTCGCTCCCCAGTGTGAACTCGCTGGTGTGATTGCAGGTGGGATGAACAAATGAATCCCTTTCCACACACGGAGCAGGTGAACGGACTGTCCCTGGTGCGACTGCGCCATTGAACTTCCAATGCAGACGGGGAACTGAATCCCTTCCCGCCGTCCCCACCTTTACCTGGTTTCTCCCCGGTGTGACGGTGCACATGTCTCACCAGGTCAGGCGATCGGCTGAATCCGTGTCCACACACCTAACACGTGTGCGGTTTGTCATTGCTGCGATCGCTGCTTTCTCCTTCCATGTGAAAAGGCCGATGATATTCAGGTCCGGGTGAATTGAGCAACTCTGTCAGATCTTGACGTGATGTTTGGTTTAAGCTTCCCGCCTGTAACTGCTCCACTTCTATAACCCTGTAAATTGAGATCAGAAAAGGATCAGAGGCAAACTGTTGTTTAATTTTCCCCTTTCCGAACCTAGGGACAGTGAAGCTGATTTTCAGGCCCCAGCTGCTGCACAGGTTGGTTGAAAGGTTCAATAGTAATGGCGGCTGGAATACCCACAAGCCCCAGCGCTGCAGAAAGCGCTCTGTTGACGCTGAGTCCCGCGCATGTGCTCAAGGACCCGCGCTCTCCCTCCTGCTCTACAATCGCCCGTCCCGATCGGTCCGCAACGCGCATGCTCAGCGCACAAAACCCCACGGTTGGAACATCGGGTGCGCATGCGGAGCCGCAACATCTGGTACATGTGCGCGGCTCAGGTGGGGGTGAGTCGGTGTTTCGCCTCAGACGCCAGGGAGGTGCGCATGCGCAGGACGACCCAAAATTCTTCCTGTCAGCAATCACTCCCTTGTTTCTTTAATAAAAACAGAAAATGCTGTAAATACTCAGCAGGTCAGGCAGCATCTGTGGAGAGAGAAACAGAGTTAATGTTTCAGGTCGATGACCTTTTGTCAGAACTGCTTGTTCTTTAGTGTCAGCTGTGGCTCAGTTGGTAGCACTCTCACCTGAGTCAGAAAGTTGTGGGTTCAAGTCACACTCCAGAGACTTGAACACAAAAATCTAGGCTGGCACTGCAGTGCAGTGCTGAGGGAGTGCGGCACTGTTGGAGGTGGCGTCTTTTGGATGAGACGTTAAACTGAGGCCCCGTCTGCTCGCTCAGGTGGATATAAAAGATCCCATGGCACTATTTCGAGAAAGACTTACATTTATACAGTGCTTTCATGACCAGCAGACGTCTTGAAGTGCTTTACAGCCAATGAAGTACTTTTGGCGTGTAGTCACTGTTGTAATGTGGGAGAGATATCTGGGAATCCCTGGCCCAAGACCGCACAAAATGGAGGCGAAGCATCCGGGAAGGCGCCGAACACCTCGAGTCTCTTCGCCAGGAGCAAGCGCATGGAGCGCAAGGAGCACACGTCAACCCAAGCACCCCACCCACCCACCCTCCCTTCAACCACTGTCTGCCCCACCTGTGACAGAGACTGTAGGTCCCGCATTGGACTCATCAGTCACCTGAGAACTCATTTTTAATGTGGAAGCAAGTCATCCTCGGTTCCGAGGGACTGCCTAAGAAGAAGAAGAGAAGTGGGAAAGAGCAGGGGAATTATCCCTGGTGTCCTAGTCAATGTTTATCCCTCAATCAATGCAACAAAATGATAGATTATCTGGTCATTATCACATTGCTGTTTGTGGGAGCTTGCTGTGCGCTAATTGACTGCCGCGTTTCCTACATTACAACAGTGACTACACTTCAAAAGTACTTCATTGGCTGTAAAACGCTTTGGGTCGTCCGGTGGTGGTGAAAGGCGCTATAGAAACGCAAGTCTTTCTTTCTTCACTGGTATCACCAGCGACCTCTTCTGGCTGATGGTTGATTGACAGTCAGGAGCCCGCGCATGCGCATCCGGGATGGCGGTTTGGGCCGAGTCTAGCACAGCGACCCCTTCCGGTCACCATTTCCGCTACCTCCAAAGTGATCCCACCACCAAACGTATCTTCCCCTCCCCTCCCCTTTCAGCATTCCGCAGGGACCGCTCTCTCCGAGACACCCTAGTCCACTCCTCTATCACCCCAAACAGCCCTTCCCCTTCGCCTGGCACCTTCCCGTGCAAGCGGAGGAGATGTAACACCTGCCCCTATACCTCCCCCCTCCCCACTGTCCAGGGCCCCAAACACCCCTTCCAGGTGAAACAGCGATTTACTTGTACTTCTCGCAATCTAGTATACTGTATTCGCTGCTCACGATGCGGTCTCCTCTACATTGGGGAGACCAAACGCAGATTGGGTGACCGCTTTGCGGAACACCTCCGTTCAGTCCGTAAGGGTGACCCCGAGCTTCCGGTCGCCTGTCATTTCAATTCACCGCTCCATTCCCACTCGGACCTCACCGTCCTTGGCCTCTTGTATTGTTCCACGGAAGCTCAACGTAAACTCGAGGAACAGCACCTCATCTTCCGATTAGGCACTCTGCAGCCTTCCGGACTCAATATCGAGTTCAACAATTTCAGATCATAACCTCGGCCCCTATTTCATTTTTACTTATATTTTTCCACTCCTTTCCTCCCCCCCCCTTTCCTTTTGTTTCTCTCTCACACCTGGCAGCTATCTTTTGCCCTGCCAGTACACTTTACACCTAATCCCAGCCTATTACCATCTCGTCTAGCTTCTAATCTCTTTTACTTCTTTTGGTTCTTTTACTCTTTTGTCCGATCGCAGCCCTGCCTTCGATCCAGTTCCTTTTCTCTCCAGTTTTGAAGAAGGGTCAAACCCGAAACGTCAACTCAAATTTCTCTCCACGGATGTTGCCTGACCTGCTGAGTTTTTCCAGCATTTTCTGTTGTTATTTCGGATTTCCAACATCTGCAGTATTTTGCTATCGTAATAACCGCGCATGCCCAGAGGAGACCAAAGCCCCGCCCCCACTCGGAGCTGCGCCTGCGCGGTCGGATCCTGTCGGACGGTGTCGGCGCGGGGCATTCCGGGAAAGGCCTTGGTGTCGGTTCCAGAGTCGCGATCGGTGACGCAAAGTGAGTTTTCTCCCCTCCGATTGGGTGGAGAATCGCGTGGGGTGGGGGGAGGGGTGGATTGGGAGAGAATAAAGAGAAATAGAAAAACCTGAGAGTCCGCGAGGCCCCGGACCGAGCGCAGGCTGTTGGACTGAGGACGTGATCTCCTCGGAGTCACGTGACCCGGGCCCACGGCCTGATTGACGGGTGCTTCCGACCAATAGGGAGCGAGCGGGGCAGGGCTGGAGGAGCGAGCCGGCGGTGGGTCCTCCAACCAATCGGGGAGCCCAGGGGTGGGACTAGCGCCGGCTGATTGTCTGATGCGCAGGGCAGCGAGTTTCTCCAGTCCCTTGTTCAGGGCCCGGGGCCAGGGGAGGCTGTGGGCCTTTATTCCCCTTATTGGACACAAGGCTCTTTGTCTCACAACACACTGGCTCAGGTTTTAACATAGACGTTTTAAATTCATCAATAAAAGCAGATAAACCCCGTGCTTCTGTGGAACAAACTTTCTAATATTTTATCGAATCATTACTCAACATTATCCGCTTCATTGCTCAACATTATCCGCTTCACACACACCCGGGGTGGGCCTCAGGCCCCGAACAAGAACCTCCGGGCCAGGCGTTTGCCCCGAGCGGGGCGGCAGCTGTGGGGCTTTCTCTCGGTGACAGGGTCGGGGTAACGGCCGCCATCTTGAGAGGCTCAGGTGGCAGCAGGGCGCATGCGCGGCCCCCTTGGCCAGGAACCAGGAGGAGAGAATCTTGTCAATTTCTATCCTGAACTCACAGTGATGGCTTTTGTAAACTCCTTTTACAGGCTGTGAGAAGGGCAGCATTTACACACCGCAAACTCCATTCATCAGGACCCGAATGTCATTGGCCTTTGAATGTGGAAGGAGAAATGTTTGTCTGTGGGAAAAGATTTCAAACGTCAGTGTGACCGAGACACACAGATCCGAGTGAGAGTGTTCCAGTGCACTGACTGTGGAAAGAGTCTTAACCTGTTACACAGCCTGAAAAAACATCGCACCATTCACAGCGGGGAGAAACTGTACACGTGTACTGTGTGTGGACGAGGCTGTAGTGTCCGTGTGTAGATAAAGACACTGAAGACAGGAGTTGGTTCATAGGTATTTACTAAGCAAGTCTGGGGGGGGGTTCTAAAGGATATACACAATACACAGGCTTATATAGCCCAAGTGGCAATTACCGGCATTACGCACACCTGGGGCTCTTAAAGGCACATACACCACAATTGCTCTTAAAGGCACATACACCACAATTCCTCCCCTTCTAGCTAACTAGTACATCATATTTTAAGTAATTATTAATTACATGTTATATGCAAAATAATATACATTGCTGTATTAATTAATTATAAGTTAGTCTCTCAGGAGGCTTCCTGACTCGGTCCGGATAACGCCTCGGGGGTGTAGTAGTTTCTGGTGGTGTAGTAGGTTCTTCTGGCAAGGCTGATTCGGCTTGAAGGCCAGTGTCGGGTTCATCGGGTTCCAGTATCACCGGATCGGAGGTAGATATGGGTATCTCTACTTCATCGTTAGATGTATAGCGTGGTGGTGTAGGTTGTCCCTTTTCGGATGACTTGATGATTTGGTCAGCATGGTGCCTTATTATGCTTTCTCCGATGTCCACGGTATAGATCAATGGTCCTAGTCGTGTGCAGATAGTTCCAGGCTGCCATTTCTCGGTATGGTAGTCCCGGGCCAAAACCGGTTGGCCTATCTGGAAGGCCCTAGTTGGCCTTTCATTCATGCCCTGAAACTGCCGGTTCTCCACGTCCCTTCAGATGTTGGGCTTGACCAAATCCAGCCGGCATCTTAGGTTTCTATTGTAGAACATCATGGCGGGAGTTTGGTTTGTAACCATATGTGTTGCATTCCTATATGCAAATAAGAAGTTATCCACCTTGTGCTGAAGTTTTATGTCTTCATTACCCATGGCCTTTATGGCCTTCTTAAAGGTCTGGACAAACCTTTCAGCCAATCCATTGGTGGCGGGATGGTATGGGGCGGACGTGTAGTGCTTTACCCCATTGTTCTTTAAGAACTTTCTGAATTCTTCGGACACAAATTGCGGTCCATTATCAGAACATATCTGTTCCGGCAGCCCATTCCTGGCAAATATGGTCCTTAATACTGTGATGGTTTTTTCCGTGGTGGTGGAGGACATCTTTATTACCTCCGGCCACTTGGAGTGTGCATCAACTGCGATTAAGAACATTGAGTCCATAAATGGACCAGCAAAGTCGATGTGCACCCTTTGCCAGGGAGATGAGGGCCACTCCCATGGATGTAGAGGGGCCTGTGGTGGAGCATTTTGGACCTTCTGGCATCCTAGGCAGCTCTTGGTCATGTCTTCGATGTCTCCATCGATACCTGGCCACCATACAAATGCCCTAGCTAGGTTCTTCATTTTCACTCCACCCAGATGCCCCTCGTGAAGCTCCTTTAGCACTTTATCCTGGAGTTTGGGTGGAATCACCACTCTGGATCCACACATCAAGGTTCCTCGGCACACTGACAGCTGTTCTCTTCTTTGCGAGAATGCTGGCAACAGTGGTTCTCCATGTGCTGGCCATCCCTTCATTGTTAAATCGTAGACCCGTGAGAGAGTAGGGTCATTTCTGGTCTCCCTTTCAATGGCAGAATTTGTCACCGGTAGACATTCCACTATGGTAGAGTGGAATATCTCTACTGGGTCTACTGTAGGTGCCTCTTCTATCGTTGGCAACGGCAGGCGCGATAAACCGTCAGCATTCCCATGCTGTTTTGACCCTTTGTATTCAATGTTGTATTGGCGTGCCCCGAGAAAAAGGGACCACCTCTGTAGTCTTTGTGCCGTCATAATGGGGACACCCTTCTTAGGGTTGAATATGGAGATGAGGGGTTGATGGTCAGTCAGCAAGGTAAATTTTTGTCCATGTAGGTAATGGTTGAATTTCTTCACTCCCCATACCAGGCTGAGTGCTTCCCTGTCTATCTGGGAATAGTTACGCTCAGCTGAGTTCAATGAGCGTGACGCAAAAGCTATCAGCCGTTCCGAGCCATCAGGGAATCTATGGGACAATACCGCTCCTATGCCGTAAGGGGATGCATCGCACGCCAGTCTGATTGGTAGTGATGGGTTGTAATGAGCCAAAACTTTCTCGGATGTGATTAAGTCTTTACATTTATGGAAGGCACGTTTACAGTCTTCGTTCCATTTCCAAATCATTCCTGTGTGTAGAAGATCATTAAGAGGGTGTAGAATAGTTGATAAGTTCGGTAAAAATTTATGATAGTAATTTATTAATCCCAGGAATGACCTCAATTGTGAAACATTTTCAGGTGCTGGGGCTTTTATAACTGCTTCAATTTTTTCAGGTGACTTATGCAACCCTTCCTTATTAATTATGTGGCCACAATATGATATCTGATTTTGGAAAAATTCGCACTTGGGGCGATTTGCTCGTAGGCCCCGTTCTTTCAGCCTAGTGAGCACCTGCTCCAAATTGGCAAGGTGCTCGTTGTCGTTTTCTCCTGTCGTCTAGGTAACACTGAGTCCCCGGAATCCCTTGCAGGACTTGCTCCATAGCTCTTTGCCAGATAGCTGGAGCTGATGCTACTCCAAAAACCAGTCGATTGTACTGGTACAGGCCTTTGTGTGTGTTTATTGTGAGATACTTTTTAGAGGTCTCCTCAACCTCCATCTGTAGATATGCCTGTGCCAAGTCAATTTTTGTGAAACGTTTTCCTCCGGATACTGAGGCGAAAATATCTTCTATCCTCGGAAGAGGATACTGTACCGTGTGAAGGACCGGGTTTACAGTCACCTTAAAGTCCCCACAGATGCGAATTTTTCTCTGTTCCTCAGAGTTATTTTTCAATGCTTTTTTCATGACTGGAACGATGGGTGTTGCCCATTCGCTCCAATCTATTTTGGATAATACGCCTGCCTTTTCCAAATTCTGCAGCTCTGCCTTGACTGCTGGACGTATTGCGTATGGCACCAGTCTTGCCTTAAAATTTTTTGGAATTGCTGCATCTTCCACTTTTATTGAGGCGGTGATGCCTTTCAAGGTTCCTAGTTTCTCTTGAAACACTTCTTTGGCGTTGGCCAAGATGTCTTTTAATCGTTCAGGTATGATGTCATCATTGTTTTTTTCCTTACTGGTCACCGTCAGTGCCTGAATGGAGTGCCAGTCTAAACGTATCTTCCTTATCCATTCACGTCCCAACAATGGTGGACCACCATCTTGTAGAATGTATAAATACAACTTTTGTATTTCTTTGCCGTTGTATACCACAGGCACCTTTATTTTTCCTTTGGTTTATACTTTCTGCCCCGTATATGTTTTTAAGATAATGGATGTGTCTTTTAGAGGTATATGCGAAAAAAAACTCTCGTAATCTCGTCGATTTATTACGGTTAGAGCTGATCCTGTATCTAGCTCCATTTTAACTGGGGACCCTGCTATTATGAGGGTAACCCAAATGGTCTGGTAATCTTCATTGGCAATTACATTATGTAATTTGAGAGAGCTTAGTCTCTTGTTCCTGGAGTCGCTATCGCTCTTCTGGTCTTTGGAGCTACTGTCCGTCATCATTTGTACCTTTCTGTGCTTTTCCTTATTGATTCTTTTCCCGTTAGTGGATTTTTTATTTTCAGATCGGCATACACGTGGAATGTGTCCCATCTTTCCGCATCGCCTGCATGCTTTTTCTTTGAACCAGCAATCCCTCTGGTCATGGTTGGATCTGCCGCAGCGATAACATCTCTCGAAACCCCGTGTCATTTCATGGGTGCCGAAGTCCTGTGGCCTTTGCTGTATCTTTGCCGCTCCTATTGCACTGAAAGCCTTGTCCAGTGTTAAATCTTTTCCAGAAGATACCTTTTTTTGTGTTTCTACACTTAGGGGATCGCAGATGAATTTGTCTTGCAGAGAATCTGCCAGTCCTGCCTCGAATTGGCAGTGTAGGGTATCAACAATCTCCTCAAAATTCTTGTCCATCGGTTCGGCTGGAGTGATTAAGTTGCGTAACAGCTTGTATGTTTCTGCGCCCATTAGATCCAGAAGCACTGCAGCTTTTTTTTCATCTTCTATTCCATTTGCGGTGCAAAACACCTCCACTCTTTCTACATATGTGGCCCAATCCTCTATCTTGTTATCAAAAACATCAATACTGCCAAAGTTAGGCTCTGTTTCGTTATCAAAAGCATCAATATTGCCAGACTTAGGCATTTCAAAAAAGATATGGCGCTTCCCGCGCTTTTTTTTTCTGTATCAACGATATGGCGCTTCCTGTGCTTTCCCGCCGCTGCTACCGATAACAACGCTGTTTTACTGTGGTTTCCATTTATTCACTGTTGGAGACTCGTTCCCGACGGAGGTCTAAATGCTGACCTGCTTGCCGCGCCGGCCGTCTCCCGAGTGCACCCTCCCAGTCCGTTATTGCTTGCCTCCGATTTCGCTGCCTGTCTCAGCTGTAGAGCCCGCCGCTGGAGCTCCAGCCTGACGCCCAGGAAGGATTAGCGCAGTACCTGTCACCAGCTTGGCCAGCTGGTGAAACCACAGTTTCTCTTACTTCCTTGAGTCTTCTGGACGCTGGAGGAATCGATGTCCTTGAGGTGCTGCCGAATTGCAGGTAAGTCCGTTTCCACTTCGTCGCCACTGTAGTGTCCATGTGTAGATAAAGACACTGAAGACAGGAGTTGGTTCATAGGTATTTACTAAGGAAGTCTGGGGGGGGGGGTTCTAAAGGATATACACAATACACAGGCTTATATAGCCCAAGTGGCAATTACCGGCATTACGCACACCTGGGGCTCTTAAAGGCACATACACCACAATTGCTCTTAAAGGCACATACACCACAGAGGCTTCAACAGATCATCCAACCTGGAGAATCACAATGACACCCACACCACGGAGAAACCCTGGAAATGTGGGGACTGTGGGAAGTTCCCCATCGAAGCTCGAAATTCATCGACGATGTCACACCGGGGAGAGGCCGTTCACCTGCTCTGTGTGTGGGAAGGGATTCTCTCATTCATCCAACCTTCTGGTACACCAGCAAGTTCACACTGGGGAGAGGCCGTTCACCTGCTCCATGTATGGAAAGAGATTCACTCATTCATCTGAGCTTGTGAAACACCAGCACATTCACACTAGAGAGAGGCTGTTCACCTGCTCCGTGTGTAAGAAGGGATTCACTTGTTCATCCAAGCTTCTCAGACACCAGTGCATTCACACTAGAGAGAGGCCATTCACTGGCTCAACATGTGGGAAGGGATTTAATCGACCATCCAAACTTCTGACACACCAGCGCATTCACACTGGGGAGAGACCGTTCACCTGTTCCGTGTGTGAGATGGGATTCACTAATTGATCCGACGTTCTGACACACCAGTGAGTTCACACTGGGGAGAGACCGTTCACCTGCTCTGAGTGTGGGAAGGGATTCACTCGGTCATCGCACCTCACTGAACATCAGCTTGTTCACACAGATAAAAGACCTTTTAAATGTTCTGACTGTGAGAAGATCTTTAAAAGCACAAAGGATCTGCTGAGACACCAGCGAGTTCACACCGGGGAGAGGCCGTTCACCTGTTCCATGTGTGGGAAGGGATTCACTCAATCATCCAACCTGCTGACACACCAGCGAGTTCACAAGTGACAGCAGGGGTTGGATTCTGCTGTTATTGCTGCTGTTAATCACATCCAGGACTGAACCAGTTTCATTCTAACAGTTGGGATTTATTTCTGTTGATCTAATGACCTCTATAACTGGGTTGGAGTTTAAGATTCTGGATAGATGTCAAATAAATCAGCTTTGTTTTCAAAACATTTCTATAGATTTTTGTCTTTCTAACCTGAGTGTTTAGCATCACCTGGCTGGAGCTCAGAAAGGACAATCTGGGGGAGGATCGTACGGCGGGAACAGAACTTCAGCCTGGACACAGTCCTTCAGGGCCACACTGAGGGGGCAACCAGCACTTTGGTCTTTGCTGTCTCTCTTCACTGACAGCAAAGTCACCATGTGGGTTAATATCGAACGTGTAAGAAATGTGTCCCAGCTGCTCTGTTCCATGGTTCAGAGGTCCTAGGCATGGAACAGAAGGCTCCTTTACAACTGTGTTTAGAGTCAGGAAGAACAACGGTGAATGCTGGGAACGTGCTGTCAAATCAGAGATTGGTGTCAAACTGCGATCTGTTCCTGACTGAAAGTAAAATGGCAGGGTTAAGTTTGCAGTCTAAGAATGACTGTGGTAATTATTCTATGTAGATTTAATGTGTTTGTCTGACAGCCCTGAGTCTACCATTTTAAGACAGATTAACCCATTTAAAATAAAGCTGTTTAAAATAAATTAACCAAAGCCTACATTAAAATAGCAGACGGAGGAGTTCACAGGAGCCTGTTAACTGCTGGTACAATTATACAACAGACATTTGATCTCCAGATAAAGAAGGACCTGCAGCGTGTTTCCAGGAATTCCCTGTTTTATTGATGTGTGTGTGTTAGACACCAGGATAACTAAAAATTCACGACCAGGAACATCCACGGGGGTGCGATCCCGACAGTTACTCTGGGATCACTCCCACTGTGGAACTCCACCACTGACCCTGCTGAAGGTTGTAGGCTCAGGGAGTGGGCCTCCAGGAGTGGACGGTAAGAAAGCTGGGTTTTATTAGAAGATCAGATTTAACATGAAATAGAGTCATAAAAGTAAAGTCTTGCTTTGTTTTATATACATGTATGTTTAATATTAGTGGACTTTGTATTAAAGACCCATGTCTAGTGAACTATTAGCTTGTAATCACCTCAGACAGAACAGGCTCCAATTATCCCTTTTAAGCTGAAACAGACCTCATGTGAACAGAACCAGCAGAGCTGAGAACTCTGCCTGTGTGGACTGAGCGGAAACATGAAGGCCATTTGTTTCTTGAAATGCCCCAGTAAAAGCAAACTCTGACATTGTTCTGACTCGCAGATTCCTCATAGCTCCAATGAACAGGAAGCGGTTACTCGATGAACCCTAAACAGCCATCCAATGGAATGCTTTGTTTGATAAATGTCTTTCAGCTCAATGGTTTGATTGGCCGAGGTAACCAGGGTCACATGGGCTGTACCTGATTGGGCTTTAAATACAGGAACAGTTTGCAGCTCAGGTCAGAGAGCACCCCGGGAAGAAGAAAGCTGATGGCTACAGCCAAGGTGGAACATCCTTCGGGCTGTCCCTGGAGAGGGAGCACGCGGTGTCCGCCGGGACGCTGGAGGCCTTCCATGACCGGTGGGCACCGAAGGGACTGGAGTCAATTGTCAACATCAGCAACAGTATTCGGATCTGATTTAATTATAATTGGGAGTTGATTGTTTGTGCCCCTTTAAAAAGGGGGCTCTCTCGGTAATGTGACATTGATTGAAGACAATGTCATTCTAATTGGCATTTTAAAAGAGTTGAACATCCTTTCGTGCCTCTCAGGCTTGGCAATGATCAAAGTCTGAGTTCATGGATACAGCTTGTTAGATTATGAGTCTTATACTATATAACTATAATATTACAAATGCATTCCTTTGTAGAATCTCCCATATGAATATTTTGCACTCATTTAGTATAGGAGTTGTATTATTGTGGAATCTACACAGTAAAAATAAATCCTGTGCTCAGGGGGATTAAGGTGTGTGGAGTGTTTCATTGGAGATCTCAAACTCAACTAGGAATAGCATAAAAGCTCATCAGGATTGTAAACAACTTCAGTCTGACATACACTGGAGATTGGAGTCAGTGACTGAGGGGCTGGTTTATATCAGACAGGAGGAGATTGGTGTCAGTGACTGGGGTTGGTTTATATCAGACAGGAGGAGATTGGTGTCAGTGACTGGGGCTGGTTTATATCAGACAGGAGGAGATTGGTGTCAGTGACTGTGCGGTTGGTTTATATCAGACAGGAGGAGATTGGTGTCAGTGACTGTGGGGTTGGTTTATATCAGACAGGAGGAGATTGGTGTCTGTGACTGGGGCTGGTTTATATCAGACAGGAGGAGATTGGTGTCAGTGACTGTGGGGCTGGTTTATATCAGACAGGAGGAGATTGGTGTCAGTGACTGGGGTTGGTTTATATCAGACAGGAGGAGATTGGTGTCAGTGACTGGGGTTGGTTTATATCAGACCGGAGGAGATTGGTGTCAGTGACTGGGGTTGGTTTATATCAGACAGGAGGAGATTGGTGTCAGTGACTGGGGTTGGTTTATATCAGACAGGAGGAGATTGGTGTCAGTGACTGTGGGTCTGGTTTATATCAGACAGGAGGAGATTGGTGTCAGTGACTGTGGCTGGTTTATATCAGACAGGAGGAGATTGGTGTCAGTGACTGTGGGGCTGGTTTATATCAGACAGGAGGAGATTGGTGTCAGTGACTGGGGTTGGTTTATATCAGACAGGAGGAGATTGGTGTCAGTGACTGTGGGGTTGGTTTATATCAGACAGGAGGAGATTGGTGTCAGTGACTGTGGGGCTGGTTTATATCAGACAGGAGGAGATTGGTGTCAGTGACTGGGGCTGGTTTATATCAGACAGGAGGAGATTGGTGTCAGTGACTGTGGGGTTGGTTTATATCAGACAGGAGGAGATTGGTGTCAGGGACTGGGGTTGGTTTATATCAGACAGGAGGAGATTGGTGTCAGGGACTGGGGTTGGTTTATATCAGACAGGAGGACATTGGTGTCAGTGACTGTGGGGTTGGTTTATATCAGACAGGAGGAGATTGGTGTCAGGGACTGGGGTTGGTTTATATCAGACAGGAGGACATTGGTGTCAGTGACTGTGGGGTTGGTTTATATCAGACAGGAGGAGATTGGTGTCAGTGACTGGGGTTGGTTTATATCAGACGGGAGGAGATTGGTGCCAGTGACTGTGGAATTGGTTTTTATCAGACAGGAGGAGATTGGTGTCAGTGACTGGGGTTAAGAACGTATGAAATAGGAGCAGGAATGGGCCATTTGGCCCCTCGAGCCTGCTCCGCCATTCAATAAGATCATGACTGATCATCGACCTCAACTCCACTTTCCCGCCCAATCTCCGTATCCCTTGATTCCCCTCGAGTCCAAAAATCTATCGATCTCAGCCTTGAATATACTCAAAGACTCAGCAATCACAGCCCTCTGGGGCAGAGAATTCCAAAGATTCACAACCCTCTGAGTGAAGAAATTCCTCCTCATCTCAGTCTTAAATGGCCTACCCTTTATCCTGAGACTATGGCCCCGAGTTCTAGACACTCCAGCCAGGGGAAACAACCTCTCAGCATCTACCCTGTCAATCCCCTTCAGAATCTTGTATGTTTCAATGAGATCACCTCTCATTCTTCTAAACTCCAGAGAGTTTATCACACAGCAGATTAGTGTCAATACAGTGAAGTCTAGTGCAAGGTTTATCCCTGTGAAAATTTTGCTGAATAGTCAGGATGTGGGTACTGCGGATCTCCTATGTAAATAATTGCAGAATCACAGAGGAATCTTTACTCTGTATCTAACCCGTGCTGTACCTGCCCTGGGAGTGTTTGATGGGACAGTGTAGAGGGAGCTTTACTCTGTATCTAACCCGTGCTGTACCTGCCCTGGGAGTGTTTAATGGGACAATGTTGTAAGGGGTCTTTTTAACGAGCTTGTGGTGTGCGAGATCGATTCTTGATTTCACACTGCTCGTGAGCGGTTCCGAAGCGCTCCCCCCTCACCGGTTCTAGACACTGGGCTTATTGCCAGACTACCTTGATGTGTTGGCCCAACTTGTGACTCGGAAGACAAATGGATCAGGTGAGACAAGGTAAGTTTTAAAATTAATGGTTTCTTTATTTATAAGGAGAATAAAAACACAGGGAACAAAGAAACAACACAGACAAAATCACTAACACACCTCCCAATGGGAACTAAAATTTAACACACAAGAATTACTTTGACTATCTTAAAATACATCAATTCATTAGCTGCGGTATAATAAAACGGGGGTGGGGAAAGCGCGCGGTACAACGAAGGATAAATAACACTCCCGATTACAAAGCCCTCAATATTAAAACCCTCCCGTCTCTAAAGTATCCCTCTACTAGGTCAGCTAGGTGGAGTTGGACCTCTATGCTCACCAGGGTTTTAAAACTGTCCTCGACCTTGGTGCTCCTGTAGCTTCCGGGATTCCTGATTGATCTTCCTTCTGGGACGGGCTCCTGAACCTGCTCTCCTGCTCGAACTTGTAGAACCTCCGTGCTCCTCGAACCATAATCGAACCTCCTAATCGGACCTCTCCACTCGAACCGTTCAACTTCACCTTAACCTCTCGTTGTTCTCTGCCTCCGATCGTACCTTCTGCCCGTCGATTTTCCCCCAACAGTTATACCGTTTCCTTGCCCTTATCTTTGGCGCCAAATCAGGGGTTTTCTTTTGTCAAAGTTTTGGGCCGGCTACTTTGACAAAAGCTGGTACTTTAGTTTAACGACTTTAATCGTGGCCGAAACCAAACTGATGGGTTATGTCCCGTGTCCCGCTGAGTTTGATGCAGATAATGGGTCTTGTCTGTGCTCTGTGATTTCAGTGATGGGTTTATGTTTATCTGGCGATTAACATGACCTTTTCAAGTGCAAGTCCTTTGTTTTTGACTTCGTTACTGCTGCTACCTTTATTACCATATCAATTGCAGTCAGTCTGGAATTTTCCAATTGGTGGTGACTCAGGTTTCTTTAAGGTATTGCAGTGGTATGTCCTTCTGAAATGAGTCATGTGATCTGCCGACTCCATCTTGTGCTCTTAAAAATGTGGCCATTTCAGGGGTTTTAAAATGTAGGCTGTATTTTCCTGGATTTTGCGAATCCTACAGTCTCCCCTGTGATACAATGGACATCTCGAATCGTCTTTTTGTATCATGAATGTTTTAGGGTGAGCATAAATCCATTCCCTCCCCAGCTGACCTTCCCCGTAGTTTACCTGACTATGGAGTGTACCTTGCACACGCACTTTCCTCATCCCGAAAATGGAGTTGAGTAGATATCCCCCACCGGAGAAACATTTATACTACGTGCAGACTCGCATTAGAGTCATAACCCGACGCAACACAATCTTTATTATAATACACAAAAAAACAGATGGGAAAATAAGGTAGTTACACGGGCGAGTCCCCGTTTATGCTGACATAGCGGTCCCACCAAGTCTGCTGACTAGGGAACTCCCTGTCGTGTCCCTTCCTCCTGCACTGGACACAGACCAGGGACAGAACGATCCCTATCTGGCACACCACTAAAACGTGGGAAGCCAGTCTGACCCATGATGGGATCTCTATATTATCAAAGAGGTCCCACCATGGTGGAACCACTATGTCTAGAATTTTTGCCCCTATGTCGATGTTCTTCTGCTCTAAAGTATAGAAGTGCTTTTGGGAGACAGTAACTGCTTTCAGCAGTTCGGTTAGATGTTCTGGGAGAGGGGGAATTATGAAACCAAAGTGGGCCACGTACTTCTGGAGATCGATGAAGTTCTCCTTGACAGTGAGGTGAACAGTGGATGGCTCAGGGATCGGGATAATCCGCAGCTGTGCCACTTGAACTACTGCCTCGGGTTTGAAACAGAAGCTGCTTTCACTGACCGCGCACCAGCCGTGCTGTCCGTGCCGGTAGTGGGACGCTGCGGTGGCGACGCAGTATGTCCCACCTCCTATGTATGCCACCTGTGGGGGAACATGGTCCTGTGCCATGGCTTCCATGGTGCAATTGATAGGATTAGCATCAGCAGAACTGAACCCGCACTGTGGTGTTGAATAGGCATTCAAGTGCTGGGGACACAGGATTATGTGTGCTCCCCGGCTACGGCACCCCGAGAGGTCCGTACCCGTCATAGCATGCTCCCACTTAATGACGTAGGGTGGGACCGCTGCGAAACGGACGTGTGCTCCCCCCCAAATGACTCCAATGTTCACCACCCTATACACCGGCGCAGGTCAGGCCGCCCTACTCATTACTGGGATCCGCACGACGGCCCCCATGATGGTGTGGTTGGAGCGACCACAGTCCACAGGGACTGGGTAGGCCTCAGAAGCGAGCCGGAGCTGGCACGGACTCAACGCGTTCTCAAAGGGGTGGAGGGCTGCGAGGTGTTTGTTACTGATCCAGGAGGGGACCAAACCCTGTTTTATGTCCTCCAGATTGCTGCGGCCCTCGCCCAGCAACCATGCCCCGTACAGTACGCACACCTCATTCTGGGCAGCCTGATCTGAGGCGTTCCTGTTCTCCCTAATGAGAGCGTTGACCATCCGAGCCTGCTTCTCCAGCTCTGCTATGATCTCCTTTAAATGGAGAGTCATAGCCTGATCCTCATGGAGCTCCGAACCCACCACCCGGTTTTCGTCCGTGAGGATCCCCTTCAACTGGGTCTTTAACCCGTTAACCTGCCGTTGTAATTCGATGTCGTCCATACTATTTATGATGGACGACCCAGTGTTGAACCCTGTGAACCAGTCATTCACGGCGCCCCTTCTTTGTCTCCCCACTTGCTCCCATTCCTTGTGGCCCTCGGTGTAGAGTTCAGTTCTATTGACCCCCGCGAAGTCAAACTCGTAAAACTTCTGCAGGGTCTCTTTCAGCAGGGCCTGGTACAGCCTTGCCGTTTCTACAGGGCACCATTCCGGCAGGTGCACCTCGGTCAGGTTGAGGATGACCGAGGCCACCGCGTAATGGACCCCCTGATAGGCCATTTGGTCAGTGGGAACTAATACTAACCTGTTCCCTGGTCCCTTGGTGGTGGTGGGGCATCCCTCTGCTACCGTCCGTGGTGTCTGGGTCGTGGGCAGGGGCTGTCGGGGGCGGGTCACTAGCTCAGTGGCATTAACCGCGATTGGGGAGTAGGGGACCGCGCATGCGTCCAAGCGCGATTCCCAGTCTATCCCCCTCCCGTTATCTTGCCACTGGCTGTGGAAAATGATGGAAACACCTGTGGGGCAGACTTTCTCCGAACCCCACATACACACATAAATCCCCTGATCGGGTTCCCACCATTTATCCCAGCACACTGTCAACCCTCCCTGGGTCCCTGTGATAGTCCGGTGAGTGTTGTTCCCTAACCTTTCCCACTTTACTCTGGGGTTCCCCATGTCCCTGCTCAGTTTCCTGAGCCACCACCACCTATCCAGGTGGACGTTCCCCCTGCAGGTTAGGCAAATACGCTTCCCCATGGTCACACTAATCCGCGTGGCCTGGATCTTGATCCGAGGACACGACAAAGAGACCTCTTCGTAGGCGAAGCCGGTCTCGCTCGAATATTTCGTGGAGTTCGACCCCAGCCATCCGGGCCAGTTGCCCTCTTGGGTGTACCCAGCGACTTCCTCTGCTTCGCGCAGGCCCTGCCCGTCGTGGGCCAGAGGCGCAGTTTCCCCGGAGCAGCCAAAGATACGGTGATCCTCCGTCTCTCCCCTCCAGGCGACGTTGAGGCCCACCAGGGCCGCGAGGATGATGCCTCCGACTGGCATCATCTTGTTACTATCTGGCGGAGAGATAAAAAAAGGTTTCGAGCCGGGCTCCCTGGGCTCCTCGGCTTGGGTGCGGGCTGAGTGGGTCCTGCGACCCTAGCTCACCTAAAACTTGCCACATTCTATCGCTCCAAAGTGCTACCATACTTCCAGAAGACCACTCACTTATTTACCAAAATTACAATTAAACTAACCTTATTACCCCAAAACTATATATATATATACATCTGCCGCCCGTCTCCGGACGGCCAGCTTATAACCTGTGGGGACCGTCGCAGGCCTCCCCCTGCTGCGTTCCCACATCGGTCTCAGCTGCTGGTCCCTGGCCGCCCGTGGCTGCTGGCTGTGGACCGTTTAAACTTCCCGCAGCTTTCTTCCAGGGGGTCCCTTTTGTGGAAGCCGGCGACCAAACCTTCCTCGGTTGCGGTTTCCTATTTGACCGTCTGAGGGTCACCACATGTGAGGCTTCCTTGTGGGTCGGACCCTTGGCTGGAGCTTTGGCCCTGACTGCAGCCCGTGGCTTCCCCACGACTGCCGGCTGTGGGCTTCCTCCCGCAGGCTCTGCCTCCCTAGGCTCTGGGTCAGCGGCAGGCACCTCTCCGCTACCTGGGACTCCAGGTCGAGAGTCTCCGCCCCCAGATGCCACCTCTCTGATACTGTACTCAGGGGCAAGACCTAAGACCTCCGGCTCCTCCCCTTCACCGCAGTCGGGGGTGGGACCTTCGTCCTCCGACTCGGCTTCCTTCCTAAAAACCGGGGCGGGACCTAACCTTGCTGGCTCCCCCCCTCTCCCGTGACCAGGGACAGGACCTAGGACCTCCGGCTCCTCCCCTCTCCTGTGACCAGGGACAGGATCTAGGACCTCCGGCTCCTCCCCTTCTGGGTCCCAGAACAATGGGGGAGTCTCCCGTGTGGATGGGACAACTCCTCCCCTCACGCAGGCTGCTCGTCCTGCCTGTGTGACCTGCGGCTGCAGCCCCCCTGCATTTTTTCTCTTCCATCCGTCGTACCGAAGCGCACATAGGTAGACGGGCTGCGCAGGCTCCAGTCATTGCTGGCCACTTTGGGAAGGGGTTGGGGGAACCGCCGGACCAGTGGTAGCTGCTACTTTTCCCTTGGTGAGGACAAACGATCTCACCAAAGCGAGCAGCGCCTCCAGCAGCTCTGGAGGAACAATTGACTCCATCTCTCTCTCTGGGGCAGGGGTCGGGGGTGTGGCCTGGGCTTGGGCTGGGGCTGTGGGGACCTTTCCCCTTGTGTCCTTCCAGGGATTCTTACAGTCCCTGCGCCAATGCCCCTCCTTCCCGCAACCGTAGTATGTTTGTCTGCCTTGGTTGGGACGACTCCCTTCCTGGCGCCACTCTTTACGGGGCTGGTCACCAGGCCTGACCTCACAAACCTTCCCTTTTTGCTGGGGTGTCTCACTATCCCTCCCGTTTCTAAAGGTGACGGTGAGTTGGCGGATCACCGTCCCCTCCGTGGTCTGAGGGTTTCGGGGGTCGAACCAGGCCATTGCCTGCATTCGAACGCGGGGCAGGGAGTTATTCATCAGGCACCTGAGCCAGTGGACTAACTGGTCCCTGTTCAGGTGCTCTCGCGCCGGCATTCCCGGGCACGCACCCCGGTAGACTGGCCACAGCCTGTCCGCGAATGCCTGCGGGGATTCCCCGGGGAGCTGGACTGTTTTCTCCACCCGGGTGAACGGACTCCCCTCGTTCATCCCCATGGCCTCCAGGATCTCGTCCCTCAGCTCCTCATAATTTTCCTGACCCCTCTTACACCCATCGGGTAGCGTCTGGAGGAGATCGCTACCCAGGGAGAACAACAGTATCTTGGCCTGCTCTGCCTCGTCGCAGTCGTTAACACAGGCCGCCTGTTCTATCTCCCTAAAGTGAAGAGAAGGGTCCCCCTTCATGGTGAGCTTGGGGATGTAGCTCACCATGGAGCGCAACTGTTGCACACTGTGTGGCACCAGGAATTGGTTCTGGAGGTCCCCAGGTTCCCCGTCCTCACCGGGTGGTCCGTACCTTCGTTGTGTCACGGGGTACACCGGTCCCGGTCCCTGAATCTCTCTCGGGCTATCCTGGTCTACCTTGAAGTCTTCATCCTCCACCCCCTCCTTATCCCAGACCTCTGGAAAACTAGGGGCTATGGGTGGTAGCTGTGAAACCTGTGGTTCCCTAACCCGTGTTGCTCTGGGGGCTGCCTGCGGGACTTCCCTGCTTGGGTTGCCGTTGAACTCAGCCTGGCCGACCTTGGGGCTAATGAGGCATATCATCCCCTTTGCCCTGGCCAACGCCATATTCAGGCTTTCTATTTCCTGCCTACAGGGGCCGTGGTCTGCCTCTTCAAACCCCCAAGCGCAGGCCAGCTTATAGGCTGCTTTTACTTCGCCTACCTTTTCCTCCTGTGCCTTCAGTTCCCCCGTGAGGCGGCTAATCTCCGTCTTTAATCTCCTCTCTTTCTCCCTGGATTCTCTTGCCTGATATTCTACGTGTTCTGCCCTGAACCTAGCGCTCCCCTCCAGCTCAGCTATCTTGCCCTCCAGCCTTTCTACCCTGGCCTGGTGCTCACGCTGCACTTCAGCGGCCTGGCTTTCCATGTGCTCTACCTTCCCCTGATGGTCCCGGACCATCGCTGCCCTCTCCTGGCTTACAGCCTCCAGGGCCACTAGCACCTTCCCTTCCGCTGCAACTTTTTCCTGCAGCTCCCGGGACAAATGCCTTATTTTTGTTTCCTTACTGGCCACTGCTTGGTCCAGTATCAGAACCTGCTTTTTATAACACATAAGCGATACCGCTTTTTCAATGCCCTTGCGGCGCTCTTTACTAGCCGTCCACTGGGCGGCTGCCTCTAGGGGACGCTCGGCCCCTAACAGGTCGCATACCCATTTTTTTGCAACGTTTACTTTACCACACACGTAGGAGGATAACCTGTCCTCCATCACATCTGTCTCACCCGAGTCTTTGTCCACCACACAAGGGGTCTGTAGCCAGTGTCCTGCCGCGGTCACCATTCTGTAAGGGGTCTTTTTAACGAGCTTGTGGTGTGCGAGATCGATTCTTGATTTCACACTGCTCGTGAGCAGTTTCGAAGCGCTCCCCACTCACTGATTCTAGACACTGGACTTATTGCCAGACAACCTTGATGTGTTGGCCCAACTTGTGACTCGGAAGACAAATGGATCAGGTGAGACAAGGTAAGTTTTAAAATTAATGGTTTCTTTATTTATAAGGAGAATAAAAACACAGGGAACAAAGAAACAACACAGACAAAATCATTAACACACCTCCCAATGGGAACTAAAATTTAACACACAAGAATTACTTTGACTATCTTAAAATACATCAATTCATTAGCTGCGGTATAATAAAACGGGGGTGGGGAAAGCGCGCGGTACAATGAAGGATAAATAACACTCCCGATTACAAAGCCCTTAATATTGAAACCCTCCCGTCTCTAAAGTATCCCTCTACTAGGTCAGCTAGGTGGAGTTGGACCTCTATGCTCACCAGGGTTTTCAAACTGTCCTCGACCTTGGTGCTCCTGTAGCTTCCGGGATTCCCGATTGATCTTCCTTCTGGGACGGGCTCCTGAACCTGCTCTCCTGCTCGAACTTGTAGAACCTCCGTGCTCCTCGAACCGTAATCGAACCTCCTAATCGGACCTCTCCACTCGAACCGTTCAATTAACCTTAACCTCTCGTTGTTCTCTGCCTCCGATCGTACCTTCTGCCCGTCGATTTTCCCCCAACAGTTAAACCGTTTCCTTGCCCTTATCTTTGGCACCAAATCAGGGGTTTTCTTTTGTCAAAGGTTTGGGCCGGCTACTTTGATAAAAGCTGGTACTTTAGTTTAACGACTTTAATTGTGGCCGAAACCAAACTGATGGGTTATGTCCCGTGTCCCGCTGAGTTTGATGCAGATAATGGGTCTTGTCTGTGCTCTGTGATTTCAGTGATGGGTTTACATTTATCTGGCGATTAACATGACCTTTTCAAGTGCAAGTCCTTTGTTTTTGACTTCGTTACTGCTGCTACCTTTATTACCATATCAATTGCAGTCAGTCTGGAATTTTCCAATCGGTGGTGACTCAGGTTTCTTTAAGGTATTGCAGTGGTATGTCCTTCTGAAATGAGTCATGTGATCAGCCGACTCCATCTTGTGCTCTTAAAAATGTGGCCATTTCAGGGGTTTTAAAATGTAGGCTGGATTTTCCTGGATTTTGCGAATCCTACAATGTAGAGAGAGCTTTACTCTGTATCTAACCCGTGCTGTACCTGCTTTGGGAGTGTTTGATGGGACAGTGTAGAGGGAGCTTTACTGTGTGTATCTAACCCGTGCTGTACCTGCCCTGGGAGTATTTGATGGGACAGTTTAGAGGGAGCTTTACTCTGTATCTAATCCGTGCTGTACCTGCCCTGGGAGTGTTTGATGGGACAGTGTAGAGGGAGCTTTACTCTGTATCTTACCCGTGCTGTACCTGCCCTGGGAGTGTTTGATGGGACAGTGTAGAGGGAGCTTTACCCTGTATCTAACCCGTGCTGTACCTGCCCTGGGAGTGTTTGATGGGACAGTGTAGAGGGAGCTTTACTCTGTACCTAACCTGTGCTGTACCTGCCCTGGGAGTGTTTGATGGGACAGTGTAGAGGGAGCTTTACTCTGTACCTAACCCGTGCTGTACCTGCCCTGGGAGTGTTTGATGGGACAGTGTAGAGGGAGCTTTACTCTGTATCTAACCCGTGCTGTACCTGCCCTGGGCGTGTTTGATGGGATAGTGTAGAGGGAGCTTTACTCTGTACCTAACCCATGCTATACCTGCCCTGGGAGTGTTTGATGAGACAGAGTAGAGAGAGCTTTACTGTGTATCTAACCCGTGCTGTTCCTGTCCTGGGAGTGTTTGATGGGACAGTGTAGAGGGAGCTTTACTCTGCATCTAACCTGTGCTGTACCTGCCCTGGGAGTGTTTGATGAGACAGTGTAGAGGGAGCTTTACTGTGTATCTAACCCGTGCTGTTCCTGTCCTGGGAGTGTTTGATGGGACAGTGTAGAGGGAGCTTTACTCTGCATCTAACCTGTGCTGTACCTGCCCTGGGAGTGTTTGATGAGACAGTGTAGAGGGAGCTTTACTCTGTATCTAACCCGTGCTGTACCTGCCCCGGGAGTGTTTGATGGGACAGTGTAGAGGGAGCTTTGCTCTGTATCTAACCCGTGCTGTACCTGCCCTGGGAGTGTTTGAAGGGACAGTGTAGAGGGAGCTTTAGTCTGTATCTAACCCATGCTGTACCTGCCCTGGGAGTTTTGATGGGACAGTGTAGAGGGAGCTTTACTCTGTATCTAACTCGTGCTGTACCTGCCCCAGGAGTTTTGATGGGGCACTTGGTGCTGACCTCGATGATCACAACATTTAACCCAAAGATGATAGAATATAAACCATCAGCTTCTTAATAGAGTATTAAAGTTGGTGACACTGGACACTTGAACCTGCAAGTTAATAAGACGAGGCATTAGCTGGAATCTTACACCCTAACTCTCTCTGCTCCTCTACTCCTTTCAACGTTTTCCATTTCATGTACATTTCCTATGTTTTTCTTCCTCCTAAATCTATCACCTCAGACATCTCCAGTCTGAAGAACATCCATTAACCACTCCTCTCTGTTCTCTGCCCTTTACCCAACTTCCTATCCACGCTGCCCCATTCCCTTTCATACCTTGAGCCTTAATTTGTCAACAAGCCTCCTGTCCGGCACCTTATCAAACACCTTTTGACAATCCATCTCCACAACACCCACTGCATTTCCTTCCCCACTATACTGAGTGCGGCCCCCAGCCTGATTATAAACATAGAAACATAGAAGATAGGAGCAGGAGTAGGCCATGCCACCCCTCGAGCCTGCTCCGCCATTCAATGCGATCATGGCTGATCATCCAACTTCAGTAACCTGTCACTGCTTTCTCCCCATATCCCTTGATCCCTTTAGCCTTAAGAAATATATCCAACTCCTTCTTGAATATATTTAATGAATTGGCCTCTACTGCCTTCTGTGGTAGAGAATTCCACAGGTTCACCACTCTCTGGGTGAAGAAATTCCTCCTCATCTCTATCTTTAGACTGCGACCACTGGTTCTGGACTCCCTGACCATTGGGAACATCCTTCCTGCATCTAGTCTGTCTAGTCCTGTTAGAATTTTATAAGTTTCAATGAGATCCCCTCTCATTGTTCTAAACACCAGCGAGTACAAGCCCAATCGACCCAATCACTCCTCATACGTCATTCCTGCCATCCCAGGTATCAGCCTGGTGAATCATCGCTGCACTCCTTCCATGGCAAGAACATCCTTCCTCAGATAAGGCGACCAAAACTGCACACAATACTCAAGATGTGGTCTCACCAAGGCCCTGTACAACTGCAGCAAGACATCCTTGTTCCAGTACTAAAACCCTCTCGCTACGAAGGCCAACATACCATTTGCCTTCTTAACCGCCTGCTGCACCTGCATGCTTACCTTCAGCGACTGGTGCACAAGGACACTCAGGTCTCATTGCACTTCCCCTTCTCCCAATCTATTGCCATTCAGATAATAATCTGCCTTCTTGTTTTTGACACCAAAGTTCATAACCTCGCATTTATCCACGTTATATTGCATCTGCCATGCTTCTGCCTAATCACCCAACCTGTCCAAATCATACTGGAGTTTCTCGGCATCCTCCTCACAGCACACACGCCCACCCAGCTTTGTGTCATCTGCAAACTTGGAGATATTACATCTAGTTCCCTCGTCCAGATCATTAATATATATTGTGAATAGCTGGGGTCCAAGGACCGATCCCTGCAGTACCCCACTAGTCACTGCCTGCCACTCGGAAAAAGAGCCGTTTATTCCAACTCTTTGCTTTCTGTCTGCCAACCAGTTCTCTACCGAAGTCAATACCTTGCCCCCAATCCCATGTGCCTTAACTTTACACGCTAATCTCTTATGCGGGACCTTATCGAAGCCTTTTGAACGTCCAAATACACCACATCCACTGGTTCTCCCTTATCTATTTTACTAGTTACATCCTCAAAATATTCCAGTAGTTTAGTCAAGCAGGATTTACCTTTTGTAAAACCATGTTGACTTTGTCCGATTCGGTCACTGTTTTCCAAGTGCTCTGCTATTACATCTTTTATAATGGTCTCTAGCATTTTCCCCACTACCGATGTCAGGCTTACCGGTCTGTAATTACCCATTTTCTCTCTACCACCTTTTTTGAACAGTGGGGTATCATTAGCTACCTGCCAATCCATGGGTACTGTTCCAGAGTCTATTGAATTTTGGAAGATGACCAGCAATGCATCAACTATTTCTAGGGCCACTTCCTTAAGTACCCTAGGATGTAGATTATCAGGCCCTGGGGATTTATCGGCCTTCAATCCCGTCAATTTCTCTAACACCATTTCCCTACAAATACTGATTTCTATTAGTTCCTCCCTTGCATTAGACCCTATGTTCCCCAACATCTCTGGGAGGTTATTTGTGTCCTCCTTCGTGAAGACAGAACCAAAGTATGTATTTAATTGGTCTGGCATTTCTTTGTTCCCCATTATAAATTCCCCTGATTCTGACTGCAAGGGACCTACGCTTGACTTCACCAATCTTTTTCTCTTCACATATCTATAAAAGCTTTTACAGTCAGTTTTTATGTTCCCTGTGAGCTTCCTCTCATACTTTATTTTCCCCCTCTTAATTAATCCCTTTGTCCTCCTTTGTTGAATCCTAAACTGCTCCCAATACTCAGGTTTACTGCTTTTTCTGGCCAATTTATATTTCCTCTCCTTGGATCTTATGCTATCTCTAATTTCCCTTGTTAGCCACGGTTGAGTCACCCTTTTTGTTTTATTTTTATGCCAAACTGGGATGAACAAATTCTGTCATTCATCCATGCGATCTTTGAATGTCTGCCATTGCCTATCCACCGTCAACACTTGGAGTGACATTCCCCAATCAATCCTACCCAACTCGCGCCTCATACCATCGTAGTTTCCTTTATATAAATTCAGGACCTTAGTCTCTGAGTCAACTACTTCACTCTCCATCTTAATGAAGAATTCTATCATATTATGATCGCTCCGACCCAAGGGGCCTCGCACAACAAGATTGCTAATTAATCCTTTCTCATTACATAATACCCAGTCTAAGATGGCCTGATCTCTGGTTGGTTCCTCGACATATTGGTCCAGGAAAATATCCTGTATACACTCCAGGAATTCCTCCTCCACAGTATTGTTACTAATTTGGTTAGACCAATCAATATGTAGATTAAAGTCACCCACGATAACTGCTGTGCCCTTATTGCATGCTTCACTAATTTCCCTTTTAATGCCATCCCCGACCTCCGCATTACTGTTTGGAGGTCTATATACCACTCCCACTAACGTTTTTTGCCCCTTGGTATTTCTCAGTTCTTCCCATACAGATTCCACATCATCAGAGCTAATATCCTTCTTTACAATTGTGTTAATCCCCTCTTTAACCAGCAATGCTACCCACCTCCTTTTCGCCTATCTTTCCTGAATATTGAATACCCTTGGATGTTGAGTTCCCAGCCTTGGCCACCCTGGAGCCATGTTTCCGTAATCCCAATCATATCATATTCATTTACCTCTATTTGCGCAGCTAATTCATCCACCTTATGATGAATGCTCCTCGCATTAAGACACAAAGCCTTCAGGCTTGTTTTTTTAACGCTCTTAGATCTTTTACAATTATTATTTACTGTGGCCATGTTTGATTTAAACCCTTGATTTCTCTGTCTGCCACTTTTATTTTTCTCCTTCCTGTCTTTTGCTTTTATCCTTGTTTCCCTTTCCCCTGTCTCCCCGCTCAGGTTCCCAACCCCCTGCCATTTTAGTTTAAACCCTCCCCCAGAGCACTAGCAAACACTCCCCCTAGGACATCGGTCCCGGCCCTGCTCAGGTGCAAACAGTCCATTTTGTATTGGTCCCACCTCCCCCAGAACCGGTTCCAATGTCCCAGGAATTTGAATCCCTCCCCCTTGCACCATTCCTCTAGCCACGTATTCATCTGAAATATCCTTCTATTTCTACTCTGACTAGCACGTGGCACTGGTAGCAATCCTGAGATTACTACCTTTAAAAACAGTGAATATTATCCACCTGCCTGTTCCCTCAGCATAGGGGCCCCGCACCAACCTCCGGGACAGACAGGAATCAGGGAGCGTCTGTAAATGGAGGAGAAATGGTGACTGGTCAGGGAGCGTCTGTAAATGGAGGAGAAATGGTGACTGGTCAGGGAGCGTCTGTAAATGAAGGAGAAATGGTGACTGGTCAGGGAGCATCTGTAAATGAAGGAAAAATGGTGACAAAAATCTACAGGAATGCATTGAAAGCAAAGCTGATTTATTTGACATATATCCAGAATATTAAACTCCAGCCCAGTTATAGGGTTAATAACACCAGCAGAAACAAACTGGTGAACTAGCTGGTGTGTCAGCAGATTAGATGACTGAGTGAATCCCTTCCCACACACTGAGCAGGTGAATGGCCTCTCCTCAGTGTGAACTCGCTGGTGTGTCAGCAGATTGGATGACTGAGTGAATCCCTTCCCACATACTGAGCAGGTGAATGGCCTCTCCTCAGTGTGAACTTGCTGGTGTGTCAGCAGGTTAGATGACTGAGTGAATCCCTTCCCACACATGGAGCAGGTGAACTGCCTCTCCCCAGTGTGAACTCGTTGGTGTATCAGCAGTTCCTTTGTGCTTTTAAAGATCTTCTCACAGTCAGAACATTAAAAAGGTCTTTTATCTGTGTGAACAAGTTGATGTGTAGTGAGGTGCGATTACCGAGTGAATCCCTTCCCACACTCAGAGCAGGTGAACGGCCCCTCCCCAGTGTGAACTCGCTGGTGTGTCAGAACATCGGATGAATTAGTGAACCCCTTCTCACACACGGAGCAGGTGAATGGCCTCTCCCCGGTGTGAACTCGCTGGTGCGTCAGAACGGAATTTAACCCGGAAAAGTGCGAGGTGATGCACTTTGGGGGGACTAACAAGGCAAAGGAATACACAATGAATGGAAAGACCCTAGGCAAGACGGAGGGTCAGAGGGATCTGGGTGTGCAAGTACACAGATCCCTGAAGGCAGCGGAACAGGTGGATAAGGTGGTAAAAAAGGCATATGGGATACTTGCCTTCATTAGCCGAGGCATTGAATATAAGAGCAAGGAGGTTATGATGGAGCTGTATAAAACACTGGTTAGGCCACAGCTGGAATACTGTGTGCAGTTCTGGTCGCCACACTACAGGAAGGATGTGATCGCGTTAGAGAGGGTGCAGAGGAGGTTCACCAGGATGTTACCAGGGCTGGAGCGCTTCAGCTATGAAGAGAGACTGGGCAGATTGGGTTTGTTTTCCTTGGAGCTGAGGAGGCTGAGGGGGGACATGATTGAGGTGTACAAAATTATGAGGGGCATAGATAGGATGGATGCTGAGGAGCTTTTTCCCTTAGTAGAGGGGTCAATAACTAGGGGGCATAGATTCAAGGTAAAGGGCGGGAGGTTTAGAGGGGATTTGAGAAAGAACTTTTTCACCCAGAGGGTGGTTGGAGTCTGGAACTTACTGCCTGAAAGGGTTGTGGAGGCAGAAACCCTCACAACATTTAAGAAGCATTTGGATGTGCACTTGAAATGCCATAGCATACAAGGCTACGGGCCAAATGCTGGAATATGGGATTAGATTAGACAGGGCTTGATGGCCGGCGCGGACACGATGGGCCGAAGGGCCTCTATCCGTGCTGTATTACTCTATGACTCTATGACTCTATAACATCGGATGAATTAGTGAATCCCTTCTCACACACGGAGCAGGTGAATGGCCTCTCCCCGGTGTGAACTCGCTGGTGTGTCAGCAGGTTGGAGTGCTGAGTGAATCCCTTCCCACACATGGAGCAGGTGAACGGCCTCTCCTCAGCGTGAACTCGCTGGTGTCTCAGAAGCTCGGATGAACGAGTGAATCCCTTCTTACACACGGAGCAGGTGAACAGACCCTCTCCAGTGTGAATATGCTGGTGTTTCACAAGCTCAGATGAACAAGTGAATCTCTTCCCACACATGGAGCAGGTGAACAGCCTCTCCCCAGTGTGAATGCACTGGTGTCTCAGAAGCTCGGATGAACAAGTGAATCTGTTCCCACACATGGAGCAGGTGAATGGCCTCTCCCCAGTGTGACTGCATCAATGAATTTCCAGCTTCGATGGGGAACTGAATCCCTTCCCATAGTCCCCACATTTCCAGGGTTTCACCGTGGTGCGGGTGTCCTTGTGTCTCTCCAGGTTGGACGATCGGTTGAAGCCTCGTCCACACACAGAACACGTGTACGGTTTCTCCCCGCTGTGAACGGTGCAATGTTTTTTCAGGTTGTGTAACTGGTTAAGGCTCTTTCCACAGTCAGTGCACTGGAACACTCTCACTCGGGTGTGTGTGTCTCGGTGCTTTTCCAGTCACACTGACGTTTGAAATCTTCTCCCACAGACAAACATTTCTCCTTCTATATTAATAGGCCGATGATATTCAGGTCCTGATGAATCGTGTCACTCTGTCAGATTTTGACGTGATGTTTGGTTTGAATTTCTCGTCTGCACATCCTCCCCTTCTAATGCCTTGTAAAAGCAGTTTACAAAAGTCATGACTGTAAATACAGGATAGAAATTCGGATTTTATTCCCTTTCTCTCCTGAAGGTGGTGCTTGATGATAGAGTTGGGCCCCAGTCACTCTTTGCCCTCCAGTTCCTTGCTAATGGCAATTCTGAGCTTGTGGGCCTATACGGCGAGCTGCCAGCATTTCGACCATGGGGAGCAGCACAGCCGCCGGCCCTGGCTGATTCTGTCTGGAAAAGCTGAGGCCACTGGTAACACACCAACAACAACTTGCATTTACATAGTGCCTTTAACGTAGTAAAACGTTCCAAGGTGCTTCACAAGAGCAGAATCAGACAACAATTGACCTTAGGGCCGAGGCAACTGAAGGCACGGCCACCAATGGTGGAGCGAAGGAAGTGGGGGATGCACAACAGGCCAGAATTGGAGGAATGCAGAGTTCATAGAATCAGAGAATGGTGCAGCCCTTCGGCCCATTGTCCCAGAGCCAGCTCTTTGAATTTAGGCCCACTCCTCTGCTTTATCCCCACAGACCCGCAATTTGTTTCCAATTCAAGTAGTTCTCCAATTCCCCTTTGAAAGTTGCCATTGAATCTGCTTCCACCACCACTTCAGGCAGTGCCTTCCAGGTCATAACAACTCGCTGCTTAAATTCTTTCCTCATGTCGCTGCTGGTTCTTTTGACAATGACCTTAAATCTGAGTCCTCTGGTTACCGACCCTTCTGACACTGGAGTCAGTTTCTCCTTATTAAGAGGGTTGTAAACACCTGGTCCACTTGGCACTGAAGTGTCTGAAACTCATAATAGGAACTCCAGGGAAACAAAATACTGACAAATGTTAAACTGTTCTGTTGACAAATGAAATCTCAATTTAAGTTTTAAAAGAATAAATTGTTTAACGGGTTCACACTGACTCACCCGACTCAGGTTCCACTCCTCAAACACCGCGATTGGTTGCCGAACTCGCTGCTCCCTTGGCCCTCCGGCCTCTGAATTCTCTTCCTATTGGTTCCCAGGGCCATCAATCACCACTCGCCCACATTACACTGCCAGATGAGGTTCAGGGGTTCAGAGGAAGAAAATGAGGTCATGAATCTGAGTTGGGAAATACAATGAGAGGAACATGATTCAATTTGTAAACTAAACTATTTCAAATCAACTCAAATGAATTGTTGCCATTAATATATTCTTTTTGCGCCAAGTGGGAAACAAATGATGTTTTCCCACACACGGAACAGGTGAACAGCCTCTCCCCGGTGTGACTGCATCGATGAGATTCCAGCTCAGACGGGTAATTGAATCCCTTCCCACAGTCCCCACATTTCCACGGTTTCTCCATGGTGCGGGTGTCCTTGTGTCTCTCCAGGTTGGACGATCAGTTGAAGCCTCGTCCACACACAGAACACGTGTACGGTTTCTCCTCGCTGTGAATGTTGCGATGTTTTTTCAGACTGTGTAACTGGTTAAAGCTCTTTCCACAGTCAGTGCACTGGAACACTCTCACTTGGGTGTGGGTGTCTCGGTGCTTTTCCAGTCACACTGATGTTTGAAATCTTTTCCCACAGACAGAGCAGACAGACATTTCTCCTTCCACATTCAGAGGCCGATGATATTCAGGTCCTGATGAATGGAGTGACTCTGTCAGATCTAGATGTGATGTTTGGTTTGAGTTTGCGGTGTGTAAATGCTGCCCTTCTCACAGCCTGTAAAAGGAGTTTACAAAAGCCATCACTCTGAGTCCAGGATAGAAACTGACAAGATTCTCTCCTCCTGGTTCCTGGCCAAGGGGGCCGCGCATGCGCCCTGCTGCCCCCTGAGCCTCTCAAGATGGCGGCCGTTACCCCGAGCCTGTCACCGGGAGAAAGCCCCGCAGCTGCCGCCCTGCTTGGGGCAAACACCCGGCCCGGAGGCTCTTGTTCGGGGCCTGAGGCCCACCCCGGGTGTTTGTGAAGTGGATAATGTTGAGTGTTTTAATAATGGGGCCTGGGGCCGCACTCGGGGTGTGTGCAGCCCGCGTCCCCCCGGGGTTCATTAACCCACTCCCTGAGCTCGGGGTGTGAGCGGCCCGCGTCCCCCCGGGGTTCATGAACCCGCTCCCTGAGCTCAGGGTGTGAGCGGCCCGCGTCCCCCCGGGGTTCATGAACCCGCTCCCTGAGCTCGGGGTGTGTGCAGCCCGCATCCCCCCGGGTTCATTAACTCGCTCCCTCCACCGACTTTATAAACCCTGCGGCGCGGTCTACCCGCAGTTTATTAATCTCCCGACCCCGCTCCCGCCAACCTGCAGCTCCGCCCGGCGAGGGACACGTGACCCGGGCCCATGGCCTGATTGACAGGAGCTTCCGACCAATAGGGAGCAAGCGGGGCGGGGCTGGAGGAGCGAGCCGGCGGCGGGTCCTCCAACCAATCGGGGAGCCCGAGGGGCGGGACTAGCGCCAGCTGATTGTCTGATCCGCAGGGCAGCAAGTTTCATAATTTTAAGGCCCTCTATTAGGTCACCCCTCAGCCCTTTTTCAAAAGAAAAGAGACCCAGCCTGTTCATCCTTTCCTGATATGTGTACCCTCGCATTTCTGGTATCATCCTTCTCAATCTTCTCTGCACTCTCTCCAGTGCCTCTATATCCTTGTTATAATATGGTGACCAGAACTGGACGCAGTTCTCTAAGGGCTGATTTTTGCCGGCGCTCAGAGTGCGGGTTTGGAGGCGAGTCCGCTGTCAAAATCACAAAGATTGACAGTGGGTCGGTATCCCGCTCTGAACCACCTCCTTGTGAGTTTCCTAAGTGTCGGGTCTGTCATCCCTGAACAGACCCAACACCAAGCAGCAGGTCAGCCAATTTAGATACTTTAAAGCTTGATAAAAGGTAGTTAAGCACCATTTTCCCAAGTACTTACCATTTTACCAGGTCTTTAATGAGGTTCCCGGAGAGCGGCGATCACGTCAGGTAAGTATGTCGGGTTCTCAATGACTGTGGATTGCTGTGAATAGGTGAAAGCTGCAGAAGTGGTCGAAAACCTGCCATTTCACAGCTGTTCACTTCCCAATCTTAGAATCTGGAGCATTAATGATTTGGAACCCACTTTGGAGCTTTATACAAACACGATTTCCCTTTTATAAAACCATGTTGACTCTGCCTAATCATATTATCATTTTCTAACTGCCCTGTTCCACTTCCTTAATAATGGATTCCAGCATTTTCCCGAGGACTGATGTCAGGCTAACTGGCCTGTAGATCCCTGTTTTCTCTCTCCCTCCTTTCTTGAATAGCGGGGTTTCATTTGCTACCTTCCATTCCACGAGGACCTTTCCAGAATCTAGTGAATTTTGGAAGATCACGACCAATGCATCCACTATCTCTGCAGCCACCTCTTTTAGAACCCTAGGATGTCGGCCGTCAGGTCCAGGGGATTTGTCGGCTTTTAGTTCCGTTCGTTTCTCAAGTACTTTTTCGTGACTGATATGAATTACTTTAAGTTCCTCACTCTCATTAGCCCCTTGGTTCCCCATTATTTCTGGAATCTCAACCTTCTCCAGTGTAGCTCACGTGGCTCCAGCTCACGCAGCCTAAGCCCGGGCTGTCCGCAGTGCAGCCGCAACATGCCCGTAGACTTGCACGAGTGGTCGGGACCTCTCGCCCTGACCGAGGTGGACGAGAAGCCTGCGCAGCCCCTCCATGTCAAGTATGACAACGTGGACATAGATGTGCTGGGTAAAGTGCTGACCCGGCCCAGGTACTGGCTGCAGCTGAGAGCTGAACACACAGAAACTGCTCCAGTGCCTGGAGCCAGCAACAAGAGGCAACAAAAGCAAGGAAGGCACAGAGTACAAAAGCAAGGAAGTCATGATGCACCTTCATAAAACATAGGTTCGGCCTCTACTGGAGTATTATGTCCAGTTCTGGGCACCGCACTTTAGGAAGGATGTGAAGGCCTTAGAGAGGGTGCAGAAAAGATTTACAAGAATGATTCCAGGGATGAAGGACTTCAGTGATGTGGATAGACTGGAGAAGCTGGGGCTGTTTTCCTTGGAGCAGAGAAGGTTGAGAGATCTGATAGAGGTGTTCAAAATCATGAGGGGTCTGGACAGAGTAGATAGAGATAAACTGTTCCCATTGGCGGAAGGGTCGAGAACCAGAGGACACAGATTTAAGGTGATGGGCAAAAGAACCAAAGGCGACATGAGGAAAAACTTTTTTACACAACGAGTGGTTAGGGTCTGGAATGCACTGCCTGAAAGGGTGGTGGAGGCAGATTTAATCACGGCTTTCAGAAGGGAATTGGATAAGTACCTGAAAGAAAAATATTTGCAGGGCTACGGGGAAAGGGCGGGGAGTGGGACTAGCTGAAGTGCTCTTGCAGAGAGCCGGCACGGGCTGGACGGGACAAATGACCTCCTTCTGTGCTGTAACCATTCTATGATTCTAAGCTTATATTGTGGTTAATAACAGACAAAACCTGTTCTTTCCCCTGATCTGATTACAGTTTCCAACCAGTCGATTCAGTGAATGGAATGTCTTATCAGTGTTGCCATGGCGACCTGTCTGCAGTGAAAGGCCTGTTTGAGTTTCTAACTCAGACTAAACTTCTCTTTCCCATAATACACATTATATCAGACATTTGATGTCAATGTATTTTAACCATGTTATGTTAATATCTCTAAAATCTACAGGGAGATCAGATACACAAATCTTTAAATGTTGGAGGACAAGTTTATAAAGTGGTTTAAAAATGTTACCCGAGGTTTTTTATAAATGGGGCGTAGAAAACAAAATCATCGGTTCGACTGCAGTTAGAATAAGTTTTGGGCATCTTACACTAGGAAGGATGTCGGGGCCACAGAGAGGCTGCAGAATAAATTCACTGAGGTTATACCACGGATGAGAGGCTTTAGTTATCAGAGAATCCTAGAATGATACAGCACAAAAGGTGGCCATTTGGCCCATCATGCTTGTGCCAGCTCTTTGGGAGAGCGATCCAATTAGTCCCACTCCCTTGCTCTTTCCCCATATCCCGGTAAATGTTTTCCCTTCAAATATTTATCCAATTCCCTTTTGAAAGTTACTCTTGAATCTGCTTCCACCACCCTTTCAGGCAGTGCATTTCAGATCATAAGAACTCGCTGGCAAAGAAATGTTTCCTCATGATGACCTGTCTGCAGTGAAGCGCCTGTTTGAGTTTCTAACTGAGGCGAACTTCTCTTTCCCAGGAGGAGAGACGAGAGAAACTGGGGCACTTCTCATTAGAACAAAGCAGGGTGAGAGGAGATGTGAGCGAGGTGTTTAAACTTGATCAACGACACCAACTAAAATATCAGAGACACTCCCTGTCCTTCAGGACCTGTGTCCAGGGGAGAAGCTGATGGGTTTATCAGATCATCTTTGGGTTAAATGTTGTGCTCGTGGAGCTGAGCCCCTAGTGTCAGCATCAAACACGCTCCAGTCGGGTACAGCACGGGTTAGATACAGAATAAACCCATCAGCCGCTCCCCGACACAGATACCAAGGGACAGGGAGTGTCCGGGACAATGACATTTCTCACTCAATAAGGTATAAATTGATCCTGTACCTCTCCCCATTAATCCTGGGCTCCACACGGGGCGAATCCTGCTCCTGTTTCCCTTCCTGTAACAGCACTGAGCTAAACCCAGCCCATAATGAGCAGGGCCCAGGGAGGCTGGTTGCTAGGCACTGCAGTGATGTCATAAAGCAGGGCCATTCAGCTCAGCTGATCGTCTCCTTGTCCCTTTAAAGGTGGAGAGCCGGGACATCCTGTCTCCAAACACATCCCACCTGTTCATACTGAGAATCCCCGGGGAAGGCCCAAGGCCCAGAGTGTGGAACACAACCAAGGGGGAAAGAGGAGGAGCGAAGGGGAGGTAAATCAAGGAGTCGGGACTGAGGGACACCGAGCTTCAGTTTTAGAGCCTGTAGACTTCAGGAGGGGAAGAGTGAGTTCAGTAGTTTTAGGATCCAGGGAGAGAACAAGGAGCAGATGGGGAGACTGGTGTGGATTCCAGCACAGTGAGGATGTAGGGGGAGGGAGATTGTGTCGGGCCGTGTATTAGGGGTGTAGGAGGGACAAGAGAGGAAAGGTCAGAGGAGCAATTACTGCAGCAGTGCCCATAAATAGTGAGAGAGAGAGGTGGGGGTTCGAGTGGACCAGGGACAGTCTGTTAAACTCTCCGTTTGCTGTGACCAGTTTTCCTTCGGTTAAAAATGGCCTCCTGTAGCCCAGGGACACAAACAGCCCATTAAACTCCACCAATGACCTTTGGTCTGGTGAGGTCTCCCTTTGTGAAACATCGGCTGTTGTTAAAGCTTTACATTCTGACATGCTCACACTGAGAAATGAGCTGCAGAACTGCCGACACCGTCAGCTTTAAGGAGACGCTTCCCTTTGGAGATCAGATTGTCCATTGAGTTTGATTAAACGGATGTTAAAGTAACAAGGCTGCTTTGCCCCGTGACAATAACAGATTATCAGAATATTTCCCATAGGTTAAAATCCAATATTACAGGGACTCACTGCCCTGGAGGGTTGAAGTGGACCCTGTGATATAATAGAATTTTCTGTCCTGTCAGACTTGGACATCTTGTCGATCCATCTTTTAACAAGTTGTGGGAACTCAGTTCTCAGATGGATTCCACTCAGTTTGTAACAAGTCCTCAATCAGCTCGTCTTATTGTCGAGATATCAAGGACTCGACACACTGCGTGTGTGGGAAACAAAACTCATTTATTTGACATTGATACAGGTTAAACTCCAGCCCAGTTATAGGGGTTACTAACATCAGCTGAAACAAACCCCAACTGTCAGAATGAACATGGTTCAGTCCTGGATATGATCAACAGCAGCAATAACAGCAGAATCCAAACCCTGCAGTCACTTGTGAACTCACTGGTGTGTCCGCAGGTTGGATGACTGAGTGAATCCCTTCCCACACACGGAGCAGGTGAACGTCCTCTCCCCAGTGTGAACTCGCTGGTGTGTCTGCAGGTTGGATAAATTAGCGAATCCCTTTGCACACTTGAGGCAGGTGAACGGCCTCTCCCCAGTGTGAATTCACTGGTGTGTCAGCAGATCCTTTGTGCTTTTAAAGCTCTTCTCACACTCAGAACATTTAAAAGGTCTCTTATTAGTGTGAACAAGTTGGTGTGTCTGGAAGTTGGATGACTGAGTTAATCTCATCCCTCAAACAGAGCAGGTGAAAGGCTTCTCCTCAGTGTGAACTCGCTGGTGTGTCAGCAGGTGGTTAGACTGAGAAAATCCCTTTCCACACAATGAGCAGGTGAACGGCCTCTCCCCAGTGTGAATTTGCTGGTGTTTCAGCAGGTTTGATGATTCTTTGAAAGTCTTCAGGCAGTGAGAGCAACTGAATGGTCTCTCCCCAGTGTGACTGCATCGATGAGTTTCCAGCTAGGATGGGTAATTGAATCGCTTCCCACAGTCCCCACACGGTGCGGGTGTCCTTGTGTCTCTCCAGGTTGGACGATCAGTTGAAGCCTTGTCCACACACAGAACACGTGTATGGTTTCTCCCCGCTGTGAATGGTGCGATGTTTTTTTCAGGCTGTGTAACTGGTTAAAGCTCTTGCCACAGTCAGTGCACTGGAACACTCTCACTCGGGTGTGTGTGTCTCAGTGCTTTTCCAGTCACACTGATGTTTGAAATCTTTTCCCACAGACATAACAGACAAACATTTCTCCTTCCACATTCAAAGGCTGATGATATTCGGGTCCTGATGAATTAAGTGACTTTGTCAGATCTTCACCTGATGTTTGGTTTGAGTTTGCGGTCTTACAGCCTGTAAAAAGAGTTTACAAAAGTCATCACTGCAAAGCAAGGATAGAAAATCAGAACAGACAATTCGAGGTGCTGACTCTGGCTGGGTTCAGTTCTACACTCTCTGGTTTCCCTCCCTCTCCTCCCCTGAAGGTGCTGACACTGGCTGGGTTCAGTTCTACACTCACTGGTTCCCCTCCCTCTCCTCCCCTGAAGGTGCTGACTCTGGCTGGGTTCAGTTCGACACTCACTGGTTCCCCTCCCTCTCCTCCCCTGAAGGTGCTGACTCTGGCTGGGTTCAGTTCGACACTCACTGGTTCACCTCCCTCTCCTCCCCTGAAGGTGCTGACTCTGGCTGGGTTCAGTTCTACACTCACTGGTTCCCCTATCTCTCCTCCCCTGAAGGTGCTGACTCTGGCTGGGTTCAGTTCCACACTCACTGGTTCCCCTCCCTCTCCTCCCCAGAAGGTGCTGACTCTGGCTGGGTTCAGTTCTACACTCACTGGTTCCCCTCCCTCTCCTCCCCTGAAGGTGCTGACTCTGGCTGGGTTCAGTTCTACACTCTCTGGTTCCCCTCCCTCTCCTTCCCTGAAGGTGCTGACTCTGGCTGGGTTCAGTTCTACACTCACTGGTTCCCCTCCCTCTCCTTCCCTGAAGGTGCTGACTCTGGCTGGGTTCAGTTCTACACTCACTGGTTCCCCTCCCTCTCCTCCCCTGAAGGTGCTGACTCTGGCTGGGTTCAGTTCTACACTCTCTGGTTCCCCTCCCTCTCCTCCCCTGAAGGTGCTGAATCTGGCTGGGTTCAGTTCTACACTCTCTGGTTCCCCTCCCTCTCCTCCCCTGAAGGTGCTGACACTGGCTGGGTTCAGTTCTACACTCACTAGTTCCCCTCCCTCTCCTCCCCTGAAGGTGCTGACTCTGGCTGGGTTCAGTTATAAATTGACTGGTTCCCCTCCCTCTCCTCCCTTGAAGGTGCTGACTCTGGCTGGGTTCAGTTCTACACTCACTGGTTCCCCTCCCTCTCCTCCCCTGAGGGTACTGACTCTGGCTGGGTTCAGTTCTACACTCACTGGTTCCCCTATCTCTCCTCCCCTGAAGGTGCTGACTCTGGCTGGGTTCAGTTCTGCACTCACTGGTTCTCCTCCCTCTCCTCCCTGAAGGTGCTGACTCTGGCTGGGTTCAGTTCTACACTCTCTGGTTCCCCTCCCTCTCCTCCCCTGAAGGTGCTGACACTGGCTGGGTTCAGTTCTACACTCACTGGTTCCCCTCCCCTGAAGGTGCTGACTCTGGCTGGGTTCAATTCTACACTCACTGGTTCCCCTCCCTCTCCTCCCCTGAAGGTGCTGACTCTGGCTGGGTTCAGTTCTAAATTGACTGGTTCCCCTCCCTCTCCTCCCTTGAAGGTGCTGACTCTGGCTGGGTTCAGTTCTACACTCACTGGTTCCCCTCCCTCTCCTCCCCTGAGGGTACTGACTCTGGCTGGGTTCAGTTCTACACTCACTGGCTCCGTTCTCTCTCCTCCTCTGAAGGTGCTGACTCTGGCTGGGTTCAGTTCTACACTCACTGGTTCCCCTCCCTCTCCTCCCCTGAAGGTGCTGACTCTGGCTGGGTTCAGTTCTACACTCACTGGTTCCCCTCTCTCCTCTCCTGAAGGTACTGACTCTGGCTGGGTTCAGTTCTACACTCACTGGTTCCCCTCCCTCTCCTCCCCTGAAGGTGCTGACTCTGGCTGGGTTCAGTTCTACACTCACTGGTTCCCCTCTCTCCTCCCCTGAAGGTGCTGACTCTGGCTGGGTTCAGTTCTACACTTACTGGTTCCCCTCTCTCCCCTGAAGGTGCTGACTCTGGCTGGGTTCAGTTCTACACTCACTGGTTCATAAGAACATAAGAAATAGGAGCAGAAGTAGGCCATTCGGCCCTTGGAGACTGCTCCGCCATTCAATAAGATCCTGGCTGATCTTCTACCTCATCTCCACTTTCCTGCAGTGTACCCATATCGCTTGATTCTCTTAATATTCAAAAATCTATTGATCGCTGTCTTTAATATACTCAATGACTGAGTCCCCACAGCCCTCTGGGGCAGAGAATTCCAAAGATTCACCGCCCTCTGAATGAAGAATTTTCTCCTCATCTCAGTCTTAAATGGCCGACCCCTTATTCTGAGACTGTGACCCCTGGTTCTTGATTCCCCAGCCAGGGGAAACATCCTCCCTGCATCTACCCTGTCAAGCCCTGTAAGAATTTTGTATGTTTCAATGAGATCACCTCTCATTCTTCTAAACACTACAGAATATAGGCCTAGTCTACTCAATCTCTCCTCATAGGACAATCCCGCCATCCCGGGAATCAGTCTGGTGAACCTTCGTTGCACTCCCTCTATGGCAAGGAGACCAAAACTGTGCACAATACTCCAGGTGTGGTCTCACCAGGGCCCTATATATTTGCAGTAAGACGTCTTTACTCTTATACTCAAATCCTCTTGTAATAAAGGCCCACCTTTCGTGAAGTGCTCTGGCCACTTTATTAAACACACAGCAGAAGCACATTAATCTGATAGGAGATCACTGACACACGAGCAGCCAGCGGTGTGGAGCCTCCTGAGAGTCCAGCCCCTTTAAGAACATAAGAAATAGGAGCTGGAGTGGCCATTCGGCCCCTCGAGCCTGCTCCACCATTCAATGAGATCATGGCTGATCTTCTGCCTCAACTCCATTCACCGGCCCTATCGCCATATCCCTTGATGTCCTTACTCGTCAGAAATCTATCAAATCTGTTTTGAATATACCCAATGACTGAGCCTTCACAGCCCTCTGGGGTAGAGAATTCCAAAGATTCACCACCCTGTGTGAAGAAATGTCTTCTCATCTCAGTCCTGAATGGCCTACCCTTTATCCTGAGGCTGTGGCCCCTTGTTCTAGACTCCCCAGCCAAGGGAAACATTCTCCCAGCATCCATCCTATCAAGCCCTGTAATAATTTTGTATGCGTCAATGAGATCCCCTCTAATTCTTCTGAATTCATGAGAATGCAGGCCTAGTTTACTCAATCTCTTCTCATACAACAGTCCCGCCATCCCAGGAATCAATCTCGTGAACCTTCGTTGCACTCCCTTTATGGCAAGTACACCTTTCCTTAGGTAAGGAGACCAAAATTGTACACAGTACTCCAGGTGTGGTCTCACCAAGGCCCTATATAATTGGAGTAAGACTTCTTTATTCCTGTACTCAAATCCTCTTGTAATGAAGGCCAGCATACCATTTGCCTTCCTAATGGTTTGCTGCACCTGCACATTCACTTTCAGTGACTCATGTACAAGGACACCCAGGTCCCTTTGAGCATCTGCATTCCCCAATCTTTCACCATTTAGGAAATACTCTGCCTTTTTTTTTCTACCAAAGTGGATAACTTCAGATTTATCCACATTATATTCCATCTGCCATGTTCTTGCCCACTCACTGAGCCTGTCGAGATCCCCTTGAAGGCTCTTCACATCCTCTTCGCAACTGACACTGCCACCTAGCTTTGTATCATCAGCAAATTTGGAAATGTTACATTTAGTCCCCTCATCCAAATCACTGATATAGATTGTGAATAGCTGGGGCCCAAGCACCGATCTTTGCAGTACCCCACTAGTCACAGCCTGCCATCCTGAAAAAGACCTGTTTATCGCTACTCTTTGTTTTGTCTGTTAACCAATTCTCAATCCATGCTAGTATATTACCCCCAATTCCATGTGCCCTAATTTTGTTCACCAACCTCTTGTGTGGGACCTTATCGAAGGCCTTCTGAAAATCCAGATACACCACTAGTTACATCCTCAAAGAACTCCAATAGGTTTGTCAAATAGGACTTCCCTTTCATAAATCCATATTGACTCTGTCCAATCTTACTATTAGTTTCTAAGTGCCCAGTTAGTGCATCCTTTATAACAGATTCCAGCATTTTCCCAACTACTGAAGTGAAGCCAACAGGTCTGTAGTTCCCCGTTTTCTCTCTTCCCTCCTTTCTTAAATAGAGGGGTTACATTTGCTCTCCTCCAATCTGCAGAAACCGTTCCAGAATCTATAGAATTTTGGAAGATGACAACCAGTGCGTCCACTATTCCAATGGCCAACTCTTTCAAAACCCTAGGATGTAGATCATCCGGTCCTTGGGATTTATCGACTTTTAGTCCCATTAATTTTGCGAGTATTTTTTTTTACTAATAATAATCTCTTTAAGTTCCTCATTCTCGAAACATCCTTGGTTTTCTCGTATTTCTGGGAGGTTTTTTGTGTCTTCCTCCGTGAAGACAGAAAAAAAGTATTTACTTAAATTTCTCAACCATTTCCTCATTCCCCATTTTAAATTCCCCAGTCTCTGACTGTAAAGGACCTACATTTACCTTCGCCAGTCTTTTCCTTTTTACATACCTATAGAAGCTTTTACATAGAAACATAGAAGATAGGAGCAGGAGCAGGCCATTCGGCCCTTCGAGCCTGCTCTGCCATTCAATGAGATCATGGCTGATCATCCAAATTCAGTACCCTGTCCCTGCCTTCTCCCCATATCCCTTGATCACTTTAGCCTTAAGAAATATATCCAACTCTTTCTTGAATATATTTAATGAACTGGCCTCCACCGCCCTCTGTGGCAGAGAATTCCACAGGTTCACCACTCTCTGGGTGAAGAAATTCCTCCTCATTTCAGTCCTAAATGGCTTACCCCTTATCTTTAGGCTATGACCCCTGGTTCTGGACTCCCCGGCCATCAGAAACATCCTTCCTGCATCTAGTCTGTCCAGGCCTGACAGAATTTTATAGGTTTCGATGAGATCCCCTCTCAATCTTGTAAACTCAAGTGAGTATAAGCCCAATCGACACAATCTCTCCTCAAAAGGTCATTCCTGCCATCCCAGGTATCAGCCTGGTGAATCTTCGCTGCACTCCTTCCATGGCAAGAACGTCCTTCCTCAGGTAAGGCGACCAAATCTGCACACAATACTCAAGGTGCGGTCTCACCAAGGCCCTGTACAACTGTAGCAAGACATCCTTGTTCCTGTACTCGAACCCTCTTGCTACGGAGGCCAACATACCATTTGCCTTCTTAACCGCCTGCTGCACCTGCATGCTTACCTTCAGCGACTGGTGCACAAGAACACCCAGGTCTCTTTGCACTTCCCCTTCTCCCAATCTATTGCCATTCAAATAATAATCTGCCTTCCTGTTTTTGCCACCAAAGTGGATAACCTCACTTTTATCCACATTATAGTGCATTTGCCATGTTTCTGCCCAATCACCCAACCTGTCCAAATCGTACTGGAGTTTCACATCCTCCCCCACCCAGCTTTGTGTCATCTGCAAATTTGGAGATATTACATCCAATTCCCTCGTCCAGATCATTAATATATATTGTGAACAGCTGGGGTCCTAGGACCGATCCTTGCGGTACCCCACTAGTCACTGCCTGCCACTCGGAAAACGACCCGTTTATTCCAACTCTTTGCTTTCTGTCCGCCAACCAGTTCTCTATCCAAGTCAATACCTTGCCCCCAATCCCATGTGCCTTAATTTTGCACGCTAATCTCTTATGCGGGACCTTATCGAAAACCTTCTGAAAGTCCAAATACACCACATCCACTGGTTCTCCCTTATCTATTTTACCAGTTACATCCTCAAAAAATTCCAGTAGATTAGTCAAGCATGATTTACCTTTTGTAAATCCATGTTGACTTGTCCGATCCTGTCACTGCTTTCCAAGTGCTCTGCTATTACATCTTTTATAATGGACTCTAGCATTTTCCCCACTACCGATGTCAGGCTTACCGGTCTATAATTCCCCGCTTTTTCTCTACCACCTTTTTTGAATAGTGGGGTAACATTAGGTACCCTCTAATCAATGGGTACTGTTCCAGAGTCTATCGAGCTCTGGAAGATGACCAGCAATGCATCTACTATTTCTAGGGCCACTTCCTTAAGTACCCTGGGATGTAGATTATCAGGCCCTGGGGATTTATTGACCTTCAGTCCCATCAATTTTTCTAACACCATTTCCCTACAAATACTGATTTCTTTCAGTTCCACCCTTTCATCAGACCCTATGTTCCCCGGCATCTCTGGGAGGTTATTTGTGTCCTCCTTTGTGAAGACAGAACCAAAATATGTATTTAGTTGGTCTGCCATTTCTTTGTTCCCCATTATAAATTCCCCCGATTCTGACTGCAAGGGACCTACGCTTGACTTCACCAATCTTTTTCTCTTCACATATCTATAAAAGCTTTTACAGTCAGTTTTTATGTTCCCTGAAAGCTTACTCTCATATTCTATTTTCCCTTTCTTAATTAATCCCTTTGTCCTCCTTTGTTGAATCCTAAACTGCTCCCAATCCTCAGGATTATTGCTCTTTCTGGCCAATTTATATGTCCTCTCCTTGAATCTTATGCTATCCTTAATTTCCCTTGTTATCCACAGCTGAGTCACCTTTTTTGTTTTATTTTTATGCCCAACTGGGATGAACAACTTCTGTAGTTCATCCATTCGGTCTTTGAATGTTTGCCATTGCCTATCCACCGTCAACCCTTTGAGTGCCATTCCCCAATCAATCCTACCCAACTCACTCCTCAGACCATCGTAGTTTCCTTTATTAAAATTGAGGACCCTAGTCTCCGAGTCAACTACTTCATTCTCCATCTTAATGAAGAATTCAATCATATTGGCCCAGAAATTCCAGAACGGGGCTTGCAGCGCGTGCAAGCCCCGTATTTACACTTACCCCGTGCTACTGACGATCAGCTCCAGGGACGCCTGGACTTGGTGAATGAAAAAGAAGAATCCCGGGCAGCGTATGACGTCACGCCGCCCAGGAGTGCAGCCAGCGCGAAGCCAGGAGCGTGCAGTGTAAGTGAGACACGCCCCTTGAGGTCTCAGTTTCACTGGACACGCCCCCAATGTTTCTGTCAAGCTGCTAAGGATTTTTACATGCAAAGCAGCAGTTTAAATAGGTTTTTGGAAGTTTTTTGAAGATTTTGGTAACTTTTATAAACTTTTTTAAATGTTTACATTATTTTGAGTAATCTGAAGTAGTTTTAAAGAGAATTAAAGCAATTTAAAGACTTTTAAAAGCCCTAAAAGAATTTTTTAAATTCCATTTATTTATTTAGCAATGTTGTCGTCATACGTGTCTTCACACTGTTCCCTTTGGGGAACTGTATGAAGTGGTGGAAGGATTTATGGCCGTGATTAACGCTCATTCCGTGACCGTAACCATCTTTGAACCAGCCATTAGGGCGGTTAGTCCTATGGCGGGAGGGTTTTACGGGCTCCCACAAGCTATACAAGGAGGGGGGGCCACCCACACCCACGGACGCAAATATCCCACTGGATGTCAACCCAGAATTTAGAGCCGGAGCTCCGACTCCACTTGCCGGGACTGTCTGGAGCGGGGTTCGAAACCCTACCCTGATCTGGCCCAGCGGCGGGGATCCTACCGCTATGACAAATGCCCAATCCGATTAGCAACGTGAAATGGCAGCATAGGGCTCCAGTCACGGGGAGGGAAAAGGCGCAGGAAACGTATGGGTGTCACCTTTTGTGCGGAGTGGGCCTTTTGCGTAGCAGTAAGCATCCCCGCCGCTGGGCCAGAAGGAGTAGGGTTTTGAACCCCACTCCAGACAGTCCCGGCAAGTGGAGTCAGAGTTCCAACTTTAAATTCTGGGTGGACATCCAGCAGGATACTTGCGTCCGTGGGTGTTGGTGGCCCCCCCCCCCTCAGATGGGTTGTGGGAGCCCGTAAAACCCTCCCGCCATAGGACTAACCACCCTAATGGCTGGTTCAAAGATGGTTACGGTCACGGAATGAGCGTTAATCACGGCCATAAATCCTTCCACCACTTCATACAGTTCCCCAAAGGGAACAGTGTGAGGATACGTACGATGATGACCTCTTGCGCAATGCACCTCCTTGGACCCTCAGTCGCAGATGCGAGGGGGCAAGTCGTGCAATTGATAAATTTTTCATTTTATTGACATGTAAAATGTTGGCCCAGTAATTCCCTTCCAACTGCGCGAGTACGGTCGGGGTACTTACGCATCTGGCCGGATGAAATGCCGGTTTTCAGCATGCACAGTGCTTTTGGGGAAAACCGGCATTTCCTGTCCTCTGAACGAAGGGGTTCAGAGGCAGAACGCGTGCGACTGCACAGGCAGCGCGTGCGCAGTATAATTCGCCGCTTTCATTAATGCTTTCAGTGAGGTCAAGTCATTACAACTTACACATGAAAAAAGCATGGGTACAGTTGCTCCAGAGGCTGCGGAGGAAGATATTTCTTATCGTGGAGCTTCTGAAAGTATGTATGTCTGTATATATTCCTTTGCGTGTTATGTATATATTCCTTTACTTATGTGTATGAATGTATTATTTAATTATGACTTTCAGAGAAAGTAACTTATTTGAAAATCATAATTAAAAACATACATTCATACACATTAGTAAAGGAATATAAAACATACATACATATACGTAAAGGAATATATGTGGACATACATACATAACTCATTCTCACATTCCATTCACACAGCCACAATTGCTCCTTCTACCTACCGTTCTGAAAACCCTTTAAAAAAAAATAAAAAAATTTTAACTTTAAAACTTACTTAAAATAACTTCCCTCCCTTTCCCAAACAAAAATATTGCATTTCAGAAGCTCCACGATAAAATGTTTCTTCCTCCGCAGCCAATGAACCACTTTACACTTGCTTTTTTCAAGTGTAACTTCTGAGGACTTACCCTCACGGATTTCATGAATGAAATCTACGAAGTTCACTGCGCAAGCGCTGCCTGTGCAGTCGCACGCGCTCGAGGTCTGGAAATGCCGGCGTTCCCCGCATGCGCTGTTCATGCTGAACGCCGGCATTTCCAACGGCCAGATGCGTGAGTACCCCGAGCGCACTCACGCCTTTGGCCGCGAATTTCTGGCCCATTATGATCGCTCCGACCCAAGGGGCCTCATACAACAAGATTGCTAATTAATGCTTTCTCGTTACATAATACCCAGTCTAAGATGGCCTGATGTCTGGTTGGTTCCTCGACATATTGGTCCAGGAAACCATCCCGTAAACACTCCAGGAATTCCTCCTCCACAGTATTGTTACTAATTTGGTTGGGCCAATCTATATGTAGATTAAAGTCACCCATGATGACTGCTGTGCCCTTATTGCACGCTTCTTTAGTTTCCCTTTTAATGCCATCCCCAACCTCCACCTTACTGTTTGGAGGTCTATATACCACCCCCACTAACGTTTTTTTCCCCTTAGTATTTCTCAATTCTACCCATACAGATTCCACATCATCAGGGCTAATATCCTTCATTACAATTGTGTTAATCCCTTCTTTAACCAGTAATGCTACCCCACCTCCCTTTCCTTTTTGCCTATCTTTCCTAAATATCGAATACCCCTGGATGTTGAGTTCCCAGTCTTGGCCATCCTTGAGCCACGTTTCTGTAATCCCAACCAAATCATATTCGTTTACCTCTATTTGCGCAGCCAATTCATCCACCTTATTACAAATGCTCCTCGCATTAAGACACAAAGCCTTCAGGCTTGTTTTTTTAACGCTCTTAGACCTATTAGAATTATTATTTACAATTCGTTTTTATATTTTTCGCTAGTTTGTGCTCATATTCCATTTTTCCTTTCTTTATCAATTTCTTGGTCCCCCTTTGCTGATTTCTAAAATGATCCCAATCCTCAGGCTGACTGCTTTTTCTGGCAACTTTATAAGCTTCCTCCTTTGACTTAATACTAGCTTTAATTTCTTTTGTTAGCCATGGTTGGATCACTTTTCCTTTTGGGTTTTTATGCCCGAGAGGAATATATGTTTGTTGCAAATTATGCATTATTATCTTGAATGTTAGCCATTGTATGTCCACCTTCATAGTGTAGTCTCCCAATCTACCATGGCCAACTTGTCCCTCATACCCTTGTAGTTTCCTCCGTTTAGATTGAAGACCTTAGTTTCAGATTGGACAACATCACTCTCAAACTTAATGTAAACTTCAATCATATTATGGTCACTTGTCCCTAAAGGCCCCTTTACCACAAAATTATTGATTAGCCCTTTCCCATTACACAGCACCAGATCCAGAATAGCCTGTTCCCTGGTTGCTTCCTCCACATACTGATCCAGGAAACCATCTCGCATGCATTCCAAGAATTCGTCCTCCACACTATTAGTGGTAATTTGATTTGCCCAGTCAATATGTAGATTAAAGTCCCCCATGATTACCGTATTGCCCTTGTTACATGCACTTCTAATCTCTTGATTGATACTGTGCCCTACATTACCATTACTGTTTGGTGGCCTATACACAACTCCCACCAATGTTTTCCACTCTTTGCTGTTTCTTAGCTCCACCCAAACTGATTCCGGTTCTACATCACGATCTGCCAAGCCAAGATCTTTTATCTCTACTGTACCGATCTTATCCCTTATTAACAGTGCTACGCCACCTCCTTTTCCTTTTTGTCTGTCCTTCCTAAATGTTGAGTACCCTGAAACATTCAGTTCCCAGCTTACCCTGCAACCATATCTCTGTAATGGTAATTACATCACACCCATTTACTGTACTTCTATTAGTGCCATTGATTCATCCACCTTGTTGCAAATGCTACGTGCATTTAGATAAAGTGCCTTCACCTTTGCCTGTTTAATTTTTTCCGCACTTTGACCCTCTTCACTGTTGGCCTTTGTTTCTGCTCCCTACTAGTTTTACAGCCAGTATTTACAGAGGCTGGGACACAGAAAAGCGTCTCATTAAAATCACAGATATATCTGTTCACACAAACCAACAGCCACAAAATAATGAGTAATTTCTCCTTCATTTACAGACTCTCCCTGACCAGTCTCCATTTCTCCTCCATTTACAGACGCTCCCTGACCAGTCCCCATTTCTCCTCCATTTACAGACGCTCCCTGACCAGTCACCATTTCTCCTCCATTTACAGACTCTCCCTGACCAGTCCCCATTTCTGCTCCATTAACAGACGCTCCCTGACCATTCACCATTTCTGCTCCATTTACAGACACTCCCTGACCAGTCACCATTTCTCCTCCATTTACAGACGCTCCCTGACCAGTCTCCATTTCTCCTCCATTTACAGACTCTCCCTGACCAGTCCCCATTTCTCCTCCATTTACAGACGCTCCCTGACCAGTCACAATTTCTGCTCCATTTACAGATGCTCCCTGACCAGTCACCATTTCTGCTCCATTTACAGACGCTCCCTGACCAGTCACCATTTCTGCTCCATTTACAGATGCTCCCTGACCAGTCCCCATTTCTCCATCATTTACAGACGCTCCCTGAGCAGTCACCATTTCTCCTCCATTTACAGACGCTCCCTGACCTGTCCCCATTTCTCCTTCATTTACAGATGCTCCCTGAGCAGTAACCATTTCTCCTCCATTTACAGACACTCCCTGACCAGTCACCATTTCTCCTCCATTTACAGACGCTCCCTGAGCAATCACCATTTCTCCTCCATTTACAGACGCTCCCTGAGCAGTCTCCATTTCTCCTCCACTTACAAACGTTCCCTGAGCAGTCTCCAATTCTCCTCCATTTACAGACGCTCCCTGACCAGTCACCATTTCTCCTCCATTTACAGACGCTCCCTGAGCAGTCTCCATTTCTCCTTCATTTACAGACGCTCCCTGAGCAGTCTCTGTTAAGTCTGTGTGTTCCAGTTATATTTAAGGTCAATTACTGACACAGACTACAAGAATAACTTTTCAATAGGTCTTTACCATTCGGAGGTTAGGGCTGTACTACCCAGCAAATTACTACACAGCACTTATATACCAGTGTGGTCACCACCGGTATTACCGTATACAGCAGCCAGAGAAAGTAGTACATCTCTTAAGGTGGAACAGGTTTAAGTTCTCTTAAGGTGGAACAAGTTACATACACCACAATCCTCCCTTTTTAGCTTAACAGTTATATCCCCATTTAACATAACATAATAACATATATACATATACAACTTCATGTAGAAACAGTTCAAAGGTTCAGTCTCTCAGGAGGCCTCCTGATTCGAGTTGGATAACGCCTTTCAGGGGTCTTTGATTCTTGTTGCTGAGGTGACTCCTCTAGTTGGTCTCTTATGTCTTGGACATCATCATCAGGTACATTCACTGCCGAGGTAGATGCTTCAGGTTCACTAACTTCTTCCACGGTTGTCCCTGTCGTAACCATGGGTTCGACCCTTGTTCTCGATTCTACCAGTTGGTCAGCATGACGCCGTATTACATTTTTACCAACATCTACCGTGTACATCAGGGGTCCTTGTCTGGCCCGAATTGTTCCGGATTGCCATTTCTCGGTTCCATAGTCCCTGGCCAACACTGGTTGTCCTACCTCGAAACTCCGAGTGGTCTTGTTATTTATATGCTGGAACTGTTTGTTTTCAACTTCCCTCCGCACATTTGGTTTTAACAAGTCCAACCTGGACCGCAACCTCCTGTTATAAAACATCATGGCAGGACTTTGGTTTGTCACTGCATGAGCGGCGTTTCGATATGCCAGTAGAAACTTGTCCACCTTATGTTGTAGTGGAATCTGATCTTCGCTCATGGCCTTTATTGCCTTTTTGAATGTTTGTACAAATCTCTCGGCCAACCCATTTGTAGCCGGATGATATGGGGCAGAGGTATAATGTTTCACCCCATTCTTCTTTAAGAATTTTTGGAATTCTTCTGACACGAACTGTGGTCCGTTGTCGGAACATATTTGTTCTGGCAATCCGTTCCTTGCGAATATCGTTCTTAACACCGCAATTGTCTTTTCTGAAGTAGTGGTAGTCATCTTGATCACTTCTGGCCATTTGGAATGTGCGTCCACTGCAATTAGAAACATGGAGTCCATGAATGGACCAGCAAAGTCAATATGTACGCGTTGCCATGGGGCTGAAGGCCATTCCCATGGATGCAGCGGTGCAATCGGAGGTGCATTTTGCACTTTTTGGCACCCTGAGCAGCTTTTCGTCAGCTCCTCTATCTGTTGGTCGATACCCGGCCACCACACATAAGCCCTAGCAAGGCTTTTCATCTTGACTCCCCCCAGATGACCTTCATGCAGTTCCTTTAGAACTCTTTCCCTTAACTTAGGAGGAATAATCACTCTCGTTCCATACATCAATGTTCCTTGACAGACGGACAGCTGGTCTCGTCTTGCCGAGAATGCCGGTAACAGAGAATCACCATGTGCTGGCCATCCCTTCACTGTCACCTCGTAGACTCGGGACAGTGTCGGGTCGTTCCTGGTTTCTCTTTCAATACTTGCATTGGTGACTGGTAAACACTCGATGATGGTCGAGTGAAATAACTCAACAGGGTCAACCTTCGTTGTCTCCTCTTCTTCAGGTAGTGGCAGGCGCGACAGCCCATCAGCATTACCATGCTGCTTTGTACCTTTGAATTCTATCTGATATTGATGTGCCCCTAGGAAAAGGGACCATCTCTGGAGTCTCTGTGCTGTCATCACCGACACACCCTTCTTAGGGTTAAAAATGGATACCAACGGCTGATGGTCTGTCAGAAGCGTAAACTTTTGGCCCTGCAGGTAATGATTAAACTTCTTTACTCCCCACACAAGGCTGAGAGCCTCCCTATCTATCTGAGCATAGTTGCGCTCAGCGGAGGTCAATGATCTGGATGCGAACGCGACTGGCCTCTCCAGGCCATTTGGCAACTTGTGTGAGAGTACTGCCCCAATAACATATGGAGAAGCATCACAAGCCAAACGAATAGGCAGTGTTGGGTTGAAGTGAGCCAACACTTCCTCTGAGGTTATCAATTCCTTGCTTTTGCGAAAGGCCTTCTTACAGTCCTCGCTCCACTCCCATGGTACTCCCTTCTGCAAAAGAGCATTCAGCGGGTGCAGTACCGTGGATAAATTTGGCAGAAACTTATGGTAATAGTTAATCAATCCTAGGAACGACCTCAACTGAGATACATTAACCGGAGCGGGAGCCTTCACAACCGCTTCGATCTTGTCAGGAGACTTATGAAGTCCCTCCTGGTCAATGACATGGCCACAGTACGAGATCCGCTTCTGAAAGAACTCACATTTCTGCCGATTAACTCGAAGTCCATATTCTTTCAATCTGATGAGCACCAGTTCCAAATTTGCGAGGTGTTCCTCGTCACCATCTCCTGCAATCAGAATATTGTCCAGGTAACATTGTGTGCCTGGAATTCCCTGTAATACCTGCTCCATGGCCCTCTGCCAAATTGCTGGAGCCGATGCCACTCCAAAAACCAGTCTATTATACCGGTACAAGCCTCTATGCGTGTTAATCGTGAGGTACTGGCGTGACTCTTCCTCAACTTCCATCTGTAAGTACGCCTGCGCCAGGTCTATCTTGGTGAAGTGTTTCCTGCCCGACAATGAAGCGAAGATATCCTCAATCCGCGGAAGCGGATACTGCACCGTGTGAAGCACCGGATTAACAGTGATCTTGAAATCTCCACAGATGCGAACCTTCCCTGGTTCTCCCGGCTTGTTGCTCGAAGGACGTTTCATCACGGGAACAATGGGCGTAGCCCACTCACTCCAGTCTACCTTAGACAGTACTCCTGAACGTTCTAGCGCTTCCAGCTCCGCTTCCACAGCAGGTCGTATCGCATAGGGTACCGGTCTGGCTTTGAAAAATTTTGGTTGTGCATGCTCTTCAATCTTGATGTTTGCCGTAATTCCTCTCAGTGTTCCCAGTCCCTGCTGGAACACCTCTTTAGCATCGTCCAATATTCTGGACAATCGTTTAGGTTTGACATCTGTTTCCCTGGCATCTACCGTTAGTGCTTTTAAGGAATGCCAGTCCATATTCATTTTTCTAATCCACTCCCGTCCCAGTAGTGGTGGACCTCCTTCAGGTAGCACATATAAGTCCATTCCTCGGCTTTCTTTGCCCTTGTGGACCACCTTTACCTCTATCTTTCCGATGAGGTATACTCTTTGCCCAGTGTATGTTTTCAATACAATCTCCGTATCCCGTAGGGGAATATGTTGGAATAACCTTTTGTAATCTTTCTTATTCATGACCGTCAATGCCGATCCAGTGTCCAATTCCATCTTCACTTGGACTCCTGCTATCTGAAGTGTGACCCAAATTGTCTGGAGGTCTGCTTCCTTACCAACGTTGTGTACTCTTAAGCCACCCAGTTCATTACTGCTGGTGTCTGAATCTGACTTCTGTTCGTTCGAACTGTTCTCTGTCACCTTGTGTACCTTTCTGTACTTTCCCTGCGGTGACTTTTTGTTGCTGGTCTTCTCTCCTGACCGGCATACTTTAGCTATGTGACCAAGCCTGCCACATTTTCTGCATTCCTTATTTTTGAACCAGCACTGGTTCTGATCGTGCGTTGTCTTTCCACAACGATAACATTTTACTGTACCCAAGACCATTTGATTTGTGCTGAGTTCCGGTGACCGTAGCTGCATTACCGCCGTGCCTCTCGCTGCGGCTTCGTGCGATGCTGCCATAGCGACAGCTTTATCAAGCGTCAGCTCATTCTCAAGCAGTCGCTTTTGTGTCTCTTCTTTTAACAATCCACACACAAATTTATCTCTTAGCGCATCTGTTAGTCCTGTTCCAAACTGACAGTACTTTGCTAGCTTACGCAATGCAATTAAAAATTCAGCATTGCTTTCATCTTTCAGCTGCTTTCTGCTGTAAAATTGAAATCGTTCCACTACCATCAGCGGCGTGGGGCTTAAATGATTTCTCAGGACGGTAACAATATCCGCTAAAGTCTTATCCGCCGGTTTCTCTGGTAATAGAAGGTGTTTCAATTGCCCGTATGTCTTCGCACCCATTAAGTTTAATAAGGTTAGTGCTTTCTCCCCATCTGGTATCTTATTTGCTCTACAATAAACTTCTACGCGTTCTACATACGTGGTCCAATCTTCGATGTCGCTATCAAAAGTATTAATGTTCCCATGTTTAGTCTTTTTCCAATTTTTTTTTTCCAAAATGGTGGTTTCCCGCGCTTGGCGGTCTTTCCCGCGCTCGTCTTCTTCACCCGCTGGCTGCAATGGCGATTGCTGTGTTGCTGCCATTTCTCCTCCATTTACAGAAGCTCCCTGACCAGTCACCAATTCTCCTGCATTTACAGACGCTCCCTGACCAGTCACCATTTCTCCTCCATTTACAGACGCTCCCTGACCAGTCTTCATTCCTCCATATACAGACGCTCCCTGACTCACTCCCTGTCTGTCCCGGAGTTTGGCGCTTTGTTGAGATTCGGGCCGGAGTGAAACGGGAACCCGCTGGTGGGGGCCGATAATGTTCACTGCTCTTACAATCGAGCCTGGGGCCGCACTCGGGGTGTGTGAAGCCCGCGTCCCCCCGGGGTTCATTAACCCGCCTCCCTCTGACCTGCTGCAGCCTCGCCACCCGCGCATGCTCAGCTCACACTGCCCAACAATCAGCCTCTCCCGCGCATGCTCAGCTCACACTGCGCAACAATCAGCCTCTCCCGCGCATGCTCAGCTCACCTTCTGTTGATCAGGTTTGAAGGTCAATCCCCGCCCCTCCCACACTCCGATTGGTTGGAGGACCCGACGCCCACTCGGTCGTCCAGCCCCGCCCCGCCCCGCTCTTCCTATTGGTCCGGAGCTCCCGTCAATTACCAGGCAGTGTGAGCTGAGCATGCGCGGAGCTTGGCAGCAGCCGCTGACACATCAGGTGAGCGAGCTCAGGGAGCGGGTTCATGAACCCCGGGGGGACGCGGGTTGCTCACACCTCGAGCTCAGGGAGCGGGTTCATGAACCCCGGGGGGGACGCGGGTTGCTCACACCCCGAGCTCAGGGAGCGGGTTCATGAACCCCGGGGGGGGACGCGGGTTGCTCACACCTCGAGCTCAGGGAGCGGGTTCATGAACCCCGGGGGGGACGCGGGTTGCTCACACCTCGAGCTCAGGGAGCGGGTTCATGAACCCCGGGGGGACGCGGGTTGCTCACACCTCGAGCTCAGGGAGCGGGTTCATGAACCCCGGGGGGACGCGGGTTGCTCACACCTCGAGCTCAGGGAGCGGGTTCATGAACCCCGGGGGGACGCGGGTTGCTCACACCTCGAGCTCAGGGAGCGGGTTCATGAACCCCGGGGGGACGCGGGCCGCTCACACCCCGGGCTCAGGGAGCGGGTTCATGAACCCCGGGGGGACGCGGGCCGCTCACACCCCGAGCTCAGGGAGCGGGTTCATGAACCCCGGGGGGACGCGGGCCGCTCACACCCCGAGCTCAGGGAGCGGGTTCATGAACCCCGGGGGGACGCGGGCCGCTCACACCCCGAGCTCAGGGAGCGGGTTCATTAACCCCCCGAGTGCGGCCCCAGGCCCCATTATTAAAACACTCAACATTATCCGCTTCACACACACCCGGGGTGGGCCTCAGGCCCTGAACAAGAGCTTCCGGGCCGGGCGTTTCCCCGAGCGGGGCGGCAGCTGCGGGGCTTTCTCCCAGTGACAGGCCCGGGGTAACAGCCGCCATCTTGAAAGGCGCAGGGCGCATAAAAACATAGAAGATAGGAGCAGGAGTAGGCCATTCAGCCCCTCGAGCCTGCTCCACCATTCGATGAGATCATGGCTGATCATCCAAACTCAGTACCGCGTACCTGCCTTCTCCCCATATCCCTTGATACCTTTAGCTCTAAGAAATATATGTAACTCCTTCTTGAATATATTTAAAGACTTAGCCTCAACCTCCTTCTGCGGTAGAGAATTCCACAGGTTCACCACTCTCTGGGTGAACAAATTCTTCCTCATCTCTGTCCTAAATGGCTTACCCCTTATCCTTAGACTATGACCCCTGGCTCTGGAGTCTCCGACCATCGGGAACATTCTACCTGCATCTAGTTTGTCCAGACCTGTCAGAATTTTATAAGTTTCGATGAGATCCCCTCTCATTCTTATAAACTCCAGCGAGTATAAACCCAATCGACCCAATCTCTTCTCGTACGTCATTCCTGCCATCCCAGGGATCAGCCTTGTGAATCTTCGCTGAACTCCTTCCGTGGCAAGAACATCCTTCCTCAGATAAGGCGACCAAAACTGCACACAGTACTCAAGGTGTGGTCTCACCAAGGCCCTGTACAACTGCAGCAGGACATTCTTGCTCCTGTACTCAAACCCTTTCGCTGTGAAGGCCAACATACCATTTGCCGCCTTCACCGCCTGCTGCACCTGCATGCTTACCTTAAGCGAGTGGTGCACAAGGACACCCAGGTTTCGTTGCACTTCCCCTTCTCCCAATCTATTGCCATTCAGATAATGGTCTGCCTTTCTGTTTTTGACACCAAAGTGGATAACCTCGCATTTATCCACGTTACATTGCATCTGCCACGCTTCTGCCCAATCACCCAACCTGTCCAAATCATCCTGGAGTTTCTCGGTATCCTCCTCGCAGCACACACGCCCACCCAGCTTTGTGTCGTCTGCAAACTTGGAGATATTACATCTAGTTCACTTATCTAGATCATTAATGTATATTGTGAATAGCTGGGGCCCAAGGACCGATCCCTGTGCTTACCCCACTAGTCACTGCCTGCCACTTGGAAAAAGACCCATTAATTCCTACTCTCTGCTTTCTGTCCGCCAACCAGTTCTCTATCCAAGTCAATACCTTGCCCCCAATCCCATGTGCCTTAACTTTACACGCTAATCTCTTATGCGGGACCTTATCAAAAGCCTTTTGAAAGTCCAAATACACCACATCTACTGGTTCTCCCTTATCTATTTTCCCAGTTACATCCTCAAAAAATTCCAGTAGATTAGTCAAGCACGATTTACCTTTTGTAAATCCATGTTGACTTTGTCCGATCCTTTCACTGTTTTTCAAGTGCTCTGCTATTACATCCTTTATAATGGACTCTAGCATTTTCCCCACTACCGATGTCAGGCTTACCGGTCTGTAATTCCCTGCTTTCTCTCTGCCACCCTTTTTGAATATTGGGGTAACATTAGCTACCCTCCAATCCATGGGTACAGTTCCAGATTCCAGCGAATTTTGGAAGATGATCAGCAATGCATCTACTATTTCTAGGGCCACCTCCTTAAGTACCCTAGGATGTAGATTATCAGGCCCTGGGGATTTATCAGCCTTCAATCCCATCAATTTCCCTAACACCATTTCCCTACAAATACTGATTTCTTTCAGTTCCTCCCTCTCATTAGACCCTATGTTCTCCAACATCTCTGAAAGGTTATTTGTGTCCTCCTTTGTGAAGACAGAACCAAAATATGCATTTAATTGGTCTGCCATTTCTTTGTTCCCCATTATAACTTCCCCTGCTTCTGACTGCAAGGGACCTACACTTGATTTCACTAATCTTTTTCTCTTCACATATCTATAAAAGCTCTTACAGTCAGTTTTTATGTTCCCTGCAAACTTACTTTCATATTCTATTTTCCCCTTCTTAATTAATCCCTTTGTCCTCCTTTGTTGAATCCTAAACTGCTCCCAATCCTCAGGGTTACCGCATTTTCTGACCAATTTATATGCCCTCTCCTTGAATCTTATGCTATCCCTAATTTCCCTTGTTAGCCACGGTTGAGTCATCCTTTTTGTTTTATTCTTATCCCAAACTGGGATGAACAACTTCTGTAGTTCATCCATGCGGTCTTTGAATGTTTGCCATTGCCTATCCACCGTCAACCCTTTGAGTGACATTCCCCAATCAATCCTACCCAATTCGCGCCTCATACCATCGTAGTTTCCTTTATTTAAATTCAGGACCCTAGTCTCTGAGTCAACTACTTCACTCTCCATCCTAATGAAGAATTCTATCATATTATGATCGCTCTGACCCAAGGGGCCTCGTACAACAAGATTGCTAATTAATCCTCTCTCATTACATAATACCCAGTCTAAGATGGCCTGATCTCTGGTTGGTTCCTCGACATATTGTTCCAGAAAACCATCCCGTAAACATTCTTGGAATTCCTCCTCCACAGTATTTTTACTAATTTGGTTAGCCCAATCTATATGTAAATTAAAGTCACCCATGATGACTGCTGTGCCCTTTCTGCATGCTTCTCTAATTTCCCTTTTAATGCCATCCCCAACCTCCACCTTACTGTTTGGAGGTCTATACACCATTCCCACTAACGTTTTCTTCCCCTTGATATTTCTCAGTTCTACCCATACAGATTCCACATCATCAGAGTTAATATCCTTCCTTTCAATTGTGTTAATCCCCTCTTTAACCAGCAATGTTACCCCACCTCCCTTTCTTTTTTGCCTACCCTTCCTAAATATTGAATACCCTTGGATGTTGAGCATGCGCGGCCCCCTTGACCAGGAACCAGCAGGAGAGAATCTTGTCAATTTCTATCCTGGACTCTCAGTGATGGCTTTTGTAAACTCCTTTTACAGGCTGTGAGAAGGGCAGCATTTACACACCGCAAACTCGAACCAAAAATCACATCAAGATCTGACAGTCACTCCATTCATCAGGACCTGAATATCATCGGCCTCTGAATGTGGAAAGAGAAATGTTTGTCTGTTCTGTCTGTGGGAAAAGATTTCAAACATCAGTGTGACTGGAAAAGCACCGAGACACACACACCCGAGTGAGAGTGTACCAGTGCACTGACTGTGGAAAGAGCTTTAACCAGTTACACAGCCTGAAAAAACATCGCACCATTCACAGCGGGGAGAAACCGTACACGTATTCAGTGTGTGGATGAGGCTTCAACTGATCGTCCAACCTGGAGAGACACAAGGACACCCGCACCACGGAGAAACCGTGGAAATGTGGGGACTGTGGGAAGGGATTCAGTTCCCCATCACAGCTAGAAGCTCATCGACGCAGTCACACCGGGGAGAGGCCGTTCACCTGCTCCGTGTGTGGGATGGGATTCACTCTGTCGTCCAGCCTCCAATTACACCACCGAGTTCACACTGACGAGAGACCTTTTAAATGTTCTGACTGTGGGAACTGCTTTAAACTCTCTGCAGATCTAATTAAACATCAGCTTGTTCACACAGACGAGAGACCGTTCACTTGCACTCACTGTGAGAAGAGCTTCAGGCAGTCATCTCACCTTATTCAACACCAGCGAGTTCACACCGGGGAGAGGCCCTTTACCTGTTCTGTATGTGGGAAGGGATTCACTTCTGCATCCAATCTCCAGACACACCAGCGTGTTCACACTGGGGAGAGGATATTCACCTGCTCTGTGTGTGGGAAGGGATTTATTCAGTCATCCAACCTGCTGAGACACCAGCGAATTCACACTGGGGAGAGGCCATTCGCCTGCTCCGTGTGTGGGAGGGGATTCAGTCGAACATCTCACCTACTGAGACACCAGCGAGTTCACAAGTGATTGCAGGAGGTTCGATTCTGCCATTAATCACATCCTTTGTTTGTGCTGATGTTAATAACCCCTTTAACTGGGCTGGAGTTTAAGTTTCTGGATTTCTGTCAAGCCAGTTTTGGTGTAAACATAAACTGTTGTGTTCTTTATTTCTGTAAGACGAGGAGACTAATTGATGTCCTGTTACCGACTGTTCCGTTTTTGGGCCTTTTCTCCTTTCTAATTATAGTTTAGTTCAGTTCTCATACTTTCAGTTACTCTCATGGACAACTCCCAGCTCCCCATACCTTCCAGAGTGCCTCTCCTAGCCTTGATATCCAGGGAAAGTCTCAGTAACACAGCCGGAATCACGAAACATAAAACCCAGTCTGTTAATCACTTTCAGCAACTGGACTTAGCGTGTGATCCACAACATAGAATCATAGAAAGTTACAGCACGGCAGGAGGCCATTTCGGCCCATCGTGTCCGCGCCGGCCAACAAAGAGCTATCCAGCCTAATCCCACTTCCCAGCTCTTGGTCCGTAGCCCTGCAGGTTAGAGCATCCCAAGTGCACATCCAAGTACTTTTTAAATGTGGTTCGGGTTCCTGCCTCTACCACCCTTTCAGGCAGTGAGTTCCAGACCCCCACAACCCTCTGGGTGAAGAAATTTCCCCTCAAATCCCCTCTAAACCTTCCCCCAATTACTTTAAATCTGTGCCCCCTGGTTTTTGACCCCTCTGCTAAGGGAAAGAGGTCCTTTCTATCCACTTTATCTAGGCCCCTCATAATTTTATACACCTCAATAAGGTCTCCCCTCAGCCTCCTCTGTTCCATGGAAAACAGACCCAGCCTATCCAGTCTTTCCTCATAGCTAAGATTCTCTACTCCCAGCAACATCCTTGTAAATCTCCTCTGCACCCTCTCTAGTGCAATCACATCTTTCCTGTAATGTGGTGACCAGAACTGCACGCAGTACTCTAGCTGAGGCCTCACTAGTGTTTTATACAGTTGAAGCATAACCTCTCTGCTCTTGTATTCTATACCATGGCTAATAAAGGCAAACATTCCGTAAGCCTTCTTAACCACCTTATCTACCTGGCCTGCTATCTTCAGGGATCTGTGGACATGCACTCCAAGGTCCCTTTGTTCCTCTACATTACTCAGTGTCCTACCATTTAATGTGTATTCCCTTTCCTTGTTAGCCCTCCCCAAATGCATTACCTGACACTTCTCCGGATTGAATTCCATTTGCCACTGTTCTGCCCACCTGACCAATTTATTGATATCTTCCTGCAGTCTGCAGCTTCCTTCTCCAGTATCAACCACACAGCCGATTTTAGTATCATCTGCAAACTTCTTAATCATACCCCCTATATTCAAGTCTAGATCATTAATATATACCACAAAAAGCAAGTGACCTAGTACTGAGCCCTGCGGAACCCCACTGGAAACAGTCTTTCAGTCAGAAAAACACCCATCAACCATTACCCTCGATGTGTGTATAGAGCACACATCAAAAAATGAAAAGAAAAAGGACGTGTCCAGTGACACGGCATTGTCAATAGTGGTTTGTAACCTCAATCACTATCTCCTAACGCCTAACCACGAATCCTAACCCATAGCATATCCACTAACCTCTAACACCTAGTCCTAACCCTAACCACTAACCCCGAAGTGTAACACCAGCTCCGAACCACAAGACCCCGACCACGAACCCTAAACCGTTCAGTGTCATTGTGATGTCACCGATGATGCAGGTCGGCCGTGTTGTCAACAGTCATTGTGATGTCACCGATGATGCAGGTCGGCCGTGTTGTCAACAGTCATTGTGATGTCACCGATGATGCAGGTTGGCCGTGTTGTCAATATTCCGAACTGCGGGAAAAGGTCACCAAAGAAACCTTGAAAAGAGCCGCAGGGAGTGACGTTATTTGAAGAGTAAAGGTTACAGAGTAAAGCACGCAGATTGCCATGGGAAGGAAGGGCTCCTCTTTTCCCCTCTCCTTGCAGTTTACCTCCTCACTGTGGAGGCCCAGAGATAATGTTTACAAGGTGTGTGCAGCAGAGAGTGTTGTGTACTTGTGGTTTATCTAATAATCACTGAGGCAGACAGTTGTGGTTGTAAACAGATCAGGTGGCAACAAGAGCAGGTCAGAGGCTGGGTATTCTGCAGCGAGTGTCTCACCTCCTGACTCCCCAAAGCCTTGCCACCATCTACAAGGCACAAGTCAGGAGTGTGATGGAATAGTCTCCACTTGCCTGGATGAGTGCAGCTCCAACAACACTCGAAGCTCGACACCATCCAGGACAAAGCAGCCCGCTTGATCGGCACCCCATCCACCACCAAGATGCACTGCAGCAACTCGCCAAGGTTTCTTCAGCAGCATAGGAACAGGAGAAGGCCATTGAGCCTCTCGAGCCTGTTCCACCATTCAATGAGATCATGGCTGATCTGTGACCTAACTCCACATACCTGCCTTTGATCCATATCCCTAAAAACCTTTGGTTAACCTCCCAAACCCATGACCTCGCCAAAGCTTCTTCGGCAGCACCTCCCAAACCCACAACCTCTACCACCTGGAAGGACAAGGGCAGCAGGCGCATGGGAACACCACCACCTCCAAGTTCCCCTCCAAGTCTCACACCATCAGACTTGGAAATATAATCGCCATTCCTTCATCGTCGCTGGGTCAAAATCCTGGAACTCCCTCCCTAACAGCACTGTGGGAAGACCTTCACCACACGGACTGCAGCGGTTCAAGAAGGCGGCTCACCACCACCTTCTCAAGGGCAGTTAGGGAGGGGGCAATAATTGCAATAAATGCCAGCCTTGCCAACGACACCCACATCTCAGACAAAAAGGAGTCCAGGAAGTACAGGTGCATTCCTGACCAGAATGGTAGGTGGCTCGGTCTCTGGCCCAGTCTGACTTTGTGTCCTTTCTGTTCGGACTCGTGCTTCTCATATTCAGCACAGATTCCAGGGTGATATGATAGAAATGTTTAAAATGATGAAAGGTGGGATGGGGTCGATAGAAGCCGGCTGTTTCCAGTGGTGGAGGGGTCAGGACAAGGAGCCAGAGATACAAGATTAAATGTAGGAGATTTGGAACAGTGATCGAGAGAACCTTCTTCACACAGAGTTGTGAGGCTGTGGAATTCACTTCCAGGGTCAGTGGTTGGGTAACAAGGTTCTGTGGTGACAAGTGATCCTCATGTTTTTATCCAGGACAGGCCTCAGCCCAGTCACTTGCTCCAAATGTTGGTGCAATGGTTCAAGCCGAGAGGTGCCAGGGATCGGGAGCAGCAGCAGCTGTAAATAAAATCTAACTGTAAATAATCACTGACATAGTTTATCTTCATTTATTCCTATTTTAATAACGTTTGCTGAATGTGGCCCTCACCAAGTGCCAGGATATCGGATCAGACTCACCATAGAAAATGAGTTTGACAACCCTGAGGTCGACAATGTCAACCGGATTCCCCTCATCCACCAACCTAACAACTTCTTCACAAACTCCAGCTAGTTTGTAGACGTGACCTTGTTTTCTGGAAGCCGTGTTGAGTCTCTCTAACGGCCCCTTCCCTTTCCCTGGTGATCATAAACAGCATCTCTCAGGATCCCTTCAAGCATTTTCCCTGTGATCGAGGTCACACTGACGGGCCTGTAGTTCTCTGGCTCTGATCTCTCCCCGATTTGGAAAATGGGAACTACGTGAGCTACCTTCCAATCTCAGGGAACAATCCCTGACTCTATGGAGCTGTTGATGATACGGGCAAGGGGCTCACAGAGCACTGACCCATCTCTTTAAACACCCGTGGGTGGATATCATCTGGACCTGGAGTGCCATCCAATTTCAGATCTCCTATTTTATCCAAGATGACAATCCCTTTCTATTTTAATATTTATGATGTTATTTTGTCGACAGCACATCCCACAGCTGGAATCTGAGCATCACCCACAGGAGCGTAGACTGATGTGAAATAGTCATTTAACAGCTCTGTCACAGCCTGGGAATCTGTTTCAATCTGTCCTGAACTGTCTTTCAGTGGCCTTAAACCATCTTTAATGGTCTTCTGACTCCTGACGTAGCTGGAAAAGCTTTTACTATTATTACCACAATTGTGCAGCATCTTCTTTTCCAAAGATCTCTGAGCTTCTCTAATGGCTGCTTTTGTCTTCCTCAATTCTGGGTGATATTTGTCCCTATTCTCCTGTAAACTGAATGAATCTTGATCCAAACTGGATTCAATGTAAGAAAGTCCGGCGAGTCAGACATCATTCTCCCCTAGATCTACGCTGACAGGTAAAACCCCAGACGGTTCATCAGTAAGGATTCCTCTGGTTCTCGCCATATATTTGTCAGGATACTAAAGCCCAGCTTTCTAACCGTCCACTCCTGGAGGCCCCACTCCCTGAGCCTACAACCTTCAGCAGGGTCAGTGGTGGAGTTCCGCAGCGGGAGTGATCCCAGAGTAACTGTCGGGATCGCACCCCCGTGGATGTTCCGGGTTGTGTATTTTTAGTTATCCTGGTGTTTAACACACACACACATCAATAAAACAGGGAATTCCTGGAAACACGCTGCAGGTCCTTCTTTATCTGTTGTATAATTGTACCAGCAGTTAACAGGCTCTTGTAAATTCTTCCATCTGCTATTTTAAAGCAGACTTTAACCAATTTATTTTAAACAGGTTTATTTTAAATGGGTTAATGCCTGCCTTAAAATGGTAGACTCAGGACTGTCAGACAAACACGTTAAATCTACATAGAATAATTACCACAGTCATTTTTAGACTGGAAACTTAAACCTTCCGTTTCACTTTCAGTCAGGAACTGATCGCAGTTTGACACCAATATCTGATTTGACAGCACGTTTCCAGCATTCACCGTTGTTCTTCCTGACTCTAAACACAGCTGTAAAGGAGCCTTCTGTTCCGTGGCTAGGGGCTCTGAACCATGGCAGAGAGCGGCTGGGACACAGTTCTTACACACCTCGAGATTAACCCACACGGGGACTTTGCTGTCAGTGAAGAGAGATGAGAAATCCACAACAAGGTGTTTAAAACAAAGCTGATTTATTTGACAAATATCCAGAATATTAAACTCCAGCCCAGTTACAGGGGTTATTAACATCAGCAGAAACACACCCCAACTGTCAGAATGAAAATGGTTCAGTCCTGGATGTGATTAACAGCAGCAATAACAGCAGAATCCAACCCCTGCAGTCACTTGTGAACTCGCTGGTGCCTCAGCAGATCATTTCTCCTTTTAAAGCTCTTCTCACAATCAGAACATTGAAAAGGTCTGTTATTGGTGTGAACAAGTTGGTGTGAAGTGAGGTGGGATGACTGAGTGAATCCCTTCCCACACTCCGAGCAGGTGAATGGCCTCTCCCCAGTGTGAGTGCGCTGGTGTACAGTGAGTTCAGATGATTGCTTGAACCCAGTCCCACAGTGAGAGCACCTGAACGGCCTCCCCAGTGTGAACATGTTGATGGCATGTCAGTTCCCCGGAACTTTTATAGCACTTCCCGCAGTCCGAGCATTTAAAAGGTCTCTCGTCAGTGTGAACTCGCTGGTGTGTCAGCAGGGTGGAACAATGAGTGAATCCCTTCCCACACACGGAGCAGGTGAACGGTCTCTCTCCAGTGTGAACTCGCTGGTGTTCCGCAGACTGGATGACCAAGTGAATCCCTTCCCACACACGGAGCAGGTGAACGGTCTCTCCCCAGTGTGAACTCGCTGGTGTTTCCGCAGACTGGATGACCAAGTGAATCCCTTCCCCCACACACAGCAGGTGAACGGTCTCTCCCCAGTGTGAACTCGCTGGTGTGTCAGCAGACTGGATAACCGAGTGAATCCCTTCCCACACACAGAGCAGGTGAACGGCCTCTCCCCAGTGTGAACTCGCTGGTGTGTCAGAAGGTGGGATAATTTAGTGAATCCCCACACACGGAGCAGGTGAACGGCCTCTCCCCAGTGTGACTGCGTCGATGAATTTCCAACTCAGACGGGTAATTGAATCTCTTCCCACAGTCCCCACATTTCCACGGTTTCTCTGCGGTGTGGGTGTCCTTGTGTCTCTCCAGGTTGGACGATCGGTTGAAGCCTCGTCCACACACAGAACACGTGTACGGTTTCTCCCCGCTGTGAATGGTGCAATGTTTTTTCAGGCTGTGTAACTGGTTAAAACTCTTTCCACAGTCAGTGCACTGGAACACTCTCACTCGGGTGTGTGTGTCTCGGTGCTTTTCCAGTCACACTGATGTTTGAAATCTTTTCCCACAGACAGAACAGAGAAACATTTCTCCTTCCACATTCAAAGGCCGATGATATTCAGGTCCTGATGAATCGAGTGACTCTGTCAGATCTTGTCATGATGTTTGGTTTCAGTTTCCTGTCTATAAATCCTCCCCATCTGATTCCCTGTAAAAGGAGTTTATAAAAGTCGTCACTAAGTACAGGATAGAAATTCAGAATAGACAATTCTAGTTTCTATGGAACATTCTTGTCTCTCTTGTTCCCCTAAAGCTGTAAATCCCCGTCCCACACACTCTCCCTCCTCCCTGTGCTGAAATCCAAACCCATCGCACCATCTCCAACATTTCTTTCCTCCACTCCCAGTTTTCCCCCTCCCTCTACTCTGGTTTGGTTCAGTTCTACACCCGCTGTGTGCAGAGTGAGAATAAAATCAATGAGTCAATGACTGTCTCACCTGGTCACTGGGACCCTGAAGCCCTGCCTGCTTCATGTTCCTGTACCAAGATGGCCACGCATGCGCCCTGCTGCTGGTGGAACCAGACCGTCTTTACTCCACCAAGATGGCGGCGCGTAACCCGGGCCTGTCACCGAGAAAAAGCCTCACCGCTGCCATCCGGTGGAACACAGACCTGGCCGCGGGATCTCATTCTGGCCTGAGGCCATTCTCCATCTTTATAAACACCGTGGCACGACCTACCCGCAGTTTATTAATCTCCCGACCCCGCTCCCGCCGACCTGCAGCTCCGCCCGCCGACTGCGCAAGGCTTTCTTTGTAAAGTCGGTGAGGAACACGTGACCCGGGCCACGGCCTGATTGATGGGAGCTTCCAACCAATAGGGAGCAAGCGGGGTGGGGCTGGAGGAGCGTGCCGGCGGCGGGTCCTCCAACCAATCGGGGAGCCTGAGGGGCGGGACTAGCGCCGGCTGATTGTCTGATCCGCAGGGCAGCGAGTTTCTCCAGTCCCTTGTTCAGGGCCCGGGGCCGGGGAGGCTGTGGGCCCTTATTCCCCTTATTGGACACAAGGCTCTTTGTCTCACAACACACTGGCTCAGGTTTTAATAGAGACTTTTTAAATTCATCAATAAAAGCAGATAAACCCCGTGCTTCTGTGGAACAAACTTTCTAATATTTTATAGAATCACAGAATGGTTACAGCACAGAAGGAGGCCATTCGGCCTGTCGAGCCCATGCCGGCTCTCTGCAAGACCACTTCAGCTAGTCCCACTCCCCCGCCCTTTCCCCATAACCCCAGGCCCCATTATTAAAACACTCAACATTATCCGCTTCACTCACACCCGGGGTGGGCCTCAGGCCCCGAACAAGAAGCGCCGGGCGTTTGCCCCGAGCGGGGCGGCAGCTGCGGGGCTTTCTCCCGGTGACAGGGTCGGGGTAACGGCCGCCATCTTGAGAGGCTCAGGGGGCAGCAGGGCGCATGCGCGGCCCCCTTGGCCAGGAACCAGGAGGAGAGAATCTTGTCAAATTCTATCCTGAACTCACAATGATGGCTTTTGTAAACTCCTTTTACAGGCTGTGAGAAGGGCAGCATTTACACACCGCAAACTCAAACCAAACATCACATCAAGATCTGACAGAGTCACTCCATTCATCGGTTCCAGAGTCACGATCGGTGACGCAAAGTGAGTTTTTTCCCCTCCGATTGGGTGGAGAATCGCGCGGGGTGGGGGGAGGGGTGGATCAGGAGAGAATAAAGTGAAATAGAAAAACCTGAGAGTCCGCGAGGCCCCGGACCAAGCGCAGGCAGTTGGACGGTGCACATGATCTCCTCGGAGTCACGTGACCCGGGCCAGCGGCCTGATTGATGGGTGCTTCTGACCAATAGGGAGCGAGCGGGGCGGGGCTGGAGGAGCGAGCCGGCGACGGGTCCTCCAACCAATTGGGGAGCCCGAGGGGCAGGACTAGCGCCGGCTGATTGTCTGATCCGCAGGGCAGCGAGTTTCTCCAGTCCCTTGTTCAGGGCCCGGGGCCAGGGGAGGCTGTGGGCCTTTATTCCCCTTATTGGACACAAGGCTCTTTGTCTCACAACACACTGGCTCAGGTTTTAATAGAGACTTTTTAAATTCAGGAATAAAAGCAGATAAACTTCGTGGAACAAAATATTTAATATTTGGGAGTAAAAATACTGTTATTTTTCCTCTGGACAATTTGTTAGTTTCAGACAATAACAATAACTTGTATTTATACAATGTTGAAAAAACTCCCAACGCGCTTCATGGGAGCGTTATAAAACAAAATTTGACACCGGGTACAAACCAAACATATTCCCATAAGGAGTAAAGATGGGGCATCCAAAGCTCGAGCTCCCTGGATGACAAAGGATATAGAGGTTAGAAGAAAACAGTACAAGGAAGTTTACAACAAATGTCAGGTACAGAATGCAGTCAAAAACCAGGAGAATACAGAGAGTGCGGGAAATTGAAAAAGGATATATGAAAGAAAGACTTGCATTTATATAGCGCCTTTCACGATCACCGGACATCTCAAAGTCACAGCTGTAATGTGGGAAACACGGCAGCCAATTTGCACTCAGCAAGCTCCCACAAACAGCAATGTTTTTGCGATGTTGGTTGACAGATAAATATTGGCCAGGACACCGGGGATAACTCCCCCACTCTTCGAAATAGTGCCATGGGATCTTTCACATCCACCTGAAAGAGCAGACGGGGCCTCAGTTTAAAGTCTCATCAGAAAGACAGCACCTCTGACAGTGCAGCACTCCCTCAGCACTGCACTGTCAGCCTAGCTTTATGTGCTCAAGTCTCTGGAGTGGGACTAGAACTCACAACCTTGTGACTCAGAGGCGAGTGTGCTACCCACTGAGCCACAAGGGAGAGAATACAAGAAAAGATTAGTGGGTAATGTAAAAGGGAACCAAAAAATCTTTTATAAACACATGAAAAGTAAAAGGATATTTAAAGGAATGGTGGGGCCGATTAGGGACCAAATAGGAGTTCATCATACAGAGGCAGAGGGCGTGGCTGAGGTACTGAATGAGTACTTAGCATCTGTCTTCACAAAAGAAGAGGATGAAGTTAATGTCGCAGTAGAGGAGGGGGGAGTAGAGAAATTGGATAAAATGGATCAAAAGGAGGTGCTCAATAGGTTGTCATCACTCAAAGTTAACAAGTCACCCAGTCCAGATGGGATGCATCCTAGATTGCTGAGGGAAGCTAGGGTGGAGATAGCAGAAGCTCCGACCACAATCTTTCAGTCTCCCTCAGATATATGGGAGTGGTGCCAGAGGACTGGAGGATTGCAAATGTTACACCCTGTTTAAAAAAGGGGAGAGGGATAAACCTGGTCACTGCAGGCCAATCAGTCTAATGTCAGTGGTGGGTGAACAACTGGAGACCATTGTCAAGGACAACATTCATTCTCACTTGGAGAAGCATGGGTTAATAAGAGGCAGCCAGTATGGATTTGTTAAAGGTAAATCATGTCTGACTAACCTGATTGAGTTCTTTGATGAAGTAACAGAGGGTTGATAAAGGTAGTGCAGTAGATGTTGTATATATGGACTTTTAAAAGGCATTTGATAAAGTACCACATAAGAGACTTACTCGGGGAATAGAAGCACAGGGAATTAAAGGGCTGATGGTAATTTGGGTATATAATTGGCTAAGGGAGAGGAGGCAGTGAGCAGTGCTGAGGGATGTTTTTCTGACTGGAGGGAAGTATGCAGTGGGTTCCCCCAGGGGTCGGGATTAGGGCCACTGCTTTTCTTGTTATATATAAATGACCTGGACTTGGGTATAGGTGTACAAGCTTGAAGTTTACAGATGATACAAAACTTGGCAATGTAGTAAATAGTGAGCATAGTAGTAGCAGACTTCAGGAGGACAGAGACAGACTATGAAATGAACAGACACAAGGCAGATGAAATTAAATGAGGATAAGTGTGAAGTGATGCACTTTGGGAGAAACAACAGGGAGAGGCCGTATAATCTAAATGGGACTATTTTGAGGGGGTGGAAGAGCAGAGGGACCTGGGGGGCCTTATTCACAAATCTTTGAAAGTGCCACGGCAAGTTGGTAAGGCGATTCAGAAAGCGTATGGGATACTTGGCTTTGTAAATAGGGCCATTGAATACAAAAACAAGGAAGTTATACTAAACCTTTACAAATCACGAGTTAGGAACATAGGACAGGAGGAGGCCATTCAGCCCCTCGAGCCTGTTCCACCATTCAATGAGATCATGGCTGATCTGTGACCTAACTCCATACATCCGCCTTTGGCCCATATCCCTTAATACCTTTGGGTAACAAAAACCTATCAATCTCAGATTTAAAATTAACAGTTGATCTTGCATCAATTGCTGTTTGCGGAAGAGAGTTCCAAACTTCTACCACCCTTTGTGTGTAGAAGTGTTTCCTAATTTCACTCCTGAAAGGTCTGGCTCTACTTTTTAGACTATGTCCCCAGTCCTAGAATCCCCAACCAGCAGAAATTGTTTCTCTCTATCTACCCTATCTGTTCCCCTTAATATCCTGAAAACTTCGATCAGATCACACCTTAACCTTCTAAATTCCAGGGAATACAACCCTAATTTGTGTAATCTCTCCCCGTAACTTAACCCTTGAAGTCCGGGTATCATTTTGATAAACCTACGCTGCACTCCCTCCAAGGCCAATATATCCTTCCTAAGGTGTGATGCCCAGAACTGCTCACAGTACTCCAGGTGTGGTCTAACCAGGGTTTTGTACAGCTGCAGTGTTTTGGCCTCAGCTGGAGCCTTCTTTACAGTTCTGGGCACCACACTTTAGGAAGGATGTCCAGGCCTTGGGGGGGGTACAGAGGAGGTTGACCAGGATGGTACCAGGGATAAGGGACTTCAGTTATGTGGAGAGATTGGAGAAGCTGGGATTGTTCCCCTTAGAGCAGAGAAGGTTAAGAGGAGACCTAATAGAGGTGTTCAAAATTACAAGGGATTTTGATCGAGGGAGAAACTGTTCACTCTGGCAAGTGGGTCGGTAACCAAAGGTCACAGATTTAAAATAGTTGCTAAAAGAACTAGAGGGAAATGAGGAGAATTGTTTTCACACAGAGGTTTGTTAAGATGTGGAACGCACCATCTGAAAGGATGCTGGAATCAGGTTCCACAGGAACTTTCAAACGGTAATTGGACATGTACTTGAAGAGGACTAGTTTGCAGAGTTCTGGGGATAAAGCTGGGGTTTGGGACTAAATTGGACAGCTCTTTCAAAGAGCCGGCACAGACACGATGGGCCGAATCACCTCCTTCTGTGCTGTTAGATTCTATGATCAGTGTCAAGATGCTGGTGACTTTAAGGTTCTTGGAGCTTTTAAAGCTCTTCCCACAGTCAGAACATTTAAAGGGCCTCTCGTTAGTGTGAACTCACTGGTGTGACTGGAGGGTGGATGACTAAGTGAATCTCTTCCCACACACGGAGCAGGTGAACGGACCCTCCCCAGTGTGGAGGAGCCAGTGTCTCTTCAGCTCCTTGGAGCTTTTAAAGATCTTTCCACAGTCAGAACATTTAAAGGGTCTCTCGTCAGTGTGAACTCACTGATGTGCCAGCAGGTTGGATGACTGAATGAATCCCTTCCCACACACAGAGCAGGTGAACAGGCTCTCTCCAGTGTGAACTCGCTGATGTGCCAGCAGGTTGGATGACCGAGTGAATCCCTTCCCACACATGGAGCATGTGAACGGCCTCTCCCCAGTGTGTAGGTGTTGGTGTCCCTTCAGCTCCCGAGAGCTTTTAAATCTCTTCCCACAGTCAGAACATTTAAATGGGTTCTCTCCAGTGTGAACTCGCTGATGTTCCAGCAGGTGGGATGACTCAGTGAATCCCTTCCCACAAGCGGAGCAGGTGAATGGTCTCTCACCAGCGTGAACTCGCTGGTGTTTCTTCAGCTCCCCGGAGCTTTTAAAGCTCTAGGCACAGTCAGAACATTTAAAGGGTCTCTCGTCAGTGTGAACAAGCTGGCATGTCTGCAGAGTGGATGACTGAGTGAATCCCTTCCCACACATGCAGCAGGTGAAAATAGAGTATGAGAGTAAGCTTGCAGGGAACATAAAAACTGACTGTAAAAGCTTTTATAGATATGTGAAGAGAAAAAGATTGGTGAAGTCAAGCGTAGGTCCCTTGCAGTCAGAATCAGGGGAATATATAATGGGGAACAAAGAAATGGCAGACCAATTAAATACATACTTTGGTTCTGTCTTCACAAAGGAGGACACAAATAACCTCCCAGCGATGTCGGGGAACATAGGGTCTAATGAGAGGGAGGAATTGAATGAAATCAGTATTTGTAGGGAAATGGTTTTAGGGAAATTGACGGGATTGAAGACCGATAAATCCCCAGGGCCTGATAATCTACATCCTAGGGTACTTAAGGAAGTGGCCCTAGGAATAGTAGATGCATTGCTGGTCATCTTCCAAAATTCTATAGACTCTGGAGCCGTTCCCATGGATTGGAGGGTTGCTAATGTAACCCCACTATTTAAAAAAGGTGGTAGAGAGAAAACGGGGAAATATAGACCGGTAAGTCTGACACCGGTAGTGGGGAAAATGCTAGAGGCCATTATAAAAGATGTAATAGCAGAGCACTTGGAAAACAGTGACAGGATCGGACAAAGTCAATATGGATTGACAAACGGTAAATCATGTTTGACTAATCTACTGGAATTTTTTGAGGATGTAACTGGTAGAATAGTTAAGGGAGAACCAGTGGATGTGGTGTATTTGGACTTTCAGAAGGCTTTCAATAAGGTTCCGCATGAAGAGATTAGCGTGCAAAGATAAAGCACATGGGATTGGGGGTAAGGTACTGACTTGGATAGAGAACTGGTTGGCAGACAGGAAGCAAAGAGTTGGAATAAATGGGTCTTTTTCCGAGTGGCAGGCAGTGACTAGTGGGGTACTGCAGGGTTCGGTGCTAGGACCCCAGCTATTCACAATATATATTAATGATCTAGACGAGGGAACTAGATGTAATATCTCCAAGTTTGCAGACGACACAAAACTGGGTGGGCGTGTGTGCTGTGAGGAGGATGCAGAGAAAATCCAGTATGATTTGGACAGGTTGGGTGATTGGGCAGATGCATGGCAGATGCAATATAACGTGGATAAATGCGAGGTTATCCACTTTGGTGGCAAAAACAGGAAGACAGATTATTATCTGAATGGCAATAGATTGGGAAAAGGGGAAGTGCAACGAGACCTGGGTGTCCTTGTTCACCAGTCGCTGAAGTTAAGCATGCAGGTGCAGCAGGCGGTTAAGAAGGCAAATGGTATGTTGGCCTTCATAGCGAGAGGATTCGAGTACAGGAGCAAGGATGTCTTGCTGCAGTTGTACAGGGCCTTGTTGAGACCACACCTTGAGTATTGTGTGCAGTTTTGGTCGCCTTATCTGAGGAAGGATGTTCTTGCCATGGAAGGAGTGCAGCGAAGATTCACCAGACTGATACCTGGGATGGCAGGAATGATGTATGAGGAAAGATTGGGTCGATTAGGCTTATATTCGCTAGAGTTTAGAAGAATGAGAGGGGATCTCATTGAAACTTATAAAATTCTAACAGGACTAGACAGACTAGATGCAGGAAGGATGTTCCCGATGGCGGGGGAGTCCAGAACCAGGGGTCACAGTCTAAGGATAAGGGGTAAGCCATTTAGGACAGAAATGAGGAGGAACTTCTTCACCCAGAGAGTGGTGAACCTGTGGAATTCTCTACCACAGAAGGCAGTTCAGGCTAATTCATTAAATATATTCAAGAAGGAGTTGGATATATTTCTTAAGGCTAAAGGGATCAAGGGATATGGGGAGAAAGCAGGGACAGGGTACTGAATTTGGATGATCAGCCATGATCTCATTGAATGGCAGAGCAGGCTTGAGGGGCAGAATGGCCTACTCCTGCTCCTATCTTCTATGTTTCTATGTTAAGGTATGAGAACTGAAATAATCTTGAATTAGAAAAGAGAAAAGGCCCAAAAATGAAGCAGTCATTAACAGAACATGAATCAGTCTCCCCTTATCTTGGAGAAATGAAGAACTCGACCCATGGTGTGTTAGAAACAAAGCTGATTTAATCGACAGATATAAAAACATTGAACTCTAGCCCAGTTATAGGGTTATTAACATCAGCAGAAACAAACTCTGACTGTCAGAATGAACATGGTTCAGTCCTGGATGTGATTAACAGCAGTAATAACAGCAGGATCCAACCCCACAGTCACTTGTGAACTCGCTGGTGTTTCAGCAGGTTGGATGACTGAGTGAATCCCTTCCCACACACGGAGCAGGTGAACGGCCTCTCACCAGTATGAACTCGCTGGTGTACCAGAAGGTAGGATGGCCGAGTGAATCCCTTCCCACAGTCGGAGCAGGTGACCGGCCTCTCCCCGGTGTGACTGCGTCGATGAGTTTCCAGCTGGGATGGGTAATTGAATCCCTTCCCACAGTCGCCACATTTCCACGGTTTCTCCGTGGTGCGGGTGTCCCTGTGTCTCTCCAGGTTGGATGATCGGTTGAAGCTTCGTCCACACACAGAACACGTGTACGGTTTCTCCCCACTGTGAATGGTGTGATGTTTTTTCAGGCTGTGTAACTGGTTAAAGCTCTTTCCACAGTCAATGCACTGGAAACACTCTCACTCGGGTGTGTGTGTGTCTCGGTGTTTTTCCAGTCACACTGATGATTGAATTTTTTCCCACAGACAGAACAGACAAACATTTCTCCTTCCACATTCAGAGGCCGATGATATTCAGGTCCCGATGAATGGAGTGACTGTCAGATCTTGACATGATGTTTGGTTTGAGTTTCCCGTCTGTAAATCCTCCCCTTCTAATACCCTGTAAAAGGAGTTTACAAAAGTCATCACTGTAAGTACAGGATAGAAATTCAGAACAGAAAATTCTAGTTTCTATGGAACACACTTTCCTCCCTTGTTTCCCCAAAGCTGTAAATCCCCATCCCACACGCTCTACCCCCTCCCTGTGCTGAAATCCAAACCCATCCCACCATCTCCAACACCTTTATCCTTCTCGCTGAATATGCTGACTCTGGCTGGGTTCAGTTCTGCACTCACTGGTTCCCCTCCCTCTCCTCCCCTGAAGGTGCTGATTCTGGCTGGGTTCAGTTCTACACTCACTGGTTCCCCTCCCTCTCCTCCCCTGAAGGTGCTGATTCTGGCTGGGTTCAGTTCTACACTCACTGGTTCCCCTCCCTCTCCTCCTCTGAAGGCGCTGACTCTGGCTGGGTTCAGTTCTACACTCACTGGTTCCCCTCCCTCTACTCTCCTGAAGGTGCTGACTTTGGCTGGGTTCAGTTCTACACTCACTGGTTCCCCTCCCTCTCCTCCCCTGAAGGTGCTGATTCTGGCTGGGTTCAGTTCTACACTCACTGGTTCCCCTCCCTCTCCTCCCCTGAAGGTGCTGACTCTGGCTGGGTTCAGTTCTACACTCACTGGTTCCCCTCCCTCTCCTCCTCTGAAGGCGCTGACTCTGGCTGTGTTCAGTTCTACACTCACTGGTTCCCCTCCCTCTCCTCCCCTGAAGGTGCTGACTCTGGCTGGGTTCAGTTCTACACTCATTGGTTCCCCTCCCCCTACTCTCCTGAAGGTGCTGACTCTGGCTGGGTTCAGTTCTACACTCACTGGTTCCCCTCCCTCTACTCTCCTGAAGGTGCTGACTTTGGCTGGGTTCAGTTCTACACTCACTGGTTCCCCTCCCTCTCCTCCCGTGAAGGTGCTGACTCTGGCTGGGTTCAGTTCTACACTCACTGGTTCCCCTCCCTCTCCTCCCCTGAAGGTGCTGACTGTAATGTATATATAGAATGTATATACCTTTAAGGGGGGAACTACTTTTTACAGCTCATGTATACTGCAGTACCGGCAGTGACCACACCTGTATATAGCACTGAGTAGTAATCTGTACAGTTAAGTTCCAGAGTGAGCCATGTTGAGTAAACACCTGTTGTACCGTTCTCCTGCAGTCTTGTGTCTTATTACAGACGGACACAACATTGGCGACGAGAAAAATTCGATCCTACCTGCAATTCTGCATCACCTCCCAGGGATTCGTTCCTGGAGACCAGAAGATTGGAGGTCAAGGCCAGAGACACGGGCGTCGACCACGGGAAACTGCCCAGTCATCCATCAGAGCAGCAGAGACTCGAGAATTGCGGGGGAGGCTGTTGAGAGCCAGGCTTGGCTTTCCAGTCACGGTGGTCCAGCGAAACGGGCTGACAACAGGTAGTGCGCAGACCCTTCCCGGACAGCGGTGGGCTAGAGCCCGACCGAGCGGCACAGCAAAGGGGCGAGCAGCGTCGACGGGGGAGAGAGAGGGCAGAGCGCACCGGGCGCAGCCGGTGTTCAGGGGCCGAGCAGCATCGAGGAGAGAGAGAGAGACGCGCAGAAACCTGCGAGGCGCCACCATTGCCACGAGGACCGCCGAGAGCGGCATTGGCAGCAGCATAGGAAGGCCCGCGGAAAACTCATTGGCAGCAGCGGGGGAGGAAGGAAAGCGCGGGAGATGCCATTTTAAGCCATTGGGAGACGCCATTTTAAACCACACCCAAAATGTCGAAGAGTGGCAGTATCACCGCATTTGACAATGAAGTCGAAGATTGGACTACATATGTCGAACGAATAGAGGTATACTGCAAGGCAAATGAGGTGCCAGATGACAAGAAAGCGCTGGTATTGTTAAACTTAATGGGTGCAAAGACATATGGTTTATTACGAAATCTAGTAACCCCAGCGAAGCCAGTGGAAAAGAGTTTTGGCGACATAGTGACGATACTACAGGAACATTTAAACCCCACACCGCTGCTGATAGCAGAAAGATTCAAGTTTCACAAACGGAACCAGCATAAGGATGAAAGCAATGCTGAATATTTAACAGAACTGCGCAAACTATCGAAACACTGCCAGTTTGGAACGGGACTGGCAGATACCTTAAGGGACAAGTTTGTGTGTGGGCTTCAAAGTGAAGGAACCCAGAAACGGCTTTTATCTGAAAAGGACCTTACGCTGGACAAGGCTTTCAGCATTGCGGTATCATATGAAGCAGCAGCACGGGGCGCTGCAGAGATACAACAGAGACTGCAAGAATATGGCACAAATGAAATTTCATACAGAACAGAGAAGTGCTATCGCTGCGGCAGAACAACACATGACCACAATGATTGCTGGTTCAAAGACAAAGTGTGCAGACAGTGTGGAAAAGTAGGACACATAGCACGAGTCTGCAGGTCGGGAAAGAAAACCAGCAATAAGAAACCTCCAAAAGAAAAGTACAAGAAGGTACATAAGGTGATGGAGAATAGTTCAGACGAACAAAAGAATGATACCGACTCCGAAAGCAGGGAGCTGAGTTGTCTGAAACTACATAATGTGATCACACCGGAGGATCACTGAACCATTTGGGTCACTCTCAAGATAGCAGGAGTACAGGTAAAAATGGAATCGGACACAGGATCAGCCCTAACAGTCATAAACCGACGGGACTACGAGCGGCTATTCTCACACATACCCTTGAGAGACACAAAAATTATTTTGAAGACGTACATGGGGCAAAACGTCTACCCCAAAGGAAAAATAAGGGTGACCATTATATATAACAGTAAGGAAACACCAAAACTAGACCTGTATGTATTGCAAGATGGAGGACCACCATTACTGGGACGTGAATGGATCCAGAAAATACAGCTAGGTTGGCATTCCATACAGGCACTGACTGTGGCTGCCAAAAAGGATGACGACGTCACACCTGGGCGACTTTCAAAGATCCTAACCGACGTGCAAGCAGTGTTCCAGCAAGGACTCGGAACACTAAAAGGCATGACAGCAACAATTAAAATCAAAGAAAAGGCAAGCCCAAAATTTTTTAAGGCCAGACCGGTACCTTACGCAATCCGCCCAGCCGTCGAAGCAGAGCTGGAGAGTCTGGAACGTTCAGGTGTACTGTCCAAGGTAGACTGGAGCGAGTGGGCTACGCCCATCGTCCCTGTGATGAAAAAGTCGTTGAGCAGTACGCCTGGGGAACCAAGGAAGGTTCGCATCTGTGGGGACTTTAAGGTAACAGTGAACCCGGTCCTTCACACCGTACAAAATCCACTTCCGCGGATTGAAGATATTTTCGCCTCGCTATCTGGAGGGAAACGCTTCACTAAGATTGATCTGGCCCAGGCGTATCTGCAAATGGAGGTAGAAGAAGCATCAAAAAAATACCTCACAATCAACACCCATAAAGGTCTCTGCCAATACAACCGGCTGGTATTCGGGGTAGCATCAGCTCCGGCTATTTGGCAAAGGGCAATGGAACAAGTCCTGCAAGGGATCCCAGGGACCCAGTGTTATTTGGACGACATCCTGGCCACGGGCAAAAATGACAGTGATCACCTCGCCAACCAGGAGCAGGTGCTCACTAGATTGAAGGAATATGGGCTCTGAGCTAACCGCCACAAATGCGAGTTTTTAAAAAAACAGATCTCGTATTTTGGCCACGTTATTGATAGAGGGGTTACATAAGTCCCCAGAAAAGATTGAGGCAGTAGTCAAGGCTCCAGCACCGGAAAATGTGTCACAACTGAGGTCGTTCCTCGGGCCGGTAAACTACTACCATAAGTTCTTGCCAAATTTGTCTACAATACTACACCCACTGAACACCCTACTGCAAACTGGAGTGCCATGGAAGTGGAGTGACGAATGTAAACGAGCTTTCCAGAAGAGCAAAACACTAATCACATCGAAAGAGGTATTGGCCCATTTCAACCCAGCATTACCAATTCGGTTGGCGTGTGATGCGTCACCCTACGGCATTGGAGCGGTGCTGTCGCACAAATTCTCGGACGGCTCAGAGAGGCCAGTAGCCTTTGCGTCACGATCACTAACCTCAGCCGAGCGTAACTACGCCCAGATTGACAGGGAGGCCCTCAGCCTAGTGTGGGGAGTGAAAAAGTTCAATCACTATCTGCACGGGCAGAAGTTCACCTTGCTGACTGACCACCAGCCCCTTGTCTCCATTTTTTAATCCGAAGAAGGGCGTTCCGGTGATGACTGCACAATGACTACAAAGATGGTCACTCTTTCTAGGGGCGCACCACTATGAGATTGAATATAAGGGCACGAAACAGCATGGAAATGCTGATGGGCTATCACGCCTGCCACTGCCTACTGCGGAGGAAGCACCAGCAGTGGATCCTGTCGAAATATTTCATTCGACTATAGTTGAATACCTACCGGTAACTAACGCTCGTATGGAAAAGGAGACCCGAAATGACCCGACACTGTCTCGGGTATATGATTTGACGGTGAAGGGATGGCCAGCACATGGCGACTCACTGTTGCCAGCATTCTCGTCAAGAAGAGAACAGCTGTCAGTGTGCCAGGGGACCTTGATGTGTGGATCCCGAGTGGTAATTCCACCCAAGTTAAGGGATAGAGTGCTCAATGAGCTTCATGAGGGTCATCTGGGAGGGGTAAAAATGAAAAGCCTTGCCAGGGCTTATGTGTGGTGGCCGGGAATCGATAAACAAATCGAGGACCTGACCAAGAGCTGCTCAGGATGCCAGAAAGTCCAAAATGCACCACCACATGCCCCTCTACACCCATGGGCGTGGCCCTCATCTCCATGGCAATGGGTGCATATTGATTTTGCTGGTCCATTCATGGACTCAATGTTTTTAATAGCCGTGGATGCGCACTCGAAATGGCCTGAGGTCATCAAAATGTCCTCCACCACCACGGAGAAAACTATTGCAGTCCTACGGACCATTTTTGCCAGGAACGGCTTGCCAGAACAGATTTGCTCCGATAACGGACCACAGTTTGTGTCCGAAGAGTTCCAGAGGTTTATGAAGAAGAATGGGGTAAGGCATTACACATCCGCCCCGTATCATCCAGCCACAAATGGATTGGCTGAGAGGTTCGTACAAACCTTTAAGAAGGCAATAAAGGCTATGTACAATGACAACATTCCGCTGCAGCACAAGGTGGACAATTTCCTGTTCACCTACCGGAATGCGACACATGCAGTCACCAACCAGGCCCCGGCCATGATGTTCTTTAACCGAAGGTTAAGATCTCGCCTGGATTTGCTCAGACCAAACGTACGAAGAGATGTTGAGAGTAAGCAATTCCAGCACATCCATGAGAAGCCAACAAGGAGCTTCAATGTAGGGCAACCAGTCTTGGCCCGCGACTACCGAACAGAAAAATGGCAGCCAGGAACGATATGCACACGGCAGGGCCCACTAATGTACACAGTGGACGTTGGGGAGAACATCGTGAGACGCCATGCTGACCAGATCCTAGAACAAGTCAACCCCATGTCTCGCCCATACGTACCTGGTGAGGAACCCAATGTACAGGTCGCATCTACCCCAGAAACAGTAGCATCGGAAGCTGATGACCCAACCAACGACAGGGTGCCAGAATCGCCTCCGCACCAAGAGCGAGACACTCGGGAAAGGCGTTATCCAGAAAGGATCAGGAAGCCTCCCCAAAGACTGAATATATAAATGGACTATTTTCAGATAACGTTGTATGTTAAAAGTGTTAATTGTAATTAGTTTGATATTTAATTGTTAAATGAGTGTTATGGTACTTTTAATCTAAAAGGGGAGGAATTGTAATGTATATATATACCTTTAAGGGGGGAACTACTTTTTACAGCTCATGTATACTGCAGTACCGGCAGTGACCACACCTGTATATAGCACTGAGTAGTAATCTGTACAGTTCAGTTCCAGAGTGAGCCACGTTGAGTAAACACCTGTTGTACCGTTCTCCTGCAGTCTTGTGTCTTATTACTGACGGACACAACACTGACTCTGCCTGGGTTCAGTTCTACATTCACTGCTTCCCCTCCCTCTCCTCCCCTGAAGGTGCTGACTCTGGCTGGGTTCAGTTCTACATTCACTGGTTCCTCTCCCTCTCCTTCCCTGAAGGTGCTGACTCTGGCTGGGTTCAGTTCTACACTCACTGGTTCCCCTCTCTCTCCTCCCCTGAAGGTGCTGACTCTGGCTGTGTTCAGTTCTACATTTACTGGTTCCCCTCCCTCTCCTCCCCTGAAGGTGCTGACTCTGGCTGGGTTCAGTTCTACTCTCACTGGATCCCCTCCCTCCCCTCCCCAGAAGGTGCTGACTCTGGCTGGGTTCAGTTCTACATTCATTGGTTCCCCTCCCTCTCCTCCCCTGAAGGTGCCGACTCTGGCTGGGTTCAGTTCTACACTCACTGGTTCCTCTCTCCCTCTCCTCCCCTGAAGGTGCTGACTCTGGCTGGGTTCAGTTCTACACTTGTAAAAAAGTAAAATACTGCGGCTGCTGGAAATCTGAAGTAAAAACAGAAACTGCTGTAAATACTCAGGCACCAGCTGTGAAGAGAGAAACAGAGTTGACGTTTCAGGTCGGTCGTCTTTTTATCAGAACTCCCTCTACACTCCACATTGGTTGGTCTCGGGGATCAGTTCTGAGAACAAGGGGACCTAAATCTGGGGCCCTTCTGTTACAATTCTGTGGGAAGTAAATTGCAACCCCGGCACTTTCCAGCGCCTTCAGGAGAGATGGTGAGAAACTCCGTGTGTGCAGAGTGAGAATAAAATCAATGAGTCAATGATTGTCTCTCCTGGTCACTGGGACCCTGAAGCCCCGCCCACTCACTGTTCCTGTATGAAGATGGCCACACATGCGCTCTGTATCTCACTGAATCAACATAGCTGCACAGTAACCCCTCCCGCTTTCCTTTACAAAGATGGCGGCCATTATTTGGGCCTGTTGTCCGGAAAAGCCCCGTAGCTGCAAACGCGGAATCTGTAGATTCTTTTTCGGGCTTGCGGCCTACATCAGCAGCTTATGAAAGCTCCACGCCCTCTCACCGGGTCCATTACTCCTCTCGCTCCGCTGCCTCTCACCTCGCCGCCTCATTCCCACTGCCAAAATGTGTCTTCAGCCTGTGTCCGTCTCCAGCACTCGCGCCGCACTGATTAAAGTCACACTGCGCATGCTCCAACGCCAGAACCGCACTGCGCCTGCGCACTGGGCACCTTTGGCGAACAGCACATTCTGTACGATAGCAAAATACTGCAGATGCTGGAAATCCGAAATAACAACAGAAAATGCTGGAAAAACTCAGCAGGCCAGGCAACATCCGTGGAGAGAAAAGGGTTGATAAAGGGTTCACCTGAAAAGTTGACTCTATTTTCTCTCCATGGATGTGGCCTGGCCTGCTGAGTTTTTCCAGCATTTTCTGTTGTTATTTAGCACATTCTGTATCGCGGTGCATGCTGGGTAACAAGTCCGCCATCGAAAGCCCAAACTGGAAACCAAGAATCATAGAATGGTTACAGCACAGAAAGAGGCCATTCGGCCTGTCGAGCCCGTGCCAGCTCTCTGCAAGAGCACTTCAGCTGGTCCCACTCCCCCGCCCTTTCCCCGTAGCCCTGCAATTTTTTTCCTTCAGCTACTTATCCAATTCCCTTTTGAAAGCCGTGATTGAATCTGCCTCCACCACCCTTTCAGGCAGTGCATTCCAGATCCTAACCACTCGCTGCATAAAAAGTTTTTCCTCATGTCGCCTTTGGTTCTTTTGCCAATCACCTTAAATCTGTGTCCTCTGGTTCTCGACCCTTCCGTTAATGGGAACAGTTTCTCTTTATCTATTCTGTCCAGAACCCTCATCATTTTGAACACCGAGAGTCATAGAGTCATAACGGCACAGAAGGAGGCCATTCGGCCCATTGAGTCTGTGCCGGCTCTCTGTAGAGCAATCCAGTCAGTCCCATTCCCCCGCTCTATCCCCGTAGCCCTGCAAGTTTATTTCCCTCAAGTGCCTATCCAGTCTCCCCTTGAAAACATTGAGTGTCTCCGCTTCCACCACTTCCGTCGGCAGCGAGTTCCAGGTCCTCACCACTCGCTGCGTAAAAAAGTTTTCCCTCACGTCCCCCCACCGTATCGCTTGCCCAAACTTTAATTCTAATTCTGTATCCCCTAGTCCTTGTACCATCAACTAGTGGGAACAGCCTTTCCCCGGCTAGCCTATCCTAACCTGTCATAATCTTGTACACCTCTATCAAATCACCCCTCAACCTCCTTTGCTCTAATGAAAACAGATCCAGCTTCTCCAACCTGTCCTTGTAGCTAAGATCCCCCATCCCCAGAACAATTCTGGTAAATCTCCTCTGCACCCTCTCAAGGGCCTTCACATCCTTCCTAAAGTGTGGTGACCAGAACTGGATGCAATACTCCAGTTGTGGCCTAACCAGAGCTTTATAAAGGTTCAGCATAACTTCTCTACTTTTGTACTCAATACCTCTATTTATGAAGCCCAAGATCCCATATGCTTTATTAACCACTCTCTCAATATGTCCTGCCACCTTCAGGGACCTATGCACATTAACTCCGAGGTCCCTCTGTCCCTGCACACTCTTTAAAACTGTGCCATTAAGTGTATATTGCCTCTCCCTGTTCCTTCTGCCAAAATGCATCACCTCACACTTCTCCGTATTAAATTCCATCTGCCACTTGTCTGCCCATTCTGCTAGCCTTTCCATGTCCTGTTGCAGTCGATTGATGTCATCATCACTGTTTGCCACACCCCCAAGTTTGGTGTCATCGGCAAATTTAGAAATTGTACTCTGTATTCCAATATCCAGGTCATTTATATACATCAAAAAAGCAGTGGCCCCAGCACTGACCCAAAGTGAACATCACTGTCCACCATCCTCCAGTCTGAAAAACAGCCAGCAAAATTGAAGCCCATGGAATAAAAGGGACAGTGGCAGCATGGATACGAAATTGGCTAAGTGACAGGAAACAGAAAGTAGTGGTGAACGGTTGTTTTTTAGACTGGTTGTTTTCTGTCCTTAAGCCAATTCCTTATCCAAGCTGCCACTGACCCACCTATTCCATGAGCCTCAATTTTGTTAACCAGCCTTCTATGTGTTATTTTGTCCAACGCCTTCTGAAAATCCATATAGACAACATCCATTGCATTCTCTTTATCAATCCTCTCTGTTACTTCATCAAAAAATTCAATTAGAGTAGTCAAACATGATCTGCCTTTCACAAATCCGTGTTGGCTCTCCTCAATTAGCTTAAACCTCTCCAAGTGCCTGTTAATTTTTTCCTTGATTAAATTGATTACATTTCTTTCAAATCTCCTCTCAACCTTCTCTGCTCTAAGGAAAACAACCCCAGCATCTCCAGTCTATCCACGTAACTGAAGTCCCTTATCCCTGGAACCATTCTTGTAAATCTTTTCTGTACCCTCTCTCAAGCCTTCACATCCTTCCTAAAGTGCGGTGCCCAGAATTGGATACAATGCCCTAATTGAGGCTGAACCAGTGTTTTATAAAGAAATAACAACAGAAAATGCTGGAAAAACTCAGCAGGCCAGGCAACATCCGTGGAGAGAAATTAAAGTCGACGTTTTGGGTCTAACCCTTTTTCAAAACAGCCCTGCCTTTCGATTTATTTCATTTCCTATCCAGTTTTGAAAAAGGGTTAGACCCGAAACGTCGACTCTAATTTCTCTCCACGGATGTTGCCTGGCCTGCTGAGTTTTTCCAGCATTTTCTGTTGTTATTTCGGATTTCCAGCATCTGCAGTATTTTGTTATCGTACTAGTGTTTGGTTCACTGCCACACCTCTTCTAGGAATGCCTACCTTGAAGAGGTTCTGCTCTTCTCTTTGACGGGATCTCCGTTTGGCTCTTCAACCTTGTTCTTCTTCATTACTTTCAGTCTCCCTTCTCATGTTTGATCAGGTATCTGCCAAGACTCGGTTTCACAGCCACATCATTTTCCTCAGCAACTGTCTCTGGTTCCGACTTATTCCACGTGGATTCCAACTAAACTTCCACCCTTCGTGTTTCAGACCCACCCAGGATTACAAATATCTCCAAGATATTCATCGTTCCTCGAACTACTGCTCTCGCCGCATCCTGAGATCCACGCTCAACACCATGCGGTGCCACATGAACACTCTCGACCTCTCTCTTCAGCAACACCGGCGCACTCTGTCTCAAAGCTGTCCGGGTCCACAGTTCCATTTCATCCTTCGACTCATCTGACACTTCAACAAAAAACTTTTTTTCTTCCTTTCCGATGTCAAGGATCACAAGCTTCATCGACTCTTGGACACCAACGCCCCTCCGGAACCTTCTTCCCCTTCACTTTCCTCTGACCCCCCTTCCCCCAATCTCATCTCCTGCCGCGTTTTCACTATCCCCTCTGACCTTCCCCTCTCTGACCCCGAACGATCAGTCCTCAGCAAAGGTCTGAGCTTCATCCCCTTACACCCCCACCTCAATGAATTTTGAGCTCGGCACGATGTTGAGCTCTTTTTCTGCCGCCTTCGTCTCCGTGCCCACTTCTCTGGCCAGGAGTCTTCCCCCCGCACGACTGACCCTTTCTCCCACTTTCAGAATTCCCGTTCTACCTGGACCCCTCCCCCTGGCCTCTTACCCTCTCTAGATCTTTTCATCGCTAACTGCCACCGTGACATCGGCCGTCTCCATTTCTCTGCTCCCCTCACTCACTCCAACCTACCTCCCTCTGAACGTGCAGCACTCCATTCTCTTAGATCCAACCCTGACATTGTCATTAAACCCACTGACAAGGGTGGTGCTGTTGTTGTTTGGCGCACTGACCTCTACCTAGCGGAAGCTGAACGCCAACTCTCCGACACCTCCTCCTACCTCCACCTGGACAATGACCCCACTACCGAACATCAAACCACCGTTTCCAAGACTGTCACTGACCTCATCTCCTCTGGAGATCTCCCCCCCGCGGCCACCAAAAAAAATCGTGCTAGTGTTTTACAAAGGCTCATCATAACTTCTCTGCTTTTGTACCAAGGATGCTTTTGTAACCGCTTTCTCAACCTGCCCTGCCACCTTCAATGATTTGTGCACACATACCCCCAGGTCTCTCTGTTCATGCACCCACTTTAGGATTGTACCCTTTAGTTTATATTGTCTCTCCTCGTTCTTCCTACCAAAATGTATCACTTCACACTTTTCTGTGTTAACCTTCATCTGCCACGTGTCCGCCCATTCCACCAGCCTGTCTGTCCTCCTGAAGTCTATCACTATCCTCCTCACTGTTCACTATACTTCCAAGTTTTTTGTCATCTGCAAATTTTGAAATAGTGCCCTGTGCACCTAAATCCAAATCATTAATATATACCAAGAAAAGCAGTGATCCTAGTACCGACCCCTGGGGAACACCACGGTGTACCTTCCTCCAGTCCAAAAAACAACCGTTCACCACTACTCTCTGTTTCCTGTCACTTAGCCAATTTCATGTCCATGCTGCCACTGTCCCTTTTATTCCATGGGCTTCAATTTTGCTGGCAAGCCTATTATGTGGCACTTTATCAAACCCCTTTTAGAAGTCCACGTACACCACGTCAACCGCATTGCCCTCATCAACCCTCTCTGTTACCTCTTTAAAAATTCAATCAAGTTAGTCTTTAACAATCCGTGCTGGCTTCCCTTAATTAATCCACACTTGTCCAAGTGACTTTTAATTTTGTCCCAGATTATCGTTTCCAAAAGCTTCCCCACCACCGAGGTTAAACTGACTGCCCTATAGTTGCTGGGTTTATCCTTACGCCCTTTTTTGAACAAGCTTGTAACATTTGCAATTCTCCAGTTCTCTGGCACCACCCCCGTATCCAAGGAGGATTGCAAGATTATGGCCAGTTCCTCTGCAATGTCCACCTTTACTTCCCTCAGCATCCTGGGGTGCATCACATCCGGTCGTGGTGACTTATCTGCTTTAAGTAAAGCCAGCTTTTCTAGTACCTCCTCTTTATCAATTTTTATCCCCTTTCACTATGAATTTGGCAGCATCTTCTTCCTTGGTAAAGACAGATGCAAAGTACTCATTTAGTACCTCAGCTATGCCCTCTGCCCCCATGCATAGTTGTCATTTTTGGTCCCTAATCGGCTCCACCCTTACTACCCGTTTACTATTTATATGCCTATTGAAGACTTTTGCATTCCCTTTTATGTTAGCTGCCAGTCTATTCTCATTCTCCCTCTCTGCCCCTCTTACTTCCTTTTTCACTTCCCCTCTGAACTTTCTGTATTCACCCTGATTCTCACTTGCATTCTCAATCTGACATCTGTCATATGCCCCTTTTTTCTGCTTTATCTTAATCTCTATCTCTTTCATCATCCAGGGAGCTCTGGCTTTGGTTGACCTACCTTTCCCCCTCATGGGAATGTACCTCTACTGTACTCAAACCATCTCCTCTTCAAAGGCAGCCCATTGTTCAATGAGTTTTGCCTGCCAATCTTTGATTCCAATTTACCCAGACCAGGTCCGTTCTTAACCTATTGAAATTGGCCCTCCTTTTTTTTATTCGTTTATGGGATGTGAACATTGCTGGTAAGGCCAGCATTTATTGCTGATCCCTAATTGCCCTTGAGAATGTGGTGGTGAGCCGCCTTCTTGAACTGCTGCAGTCCGTGTGGTGAAGGTACTCCCACAGTGCTGTTAGGTAGGGAGTTCCAGGATTTTGACCCAGTGACGATGAAGGATCATCGATATACTTCTAAGTCAGGATGGTGTGAGACTTGGAGGGTAACTTGGAGGTGGCGGTGTTCCCATGCGCCTGCTGCCCTTGTCCTTCTAGGTGGAAGAGGTCGTGGGTTTGGGAGGTGCTGCCAAAGAAGCCATGGCGAGTTGTTGCAGTGCATCTTGTAGATGGTACACACTGCAGCCACGGTACGCTGGTGGTGGAGGGAGTGAATGTTTGAGGTGGTGGATGGGGTGCCAATCAAGTGGGTTGCTTTACACACCTGGATGATGTTGAGCTTCTTGAGTGTTGTTGGAGCTGCACTCACCCAGACAAGTGGAGAGTATTCCATCACACTCCTGACTTGTGCCTTGTAGATGATGGAAAGGCTTTGGGGAGTCGGGAGGTGAGGCACTCCGCAGAATACCCAGCCTCTGACCTGTTCTTGTTGCCACAGTATTTATGTGACTGGTCCAGTGAAGTTTCTGGTAAGTGGTGACCCCCCAGGATGTTGATGGTGGGGGATTCGGCGATGGTAATGCCGTTGATGTCAAGGGGCGGTGGTTAGACTCTCGCTTGTTGGAGATAGTCATTGCCTGGCACTTTTGTGGTGCGAATGTTACTGCCACTTATCAGCCCAAGGTAACATACACGCACTGTAAACCTATCTTAGACCTTCTTGTATTTTCTCTTAGTCTGACCCCACCTAATACTGTACTATCTCTTACTCTAGTGCTATCTGTATCTCAGACTCTTCTGTGCACCATGTTTCTCCTTTCTAATGCTACATCCTGGTGCCCACCCCCCCTGCCAAATCAGTTTAAACCCTCCCGAACAGCACCAGCAAACCCCAACCCCCGAGAGGATATTGCTCCTGGCCCTGTTGAGGTGCAAACCGTCCAGCCTGTACAGGTCCCACATCCCCCAGAACTGGTCCCAATGCCTCAGGAATCTAAATTTTAATGTGGGTGAAGAGGGACCTCTCCCCGCCGAGCCCCTCTGTGGCTCCATTTCCCTGCTGCACCTTTTGTGCTTGGAAATTTCCCATTGAAAAGGGTGTTGAGCTGCTTTCACCCCTACTCTCCAGCCCCTCTCTCATCGTCCATGGAACGGACACTGACAATTGATATGTCAGAATTTGAAAGATATTTACAAATGATTCTAGAGGTTCTTCGAGTTGGGATCTTTCTTTATTCTGTCCACTTGAGGAGTGTGATAACAGACTTTCTCCTGTGAATATAGAGCTGGAGTATTGGGCCGTGATGTGTTTACTTGTTCATCTTGTTGTCTCTAAAATTTGAGTCTTGTGGTTTCAGACAGCAGATAATCAAGCTCACAACAGATTGTCTTTCACTGACTTTATTAACAGCACTGCAAAGATACAGAGTATAGTTGGCCGATCCGGAGAACAGGGATAATACAGTGGATTCAGAGCTCTCTTCTCCCCAGGTCTGTTCTAACAAGCTGTGACTACACTGGCGATATTTATATTTAACTTGTTTAGTACATTATTGACCTGGCCCTGCTCAAACCATAACCACAAGGATATCTGTCATTGTTCTGACTGTGACCACAAGGCTGTGTCACTATCACACACACACATCGTTTCCTTCCAATCCAACCTAGTTATAGGGTTATTAACATCAGCAGAAACAAACCCCAACTGTCAGAATGAACATGGTTCAGTCCTGGATGTGATTAACAGCAGCAATAACAGCAGAATCCAACCCCTGCAGTCACTTGTGAACTCGCTGGTGTTTCAGCAGGTTAGATGACTGAGTGAATCCTTTCCCACACACACAGCAGGGAAATGGCCTCTCCCCAGTGTGAATATGTCGGTGTGTCAGAAGGTGGGATGAACGAGTGAATCCCTTCCCACACGTGGAGCAGGTGAACGGCCTCTCCCCAGTGTGAGTGCGTTGGTGTTTCAGCAGATCCCTTCTGCTTTTAAAGCTCTGCTCACAGTCAGCACAATTAAATGGTCTCTTATCAGTGTGAACAAGTTGATGTACAGCAAGGGTGGATGACTGAGTGAATCCCTTCCCACATACAGAGCAGATGAACGGCCTCTCCCCGGTGTGAGTGCGTTGGTGTTGCATCAGATGCTTTCTGCTTTTAAAGCTCTTCTCACAGTCAGAACATTTAAACGATCTCTTATTAGAGTGAACAAGTTGGTGTGCAGAGAGGCTGGAGGAGTTAGTGAATCCCTTCCCACACATGGAGCAGATCAATGGCCTCTCCCCAGTGTGAATACGCCGGTGTGTCAGGAGGTGGCATAATTTAGTGAATCCCTTCCCACACACAGAGCAGGTGAATGGTCTCTCCCCAGTGTGACTGCGTCGATGAGTTTCCAGCTCAGATGGGTAATTGAATCCCTTTCCACACACATAGCAGGTGAATGGTCTCTCCCCAGTGTGACTGCGTCGATGAGTTTCCAGCTTGGATGGGTAATTGAATCCCTTCCCACAGTCCCCACATTTCCATGGCTTCTCCATGGTGCGGGTGTCCTTGTGTCTCTCCAGGTTGGACATTCGGTTGAAGCCTCGTCCACACACAGAACACGTGTACGGTTTCTCTCCGCTATGAATGGTGCGATGTTTTTCAGGCTGTGTAACTGGTTAAAGCTCTTTCCACAGTCAGTGCACTGGAACGCTCTCACTCGGGTTTGTGTGTCTCGGTGCTTTTCCAGTCACACTGATGTTTGAAATCTTTCCCCACAGACAGAACAGACAAACATTTCTCCTTTCACATTCAAAGGCCGATAATATTCAGGTCCTGATGAATTGAGTGACTCTGTCAAATCTTGACGGGGTTTGAGTTCCCCGTGTGCAAATCCTCCCCTTCTAATACCCTGTAAAAGGAGTTTACAAAAGTCATCACTAAGTACAGGATAGAAACACAGAAGATAGGAGCAGGAGTAGGCCATTTGGCCCCTCGAGCCTGATCCGCCATTCAATGCGGTCATGGCTGATCATCCAAATTCAGTACCCGGTCCCTGCCTTCTCCCCATATCCCTTGATCCCTTTAGCCTTAAGAAATATATCCAACTCCTTCTTGAATATATTTAATGTATTGGCCTCTACTGCCTTCTGTGGTAGAGAATTCCACAGGTTCACCACTCTCTGGGTGAAAAAATTCCTCCTCATTTCTGTCCTAAATGGTCTACCCCTTATCCTTAGACTGTGACCCCTGGTTCTGGACTCCCCGACCATCGGGAACATCCTTCCTGCATCTAGTCTGTCCAGTCCTGTCAGAATTTTATAAGTTTCAATGAGATCCCCTCTCATTCTTCTAAACTCCAGCGAGTACAAGCCCAATCGACCCAATCTCTCCTCATACGTCATTCCTGCCATCCCAGGTATCAGCCTGGTGAATCTTCGCTGAACTCCTTCCATGGCAAGAACATCCTTCCTCAGATAAGGTGACCAAAACTGCACACAATACTCAAGATGTGGTCTCACCAAGGCCCTGTATAACTGCAGCAAGACATCCTTGTTCCTGTACTCAAACTCTCTCGCTACGAAGGCCAACATGCCATTTGCCTTCTTAACCGCCTGCTGCACCTGCATGCTTACCTTCAGCGACTGGTGCACAAGGACACCCAGGTCTCGTTGCACTTCCCCTTCTCCCAATCTATTGCCATTCAGAAATAAAGAAGTCAATTCTAGTTTCTATGGAACATTTTTTCCTCTCTTGTTCCCCCAAAGCTATAAATCCCCATCCCACACACTCTCCCTCCTCTCTGTGCTGAAATCCAAACCCATTGCATAATCCCCAACATTTTTTCCTCTGCACCCATTTTTCTTCCTCCTCTGAAGGTGCTGACTCTGGCTGGGTTCAGTTCTACACTCACTGGTTCCCCTCCCTCTCCTGCCCTGAAGGTGCTGACTCTGGGTGGGTTCAGTTCGACACTCACTGGTTCCCCTCTCACTCCTCCCCTGAAGGTGATCACTCTGGCTGGGTTCAGTTCTACACTCACTGGTTCCCCTCTCTCTCCTCCCCTGAAGGTGTTGACTCTGGCTGGGTTCAGTTCTACATTCACTGGTTCCACTCCCTCTCCTCCCCTGAAGGTGCTGATTCTGTCCGGGTTCAGTTCTACACTCACTGATTCCCCTCTCTCTCCTCCCCTGAATGTGCTGAATCTGAATGGATTCAGTTCTACACTCACTGGTTCCCCACCTTATGAACTGCTTCGAGCACTTTGTTAAACACACACACAGCAGACACACATTAATCTAATGGGAGATCACTTCGCAGGAGCAGCCAGCAGTGTGGAGCCTCCCGAGAGTCCGGCCCCTTTCCAGCCCGTATTTACAGGAGCTGGGTCATGGAAAAGAGTCTAATTGAAATTAGTGATATATTTATTCACACAAACCAAGCCCCAAAATAATGAATAATTTCTGCTTTATTTACAGAAGCTCCCTGACCAGTCACCATTTCTGCTTCATTTACAGATACTCGCTCACTCGTCACCATTTCTCCTCCATTTACAGATGCTACCTGACCACTTTCCATTTTCCTTCATTTACACTCACTGACCAGTCAGCATTTCTCTTACATTTACAGACACTCCCTGACCAGTCACCATTTCACCTCCATTTACAGACACTCCCTGACCAGTCTCCATTTCTCCTCCATTTACAGACACTTCCTGACCAGTCTCCATTTTCCTTCATTTACAGACGCTCCCTGACCAGTCTCCATTTCTCCTCCATTTAGATGCTCCCTGACCAGTCTCCATTTCTCCACCATTTACAGACGCTCCCTGACCAGTCACCATTTCTCCTTCATTTACAGACGCTCCCTGACCAGTAACCATTTCTCCTTCATTTACAGACACTCCCTGACCAGTCTCCATTTCTCCTCCATTTACAGATGCTCCCTAACCAGTCTCCATTTCTCCTCCATTTACAGATGCTCACTGACCAGTCTGCATTTTTCCATCATTTACAGACGCTCCCTGACCAGTCCCCATTTCTCCTCCATTTACAGACACTCCCTGACTTCCTGTCTGGCCCGGAGTTTGGCGGGGGCCCCTTTGCTGAGCGAATCGGGAGAAACCGGGAAGCGGCGGGCGGATAATGTTGAGTGTTTTAATAATGGGGCCTGGGGCCGCACTCGGGGTGTGAGCAGCCCGCGTCCCCCCGGGGTTCATGAACCCGCTCCCTGAGCTCGGGGTGTGAGCGGCCCGCGTCCCCCCGGGGTTCATGAACCCGCTCCCTGAGCTCTCTCACCTGATGTGTCAGCGGCTGCTGCCAAGGTCCGCGCATGCTCAGCTCACACTGCCCTGCTGATTGACGGGAGCTCCGGACCAATAGGAAGAGCGGGGCTGGAGGACCGAGCGGGCGGCGGGTCCTCCAACCAATCAGAGTGTGTGAGGGACGGGCTTGACCTTTAAACCTGAATAACAGAAGGTGAGCTGAGCATGCGCGGACCTTGGCAGTCTGCAAATGGAGGAGAAATTATTCATTACTTTGGGGGTTGGTTTGTGTGAACAAATATATCAGTGATTTTAATGAGACACTTTCTGTGTCCCAGCTCCTGTAAATACTGGCTGGAAAGGGGCTGGACTCTCAGGAGGCTTCACACCGCTGGCTGCTCGTGTGTCAGTGATCTCCCATCAGATTAATGTGTGTCTGCTGTGGGTGTGTTTAATAAAGTGCCCAGAGCAATTCAAAAGGTGGGGAACCAGTGAGTGTAGAATTGAACCCAGCCAGAGTCAGCACCTTCAGGGGAGGAGAAGGAGGGGAACCAGTGAGTGTAGAACTGAACCCAGCCAGAGTCAGCACCTTCAGGGGAGGAGAGGGGAACCAGTGAGTGTAGAACTGAACCCAGCCAGAGTCAGCACCTTCAGGGGAGGAGAGGGAGGGGAACCAATCAGTGTAGAATTGAACCCAGTCAGAGTCAGCACCTTCAGGGGAGGAGAGGGAGGGGAATCAGCGAGTGTAGAACTGAACCCAGCCAGAGTCAGCACTTTCAGGGGAGGAAGAAAACTGGGAGCAGAGGAAATAATTTGGAGATCGTGCGATGGGCTTGGATTTTAGCACAGGGAGGAGGCAGAGTGTGTGGGACAGGGATTTATAGCTTTTGGGGAACAAGAGAGAAAAGAATGTTCCATAGAAACTGTGGTAAACCACTGTTATAGTTATCACTGTATATTGTTCTCACTGTTCTCACTGTCACATCACTACACGAGGTCGCCTCTTGTCGCACTGTTATACCTGGGCTGACCACCTCCGACTCCGCCCATTACCTGCCCAGGTATAAAGGTAGCTGACTGGCTAGTATTCCTCCCTGTTGGATCGGATCACCCACGAGGGTGGGCTCTGTTATTTAGCCAATAAAAACCTTCAGTTACGTTCTTAACTCGTCGCCTTTTATTGGACTAATTGATAGGCATATCAATTTTATTGGCTAAATTTTAAAGATGTCTGATAATGAACAGCAACAGCAAGGAGCTCACCCAGCAGCACAGCAACAGCAGCCTCCAGACAACGGGCCACACCAGCCGGCTTGGCTGCAAGCCTTGAAACCACCATACCTGGATCTAAACCCACAGGCACCAAACTCAGCCAACGACTTCAAACACTGGCTGGACTGCTTCGAATCGTACCTGGAGGAAGCCGTCGTCCCTCAGAGATCCAAACTAAGAGTCCTGAAAGCCCAAGCGAGCCCGAGAGTATATACACTCATCCAGGACATGACTACGTACGACGACGCCATCAACCTACTGAAACAGCAGTACCGGAGCCCGGTAAACTACATGTACACTAGGCATCTCTTAAGATCTCGCCAGCAACTGCCAGGAGAATCGATAGCTGAATTTTCACGAGCGCTGAGACAACTCGGCAGGAACTGTGACTTTAAAGCGGTGACGGCTACTGTGAACATGGAAGACAATGTCCGCGACGCCTTGGTGAGAGGCCTACGTTCCGACTACACACGGCAAAGACTGCTTGAAGCTAAGGACATAGACCTGGACAAGGCCGAAGCCCTCGCCCTCACCCTAGAGGCCACCCAGCAAGACCAGGAAGCGTTTGCCAGGTACTATTCGCGACCCTGGGACTCGGGCCCGACCCCCACCCCACCACCCTTCACAGCGCTGCCCCCGGGACCTACCTCAGCGTCTGCATCACGGATCCGACCGGGCCCGCTAGCCCCGGTACCGGCCCCGACATCAGGCAACCCCGATCGGGCCGCTGGCTGCTTCTTTTGCGGCCAGGAGAAGCATCCGAGGTCGCGCTGCCCAGCCAAAAACTCGACCTGCAAAACCTGCCTCAAGAAAGGCCACTTCTCCAAGGCCTGCAGAAGCAAATCCTCAGAAGCCAGCAGTGCCTCATGCGAACCCTGGGGGTGGCCATCTTTGTGCGGGGCAGCCGAAGCCTGCAGAGCCTCATGGGAAAACCAGGGGCGGCCATCTTTGTGCAGGGCAGCCGAAGCCTGCAGAGCCTCATGGGAAAACCAGGGGCGGCCATCTTTGTGCGGGGCAGCCGAAGCCTGCAGAGCCTCATGGGAACAGCAGGGGCGGCCATCTTTGTGCGGGGCAAACGATTTAAACAGAGCCTCATGTGAACTACGGGGGCCGCCATCTTCGCCGCCATCTTGTCATGACAACGACGCGCTCATCTACACCCTAGCTTCCGTGACCCTGGATCAAGCCCGCCCGCACCACCTGGCCAGCTCAATGATGGACATCAAAGTCAACGGCCACGCCACGACCTGCCTGTTCGACAGCGGAAGCACGGAGAGCTTCATCCACCCAGACACGGTGAGCCACTACTCCCTCCCCGTCCTGCCAACGCGCAGCCGCATCTCGATGGCATCGAGGTCGCACGCCACAGACATCAGCGGCTACTGTGTCGTGACATTGTCGGTTAAAGGGACAGAGTATAAAAATTTTAAACTCCTCGTACTCCCCCAGCTGTGCGCTGCCGTCATACTAGGGCTGGACTTCCAATCCCACCTCCAAAGTGTAACCCTAGCATACGGTGGACCCCTCCCCCCACTCACAGTCGACAACCAGCGAAAGTTAAACCGCCCACCGCGTAACACCTGCAGCCTATCCACCCTCAAGGTACCGCCACCTTCCCTGTTCGCTAACCTCACCCCCGACTGCAAACCTGTCGCTACTAAGAGCAGGCGGTACAGCGCTGGGGACAGAGCCTTCATTAGCTCTGAGGTGCAGCGACTCCTGAAAGAGGGCATTATTGAGGGGAGCAGCAGCCCCTGGCGTGCCCAGGTGGTGGTAGTCAAGACCGGCGACAAAAATCGCCTGGTTATCGACTACAGCCAGACCATAAACAGATACACCCAGCTGGACGCATACCCCCTCCCCCGCATATCGGACATGGTCAATGAGATTGCACAATACCGCGTATTCTCGACCATCGACCTCAAGTCGGCCTACCACCAACTCCCCATCAGCCCGGAGGACAGCCAGTACACCGCCTTCGAGGCGAATGGCCGCCTCTACCAATTCCTTAGGGTCCCCTTTGGTGTCACCAACGGGGTCTCGGTTTTCCAACGGGAGATGGACCGGATGGTTGACCAGAACGGACTACAGGCCACTTTCCCCTATCTCGATAACGTCACCATCTGCGGCCGCAACCGGCAGGACCATGACGTGAATCTGGAGAAATTCCTCCGTACGGCCCAACGGCTGAACCTCACCTACAATAAGGAGAAATGCGTGTTTAACACAGCGCGCCTTGCCATCCTTGGCTGTGTAGTAGAGAACGGAGTCATCGGCCCCGACCCCGAAAGAATGCGCCCCCTCATGGAGCTACCCCTCCCCCACTGTCCAAAAGCACTTAGGAGAACCCTGGGGCTTTTCGCCTACTATGCCCAATGGGTACCCAATTATGCGGACAAAGCCAGACCCCTCCTGAAAACCACATCCTTCCCCCTCACGGAAGAGGCGTGCGCGGCCTTCTCCCTCATTAAGGGAGACATAGCCAAGGCCACAATGCACGCAGTGGATGAGTCAATCCCCTTCCAAGTGGAGAGCGATGCATCCGACTTCGCCCTAGCCGCTACCCTTAACCAGGAGGGTAGGCCGGTAGCCTTCTTCTCAAGGACCCTACAGGGCCCCGAGACCCGACACTCGTCGGTCGAGAAGGAAGCCCAGGCAATTGTGGAGGCAGTACGGCGCTGGAGGCACTACTTGGCAGGCAAACGATTTACCCTCCTCACCGACCAACGCTCGGTTGCCTTCATGTTTAATAACAAGCTGAGGGGCAAGATCAAGAACGACAAAATCTTGAGGTGGAGAATCGAGCTTTCCACCTATGATTATGAGATCTTGTACCGGCCCGGTAAACTGAACGACCCCCCTGATGCTCTTTCACGCATTACATGCGCCAGCGCGCAAAGTGATAGACTTCAGACCCTCCACAATGACCTCTGCCACCCCGGAGTCACCAGACTCTACCATTTCATTAAGGCCCGCAACCTGCCATACTCCATCGAGGAGGTCAGGACCATGACCAGGAACTGCCAGATCTGTGCTGAGTGCAAACCGCACTTCTATAAGCCGGACAGAGCAAGCCTGATCAAGGCCACCCGCCCCTTCGAGCGTCTGAGCATCGACTTCAAGGGGCCCCTACCGTCATCCGACCGTAATGTGTACTTCCTCAACATCGTTGATGAGTACTCCCGTTTCCCCTTTGCCTTCCCCTGCCCAGACATGACCAGTAACACGGTCATTAAATGCCTGAACAAACTCTTCGCCTTGTTCGGGTTCCCGAACTATATACATAGTGACCGGGGCGCCTCCTTCATGAGCGAGGAACTCCGTCAGTTCCTATTGGAGAGGGGTATTGCAGCAAGCAGGACCACCAGCTACAACCCCCGAGGGAACGGCCAGGTGGAAAGAGAGAACGCGACGGTATGGAAGGCCACCCTCTTAGCCTTAAAGTCTAAGGGCCTCCCAACCTCCCGCTGGCAAGAGGTCCTCCCGATTGCGCTGCACTCCATCCGGTCACTACTTTGCACTGCCATTAACACCACCCCCCATGCTCGAATGTTTGTCTTCCCCAGGAAGTCGACTACGGGAACCACCCTACCAACCTGGCTGACCTCTCCGGGACCCGTCTTGCTGCGAAAGCACGTGAGGGCCCATAAAACGGACCCCCTGGTCGAGAAGGTGAACCTCCTGCACGCCAACCCCCAGTACGCCTATGTGGCTTACCCAGACGGACGGGAGGACACTGTCTCCTTACGAGACCTCGCACCCTCACCCCCCCCTCCCAACCCCCCGAGTCCAGCCGAGGTAGACGGCATGCCGGAACCCCACGAGCCTTTGCCGACTACGCAGACACCAGCTTTAACACCGGATAATGTAACACCGCCGCTGCGACGATCGGAGAGGCTAACGAAGCCTCCGGACAGACTGACATACCAGAGCTGGTAATACACTTCACCCCGCCGGACTCTAATCTAAACAAGGGGTGAATGTGGTAAACCACTGTTATAGTTATCACTGTATATTGTTCTCACTGTTCTCACTGTCACATCACTACACGAGGTCGCCTCTTGTCGCACTGTTATACCTGGGCTGACCACCTCCGACTCCGCCCATTACCTGCCCAGGTATAAAGGTAGCTGACTGGCTAGTATTCCTCCCTGTTGGATCGGATCACCCACGAGGGTGGGCTCTGTTATTTAGCCAATAAAAACCTTCAGTTACGTTCTTAACTCGTCGCCTTTTATTGGACTAATTGATAGGCATATCAGAAACTAGAATTGTCTGTTCTGAATTTCTATCCTCTACTTACAGTGATGACTTTTGTAAACTCCTTTTACAGGGCATTAGAAGGGGAGGATTTACAGACGGGAAACTCAAACCAAACATCCTGTCAAGATCTGACAGAGTGACTCAATTCATCAGGACCTGAATATCATCGGCCTTTGAATGTGGAAGGAGGAATGTTTGTCTGCTCTGTCTGTGGGGAAAGATTTCAAACATCAGTGTGACTGGAAAAGCACCGAGACACACACTCCCGAGTGAGAGTGTTCCAGTGCACTGACTGTGGGAAGAGCTTTAACCAGTTACACAGCCTGAAAAATCATCGCACCGTTCACAGCGGGGAGAAACCGTACATGTATTCAGTGTGTGGATGAGGCTTCAACTGATCATCCAACCTGGAGAGGCACAAGGACACCCGCACCACGGAGAAACCTTGGAAATGTGGGGACTGTGGGAAGGGATTCAATTACCCGTCTGAGCTGGAAACTCATCGACACAGTCACACTCGGGAGAGGCCGTTCACCTGCTCCGTGTGTGGGAAGGGATTCACGAAATTATGCCACCTTTTGACCCACCAGTGTATTCACACTGGGGAGAGGCCATTGACCTGCTCCGTGTGTGGGAAGGGATTCACTAACTCCTCCAGCCTCACTGCACACCAACTTGTTCACTCTAATAAGAGAGCATTTAAATGTGCTGACTGTGAGAAGAGCTTTAAAAGCAGAAAGCATCTGATGCAACACCAACGCACTCACACCGGGGAGAGGCCGTTCACCTGCTCCGTGTGTGGGAACAGATTCACTCAGTCATCCACCCTCGCTGCACATCACCTTGTTCACACTGATAACAGACCATTTAAATGTGCTGACTGTGAGCAGAGCTTTAAAAGCAGAAGGGATCTGCTGAAACACCAACGCACTCACACTGGGGAGAGGCCGTTCACCTGCTCCACGTGTGGGAAGGGATTCACTCGTTCATCCCACCTTCTGACACACCGGCATATTCACACTGGGGAGAGGCCATTCACCTGCTCCGTGTGTGGGAAAGGATTCACTCAGTCATCTAACCTGCTGCAACACCAGCGAGTTCACAAGTGACTGCAGGAGTTGGATTCTGCTGTTATTGCTGCTGTTAATCACATCCAGGACTGAACCATGATCATTGTGACAGTTGGGGTTTGTTTCTGCTGATGTCAATAACCCTATAACTGGGCTGGATTTTAATATTTTGATACCTGTCAAATAAATCAGCTTTGTTTCAAACACATAGTGTGTCGAGCCCTTCATTTCTCGAAGCTAAGAGGAGACTAATTGATGTCCTGTTACCGACTGTTCCATTTTTGGGCCTGTTCTCTTTTCTAAGTCTAGATCATTTCAGTTCTCAAACCTTCGGTATCTCTCATGGACAAGTCCCAGCTCCCCATACCTTCCAGAGTGCCTCTCCTAGCCCTGGTATCCAGGGAAGGTATCGGTAACACGCTCGGGATCACTAAACACAAAACCCAGTCTGTTAATCACTTTCAGCTACTGGGCTTAGTGTGTGACCCACAGCATCTCTCTCACCTTCGATGTGTGAATAGAGCATCACACCTGCAAACCTGGTTTTAAATTTAAATGCACTCAGTAAATGTATTGAACAAGAGATGAACAAGTAAACAGATCACGGCCCAATCCTCTAGCTCTATTGTAGGCCGATGAGACTCTGTTAAGGTGCCATGTGCTGCAGGACCACTTTGCATTTTGCCTGTAATGGAGAAGAACTGAAGATTAGTCCCAGTGTAACCTTTGCTGTCATGAAATGAGTGTGTCTTTTAATGAGCCTCACATCCTTGCTCATGTCAGCTGCAATTGTGTAGAAAGGGGATGTGTAAAGAGATGGTCTGTGTATGGAGATGTGAAACAAGGAAACGGTGTGTGTGTGTGATAGTGACACAGCCTTGTGGTCACAGTCAGAACAATGACAGATATCCTTGTGGTTATGGTTTGGGCAGGGCCAGATCAATAATGTACTAAACAAGTCAAATATAAATATCGCCAGTGTAGTCGCAGCTTGTTAGAACAGACCTGGGGAGAAGAGAGCTCTGGATCCACTGTATTATCCCTGTTCACCGGATCAGGTAACTATACTCTGTCTGTATCTTTGCAGTGCTGTTAATAAAGTCAGTGAAAGACAATCTGTTGTTGTGAGCTTTATTATCTGGTGTCTGAAACCACAAGACTCAAATTTTAAAGTGAAAAAGATGAACACCAAACACATCATGGCCCAATACTCCAGCTCTATATTCACAGGAGAAAGTCTGTTATCACACTCCTCGAGTGGACAGAATAAAGAAACATCCCAACTCAAAGAGCTTCTAGAATCATTGGTAAATACGAGAGAGTGGTTGGAGAGTAGGGGTGAAAGAGGAGTAGGGGTGAGGGGTGTTGGAGATTTGGGGTGAAAGGAGTTGGGGTGAGGGGGGTTGGATAGTAGGGGTGAAAGAGGAGTTGGGGTGAGGGGTGTTGGAGATTTGGGGTGAAAGAGGACTGGGTGAGGGGTTGGAGAGTAGGGGTGAAAGAGGAGTTGGGGTGAGGGGGGTGAAGAGTTGGGGTGAGGAGGTTGGAGAGTAGGGGTGAAAGAGGAGTTGGGGTGAGGGGGTTGGAGAGTAGGGGCGAAAGGAGTTGGGGTGAGGGGTGTTGGAGAGTAGGGGCGAAAGGAGTTAGGGTGAGGGGTGTTGGAGAGTAGGGGCGAAAGAGAAGTTGGGGTGAAAGAGGAGTTGGGGTGAGGGGTTGGAGAGCAGGGGTGAAAGAGGAGTAGAGGTGAGGGGTGTTGGAGATTTGGGGTGAAAGGAGTTGGGGTGAGGGGTTGGATAGTAGGGGCGAAAGAGGAGTTGGGGTGAGGGGTGTTGGAGAGTAGGGGCGAAAGAGAAGTTGGGGTGAAAGAGGAGTTGGGGTGAGGGGTGTTGGAGAGTAGGGGCGAAAGAGGAGTTGGGGTGAGGGGTGTTGGAGATTTGGGGTGAAAGGAGTTGGGGTGAGGGGTTGGAGAGTAGGGGCGAAAGAGGAGTTGGGGTGAGGGGTGTTGGAGAGTAGGGGCGAAAGAGAAGTTGGGGTGAAAGAGGAGTTGGGGTGAGGGGTTGGAGAGTAGGGGTGAAAGAGGAGTTGGGGTGAGGGTTGGAGAGTAGGGGTGAAAGAGGACTTGGGGTGAGGGGGTTGGAGAGTAGGGGTGAAAGAGGAGTTAGGGTGAGGGGTTGCAGAGTAGGGGTGAAAGAGGAGTTGGGGTGAGGGGGTTGGAGAGTAGGGGTGAAAGAGGAGTTGGGGTGAGGGGGTTGGAGAGTAGGGGTGAAAGAGGAGTTGGGGTGAGGGGGTTGGAGAGTAGGGGTGAAAGAGGAGTTCGGGTGAGGGGGTTGGAGAGTAGGGGTGAAAGAGGAGTTGGGGTGAGGGGGTTGGAGAGTAGGGGTGAAAGAGGAGTTGGGGTGAGGGGGTTGGAGAGTAGTGGTGAAAGAGGAGTTGGGGTGAGGGGGTTGGAGAGTAGGGGTGAAAGAGGAGTTGGGGTGAGGGGTTTGGAGAGTAGGGGTGAAGGAGGAGTTGGGGTGAGGGGGTTGGAGAGTAGGGGTGAAAGAGGAGTTGGGTGAGGGGGTTGGAGAGTAGGGGTGAAGGAGGAGTTGGGGTTAGGGGGTTTGGAGAGTAGGGGTGAAAGTGGAGTTGGGGTGAGGGGGGTTGGAGAGAAGGGGTGAAAGAGGAGTTGGGGTGAGGGGGTTGGAGAGTAGGGGTGAAAGAGGAGTTGGGGTGAGGGGGTTGGAGAGTAGGGGTGAAAGAGGAGTTGGGGTGAGGGGGTTGGAGAGTAGGGGTGAAAGAGGAGTTGGGGTGAGGGGGTTGGAGAGTAGGGGTGAAGGAGGAGTTGGGGTGAAGGAGGAGTTGGGGTGAGGGGGTTGGAGAGTAGGGGTGAAAGAGGAGTTGGGGTGAAAGAGGAGTTGGGGTGAGGGGTTGGAGAGTAGGGGTGAAAGAGGAGTTGGGGTGAGGGGGTTGGAGAGTAGAGGTGAAAGAGGAGTTTGGGTAAGGGGGTTGGAGAATAGGGGTGAAAGGAGTTGGGGTGAGGGGGTTGGAGAGTAGGGGTGAAAGAGGAGTTGGGGTGAGGGGGTTGGAGAGTGGGGGCGAAAGAGAAGTTGGGGTGAAAGAGGAGTTGGGGTGAGGGGTTGGAGAGCAGGGGTGAAAGAGGAGTAGGGGTGAGGGGTGAGGGGTGTTGGAGATTTGGGGTGAAAGGAGTTGGGGTGAGGGGTGTTGGAGATTTGGGGTGAAAGAGGACTTGGTGAGGGTTTGGAGAGTAGGGGTGAAAGAGGAGTTGGGGTGAGGGGGGTTGGAGAGTAGGGGTGAAAGAGGAGTTGGGGTGAGGGTTGGAGAGTAGGGGTGAAAGAGGACTTGGGGTGAGGGGGTTGGAGAGTAGGGGTGAAAGAGGAGTTAGGGTGAGGGGGTTGGAGAGTAGGGGTGAAAGAGGAGTTGGGGTGAAAGAGGAGATGGGGTGGGGGGTTGGAGAGTAGGGGTGAAAGAGGAGATGGGGTGAGGGGGGTTGGAGAGTAGGGGTGAAAGAGGAGTTGGGGTGAGGGGGGTTGGAGAGTAGGGGTGAAAGAGGAGTTGGGGTGAGGGGGTTGGAGAGTAGGTGTGAAAGAGGAGTTGGGGTGAGGGGGCTGGAGAGTAGGGGTGAAAGAGGAGTTGGGGTGAGGGGTTTGGAGAGTAGGGGTGAAAGAGGAGTTGGGGTGAGGGGGTTGGAGAGTAGGGGTGAAAGAGGAGTTGGGGTGAGGGGTTTGGAGAGAAAGGGGTGAAAGAGGAGTTGGGGTAGGGGTTGGAGAGTAGGGGTGAAAGAGGAGTTGGGGTGAGGGGGGTTGGAGAGTAGGGGTGAAAGTGGAGTTGGGGAGAGGGGTTGGAGAGTAGGGGTGAAAGAGGAGTTCGGGTGAGGGGGTTGGAGAGTAGGGGTGAAAGAGGAGTTGGGGAGAGGGGTTGGAGAGTAGGGGTGAAAGAGGAGTTGGGGTGAGGGGGGTTGGAGAGTAGGGGTGAAAGAGAGTTGGGGTGAAAGAGGAGTTGGGGTGAGGGGGTTGGAGAGTAGGGGTGAAAGAGGAGTTGGGGTGAGGGGGGGTTGGAGAGTAGGGTGAAAGAGGAGTTGCGGTGAGGGGGTTGGAGAGTAGGGGTGAAAGAGGAGTTGGGGTGAGGGGGTTGGAGAGTAGGGGTGAAAGAGGAGTTGGGGTGAGGGGGTTGGAGAGTTGGGGTGAAAGAGGAGTTGGGGTGAGGGGGATTGGGGAGTAGGGGTGAAAGAGGAGTTGGGGAGAGGGGGTTGGAGAGTAGGGGTGAAGAAGCAGTTGGGGTGAGGGGGGTTGGAGAGTAGGGGTGAAAGAGGAGTTGGGCTGAGGGGGTTGGAGAGTAGGGGTGAAAGAGGAGTTGGGATGAGGGTGGTTGGAGAGTAGGGGTGAAAGAGGAGTTGGGATGAGGAATTGGAGAGTGGTGAAAGAGGAGTTGGGGTGAGGGGGTTGGAGAGTTGCGGTGAAAGAGGAGTTGGGGTGAGGGGGATTGGAGAGTAGGGGTGAAAGAGGAGTTGGGGGTGAGGGGGTTGGAGAGTAGGGGTGAAAGAGGAGTTGGGGGTGAGGGGTTTGGAGAGTAGGGGTGCAAGAGGAGTTGGGGTGAGGGGGCCTGGAGAGTAGGGGTGAAGGAGAATTTGGGGTGAGGGGGGTTGGAGAGTAGGGGTGAAAGAGGAGTTGGGGGTGAGGGGGTTGGAGAGTAGGGGCGAAAGAGGAGTTCGGGTGAGGGGGTTGGAGAGTAGGGGTGAAAGAGGAGTTGGGGTGAGGGGGTTGGAGAGTAGGGGTGAAAGAGGAGTTGGGGTGAGGGGGGTTGGAGAGTAGGGGTGAAAGAGGAGTTGTGGTGAGGGGGGTTGGAGAGTAGGGGTGAAAGAGGAGTTGGGGTGAGGGGGTTGGAGAGTAGGGGTGAAAGAGGAGTTGGGTGAGGGGGTTTGGAGAGTAGGGGTGTAGGAGGAGTTGGGGTGAGGGGGTTGGAGAGTAGGGGTGAAGGAGGAGTTGGGGTGAGGGGGGTTGGGGAGTAGGAGGAGTGAAAGAGGAGTTGGGGTGAGGGGGTTGGAGAGTAGGGGTGAAAGAGGAGTTGGGGTGAGGGGGTTGGAGAGTAGGGGTGAAAGAGGAGTTGGTGTGAGGGGGGTTGGAGAGTAGGGGTGAAAGAGGAGTTGGGGTGAGGGGCTTTGGAGAGTAGGGTGAAAGTGGAGTTGGGGTGAGAGGGGTTGGAGAGTAGTGGTGAAAGAGGAGTTGGGGTGAGGGGGTTGGAGAGTAGGGGTGAAAGAGGAGTTGGGGTGAGGGGGTTGGAGAGTAGGGGTGAAAGAGGAGTTGGGGTCAGGGGGGTTGGAGAGTAGGGGTGAAAGAGGAGTTGGGGTGAAAGAGGAGTTGGGGTGAGAGGGGTTGCAGAGTAGTGGTGAAAGAGGAGTTTGGGTGTGGGGGTTTGGAGAGTAGGTGTGAAAGAGGAGTTGGGGTGAGGGGGGTTGGAGTGTAGGGGTGAAAGAGGAGTTGGGGTGAGGGGGGTTGGAGAGTAGGATTGAAAGAGGAGTTGGGGTGAGGGGGGTTGGAGAGTAGGGGTGAAAGAGGAGTTGGGGTGAGTGGGGTTGGAGAGTTGGGGTGAAAGCGGAGTTGGGGTGAGGGGGGTTGGAGAGTTGGGGTGAAAGAGGAGTTGGGGTGAGGGGGTTGGAGAGTAGGGGTGAAAGAGGAGTTGTGGTGAGGGGTGTTGGAGAGTAGGGGTGAAAGCGGAGTTGGGGTGAGGGGGGTTGGAGAGTTGGGGTGAAAGAGGAGTTGGGGTGAGAGGGGTTGGAGAGTAGGGGTGAAAGACGAGTTGGGGTGAGGGGGGTTGGAGAGTAGGGTGAAAGAGGAGTTGGGGTGAGGGGGGTTGGAGAGTTGGGGTGAAAGAGGAGTTGGGGTGAGGGGGTTGGAGAGTCGGGGTGAAAGAGGAGTTGGGGTGAGGGGGATTGGAGAGTAGGGGTGAAAGAGAAGTTGGGGTGAGGGGGGTTGGAGAGCAGGGGTGAAAGAGGAGTATGGGGGTGAGGGGGTTGGAGAGTAGCGGTGAAAGAGGAGTTGGGGTGAGGGAGGTTGGAGAGTAGGGGTGAAAGAGGAGTTGGGGTGAGGGGGGTTGGAGAGTAGGGGTGAAGGAGGAGTTGGGGTGAGGGGGGTTGGGGAGTAGGGGTGAAAGTGGAGTTGGGGTGAGGGGGTTTGGAGAGTAGGGGTGAAAGAGGAGTTGGGGTGAGGGGGTTGGAGAGTAGGGGTGAAAGAGGAGTTGGGGTGAGGGGGTTGGAGAGTAGGGGTGAAAGAGGAGTTGGGGTGAGGGGGTTGGAGAGTAGGGGTGAAAGAGGAGTTGGGGTGAGGGGTTGGAGAGTAGGGGTGAAAGAGGAGTTGGGGTGAGGGGGTTGGAGAGTAGTGGTGAAAGAGGAGTTGGGGTGAGGGGGTTGGAGAGTAGGGGTGAAAGAGGAGTTGGGGTGAGGGGTTTGGAGAGTAGGGGTGAAGGAGGAGTTGGGGTGAGGGGGTTGGAGAGTAGGGGTGAAAGAGGAGTTGGGTGAGGGGGTTGGAGAGTAGGGGTGAAGGAGGAGTTGGGGTTAGGGGGTTTGGAGAGTAGGGGTGAAAGTGGAGTTGGGGTGAGGGGGGGTTGGAGAGAAGGGGTGAAAGAGGAGTTGGGGTGAGGGGGTTGGAGAGTAGGGGTGAAAGAGGAGTAGGGGTGAGGGGATTGGAGAGTAGGGGTGAAGGAGGAGTTGGGGTGAGGGGGTTGGAGAGTAGGGGTGAAAGAGGAGTTGGGTGAGGGGGTTGGAGAGTAGGGGTGAAGGAGGAGTTGGGGTTAGGGGGTTTGGAGAGTAGGGGTGAAAGAGGAGTTGGGGTGAGGGGGGGTTGGAGAGAAGGGGTGAAAGAGGAGTTGGGGTGAGGGGGTTGGAGAGTAGGGGTGAAAGAGGAGTTGGGTGAGGGGGTTGGAGAGTAGGGGTGAAATAGGAGTTGGGGTGAGGGGGTTGGAGAGTAGGGGTGAAAGAGGAGTTGGGTTGAGGGGGTTGGAGAGTAGGGGTGAAAGAGGAGTTGGGTGAGGGGGTTGGAGAGTAGGGGTGAAGGAGGAGTTGGGTGAAGGAGGAGTTGGGGTGAGGGGGTTGGAGAGTAGGGGTGAAAGAGGAGTTGGCGTGAAAGAGGAGTTGCGGTGAGGGGTTGGAGAGCAGGGGTGAAAGAGGAGTAGGGGTGAGGGGTGAGGGGTGTTGGAGATTTGGGGTGAAAGGAGTTGGGGTGAGGGGTTGGACAGTAGGGGTGAAAGAGGAGTTGGGGTGAGGGGTGTTGGAGATTTGGGGTGAAAGAGGACTTGGTGAGGGTTTGGAGAGTAGGGGTGAAAGAGGAGTTGGGTGAGGGGGGTTGGAGAGTAGGGGTGAAAGAGGAGTTGGGGTGAGGGTTGGAGAGTAGGGGTGAAAGAGGACTTGGGGTGAGGGGGTTGGAGAGTAGGGGTGAAAGAGGAGTTAGGGTGAGGGGGTGGAGAGTAGGGGTGAAAGAGGAGTTGGGTGAAAGAGGAGATGGGGTGGGGGGTTGGAGAGTAGGGGTGAAAGAGGAGATGGGGTGAGGGGGGTTGGAGAGTAGGGGTGAAGAGGAGTTGGGGTGAGGGGGGTTGGAGAGTAGGGGTGAAAGAGGAGTTGGGGTGAGGGGGTTGGAGAGTAGGTGTGAAAGAGGAGTTGGGGTGAGGGGGCTGGAGAGTAGGGGTGAAAGAGGAGTTGGGGTGAGGGGTTTGGAGAGTAGGGATGAAAGAGGAGTTGGGGTGAGGGGGTTGGAGAGTAGGGGTGAAAGAGGAGTTGGGTGAGGGGTTTGGAGAGTAGGGGTGAAAGAGGAGTTGGGGTGGGGGTTGGAGAGTAGGGGTGAAAGAGGAGTTGGGCTGAGGGGGGTTGGAGAGTAGGGGTGAAAGTGGAGTTGGGGAGAGGGGTTGGAGAGTAGGGGTGAAAGAGGAGTTCGGGTGAGGGGGTTGGAGAGTAGGGGTGAAAGAGGAGTTGGGGAGAGGGGTTGGAGAGTAGGGGTGAAGAGGAGTTGGGGTGAGGGGGGTTGGAGAGTAGGGGTGAAAGAGGAGTTGGGGTGAAAGAGGAGTTGGGGTGAGGGGGTTGGAGTGAGTCAGGGGTGAAAGAGGAGTTGGGGTGAGGGGGGGTTGGAGAGTTGGTGTGAAAGAGGAGTTGCGGTGAGGGGGTTGGAGAGTAGGGGTGAAAGAGGAGTTGGGGTGAGGGGGTTCGGAGAGTAGGGGTGAAAGAGGAGTTGGGGTGAGGGGGTTGGAGAGTTGGGGTGAAAGAGGAGTTGGGGGTGAGGGGGATGGGGGAGTAGGGGTGAAAGAGGAGTTGGGGAGAGGGGGGTGGAGTGTAGGGGTGAAGTGGAGTTGGGGTGAGGGGGTGGAGAGTAGGATGAAGAGGAGTTGGGGGGAGGGGGATGGAGAGGAGGGGTGATAGAGGAGTTGGTGTGTTTGGGGTGGAGAGTAGGGGTGAAAGAGGAGTGGGGTGAGGGGCTATTGGGAGAGGGGGTGAAAGGGAGTTGGGGTGAGAGGGGTGGAGAGTAGTGGTGATTGAGGTGGGGGTGTGGGGGTGGGAGAGTAGGGGTGAAAGAGGAGTGGGGTGAGGGGGTTGGAGAGTAGGGGTGAATGTGGAGGGGGGGGTCAGGGGGGGTGGTGAGGTGGGGGGATGAGGAGTGGGGTGGAGGATTGAGGTCGTGGGGGGTGAGTGGGGTGGGAGTGTAGGGGGGTTAGTGGAGGGGGGGGGGGGGGGGGGTGAGGTGGTGGGGGATAGAGGTGGGGGGGGGTGGGGGGGGGGTGAGGTGGGGGGGATGGTGGTGGGGGGGGGTGGGGGGGGGGGGAGGTGGGGGAGATGGGGTGTGGGTGGGGGGTGGAGGGGGGGGGTTGTGGTGGGGGGGGAGGGGGGGTGAGTTGGGGGGTTTGTGGGGGGGGGGGTGGGGGGGGTGTGGTGGGGGGTTAGTGTAGGGGGGGGGTGGGGTGGGGAGAGGTGGGGGGGTGTGGTGGGGGGGGGAGGGGGGGGGGTGTGGTGGGGGGTAAGTGGTGGGGGGGGGAGGGGGGGGGAGTGGTGGGGGGTTTGTGGTGGTGGGGGGTGGGGGGGGGTGTGGTGGGGGGTTTGTGGTGGGGGGGGTGGGGGGGGGTGAGGTGGGGGTATGTGGTGGGGGGGTGGGGGGGGGTGTGGACGGGGGATTGGGTAGTGGAGCAGAGCAGGAGCAGCACCAGACGAAGCGTGGGTGTGGGTGTGGGGTGAGACAGAGGGCTACCGGTAGCGAATTACCCAAGCTAACAATTCGAAGATGGATAAAAGTCGAGACATTTTAAAAGA